>NC_136057.1:561637816-562837816 GCF_964261635.1 Lissotriton helveticus | reverse complement strand
GTTGTAGCATTCTACTAATCCAGCTGATTGGGGGTGATTTGCAGCGTGGAACTTCTGCCGAATACCTAGCCCTTCACACACTCTCTTCATCACACGACCCACAAATTCACTTCCATTAGCAGACCAGACCATTCAAGGCATTCCAAACCTGGGGAAGTACTCTTTCACAAGGGCTTTTGCTGTGGACAAGGCAGTATTGTCTTTTTCTACCCATCTTGAGAAGGCACAAACAACAACGAGTACGTATTTTAAGTTGTTGCACCTCTCCATGTGGATGAAATCTAGCTGCAAAACCTCGAACGGATACGTAGAAGGTGCAAAATGACCAGCTGGAGTTGGGGTTCCCCTACCAGGATTGTGTTTCAAACATACCATGCAATTTTTGACGACATTCTCTGCACACTTGGGAATTCCTGAATTTTGCCATACTGGAGCCAGCAACTCGCAAATCCCTTTTACGCTGATATGAGCCATTCCATGAGCCATTGTAACCACTGCAAGCACATATGCATCGGGTAACAACCATCTCTGATGCTCTGATAATTCAATCCAGCAACCATTTGCATCCATTCTACCCGTACTTTCTCTCCACGTGCTCAACTCTTTCTCTGTGGCCTCAGCTTGGATGGACTTCACACTCTCTATCGTGTCTTCACACATTCCAACCTCACCAGTCCATCTTGCAGGGCCTGCAACATACATTTGACTCATTACATTCCTTGCCGTTTCTTTCGCGATCTCATCAGCAAATGCATTTCCACGACCAACATCATCAGTCACCTTCTTGTGAGCACTACATTTCACAATCGCCATTTGCAGAGGCAAGGTCAGTGCTTCAAGAAGCTCATTCACCAACTGACCATGCTGAATCTTAGCTCCATGCGAAGTCAGGAATCCACGTTCTCTCCACAATCGTCCAAAACTGTGAGCCACTCCAAATGCATACTGACTATCAGTGTAGATAGTCACTTTCATTCCTTTAGACAATACACAAGCTCTCGTGAGTGCAATTAATTCTGCTGCTTGAGCTGAATTATGTGGCACACGTGCAGCCTCAACAATTGTATGCAAAGTCGTGACAGCATATGCTGCAGTCGTGTCACCACTCGGGAGCTTGAAGCATGAACCATCCACCCATAATGTACCATCACATTCAGCAAGAGGAGTATCGGATAGATCTACTCTCCCTTTCGTCTCTTCCTCTGTTCTAAGAAAACAATCGTGCTGTTCTGAGACACCTGGTTCCTCTACAATTGGCAACAATGTGGCTAGGTTTAAGGTATTGCACCTTTTTATGTGCACATGACTCGCTAACAATGTTAATTCGTAACCTGACAACCGAGCACTAGTTAAGTGCTGTGTCTTGGTTCTATTTAACAACGTATCTACTGCATGTGGGACCATCACGACTAGTGTATTATTCATTACTAGACCAGCAGACTGTTGAATAGAAACAGCTGCTGCTGCTGTGGCTCTTAAACAACTTGGCAATGCTCTAGCTACCAGATCCAAAGTCGACGAAAAATAGGCACATGGACGCTGCCTACCTCCAAACAACTGAGTCAACACTGACAATGCACAGCCCTCTTTCTCGTGGACATACAATGTGAAAGGCTTACTGTAGTTGGGGGTACCTAACACAGGAGCCGAACATAATGCTGTGCGTAATTCAGAAAAACTTTTCTGACACTCTTCAGACCAAGGAATGGGATTGGGCGTGGCTCTACATGTTAATGCCACCAAAGGTTTGGCCAATAACGAAAAATTTGGAATCCACTGTCTACAGTACGATGTAATGCCCAAGAAAGCACGCACTTCTCTCTGTGTTCTTGGCACACTCAATTTCGCTATTGCCTGAATTCTTTCTGGGGTCAGTTTCCTTCCCTCCTTCGATAAGAGGTGACCTAGGTAGGTCACTTCTTGTCGGCAATATTGCAGTTTGGAAAGTGACACCTTGTGATGTAAATCACACAGATGACGCAACAATGACAGCGTGGCCTTTTTACAAATTCCCTCAGTGTCTGCAGCAATGAGCAAATCATCCACATACTGAATAAGGGCAGCACCTTCAGGTAGAATTATCATATCAAGCTGTGTTTTTAGAGCTTGACTGTATATTGATGGACTTTCACAGTAGCCCTGAGGAGTGCGTTTAAAGCGGAAGCTGCGACCTCCTAAACTGAAGAAAAAAATATCCCTGCTCTCCTCAGCAATCGGGATGTTGAAGAAAGCATTCTTCAGGTCAATCACCGAAAACCAAGAGGCAGAAGCTGGAATCATAGTTAATAATGTGGTAATGTCGGGGACAACTGGGAATTGTGGCACAACTATTTTATTCACCTCTCGAAGATCAATCACGAATCTGTACACAGGTGGCTGAGAGGGATCAGTTTGTTTTAAAACAGGCAGAACAGGACTATTGCAAACGTTGCCTCGTGTTTCTTCAATCACATCCTTTTCAATCAATTCGTAAACGATTGCTAGCAAAGCTTTTTCACCCTCACTAGATATCCTATATTGGGGAATTCGTGGCATTTGAACATTGGATTTTAATGTTACAACATATGGTGGTATTTCTAAAAGACCCACATCATTAGGACCAGCGGCCCAAAGGATATCTGGAAGAAACGACAATTCTGCTGGAAGTTTATCCCTTGACAAATACATGGGAGAAACCACTTTCTTACCTAAAGTATGTCGTACTCCTGAAGGAGAACAGTACAAAGTCGCATACAGTCTTTTTAACAAATCCAATCCTAGCAAGTTTTCACCACAACCTGTTGTCAGAATAAGGGGTGCTTCGAATTCGCAAGGACCAACAGAAAGAGACAAAGGGTCAGAAATCAGATTTCTAACTGGGGCGCCAGAAAAACCTACAGAAACGTTCATTTCGCCAGACAAAGGTGCGCCAGGGAGTTTGGAGTGCATGATAGAACTCTTTGTAGCACCAGTATCCAACAGAAAAGGTTCTGACACACCTGATGTAATCACCTCGACGTAAGGTCCACTCTGATCTTCTGGAACTGAAACAACTCCCTCTCTTTGTCTATGGCTGTCCTAGCAATCATTACCCTCCAAATACTCATCTTCGGTATAGTAATCATCAACATAGTATTGAGCTGTCCTGTCAGATGCGTTGTTCTGTTGATCGAACCTATTCATAGAATTTTGGGGTGGAAGGGGACGTGTGTTCTGGGGGACGTTTCCACGTCCTCTACCTCTAGGCGCTTGCGGAACACCACGACCTCTTACACCAGAAGCACCATTTGTACGCTGTAACAAAATAGGACAACTATACTTGAAATGACCCTCTTCCTTGCAATACGAACACTGGTTGGGGCGCACAGGGACACGTGGCTGAGTGTACTCGACTCTTTGCGAGTTCCTCTGATACTGTTGAGGCTGCTGAAAATTATTCTGGTAGTGATTCTGGCCACTATTATTTTGATTACCACCACCACGTGGCGGATATGCTTGCTGTAACAAAACCTTCGTTTTTAACTCCTTAGTTTTCTGTATTCTCGTAATATTGTGCAGTAGCTAATATCTGTGCTGAAGATGACACAGCCCAAGAACTTTCTGAATCCTTTAACTTTTTACACAATTCTGGAAGCAGATTGTGCACGAATTTATCGACGAACAATCTCTGACCACCTTCTGTGGTCATATCTTGACCGCTGTGGTCGACAAATGTTTCTTCAAACCTGGTGAAGAAATCTGAGACAGTTTCTTCTTTCTTCTGCTTGCATGCAGACAACTTATCCCAATGTACACGTATTGCAGGCATTATCGTTTTCATGTAATCAACAATTTTACCAGGGAGTTCTGCTATCAAAGGCTCAGGCTTAGCACCACCAACTTGTCGGGTATCTGCAGCAGCAATATTAGCCCATGAGTCACCTAACTCCTGATCATGGTCTGTATGACGAATTTTACCCCATAAAGGCTGTGGAACAACATTCCCAAATAGCATATCGATATCGGCTAAATTCATTATACATGACCCAGCAGTCTGTGACAATTCTTTGTAATACCCTGCAGGATTTTTACGCGGATCAGGTAATGTCTGTTTGAGTGCTAAAACGTCAGCTCGCTTCCATGGGACATGTACCCATACACGCTGAAAGTGTGGCAGAATAGGTGGGTTAACAGTTGTGTCGCCCTCTCTCCATTGTGGGGGAACTTCTCTCATCGGGTATTGTCGCGCCTTTTTCCTACCAGATGCACCAGGCTCAGATTGTGACCCAGAACTGCTCCCCTTACTCCGATATGATAACAATAGTTCAACCGCTTTCTCGACATCGGGACCTACGATCATGCCCTCTCCAAACTTGAACCGCACACGACACAACTCTTGCGGGTTGCATTCCAGATCATTGTCTTCCAAATCCTCACAAAGGAAAACGCACATCTGTTCAAAAACATATCTCTGCGTCGGTGCTTCCCATTGATGGAAGACTTCCATGACAGACTCTACATCATACTTTACAGTATCCATAAACCATTTACGCGCTAAACGATTGAGTGAATCTCTCTCTTGATAGTCAGGCAGTCGACTTCGCAACTGTCTGCGTCCCATGTTAGGGGTCGTAGTAGGCGACCCGAAAAGAGGTGAGAAAAGGTTAGTAACAGTGCTGGCCATTTTCTGCCGAACGGAAGGTGAAACTGAAGGAAGAACGGGTGGAAAAACGGGGTGAGACAGGGCAGGGGCAGAGACAATAGCAGAGGAGGCATCAGGAGAAATAGAAGGAGCACTAGGCGAAATCGTAGAGGGAGCATTAGGAGAAGTAGAAAGTACACTAGGCAAAATCATAAAAAGCACAGGTGAAGCAGATGTAGTCGGTGTGCCTGGAGGAGGCTGCACCATAGAGACAGGAGTCAGCTGGAGAACAGCTGGTAGGTGCTGCGGAGGAACAGGCGGCACAGGTTGCACAACTAAAGATTGCGGGGGTGCCGTGGCATTTTGCGCATAGGGGGGTGGCGAACTTAATAAATGCGACATTAATGCATCTTTTTCACGCTCTTTCGCTGCCTCTTGCTGAAGAGACGGCAAAACTGGATAGCATTTATCCATTGCCATTTTACGTTGCCTGTGCAACTGCTCACTCATCATCTCTTCTTCATTGTCTTTAAACTACATAGCAGCTTGCATTACTGAAAGACCCCCTTCTCTCTTATTTTTCTTAGCTAATTTGATTTCCTTCTGTTTGGCCTCCTTACGCCATAGGCCGAAGGAGTCGAACATCGCCGGCCGGGCTTTCTTTTTGAACAGTTTAACTTCAAGGTTATCTAAGATTTCGGTATCGAAGCTACCATATTGGGCCATTTTAAAACACCATCTTTTCTGGTGTATTTGATCCACACTTCATTGTATGTGATGGGGCCTACCCCATGTTTCACATATAACTCGTAAGTTGGAGTTCCAACCGGAGGAACCGGACATGAGTTTACAACCAAGACAAAACACATTTCCAAGTCTAAGACTAGGCATCTTCGCTCTCTAGTCTAGCTCCAAACTTCAAAGGATTATCGATTACGATATTTCTCGTGAATACACGAGTCCTTCGGCTTTGGCGCTTGCAAGCTCCAAATTAAAGCCAACTAAGGACTGGGAGACGCTCCACTTATACTTAACTGAGATATCGATGACATCACCAGAAGACTCGTCTTAGTGTTTCGCTCTACCAAACTTCAAGGGTCCAAATCAGGGCGATAGCCAGGGCAGCAGTCCTTCGTAGTCGTTGGGAAGCGGGGAACCTCGCAGCAAAGACCTTCGGACCACGTCGACATGCAGGGGTCGATGAGGTGGTTGGCCGTCCTCCGGAATTTTCACACGAAGCTCCTCACGAACCTCTGGCTGGGCTGGTACCACTGGAATCGCCCCACGTTGGGCGCCAGCTGAGGTACTGGGTTTTTAAGAACCGGCAAAGAACCGGCAACCCAGCGGTGTCAGGGTACACCCAGAGACCTCGAGTCCTTCCTGATTCAGACCACAGAAACTCAGAGTCTTCTAGGTGAAGTCAAGGATCGATTTTATTGGCTGCAACCAAGGTA
The DNA here is from genome assembly GCF_964261635.1 of Lissotriton helveticus. Lineage (NCBI taxonomy): Eukaryota > Metazoa > Chordata > Amphibia > Caudata > Salamandridae > Lissotriton > Lissotriton helveticus. The sequence continues at coordinate 562,831,762 of NC_136057.1, read as the reverse complement.
ACAAGTGTCCTAGAAGTACAACACACGGGGAAGTATATTCTCAGGAGACTGCTCGATTTTACAAAGTCAGGCTTCTCTTCTTATACAGAATTTTAAGCTCCAGGCAAACATTCTTGGTTTTACAGTAGATCATTGACATATTTTTAATACAAAGAAAAAGCAGAGTCATGATGACATGTCCATATTTCACTTCGTGCTGCCTACAACAAATCACCCGGCCAGGCCCAACATTTCATCAGATATCAGTGGACCCCCAATAAAACGGGCACCTCCCCACCATAAAGCAAGTGAAGCAAAGAGAGCAGAGACAGATGTGAGCAAGATACGGCAGGTGTGTGCGCTGAAAATGGTTTTATGGCTTGTTGAGCTTTGATGCTATCTTGTTCGGCCACTGGGAGGGGAACTGACCTAACGAGTTCGGCCTGGGGCAATGGTTCTAACTGGCACAGGTCATAGGAAAGTCGATTAAGGTGTACGTGTCCTTTTGGGATCGAATTCAGCTGGATTAAGGCCTATGTAAAGGGCAACACGTAAAATGGCTGTCGTATATGAAATGGAAGCCAAGGGTTCAAAACGAGAATGACGATTTCGAGGTGAAATCGTCATTCGAATATGCTGAAAATATTTGTACATGGTGTGCTCGTCATCCTCGGTCTTTTGATACCAAATTCGTCATGTTTCGACGAAGTTTTAATTCTCGAGTCCAGAATTTTCAGAACCACAACACAAGATGCCCCCCTGCGAGGACGCACTCAAGGACAGACGAATCCTGTCATTTGTGGCAGCGTTCTTTATTTCCAGCAAACCGGCATTACAATGTCCAATCAATTAAAAGCCCAACGCGTTTCAAAGCCACTGCTTCTTGTTCACGGGCACCATGCGTGCGTTTCTGCAGAGAGAAGTGAAAGTGTGAGTCTCTCAATTAATTACTTTTATCGCCCTCTGGTGGGTCAAATTCCGCTCACATTCAGCACAGTGTTCTGGGACTCGTAGTTCTATCACTCCACAATTGTTGCCCCTGGTGGATTCTGACATCAACGCAAAATTATATGCACAATTAACACTCTCCAGTGAGTTTCAGACAATGGAATCCGGTTTTAATTTTTGCAAATCTGTCCTTCTGCAGCTCAAGTACAGTTGGTCTGTACGAAGCAGCCCATTTGTTTCATCCGTGGCGGTGCATCCTCCCGGCCGGGACTGGCCGGATTACGTCGTCAAACAAGATGTCCCCCTGCGAGGACGCACTCAAGGACAGACAAATTCTGTCCTTTGTGGCAGCGTTCTTTATTTCCAGCAAACCGGCATTACAATGTCCAAATCAATTAAAAGCCCAACGCGTTTCAAAGCCACTGCTTCTTGTTCACGGGCACCATGCGTGCGTTTCTGCAGAGAGAAGTGAAAGTGTGAGTCTCTCAATTAATTACTTTTATCGCCCTCTTGTGGGTCAAATTCCACTCAAATTCAGCACAGTGTTCTGGTACTCGTAGTTCAGATTTTTTGTAGATATAGGGACGACAGGTAGTGCGATATCTCAGCAACTGGTCCCTGGGACATCTGTGTCTGGCCAAGTGATCACATCGATAAGGTTTGATGGAACACCAACTCCTAGCCCTATGTACCAAAAACTGCCTTTACAGGTTGAGAATTTCATCACTACAGCCCCCTTTTTACTTCCCCTACATGCTCCAGATAATCTGATTGTACTTGATCTTGTGAAATATTTCCATGCTACAATACATTGTTCCCCATCTGGAGAACGTGTCATTTTTGGGAAAAAGACATTGCCTAAACAATATTTTTCTTCATGTTTGGTTCTTGATTCTGTCCCTGCATGTGTTTGGGTTACTGTTGACACAGATGTAGGAAGAATGGACATTTCCCCAGTATATATATATATATATATATATATATATATATATATATATATATATATATAGAAATATCTCCGTTTCCCTTCTGCAGAGCCCAGCCGGGACAAAACCAAAGGAACGGATTACAGACTCCAATTTTTGTGGATCAGCAGGTCTTTATTATCTAATTATAGCCAGACGCGTTTCGAATACCTCCGTATTCTTTCTCAATGTAACAAACAAATGGTCCGCTTTTTATTTTTATACATTTTTGGCGTGATGCTTTCACCTCATCTCAGTGTTAAACATAGAAAAAATACTATATACCAATGTATGCTGGGTTTTGTAGTTTCTTAGCTCTAAAACCAAATTACCCAGTATAGTTGTATTTCATATCACAACAACCTAACAGCATGAATGCTCAGTCATAAAAAATAGTAGATAAAACATGACGCACCGATATATTTGATTTCTTGACACAGAACATATCTTAATTTGCAGTCAAGGTCACTTAATTGTATAGCTCCATAATTTTTCATGAGTGTATCTACAGCATATAAAAATATATATATATACAAAATACTTCCCTCATATAATTTGAAAAAATATATCCATATATATAAAAATAAATATGTATTCTATATACAATATAAAAATAGAAATATATTATAAAATATTGATACCTCAATTTTATGGTTATACACAAAATACCGGAATAAATTCCCAAATAGTAAGGACCTAACTTCATCAATGTTAATCTAGACAACATGGAGAGTATATATATATATATATTACCTACTGGCGGTCGCCAGTAGGTAGTTATAGTTAGGATTGATTTCCATAGGGAAATCGTAACATTCTATTGGGAATAACTTTGGCGCCGGTGGACGAATCTGCCTGAAATTTTCCTCAACTTTGCCTCGCGGGGCTCCGCTCCTTCCCTGAAAGTTTGGGGGGCATTTGTCAAGCGGAGGCCGAGATAAAAGGGGGGTCCCAAAACGTGTTTTCCCCATGTTAATTTCCATAGGGCGGTCGAACTCACTTTCAGCTCGAACGGCTGAATGGATTTTCACCAAACTTGGCAAAATTGTAGGGACTGGTAGCCCAATGTGCCTTTGCTATGTCTCAAGATATGTGCTCCAGAGGATTTTGAGTAATTTAGGTTAAAAAAAATATATATATCTATAAGCGCGCCCCGGTACGCGTACCGGGGAGAGCACCGGGCGCGCTACGCGACTTGCGCACGGAAAGCTGATTGGCTCTCGGGTGACTGTAAACATTCGAAACAGTCCGCAGTGGCTGCCATCTTGTGTCTCGGTAGGATCGAGATACAAGAGGTGGCAAAAAACAAAGGGGGAAATGACCAAAAGGGGGCAGGGTAGACCCACCCTGACCCCCTAGGTTTGATGTGGGGGCCATAAAAGGTTTTTTTGCGGGGGGAGCGCCCGGTACGCGCACAGGGGAGCGTACCGGGGAGCGTACTTTTGTGAAAAATAGTGAAAATAGTAGTGTAAAAAAATCTTTTTGAGTGATTAGAGGTAGGGTAGCTCTGAAAAGAGCTTTTGGGTTCTGTGGCTGTTTTAGGTACCTACAAGTACATCCCATACACACCCACACGCACACAACCCCACACCCCCACAGCCACACACTCCCCACACATACCTCACACACGCACACCTCCACCCACACCCAAACACCCCACACCCCCACACCGACACCTTACACATCTACACCCACACCCACACACCCCACACACCCACACACACACCTCATCCCTCCCCCAACACACACACACGCACACACAGATACCTCAGAGACACACCCCACACATCCCACACACACACCTCCCTCCCCCCCACACACACACACCTCACAGACACACCCACACATCCCACACATACACACACATCCTATACACATACTCCCCACACTCACACACCTCACACACCCACACCTCCACCTACACTCAAAAACCCCACACACCCACACCCACACACACCGTACACACCTACACCGCCACCCACACCCACATACCTCACACACCTACACACACCTATACACCTCACCCCCCCCAGACACACACACACACACACTTCACAGAGACACCCCACCGTCCCCCACACACACCTCCCCCCCACACATGGGGAAAACTCAGTGAAACAGTAAAATAATAATGTAAAGTGCTTAGAGGTAGGGTAGCTCTGAATAGAGTTGTTGTGTTGTGTGGGTGATTTAAGTACCAACATGTAGGTACCAATGCAGAGTCTTAAATTCAATGTACATTTTTTTCTGTAGATGTCTTGCATGTTGTTACAGAAGTTATTGTGGTATATGGAATCCATATTATAGTCTGTCAGGAAAGCAGAAAGAACATGGAGGCAGGAGATGAAAAAGAGATGTTAAATACACATTGGAGATAATATAGTGGGAGAAAGGAATTAACTATGAGCAAAATTACTATGTAACATAAAAAAGTTGCATAGTATACTATAAGTCTGAATTTACATTATAATCAATTTGTTACTAGTTTATGAATTACATATAAAAATGAATAATGTCTTGAACAATTTTTGGTTATTAAATATAAATTTGTTTTTCTGATTCTTTTTCCAAATTTAACAGAACTTCTAACAACACATTGTCGGAAATGTCCTCATTTTCAATCAGAGAATCTACTGCTTCTACACATTGAACTAATTCATAGTCCCGTGATTCATCCATGAAATCTAAGTCATCATTGTCTTCAATAACTTTTTCAGCGTTGTTCTCCAGAGCAATTTTTAAGGAAATATTCTGCTCTCCTTCCATTTTCTTGCTGTAATTTGCATAAAAAATAAATATATCAGTAGAGATAGGGCACTGTTGGGTTTAAGTTCAGACAGGTAGTTTTGATTTTTTAACAGTGAAGTTATCTTTGGGCAGTGTATGGTATCAGGCTGGAAGTAGAAATATAAAAAAGTGTATATCATAAAGCCTAAGTAAATTCATAATTATAGAAGACAAGCCTAACTCCATCCATAACTATAACAGAGAAGCCTATCTCAATCTATAACTATTACAGAGGGATAGTATATAACTATCAGAAAATGTTTTCCAAATCAACTTAAAGTGCACAACATACTTCAGTTTTCAAAATAACATCTTACCTTTGAAAAAGAAGTTTAAGTTCTCAGTGAAAATCCTTTTGAAATGTACTTCAGGAAGTAGTAGTCAAAATGGCTGTGTTTCCCTCTCTTTCTTTATATATATTCATGTACATAACCAATCAAATGTCATGAAATAATAGTAGAAAATGAAAGTAACATTTTAATTGGTTGTAAATTCTAACAATTCAGATGTGTTTTTGTCAAGTAATTCACCTCAGGATATTTAGAGAGGGCTACAGGCCAAATGGCTCAATGGAATTCCACCAAATTTGGGAAAATGGTAGGGACTGGTATGTAGTATGGCCTATTCTATATTTGGTGAAAGTGTCTCCAGTGGTTTTTATGTAAAAACTTTTAAAATTTTTGGGAGCGCTTCCCGGTACGCGCCCCGGTACGCATACCGGCAGCGCTACGGGAGTCCTCCATTTTGTGTTTCGGTAGATTTGAGACAGAAAATGGATGACAAACAACGTTGGGAATTGGTATAAGTGGGCATGGTAGGCACTCCCTGACCCTCTAGGTTTTCTGAGGGGGTCTTAGGAGGCCCATATAGGCAAGAAAAACAAAATGAATTTTTCGCGGGGGGAGCGCCCGGTACGCGCACCGGGAAGAGTACCGGGGAGCGTACTTTGGTGAAAATTAGTGAAAAAAGTTGGAGTAAAATAATCATTGTGAGTGATCAGATGTAGGGTAGCCCTGAAAAGAGCTTTTGGGTTCTGGGGCTAAATTAGGTACCTACAAGTAGGTTCCAATGCACAATCTTAAATTCAGGAGGAATATTCTATTCCCCTCATCTGAGTAGTGCACACCATCTCCTCTGTAGATATCTTGCATGTTGTAACGCAAGTTGTTGTTGTATATTGAACCCATTCCATAGTCTCTCATGTAAGCAGAAACAGATTTATTCACATGTTTCCTTGCTTTCTCAATCTGTGGACAAAATTGGTTGGACCACTTCCATTTCTAACTTTGGCATATATTGGAATATACCAAGGCAGTTTGTGGAAAAAGTGTCATCAATTGCCCAAAGGTGTCCTTTAAAACCATTTCCAGACCTACCCCAGTCAACGTGCCTAGGTCATTTCCACCACAGTGCAAAATTATAAGGTCAGGGTGTGGCAGATGGTGAAAGGTTTTCACCAATGGTATCAATTGATGACATCTCAATCCTCTTTGGCCAATCTATTTTATGTGCACATTTGGTAAATCAAGGTTGTGAAAATTTCTGGTAGCTGCATACCTTTGAGCCCAGTGAATGTAGCTATGTCCAATAATCCAGACAGAGTACATGGTGAGAGGAGGTTCTGGTGCAGTCAGATGAAGTGTAGGAATGAAATGGCAGTTGGAACAGTAGGAGTTTGCAAAAAAAACTGTGGAGTTTCAGTGCTCTTGAATCACAAGCAATACTTAGTGGATTCAGATAGTTGAAAAATGAAAGTTAGGGTGCATGGTTCTGTTATGTGAAAGAAGTAATTTGAATGGTTAAGAAAAAGTCATTTAAAGAAAGATTGCAGTGGATAAGCTGGTGTATTGAGAGGTCAAACATGCTTGCTGATTTGATTTGCAATATTGTAGAATAAACTTTTAACCCTGGGAGCTCAGTGAGGAGGGAGTTGCTATGGTAACAGGTAGAAAGGGCTGAGGGGGGAAGGGTGTTGATTTGAAAATAGAGAGGGAAGAGTTTTGATTGGTTACCATGAGGAATATGTGTGTAGAATTAGAGGTTTTCTGTGCCATTAATGGTTGCAGTGCCTGGAGAACATACCTTTTGATCTGCTAAAGAAATATTGGTGTGTGTATCTGACACTGTTCTGAATCTCCTAAAGCATTTGTAAAGGTGAGTTATGATTCATTTAATATAGATAGAGACTTGTATACTCTATGGAGAAGATTTGGAAGCAAAATGTGGCTTTTTAATGTGACTTTCTTCATGTTTTTTGAACATGCTTGATAAAAAGTTGTTGCTGGAAAGAGGCATTGTAGTTTGTAAAAATGTGAAGTTTCAGTAGTGACCTGGAATGCTTGTACATATGACCTGCGCTTTGTTTCTAAAATGTTATTCAAAAAACGATTTTAGGGCAAATCAATGGCTTTCAGTAGTGAACATGAATGCTTGTACATAGGACCTATGTTCTGTTCCTAAAATGGTAATTGAAAAAAGGAGGAGTGTGGCTCACTGGTTAGAGGAGGCAGACCTGGAAGCAGAGGTCAGCCCGGGACCAGGGTTCAATTCCCGGCTCGGCGGGGTCTTGAGTCCTAAAATGTCTATGGACTCGACAATTCTCGCTCCGGTGCCTACTCGATTCACGAGTTCACACTCTGCGACTCTGGGCAATAGCTTGCTTAATCTCCACAACGGCCCCTCGCGGCGGGATGCCTGGCTTTCACCTTGCGGATACCCTGCCGGGGTTATCTCACAGGGGATTACCAGGACGGGTTCCCTAAGCAAGTGCTTAGAAACCGCTTGGTGATTTGCACTATATAAATTCCTTTACATTTACAAAACGATTTTAGTGCAAATCCATGGCTTTAACATTTTTAAGAAGGAATAAATAGTGTGTGCATAATTATATAAAAATATTTGATTATTTTACAAACATGTTACCTGTTTTACCTCAGATTGGGAAGCAGAGTGAGTTTCTTTGCTGTTGGTTTGTTTCATTTTTTGGGTAATGCTTGGTAGGAAGGTTTGCAAGAGATGGGAAATGTATTTTGTAAAATAGTGACTTTTCAGTATTGAAATGGAATGATTGTACATGGGACCTGCACTGTGTTTCTAAAATGTTATTGAAAAATTGATTTGGGGGCAAATTAATAGCTTTTACATTTTTGAGAAAAAATAAAAAGTGTGTGCATGATTAAATAAAATAATTTGAAGCTTTCACAATCATGTCACCTGTGTTACCTCAGATTAGGAAGCACACTGAGAGCGTTATTTATGAAAACAGCGATGCGTCACTTTTAACTGTGCACTCCTTGTGACACCAATGATGCATTATATTTAATGTATGATGCATCATGTGTCTAGGACTTACAGATAAGTCAGTATTTCTGATGTATCTGTAAGCGCAAAAGTGGCTTTCAGTAGTGAAAATGAATGCTTGTACATAGGACCTGTGTTCTGTTCCTAAAATGGTAATTGAAAAACGATTTTAGTGCAAATCCATGGCTTTAACATTTTTAAGAAGGAATAAATAGTGTGTGCATAATTATATAAAAATATTTGATTCTTTTACAAACATGTTACCTGTTTTACCTCAGATTGGGAAGCAGACTGAGTTTCTTTGCTGTTGGTTTGTTTCATTTTTTGGGTAATGCTTGGTAGGCATGTTTGCAAGAGATAGGAGATGTATTTTGTAAAATAGTGACTTTTCAGTACTGAAATGGAATGATTGTACATAGGACCTGCACTGTGTTTCTAAAATGTTATTGAAAAATCGATTTTGGGGCAAATTAACAGCTTTTACATTTTTGAGAAAGAATAAAGGGTGTGTGCATGATTAAATAAAATAATTTGAAGCTTTCACAATCATGTTACCTGTGTTACCTCAGATTAGGAAGCACACTGAGAGAATTATTTATGAAAACAGCGATGCGTCACTTTTAACTGTGCACTCCTTGTGACACCAATGATGCATTATATTTAATGTATGATGCATCATGTTTCTAGGACTTATAGATAAGTCAGTATTTCTGATGTATCTGTAAGCGCAAAAGTGATAAATTGCTGGAGTGTGTCACAAAAATGATGCAATTCCAGCAATGCATCCTTTCACATGGGGAAAGCCCCATGTGAAAGCGTTTGCCTCAGTCTTACACCTGCTGTGAGGCAGGTGCAAGATTTTGACGTAACAGTGTCCTAAAAGTGACGCAGTGAAATCTCATAGATTTCACTGCGTCACTATTACGAGGCTGTTTGCGGGGGAATGCCCCCTCTGTGTACATTACACCTGACAGAGGTATAATGTGGTGCAGAGGTTTAAAAAGTGACGCATCTACCTACATGCGTCACGTTTTAAATATGGCGCAAAAAGGCACATGTTTTATGCCGCCGATGCGTCAAAAAAAGTGTCGCATCAACATTGCAAAACTGACGCAGGGCCTCATAAATGTGGTTCATCTTTTTTTGCACACTACTCCAGTTTAGTCCTGTCCACTGCACTCTTGGACACAAGCCTCACCTTTTGTGCTCCCCTGGACAGGCTTCATCACATCTGCTCTCTTTCTTAGGCCTCATAATCTTTTTTTAGAATAAAATTTAAAAAACAGAGAAAAGGTCATATGTATAAGCTTTACATTGCACTACTGAAACATTTTTGGGGCAAATTAATGTCTTTTACATTTTTGAGAAAGAATAAATAGTGTGTGCATGACTACATAAAAAAATTTGAACTTTTCACAATCATGTCACCTGTGTTACTTCAGATTAGGAAGCACACTGGGCTTCTTTGCTGTTGGTTTGTGTCATTTTTTTGGTAATGCTTGGTAGGATTGTTTGCAAGAGAGAGGAAATGTATTTTGTAAAATAGTGAGTTTTCAGTACTGAAATGGAATGCTTGTACTCCAGCAATGCATCCTTTCACATGGGGAAAGCTCTGTGTCAAAGCGTTTGCCTCAGTCTTATGTCTGCTGTGAGGCAGGTGCAAGATTTTGACGTAACAGTGTCTTAAAAGTGAGGCAGTGAAATCTGATAGATTTCACTGCGTCACTATTACGAGGCTTTCTGCGGAGAAATGACCTTTCTGTGTACATTACACCTGACAGAGGTATAATGTGGCGCAGAGGTTTAAAAAGTGACGCATCTACCTACATGCGTCACTTTTTGAATATGGCGCAACAAGGCACATGTTTTATGCCGCCGATGCGTCACAAAAAGTAACGCATCAGCAGTGTAAAACTGATGCAGAGCTTTATAAATGAGGCTCATCTTTTTTTTGCACACTACTCCAGTTTAGTCTTGCCCACTGCACTCTTGGACACAAGCCTCACCTTTTGTGCTCCGTTGGACAGGCTTCATCACATCTGCACTCTTGCTTAGGCCTCATAATCTTTTTTTAGATTAAAATTTGAAAAACAGAGAAAAGGTCATATGTATAAGCTTTTCATTGAACTACTGAAACATTTTTGGGGCAAATTAATGTCTTTTACATTTTTGAGAAGGAATAAATAGTGTGTGCATGATTACATAAAAAAAATTGACCTTTTCACAATCATGTAACCTGTGTTACCTCACATTAGGAAGTAGATTGTGCAGATGAAGTGAGGCATGTCCAGAGGGACAGGGGAGGTGAGGCCTGTGTTCAAGACTGTAGTGGGAGAGAGGCTTTTCTTGGAGAGCGTAGGTGGTGAGACCTGTGTCTAAGAGTGCAGTGGACTAGGCTTCATGAAGCTTATCTCCTACTGCACTCTTAGACACAGGTCTCACTTTCTTTGTACCTGTGGACATACCTCTCTTCCACTACACTCTTCAATACAGGTCTCACCTCTTCTACACCCTTGGAGAATCCTCACTTGATCTGTAACCCTGAATAGACCGTTTGCTTTTTGTCATTGGTTTGTTGTTTGATAATAGTGGTCTATAATGTGCTATTTTTTTCTTTAACACAGATTGAAATCAAGATTTCAAGAGTAAGGAAAGATGCCCTCAAGGCAAAGAAGAAGGAAAAATTAAATACGGTTACAAACAAAAACAGCAACGGAATTACAGCACTCTTCAACAACAAATACTTCAAAAAACAGGAACATAGCTCCTGGTAAGACAACTAAGTCTTTCTTACGGAACATATGTAGATAAAAAAAAAATGTTGGACAGCATGTAGAAAAAGAGAATGAGAGAGTAAATTTGAAAAGGAAGGAGAGACCCTCAAAGAGTCCTACAACTGGAGCAGGAGAGAAGAATATGTATAGGAATAGAAGGCAGAATCAGTTTAGAGGCATTCGTAAACGAATGTTTCGCAATAGGGTGGTTTTAAATTTGTTAAAAAACATTAGGAAAGGTAAACAGAGAGCTGCTTTTTATAAGAAAAAGAAAAGTGTAGAGAAGATTGTTGATCAGGCTTTTGAAGTTAAGAAAAAATTATTTATTTTAATAATTAATAGAATTAGGACACTTATCAAGACAATTGATGTTTTCAAATCATACAGTAGATGGAAAAGAGTAATTAATCGGACACATTTTTGTAAAGTTTTTTCAGGAGAATGGATGCACAGTTCAAGTTGTGAGCCATATTTTAATGCGGAGAGTTACTTCCAGGAGAATGATTTAGTGCATGCAGTTGACACCAGCGGTCGAGCGTATGAAGTGAAAGATGGTTGTCCGACTGAAAAAGAGAAACTTGTGCCTAGAGAACCAGAAGAGGTGTTAACTGATGAAGTTTTAGGGAGACGTACTAAGGGTCCAGTGTACACTTGGAAGTGTAGTCGTATTTGTAGTGTGCGACAGGAATCAATTTATTTGTTTTGTAATTTCTTACGTACATATAGTAAGAAAAGTCTAAAGCAGAAAGTGAAGTTGTTGCAAGACTTAGATCCTTGCAGAGTGAGAGAAAACACAGGTTTGCAAGGGCATTCACTGTCTTGTCTTTCTAGAAAAGTCTGTCAGAGTGTTTTTCATCATTTTGGGATGTTAGCAGTGCATCATACCAAAATGAGGAAATTAGTGAGAATGTTGTATTATGCAAAAAGTCCAGCACTTAAGCTTAAACAATTAAACAGTGCTCTTTTGCAGGGAACTGAATTAGATGTGAAGAAGATTTGTGAAGAAATTGAGATTTGTTATTTTGGTGAAAAAGAGGACAGTGTAGAAATTGACACAGCAATTCAAGGTAATGTGGAAGACAATGTACAGATTTCAAGTACAGAAAAGTTTGAGCAGGAAATTACCAGGTTTAAGGTGAAATCAAGTGAAAGGCCGAATTTTACTTGTGTGTGTTGTCGACGAAGTCATTATAAGCATCAAACTAGATTAGTTGATTTATACGTAAAAAGTGAAAAGATAAATAATTATGAGTGGAAGGATTTTGCAACTTATTTGTGGGTGGAGAATTGTTTTGATTTGAGTTCTGATCAGCGTATTTGTAAATATTGTTATGATAAATTAAATCAAAACAGAATGCCTGCTAGAGCTGTTCATAATAATCTGGAGTTGGTAGACATTCCCCGTGAATTGATGGATTTAAATACATATGAGTCTATTTTGATTCAATGTGTCCATCCTTTTCAGGCAATTGTTCGCATGGAGCCTAAGATAGGGAAATTGCCTCCTACAGATTTGCAGAGAGGATTAAAGGGAAGAGTTGTTTATTTGCCTCTAGATTTCAAAAACAATATTGATACAATTAGTATAGAAAAAGTAGAAGAGGAACCTTTAGTTATTCTAGTTAATGGGGTTCCGACAAAGAGTAAGAAAATCTGGCAAGATTTAGTGGATGTTAGGAAAGTCAAAAAGGCAACGTTGTATTTAGTCAAAAACAATGAGTATTACAAAGATGTATGTGTTGCAGCAGAGGAAACAGCTGCAGATGAAGACAGTGATTGTTCAGGCAGCCAAATTGAAAAAGTTGATGTGTCTAGAAGTGAAGAAATATATGAACATTATACTGTTCATCCTTTGCATTCCAAAGAAGTAATGGGGAATGCAATGGAATTGTTTCAAATGAAAGCAGCAAAAGGAAGTCCCATTAGTGTATGGGAAGAAAGTTTGGAAGCTCGTTGTTTTCCACAGCTATTTCCAACAGGTCGAGGTGGATGATGTGACGATCGACCACTTCAAATTCCTGCATCTGAATATCGAACTGTAAGATTATATGCTGAAGATCCAAGGTTTCGTCAATGCATTCCCTATTTGTTTCATCTACTGTATGAAAGTGACTTGTCTGGGCTTTCTTATGCAGTAAACCATATACTGAAAAGTGGAGCACATTTGCAAAATGTTTCGGCGAGGGACTTTATGGAGAAAGTGAATCTGCAAGATAATATTTTGGAATCTCATTTAATCAATCTCATGGCATGTCAGCGTGGTACAAATGAGTATTGGCTCCGTCGTCATGGGGAATTGAAATGTATGCTAAGAAACTTAGGAACTCCTACATGGTTCCTCACTCTTAGCTGTGCTGAGTATGCATGGGACGACTTACTTCAATTTCTACGAGAGGCAAATGCAAATATTCAAAATATAGAATTCAAAATTGCTGGAGAACTGTGTTCCTTGGATCCAGTGAATGTGTGCAGATATTTCAATCATAGATTTGAAGCTATGATGTCTTTTATTACCAACAAAAAAAATCCTCCCCTTGGAGAGGTTTTGGATTTCTTTTGGAGAAAGGAGTATCAAGCGAGAGGTGCTCCTCATATACATATGTTGTTGTGGATTAAAGATGCACCCAAATTTGGAACAGATTCGGATGAGACAGTGATGAGCTTCATTGAAGAGTATTCAACATGTGCTGTTCCGAAAACTACCGAAGAAAACAGTTTAAGGCAACAAGTTTTACGCTTTCAATCCCATCGTTGTGGAAAGTACTGTCGTCGAAAATTCAGAAACAAGGACAAGTTCTACACAAAATGTCGTTTCAGCTTTCCACGACTAGTGATTTCTAAAGGAAGAGTAAATAATTTGATGTCTTCTCTGCGACATACTGTGACGAGGAAATCACCAAAAAATACCTACAATTTAAAAAGAAACGAAGAGTCGAAGTACATCAACGACTACAACCCAGTGATTTTGTCCATGTGGAATGCTAACATGGATATTCAATTCGTTGCTGACAACTCTATTGCTGTGGCTCGATATGTGACGTCTTACATCACAAAAAAAGAAAAGACAGAACTGAAGGAAATGTGGGAGGACATTTCACATGAAAAGAGTCTAAGCAAGAAATTATACAGTTACAGTCTGAAGATGTTGTCACATCGAGAAATTGGAGCATATGAATGTTCTGATCGATTGTCATCAGCAAGTCTCTATGCCAAATCTAGAACCATCATTTGGGTGAGTCTAGGTCTTGCTGCAACACGAAATCGAGTTTTGAAATCTGTACAAGAAATAGAGTATTTGGCGGAGAAAGAACCAGAAAGTACAGATATTTTGAAGACAAACATGTTGGATACATACTATCCAAATAGAAGTAGTCATCTTGAGAACAGTTGTTTGTATGAAGTTCTGCAAAACTATATTTATAAGAGAACCATCAGAGAAGATATCAACAATGGAATATATGCTATCATTGGGTGTGAAGGATGTCTAGTGAGACAGAAAAAAGGCCATTTGATTAATCATCGAAAATTGAGTTGCGAAAATCCAGAGAAAAGGGAATTTTACTATTTAGCTCTTTTGCAACTCTTTAAGCCATGGCGTACAGAAGAGGAACTACTTGGTGATTATCTCTGTTAGGAAGATTCTTTTACTGCATCAAGGATACCATAGAATGTCCTGTTTTTCCAAATTATCTGCAAATGTTGAACGAAGAAATAGAGCAAGAAGCCACAATTGCTGTAGAGATTGCTAGAGACAGTTCTCAAGACAGTCAGAGTTCTGCTTCATTGAGTCAGGATCCACTTGGAGGACCAATTATTCAAAATGAAGCTGCCACTGCCATGGATGAGGTGGAAAGAGCTATGGAACAAGCTCAAGATGATGTAGTTAACTTAGAAGATTTGGTGAAACAACTAAACCTTGAGCAGAAACAGATATATGACGAAGTCACAGAACAGATTGAACATAGATTCACTCATGAGAAAAAAGAGTGCTCATGTACATCATTTAAACCAGTCCAACTGTACGTAAGTGGAGAAGCGGGAACTGGAAAAAAATTTCTGATTAAAGCAATTGCAACTTATCTGCAGAAAAGGACTGAATCACCGCTATCTTGTGTTGTTACCGCTCCAACTGGGCTGGCAGCACATAATATTAAAGGGATTACTTTACATCGTTTACTGATGCTGCCAGTGGAGCATGATAACAAATTGCAATATCACAAGCTATCTGGAGATGCGTGTTCCGAAGTTTCGAGAGTCCTGAAGAAAATGAAACTTCTTATCATTCATGAAGTAAGCATGGTGTCAAATATAATGCTTGCTTTTGTGCATTTGAGAATCCAAGAAATTCTTAGAACAGACTATGATGTCTTATTTGGAGGAAAACATATTATTGTTTTTGGAGATCTACTGCAGTTGACTCCAGTGAAAGGACAACCTGTGTTCAAAATGCTCACGCATGAAGATACCAGGAAGTGCCTAGGAAGCATAGGAAACGTTAATATATGGTTAAACTTCAAATATGCAGAACTGCTTCAAAATATGCGGCAGGCAAAGGATGAAGATTATAAAAATATTCTACAAGATGTAAGAATCGGAAAAGTAAGTCAGCAAGGGAAAGAAGCTTTACATGGACGATTAATTTCAAATTTGTACCCAAATGAAAACATTCTTCCAGAGAATATTTTTAAGAAAATTAACGAGAAGAAATTTGGCATATGTTTAATGCCAACTCTGAAAGAATGTTCCATGTTCAACAACAAAATGTTAAAGTTAGAAAATGAAGAGATAGTGAAACTGGAAGCTATAGATAAAATTGAACATATGGGAGCAACAATTATTTTGTCTGAAAATTTGAAATCAAAATTGGATTCATTAGAGAAGACTATATCTAAAACTGCTGGTTTTGAAAAGACTGAATGTGTGTTTAAATTGACGTATCATTTTGAGAAGGAATTTAAATGTTGAAAGAGGTCTGGTAAATGGAGCAATGGGTCATGTTGTTGGTTTTGTGAATTACAAAAATAGAGATGGAATTGAAATTTAAAAAATGAAATTTGATGGCATTGACGAAATAGAACAAATTTGTCGTTGTTCAGCTAGATTTTTGCTTGTGAAAGACTTATATGTTCGCCGAAAACAGTTTCCTATTTGTTTGGCATATGCGGTGACAATTCATAAATCTCAAGGTTTAAGTGCAGATAGTGCTTTGGTGAACATTGGAAGTTCTGTGTTTAAAGAGGGTATGGCATATGTGGCATTATCACGAGTCAGAACTTTATCAGGATTGTATTTGATTGAGTGTGATGAAACAAAGATTTGTGCAGATCTAGATTGTGTTAAAGAATACAATAGGTTAAGAAGAGAGTATGCTTCACATTTGCCTCAATATCCTCTGTTTGAAAAACGTGTGGTAGGCCGAAAAAGAAGAAATGAGAATAATTGCAGTGAGGTAGTAGCAAAAAGACAAAAAGTAGATGAAACTGTAATTGTAAGGAGAAAGAAAAAGGATTCTGTTGAAGATGTTGTTGGATTTCAGTTTGAAAACAGTTCTGGTGTCAACTGCTATGCTAATGTAGTGGTTAATGTTGTTTTTTTCTTCAAAATATACAAGAACAGATTGTTGAAAATCGGGATCAAAGATTCTGTTGTTTGTTGGATTCCGTGTTTGAGAAATGTACAAGTGATAGAGCAAAAATAGAAAGTGTTTCAGAAATTCAAAATCTTTTAGACATATGTTCTGGTCAAAATCAATTTTCACAGAATATTCAGCAGGATTGTCAGGAATTTTTAATGTATATGTTTAATGTATTGGAAGATGAAGGTGTAGATATAAAAAATCTTTTTAGCCTTTCTTATCAATGGCAGCATGACTGCGACAACTGTACTTCATCAAGTACTACTAGAATAGAGATTGAAAGATTTATATATTTGACTTTACCAGACTGCAAATCAGTGCCTTTTAATAATCTAGTTAAAGCAGCGGATCACAATATGGTGTGTACCCAATGTAAGTCTGCAATGCTGTCCACATTATTTCTACAAAATTATGGTCAGTATGTCATTTTAATGTTCCAACGATGTAGACCTGATGGAACTAAATTGACAACTTCTATTAAAAATTTCGTGGCATCTCAGTTATCAATATCAGGGAGAACCTTTGCAACTGTAGCTATTATTTATCATGACGGTCCTTCTACAACATCAGGACATTACACAGCTTATTTAAAAAGTTGTAAAGGTTGGACCCACTGTAACGACACTCATTTGACTTTCAAACAACGTTTGCCTTTTGGCTTAAAAAATTCATACCTAGTGTTTTTACAACCAAAATTTAAGTAAAGGTAATTGGCCTATGAAGACGGGAGTAGTTAATAAAGGTTATTTTGCTGTTTAAAAATATATTCTGAGTAAAAGTGATCCAGGTAATATAAAAAATTGACTTGTCATATAGGTACTGTAAGTGGATCTCATAGTAAGTGATATTAGTATTATACAAAATGATGAACATGAGTGAGTCAGAGATGGTTTTACAAATACTTAAATATTGTGAAAATGTTGTATGAGACTTTCTTTCAGAACGCCGGAAAAAAGGTAATTTCAGAGTTTCTTAGAATTAATTTGAAAATATACTCATACATCTGACACTATTTGGCCAAAAGGAAAGGTACAGGAATGAGTAAAGAGTCATGAATGAAAAAAAGGAGTATATGAAAATATTTCAGATGTTCTTGGAGCTTTTCTTCTAGAAAGTCGATGAAATGGATTTTTTAGTGAACAGCAGAGTACTTTGCAATGAGAAAAGGACCTCCATGATATACTATTTGGCCTCAAAGGAAAAGTAAGTCAATCAAAGATTAGTGTAGATTTGTCATTTGTCAGTATCTAAGGTTTTTTTTAAAACACAATCTTTTAGATTGTGTTTTTTTTCCCGCTGTCATATGATGAGTAATTTGAACTCACTGTTTTAAGTGAAGTTCAATATATTCTGAGAACAGCAAAAATAAACTATGTAACATGTTGTACAAGTTATTCTATACTTTGGATTGTGTAAATTAAATTGTATTCCCATTCTCTGACACTCACTTTCCTTTTTCCATCCTCTTTCAGCTCTTTTTACTCACTTATAATGTCTTTCTCTCACTCTCTGTAGCCCCCGTTCCTTTACTCCACTTCTTTGACAACCCCTCATTCTCATTTCAACTGTCTGCATCGCCTCTCTCCCTTGCATAACTTTTCAGCTTTCAGTCTCTCTGCTTTACTTTCCTTTTCCGTATTTTCCTCCTTTGTTCTTTTAGTAATTCCTGTTTACTCACTCAGCAGTATTATCGCACTCTATCACTATAAATCACCCACTCTCCCTCGATTATCTTTGTTTGCTCCTTTCTTTTGACCTCTTCTCTCTATTTTTCGTTCACTACCTCTATGTCCTCAGTGCGTCACTCTCCTTGTGTTATGTTCATTTGTGTTTATCTACCTTATATCATTTCTTTTACAACAACTTCACTGCTCCTCTCTCATCGTTCTACATCCTATTTCTTTTACTCTGGTTCCATTACTATCCCTCATTTCCTTTCTTTCAATGTCCTTCTCTTTACTTTCATCAGCAAATTATTTTCTCTCAGTACCACTGTTTTACTCATCTTCTCCTCTCTTTCCTTTTTTTGCTCCCTTACTCATTTCCTTTTCTCACTCATTGTACTCCACCTCACTCAGTTTTTCTCTTAGTGTCTACTAACTTCCTCACTCTATTTCCCTCAATCAATGTATATTATCCTCTCTCCCTTCATCCCTTCACTCTATGACTGTTCTTCACTTACTCTCAGTTATCTTCTATTCCTCATTCTTCTAAATGCATCCTTAATTAGACTCTTTTCTGTCTCAGTCATTATCTTTTTACTTACTACTGTTTCCTGATTTAGTTTTGCTAACTCACATTGTTTTAGTATCTTTCTTACCTTCAGTTCATTTCTCTGTTCTTCTCTTCCTCTCTCTCAGTGAATCTATATTCCTAACTCTTACTAATTTGCTCTCCTTCTATTTCTTTTTCTCTCTTTTTGTCCGTCTACCTTACTTTATTTCCCTTTCTATGTCCTTCACTCTTACTTTATTTCTAAATACACTGTTATGCTTTTTAACCTCTTCATTTGTATCTTTTAATTTAAAATACATATTTTACTAATTATAACTTATTTTTTCTTCTCTCTTTCACAGATACAAAGTGTAGTAAAAAAATGTAATTAAAGTTACATTTATTATATGGTAAGTGTGACTAAAAAAATGTAGTTTGTCATCACCCTTTGTTTTAACCTCACTAATATTTTCTCAACGAACCACACTCCTGTTTCTTTACTCTGCTTCCCTCACTTATTCTCCATATTTACTCCCCTTTCCCTATTTCCCCTCTCATATTCAACTTGTTTCAGTTCCCACTCTTTACTTCACTTACCTTCTGTTCCCTTCCTTTACTTATTCACTCATTCTCTAAGAAAGATAAGTAATGCAGTGTGTGTGACTTATAGGGAGTCAGTGGGTGTAGGTCGGGGTGTGGGTGTGTAAGGTGTGTCTGTGGGTGTTGCTGTGTGGGGTATTTTGGTGTGCGTGAAGGTGAGGGTGTGTGAAGTATGTGTGAGCAGTGTATGGGTGTGGGGTGTATATGTGTGCGATGTATGTGTGTGTATGGAATGTGTGTGTGTATGTGAAGAGTGTGTGTGGGAGGATTTTTTGTGTGTATGAGGTGTGTGTGTGGTGAGTGTATGGGGTGTATGTTAGAGGTGTGTGTATGTGTTGAGAGGGGGGTGAGGTGTGTGTAGGAGTAAGGTAAATAATTAAGAAAAACAGAATGAGTGAAGAAGCAAAGGAAGGGAACAGAGAGTAAGTGAAGTAAAGAATAGGGATTGAAAGAAGTTGAATATGAGAGGGGAATAGGGAAATTCGAGTAAACTTGGAGAATAAGAATAAGTGCGGGAAGCAGAATAAAGACACAGGAGTGAGGTTCGTTGAGAAAATATTAGTGAGCTTAAACCAAAGGGTGATCACAAAATACATTTTTATAGTCATACTTACCATATAATTAATCTAACTTTGTATCTGTGAAAGAGAGAAGAAAAAATAAGTTATAATTAGTGAAATTTGTATTTTAAATTAAAAGATACAAATGAAGAGGTTAAAAATCATAACACTGTATTTAGAAATAAAGTAAGAGTGAAGGATACAGAAAGGGCAATAAAGTAAGGTAAAAAGAGAAAAAGAGAAAAAAAGAAATAGAATGAGACCAAATTACTAAGAGTAAGGCATAATGATTCACTGACACAGATGAAGATAAGAACAGAGAAATGAACTGAGGACAAGAAAGATACTAAAACAATGTGAGTCAGCAAAACTAAATCAGGAAACAGTAGTAAGTTAAAAGATAATAACAGGGACGGAAAAGAGTCTAATAAGGATGCATTTAGAAGATAAACACAAGTGAACATAACACAAGGAGAGTGAGGCACTCAGGACATAGAGGTAGTGAACGAAAATTAGAGAGAAGAGGTCAAAAGAAAGGAGCAAACAAAGATTAGCGAGGGAGAGTGGGTGAGTTATAGTGATAGAGTGTGACAATACTACTCAGTGAGTAAAGAGGAATTACTAAAAGAGCAAAGGAGGAAAAGACGGAAAAGGGAAGTAAAGCAGAGAGACTGAAAGCTGAAAAGTGGTGCAAGGGAGAGAGGGGATGCATACAGTTGAAATGGAAATGAGAGGTTGTAAAAGAAGTGGAGTAAACGAATGGGTGTGAAACAGAGTGAGGAAAAGGCAGTGTGAGTGAGTAAAGAGAGCTGAAAGAGAGAGGAAAAAGGAAAGTGAGTGTCAGAGAATGGGAATACAATTTAATTTACACAATCCAAAGTATACAATAACTTGTACAACATGTTACATAGTTTATTTTTGCTGTTCTCAGAATATATTGAATTTCACTTAAAATAGTGAGTTCAAATTACTCATCATATGACAGCGGGAAAAAAAACCACAATCTAAAAGATTGTGTTTTAAAAAAAAACTTAGATACTGACAAATGACAAATGTACACTAATCTTGGATTGACTTACTTTTCCTTGAGGCCAAATAGTATATCATGGAGGTCCTTTTCTCGTTGCAAAGTACTTTGCTGTTCAGTAAAAAATCCATTTCATCGACTTTGTAGAAGAAAAGCTCCAAGAACATCTGAAATATTTTCATTATTTTCATATACTCCTTTGTTTCAGTCATGACTCTTTACTCATTCCTGTACCTTTCCTTTTGGCCAAATAGTGTCAGATTTATGAGTATATTTTCAAATTAATTCAAAGAAACTCTGAAATTACCTTTCTTCCGACGTTCTGAAAGAAAGGCTCTACAACATTTTCACAATATTTAAGTATTTGTACCTATATGACAAGTCAATTTTTTATATTACCTGGATCACTTTTACTCAGAATATATTTTTAAACAGCAAAATAACCTTTATTAACTGCTTCCGTCTTCATAGGCCAATTACCTTTACCTAAATTTTGGTTGTAAAAACACTAGGTATTAATTTTTTAAGCCAAAAGGCAAACGTTGTTTGAAAGTCAAATGAGTGTCGTTACATTGAGTCCAACCTTTACAACTTTTTAAATAGCATGTGTAATGCCCTGATGTTGTAGCAGGACCATCATGAAGAATAATAGCTGCAGTTGCAAAGGTTCTTCCTGATATCGATAACTGTGAAGCCACGAATTTTTTAATAGAAGTTGTCAATTTAGTTCCATCAGGTCTACATCGTTGGCACATTAAAATGACATACTGACCATAATTTTGTAGAAATAATGTGGACAGTATTGTAGACTTACATTGGGGACACACCATAATGTGATCCGCTGCTTTAACTAGATTATTAAAAGGCACTGATTTGCAGTCTGGTAAAGTCAAATATATAAATCTTTCAGTGTCTATTCTAGTAGTACTTGATAAAGTACAGTTGTCGCAGTCATGCTGCCACTGATAAGAAAGGCTAAAAAGATTTTTTTATATCTACACCTTCATCTTCCAAAACATCAAACATATACATTAAAAATTCCTGACAATCCTGCTGAATATTCTGTGAAAATTGATTTTGACCAGTAGATATGTCTAGAAGATTTCGAATTTCTGAAACACTTTCTATTTTTGCTCTATCACTGGTACATTTCTCAAACACGGAATTCAACAAACAACAGAATCTTTGATCCCGATTTTCAACAATCTGTTCTTGTATATTTTGAAGAAAAAAAACAACATTAACCACTACATTAGCATAGCAGTTGACACCAGAACTGTTTTCAAACTGAAATCCAACAACATCTTCAACAGAATCTTTTTTCCTTCTGCTTACAATTACAGTTTCGTCTACTTTTTGTCTTTTTGCTACTACCTCACTGCAATTACTCCCATTTCTTCTTTTTTGGCCTACCACACGTTTTTCAATCAGAGGATATTGAGGCAAATGTGGAGCATACTCTCTTCTTAACCTATTGTATTCTTTAACACAATGTAGATCTGCACAAATCTTTGTTTCATCACACTCAATCAAATACAATACTGATAAAGTTCTGACTCGTGATAATGCCACATATGCCATACCCTCTTCAAACACAGAACTTCCAATGTTCACCAAAGCGCTATCTACACTTAAACCTTGAGACTTATGAATTGTCACCGCATATGCCAAACAAATAGGAAACTGTTTTCGCCGAACATATAAGTCTTTCACGAGCAAAAATCTAGCTGAACAACGACAAATTTGTTCTATTTCATCAATGCCATCAAATTTAATTTTTAAAATTTCAATTGCATCTCTATTTTTGTAATTCACAAAACCAACAACATGACCCATTGCTCCATTTACCAGACCTCTTTCAACATTTAAATTCCTTCTCAAAATGGTACGACAATTTAAACACACATTCAGAGTCTTTTCAAAACCAGCAGTTTTAGATATAGTCTTCTCTAATGGATCCAATTTTGATTTCAAATTTTCAGACAAAATAATTGTTGCTCCCATATGCTCTATTTTATCTATAGCTTCCAGTTTCACTATCTCTTCATTTTCTAACTGTAACATTTTGATGTTGAACATGGAACATTCTTTCAGAGTTGGCATCAAACATATGCCAGATTTCTTCTCGTTAATTTTCTTAAAAATATTCTCTGGAAGAATGTTTTCATTTGGGTACAAATTTGAAATTAATCGTCCATGTAAAGCTTCTTTCCCTTGCTGACTTACTTTTCCGATTCTTACATCTTGTAAAATATTTTTATAATCTTCATCCTTTGCCTGCCGCATATTTTGAAGCAGTTCTGCATATTTGAAGTTTAACCATATATTAACGTTTCCAAAGCTTCCTAGGCACTTCCTGGTATCTTCATGCGTGAGCATTTTGAACACAGGTTGTCCTTTCACTGGAGTCAACTGCAGTAGATCTCCAAAAACAATAATGTGTTTTCCTCCAAATAAGACATCATAGTCTGTTCTAAGAATTTCTTGCATTCTCAAATGCACAAAAGCAAGCATTATATTTGACACCATGCTTACTTCATCAATGATAAGAAGTTTCATTTTCTTCAGGACTCTCGAAACTTCGGAACACGCATCTCCAGATAGCTTGTGGTACTCCAATTTGTTATCATGCTCCACTGGCAGCATCAGTAAACGATGTAAAGTAATCCCTTTAATGTTATGTGCAGCCAGCCCAGTTGGACCGGTAACAACCCAAGACAGCGGTGATTCAGTCCTTTTCTGCAGATAAGTTGCAATTGCTTTAATCAGAAAACTTTTTCCAGTTCCCGCTTCTCCACTCACGTACAGTTGGACAGGATTAAATGATGTACATGAGCACTCTTTCTTCTCAAGACTGAATCCATGTTCAATCTGTTCTGTGACTTCGTCATATATCTGTTTCTGCTCAAGGTTTAGTTGTTTCACCAAATCTTCTAAGTTAACTACATCATCTTGAACTTGTTCCATAGCTCTTTCCACCTCATCCATGGGAGTGGCAGCTTCATTTTGTATAATTGGTCCTCCAAGTGGATCCTGACTCAATGAAGCAGAACTCTGACTGTCTTGAGAACTGTCTCTTGCAATCTCTGCAGCAATTGTGGCTTCTTGCTCTATTTCTTCGTTCAACATTTGCAGATAATTTGGAAAAACAGTGCATTCTATGGTATCCTTGATTGCATTAAAAGAATCTTCGTAACACAGAAAATCTTCAAGTAGTTCCTCTTCTGTACGCCATGGCTTAAAGTGTTGCAAAAGAGCTAAATAGTAAAATTCCCTTTTCTCTGGATTTTCGCAATTCAATTTTCGATGATTAATCAAATGGCCTTTTTTCTGTCTTACTAGACATCCTTCACACCCAATGATAGCATATATTCCATTGTTGATATCTTCTCTGATGGTTCTCTTATAAATATAGTTTTGCAGAACTTCATACAAACAACTGTTCTCAAGATGACTACTTCTATTTGGATAGTATGTATCCAACATGTTTGTCTTCAAAATATCTGTACTTTCTGGTTCTTTCTCCGCCAAATACTCTATTTCTTGTACAGATTTCAAAACTCTGTTTCGTGTTGCAGCAAGACCTAGACTCACCCAAATGATGGTTCTAGATTTGGAATAGAGACTTGCTGACGACAATCGATCAGAACATTCATATGCTCCAGTTTCTCGGTGCGACAACATCTTCAGACTGTAACTGTATAATTTCTTGCTTAAACTCTTTTCATGTGAAATGTCTTCCCACATTTCCTTCAGTTCTGGCTTTTCTTTTTTGTGATGTAAGACGTCACATATCGAGCCACAGCAATAGAGTTGTCAGCAACGAATTGAATATCCATGTTAGCAATCCACATGGACAAAATGACTGGGTTGTAATCGTTGATGTACTTGGACTCTTCGTTTCTTTTTAAATTGTATGTATTTTTGGGTTATTTCCTCATCACAGTATGTCGCAGAGAAGACCTCAAATTATTCACTCTTCCTTTAGAAATCACTGGTTGTGGAAAGCCGAAACGACATTTTGTGTAGAACTTGCCCTTGTTTCTGAATTTTTGACGACAGTACTTTCCACAACGATGGGATGGAAAGCGTAAAACTTGTTGCCTTAAACAATTTTCTTCGGTAGTTTTCGGAACAGCACTTGTTGAATACTCTCCAATGAAGCTCATCACTGTCTCATCCGAATCTGTTCCAAATTTGGGTGCATCTTTAATCCACAACAACATATGTATGTGAGGAGCACCTCTCGCTTGATATTCCTTTCTCCAAAAGAAATCCAAAACCTCTCCAAGGGGAGGATTTTTTTTGTTGGTAATAAAAGACATCATAGCTTCAAATCTATGATTGAAATATCTGCATACATTCACTGGATCCAATGAACACAGCTCTCCAGGTGTTTTGAATTCTATGTTTTGTATATTTGCATTTGCCTCTCGTAGAAATTGAAGTAAGTCGTCCCATGCATACTCGGCACAGCTAAGAGTGAGGAACCATGTCGGAGTTCCTAAGTTTCTTAGCATACATTTCAATTCCCCATGACGACGGTACCAATACTCATTGGTACCACGCTGACATTCCATGAGATTGATTAGATGAGATTCCAAAATATTATCTTGCAGATTCACTTTCTCCATAAAGTCCCTCGCCGAAACATTTTGCAGATGTGCTCCACTTTTCAGTATATGGTTTACTGCATAAGAAAGCCCAGACACGTCACTTTCATACAGTAGATGAAACAAATAGGGAATGCATTGACGAAACCTTGGATCTTCAGCATATAATCTTACAGTTCGATATTCAGATGCAGGAATTTGAAGTGGACGATCGTCATATCGTCCACCTCGACCTGTTGGAAATAGCTGTGGAAAACAACGAGCTTCCAAACTTTCTTCCCATACACTAATGGGACTTCCTTTTGCTGCTTTCATTTGAAACAATTCAATTGCATTCCCCATTACTTCTTTGGAATGCAAAGGATGAACAGTATAATGTTCATAAATTTCTTCACTTCTAGACACATCAACTTTTTCAATTTGGCCGCCTGAACAATCACTGTCTTCATCTGCAGCTGTTTCCTCTGCTGCAACACATACATCTTTGTAATACTCATTGTTTTTGACTAAATACAACATTGCCTTTTTGACTTTCCTAACATCCACTAAATCTTGCCAGATTTTCTTACTCTTTGTCGGAACCCCATTAACTAGAATAACTAAAGGTTCCTCTTCTACTTTTTCTATACCAATTGTATCAATATTTTTTTTCAAATCAAGAGGCAAATAAACAACTCTTCCCTTTAATCCTCTCTGCAAATCTGTAGGAGGCAATTTCCCTATCTTAGGCTCCATGCGAACAATTGCCTGAAAAGGATGGACACATTGAATCAAAATAGACTCATATGTATTTAAATCCATCAATTCACGGGGAATGTCTGCCAACTCCAGATTATTATGAACACCTCTAGCAGGCATTCTGTTTTGATTTAATTTATCATAACAATATTCACAAATACGCTGATCAGAACTCAAATCAAAACAATTCTCCACCCACAAATAAGTTGCAAAATCCTTCCACTCATAATTATTCATCTTTTCACTTTTTACGTATAAATCAACTAATCTAGTTTGATGCTTATAATGACTTCGTCGACAACACACACAAGTAAAATTCGGCCTTTCACTTGATTTCACCTTAAACCTGGTAATTTCCTGCTCAAACTTTTCTGTACTTGAAATCTGTACATTGTCTTCCACATTACCTTGAATTGCTGTGTCAATTTCTACACTATCCTCTTTTTCACCAAAATAACAAATCTTAATTTCTTCACAAATCTTCTTCACATCTAATTCAGTTCCATGCAAAGAGCACTGTTTAATTGTTTAAGCTTAAGTGCTGGACTTTTTGCATAATACAACATTCTCACTAATTTCCTCATTTTGGTATGATGCACTGATAACATCCTAAAATGATGAAAAACACTCTGACAGACTTTTCTAGAAAGACAAGCCAGTGAATGCCCTTGCAAACCTGTGTTTTCTCTCACTCTGCAAGGATCTAAGTCTTGCAACAACTTCACTTTCTGCTTTAGACTTTTCTTACTATATGTACGTAAGAAATTACAAAACAAATCAATTGATTCCTGTCGCACACTACAAATACGACTACACTTCCAAGTGTACACAGGACCCTTAGTACGTCTCCCTAAAACTTCATCAGTTAACACCTCTTCTGGTTCTCTAGGCACAAGTTTCTCTTTTTCAATCGGACAACCGTCTTTCACTTCATACACTGGACCACTGGTGTCAACTGCATGCACTAAATCATTCTCCTGGAAGTAACTCTCCTCATTAAAAAATGGCTCACAACTTGAACTGTGCATCCATTCTCCAGAAAAAACTTTACAAGAATTAGTCCGATTAATTACTCTTTTCCATCTACTGTTTGATTTGAAAACATCAATTGTCTTGTTAAGTGTCCTAATTCTATTGATCATTAAAATAAATAATTTTTCTTAACTTCAAAAGCCTGATCAACAATCTTCTCTACACTTTTCTTTTTCTTATAAAAAGCAGCTCTCTGTTTACCTTTCCTAATGTTTTTTAACAAATTTAAAACCACCCTATTGCGAAACATTCGTTTACGAATGTCTCTAAACTGATTATGCCTTCTATTCCTATATATATTATTCTCTCCTGCTCCAGTTGTAGGATTCTTTGAGGTTCTCGCCTTCCTTTTCAAATTTACTCTCTCATTCTCTTTTTCTACATGCTGTCCAACAATATTTTTTGAAGTACATATGTTCCGTATAAAAGACTTACAGCCTGATTCATGAAGCGAAATAGCGCCCGCAATGGCTGCGAAAACGCAATTGCGGGTGCAAAACACGGAATCGGCATTCAAGTACGAAATAGCGAAATCGCTAAAAAATAATAGCGATCGGAATAGCGATTACGCTGTAATAGTCGCAGACTCCGGGAACTCGAGCAATAGCGATACGGAAATAGCGACCAACCACGGAATCTGCGAAATCAATAGCGAAACGCAATATTGTCTCAATCGGCAATCATGAAAGAAATACATTAGCGAAAAAGCGCTAAATCGCACGTTTGCGCGGCGCAATTTAAGGACAACTCAAAGCAGGTGGTAACCATAGAAGCCATGATTAACCAAAATTTGAAAAACTGTTAGCCAATCACCAACAGGTCCAGGCCTGACCAATCACACATAAGGACATTCAGCAGCAGCATTAGGCGTTCCACAATGCCTGGGATGTACATGGTGGTGAGGCGGCGAAGGCTACAGCGAGCAGCACGGAGGAGACGCATGAGGCAGGCAAGGATTTACCGGCAGCGGGTCACCTTGCTGGGCCAAACCAGAGAACAGATTTATGCAAAATACAGGCTGAATGGGGAAATGATCACCTGGCTGATACAAGAACTCGACCCCATCATGCAGCACCCAACAAGGCGAAACAATTCTGTGCCCACACATGTGCAGGTATTGTGCAGCCTGCACCTCCTGGCCTCCGGCAGTTTCCAGGGCATAGTAGCCGCTGCTGGGGGGATATCCCAGCCCACCATGTCACGCTGCCTCCACACTTTTGTTGACGCCATGC
This sequence comes from Lissotriton helveticus, assembly GCF_964261635.1. Classification (NCBI taxonomy): domain Eukaryota; kingdom Metazoa; phylum Chordata; class Amphibia; order Caudata; family Salamandridae; genus Lissotriton; species Lissotriton helveticus. The sequence continues at coordinate 562,803,358 of NC_136057.1, read as the reverse complement.
TCAGCCAGCTCCACCGGCACATCACATTTCCCACGAGCCAACAGGAATTGGACCTGACAAAACTACAATTTTATAATGTTGCCCATTTTCCCCATGTCCTCGGCTGCATAGACTGTACCCACGTCGCCATCTGCCCACCAGCTGGCACGGAGTATATGTACCGCAACAGGAAGTCCTACCACTCCCTCAACATACAGATGGTCTGCAATGCCAAGACCATCATCACTGACATTGTGGCCCAGTACCCAGGGAGTACCCATGACTCCTTTATCTTCAGGCACAGCGGACTCCACACACGACTGATCAGGGGAGAGTTTGGGGAAGGACACCTACTTGGTAAGTACACTTTGTCGACAATGTCACATTGCTATGAAGTAACTGCGCTGCACAGGCAGTCAACATCTGCTCCTCTCATTCAGGTGACAGTGGCTACGCCCTACGGGAATACCTCCTGACCCCTTACCTCAACCCTGCCACACCTCAGCAACGGCGCTACAATGTTGCGCACATCCGGACAAGGAACTTAATTGAAAGGACATTTGGCCTGCTCAAGAGCAGGTTCCGTATACTGCACAAGACAGGTGGGGCCATGTATTACAGTCCTGCAGCGTGCTGCCGCATTGTGGCTGTCTGTGCAATGCTTCATAACATTGCAACCAAGCGCCGGATACCAGTTGACATCTCAGGCAGTGAATCTGAGGGGGACGACCGGCCACCAGCACATGCGCACCATGCACGCGGGGAGAACCCAGCTGAAGGCCACAGACGTCGCAACCACATCACAGCTAACAATTTCTAGCCCACCCCCTTCCCCCACCCCACATATCACAATTGCATGCAAAATGTAATGATTACACAAGGCGAATGTGTGCAGCAAAATAAATGTATTTGTTTGATTCACAAGAAAAAAGGGTCATTCCTGCATACTGCATGTGACGGTTCATGGCAGGCTTAGCTTCAGCCTGCGCCTGTGTCCCTGACACAATGTCATTGGCGCCTCCGGCGCACAATTCCCAGGCGCCTGTGAGGCTCTTCCTCATCCTGGGCAGCTGTACCAGGCGTAGCCCTGGTGCTGCGCCTAGGTGGGGGGGCCTGCGTGGCAGAGTGGCTGCTCACACTGGAGGCACCCTCACTCGCATCGTCTCCCCCCACAATGGCCGGTAGCACAGGTGCATGCAGTGCGGTGACGGCGGTGGTCAAGTGCTCCAGCACCCAGGTAATGTCCTCGCAGCACTGGACCAGTTGGTGCTGCTGGGTCAACGAGTGCCGCGACAGCTGGGTGGTGGCATTTGCTGCCACATAATTTGAGCGACTATAGGTGGACAGCCGGCTCAACAGCTGGTGGTGGCGCCTGCTTGCAACACTGCGGTGCTTCACCAGCGCTGCAGTATTGTCCTCCATGGCCGCCGTCATGCGGTCCATGGCCGCCGTCATGCGGTCCATCCGCTCGCCGACTCCCGCCACATTGCGGCCAATCTTATGCAGCTGGAGCTGGATGGCTCCTTGCTGCTGCGACTGCCGCTGGTGTATTCGGAGCATGCGCCGCTCCACGCTCATGCAGGCATGGAGATGCCCATTGCCCCTCCTGCTGTTCGGCCGCTGTGTAGCGGATGTGGCTGGCCCAGATCTTGTTGGACGAGCTGCAGGTGTTGTAGCAGCTGGTGTTGCAGGTGCGGCAGGCACTGGAGGCACATTGGTGGGGTGCCTGGCTCTGGCAGCCGGTGGGCCTGCAGATGTTGCAGCAGGTAAGGCGGGGGGCCTGGCCTTGGCAGCCGGTGGGCCTGCAGATGTTGCAGCAGGTAAGGCGGGGGGCCTGGCCTTGGCAGCCGGTGGGCCTGCAGATGTTGCAGCAGGTAAGGCGGGGGGCCTGGCCTTGGCAGCCGGTGGGCCTGCAGATGTTGCAGCAGGTAAGGTGGGGGGCCTGGCTGCTGGTGTTGGCGCAGCCGCAGGGGCTGGTGGCTGGGTATCAGGTAGGGATTCCTCCTCCTGGGCCTCCTCGTCAATCAGCAGCCTCTCGCTGTCACTGCTATCACCCGCACCTGTGAGGGTAAGTGGATACTCATTAGGTGCATGTGACTGTCAGACATGCAGATGTTACATGCATGCTGGGTGTCATTCCCTGGGTGGCTGTGTATTTGCGCACTTTGGAACCTTTCTGGCCACATTGTGGTACTACTACATTTTGGACATACTACGTCTCCCACAATGCTTCAGGGCATTTCCTGATGCACAACATAGGCATGACTAAGGGCCAATGAGTGAGCCTATTTGGTCAGGGGCGGTCATAGGGGACAGGGTCGCAGTCGCATGCCACTTACCTTGGGTGTCTTGGGTGGGGCGGGAGGAGTCCAGAGGGGTCACGCCAACACACGCCTCCCTCTCCAAGGTGTCCTCTACCTGGTCCTCCAGGGGGGTGTTGGGTGGGACAGTCGGTCCACCACCTCCGGTGCCTGATGCCTCACCAAGGCGCTCCGCCACCCTCTCCTTGGCACGCCCCCGGAGGTCGTACCACCGCTTTTTCAGCTCCTCCAACGACCTGTCCGCAACGCCCACAGAGTTGACGCTGGAGGCAATCCCCACCCAGATCCTCCGCTTCTCCTGCTCTGGGACCCTCCTTGAGTTGGCACCAAAGAGCTGGTCGTGGTTGGCCACCACCCCTTCTATAAGGTTCTCCAGCTCCTGCTCGGAGAACTTTAGTTTGCGCTTGCGGCCAGCGCTGGTGCTGGGGCCAGGGAGAGGTTCGTCGGACATGGCGGTCGCTATTTCGGCAGAGTCGGGCGTCGCTAACGGAGGTTTAGCGGCAGCTTTCCGTCGTCAACACTCGAATGATAGCGTCACTGTGGTGTTTGGGGTGGGATTTGGCTGCTTCCTGGTTGTGATGTCATCACGGTGCTCGGAATGCGTCTTCCCGTTTTCCAGATCCCGCGAGAATGCGACTCGCATTCCCGATCGCACGGGATTGCGAGTCGCTATCCTGTGCGATCGGGATTGCGAGTCGCTATCCCGTGCGATCGGGAATGCGAGTCGCAATCCCGATCGCAGGTAGCCGGAAATAGCGATTATTCTGCGTTTTTTGTAGGTCGCTAACGGCTTTAGCGCCCGCGTGCGAGTCGCTATTTTTTCCACGAGAAGTACATGAATGCCGTTTTGCATTTCCTCAATAGCGAGTCGCTATTAATCGCTATTAGGGACACGCAAAACGGCCCGTACATGAATCAGGCTGTTGGTTCTCTTACCAGGAGCTTGGTTCCTGTTTTTTGAAGTATTTGTTGTGGAAGAGTGCTGTAATTCCGTTGCTGTTTTTGTTTTTTGGCGGTTATGTTGTTTTCTTCTCCTTTCCCTTGAGGGCATGTTTGCTTACTCTTGAAATCTTGATTTCAATCTGTGTTGAAAATAACACATTATAGACCACTATTACCAAACAACAAAGCAATGACAAAAAGCAAACAATCTATTCAGGGTTACAGATCAGGTGAGGATTCTCCAGGGGTGCACAAAAGGTGAGGCCTGTATTGAAGAGTATAGTGGAAGACACCTCTGTTCACAGGTACAAAAAAGATGAGACCTGTGTCTAAGAGTCCAGTACGGGATAGACTTCATGAAGTCTAGTCCACTGCACTCTTATACACAGGCTTCACCACCTATGCTTCCCGGGAAAGGCCTCTCTCCCACTACAGTCTTGATCATAAACCTCACCTCCTCTGTCCCTCTGCACATGTCTCACCTCATCTGCACAATCTACTTCCTAATCTCAGGTAACACAGGTGACATAATTGTGAAAAGGTCAAATTTTTTTATGTAATCATGCACACACTATTTATTCTTTATCAAAAATGTAAAATTCATTGATTATTCCCAAAATCGATTTTTCAATAACATTTTAGAAACACAGTGCAGGTCCTACTATTTAAACTTTCTCAAAAATGTAAAACTCATTAATTTGCAGCAAAAATATTTTAGTAGTGTAATGAAAAGCTTATACATATGACCTTTTCATTGTTTTTCAAATGTTATTCTAAAAAACAAATTATAAGGCCTAAGCAGGAATAATCATGTGATGAAGCCTGTCCAGGGAAGCACAAAACGTGAGGCTTGTGTCCAAGAGTGCAGTGGACAGGACTAAACTGGAGTAGCGTGCAAGAAAAAAATAAGCCTCATTTATAAAGCCCTGCGTCAGTTTTGCGCTACTGATGCGTCACTTTTTGTGACGCATTGGCGGCTTAAAATATGTGCCTTGTTGCACCATATTTAAAAAGTGACGCATATAGGTAGATGCGTCATTTTTTAAACCTCTGCACCACCTCTGTCAAGTGTAATGTACACAGAGGGGTCATTTCTCCGCAAAAAGCCTCGTAATAATGACGCAGTGAAATCTATGAGATTTCACTGCGTCACTTTTAGGACACTGTTACATCAAAATCTTACACCTGCCTCACAGCAGGGATAAGACTGAGGCAAACACTTTCACATGGAGCTTTCCCCATGTGATAGGATTCTGACACCTAAGCAGGAGTGCAGATGAGATGAAGACTGTCCAGGGGAGCACAAAAGGTGAGGCTTGTGTCCAAGAGTGCAGTGGACAGGACTAAACTGGAGTAGTGTGCAAAAAAAAAAGAACCCCATTTATGGCCCTGCGTCAGTTTTGCACTGCTGATGCGTCACTTTTTGTGACGCATCGGCGGCATAAAACATGTATTTTTTTGCGCCATATTTAAAAAGTGACGCATGTGATAGATGCGTCACTTTTTAAACCTCTGCGCCACATTATACTCAAAAATGTAAAATCCATTCATTTTCCCCAAAATCGTTTTTGACATCACATTTAGGAAACACAGCACAGGTCCTATGTACAAGCATTCCATGTCATTACTGAAACCTCACTATTTTACAAAATACAATTCCTCTATGCAAACAAACTCAATATGCTTCCTACACTGAGTTAACACAGGTAACATCATTGTAAAGAGTCAAATTGACGCCTGTGTCTAAGAGTGCAGTCAGGGATAGGCTTCATGAAGCCTAGTCCACTGCACTCTTAGACACAAGCCTCACCACCTATGCTCCCCAGGAAAGCCCAAACATGTACCTTTTTGCGCCATATTTAAAAAGTGACGCATGTAGGTAGATGCGTCACTTTTTAAACCTCTGCGCCACATTATACTCAAAAATGTAAAAGCCATTCATTTTCCCCAAAATCGTTTTTGACATCACATTTAAGAAACACAGCACAGGTCCTATGTACAAGCATTGTATGTCATTACTGAAACCTCACTATTTTACAAAATACAATTCCTCTATGCAAACAAACTCAATATGCTTCCTACACTGAGTTAACACAGGTAACATCATTGTTAAGAGTCAAATTTATTTCTTTAAACATGCACACATTCTTTATTCCTTCTAAAAAATGTAAAAGCCATTCATTTTTCCCAAAATCGTTTTTGACATCACATTTAAGAAACACAGCACAGGTCCTATGTACAAGCATTCCATGTCACTACTAAAACTTCACAATTTTACAACATACAATTCCTCTATGCAGTAAAAACTTTTTACCAAGCATTATCAAAAAGCATGACACAAAGCAACATTAAAAAACCACAATTTGCTTCCAAATCTTCGACATAGAGTATACAAGTCTCTATGTATATTAAATGAATCATAACTCACCTTTACAAATGCTCTAGGAGATTCACAACAGTGTCAGATACACACACCAATATTTCTTTAGCAGAGCAAGAGGTATGTTCTCCAGGCACTGCAACCATTAATGGCACAGAAAACCTCTGTTTCTACACACATATTGCTCATGGTAACCAATCAAAACTCTTCCCTCTGTATTTTCAAACCAACACCCTTCCCCCCCTCAGCCCTTTCTACCTGTTACCATAGCAACTCCCTCCTCACTGAGCTCTCAGGTTTAAAAGTTTATTATACAATGTTGCAAATCACCTCAGCAAGGATGTTTGACCTGCGAATACACCAGCTTATCTGGTGCAATGTTTCTTTAAATGACTTTTTTTTAACCATTCAAATTACTTCTTGCACAGAACACAACCATGCACCCTAACATACAGTTTTCAACTATCTCAATCTACCAATCATTGCTTGTGATTCAAGAGCACTGAAACTCCACAGTTTTTTTTTTGCAAACTCCTACTGTTCCAACTGCCATTTTATTCCTACACTTCATCTGACTGCACCAGAACCTCCTCTACCATGTATTCTGTCTGGATTATTGGACATAGCTATATCCACTGGACTCAAAGGTATGCAGCTACCAGAAATTTTCACAACCTTGATTTACCAAATGTGAACATTAAATGGATTGGCCTGAGAGGATTGAGATGTCACCAATTGATACCATTGGTGAAAACCTTTTTGCATTTGCCACACCCTAACCTCATAATTCTGCGCTGTGGTGGAAATGACTTAGGCACTTTGACTGGGGTAGGTCTGGAAATGCTTTTAAAGGACACCTTTGAACATTTGATGGCACTTTTTCCTCAAACTGCCTTGGTATTTTCCAATATATGCCAAAGACAGAAATGGAACTGGTCCAACCAATTTTGTCCACAATTTGAGAAAGCACGGAAACATGTGAATAAATCTGTTTCTGCTTACATGAGAGACTATGGAATGGGTTCAATATACAACAACAACTTGCGTTACAACATGCAAGATATCTACAGAGGAGATGGTGTGCACTTCTCAGATGAGGGGAATAGAATATTCCTCCTGAATTTAAGACTGTGCATTGGTACCTACTTATAGGTATCTAAATCAGCCACAGAACCCAAAAGCCCTTTACAGGGCTACCCTATCTCTGATCACTCCAAATGATTATCTTTTTCTAACTTTTTTCACTGTTTTTCACTAAAGTACGCTCCCCGGTACGCTCCCCGCGTACCGGGCGCCCCCCCCGCGAAAAATATATATATTTTTTTTCGCCTATATGGGCCTCCTAAGACCCCCCTCAGAAAACCTAGAGGGTCAAAAATGGAGGACTCCCGTAGCGCTGCCGGTACGCGTACCGGGGCGCGCTCCGGGAAGCGCTCCCCAAAAATTTAAAAAGTTAATTTACATAAAAACCACTGGAGACACTTTCACCACATATAGAATAGGCCATACTACATACCAGTCCCTACCATTTTCCCAAATTTGGTGGAATTCCATTGAGCCATTTGAGCTGTAGCACTGTCTAAATATCCTGAGGTAAATTACATGACAAAAACACATCTGAAGTGTTAGAATTTACAACCAATTAAAATGTTACTTTCATTTTCTACTTTTTTTCATGACATTTGATTGGTTATGTACATGAATATAAATGAAAAATGAGAGGGAAACACGGCCATTTTGACTACAACTACCTGAGGTACATCTTGCAAGGATTTTCGCATTTTTTCTTCTTCACCTCTCTGTAAAGTAAGTTGATAATTTGTAAGGGGCACTTTTAGTTAATTTGAAAAAACGTTTTCTAATAATTATTTACTGTTCCTCTGCTATAGTTATAGCTCCTCTGTTATATTTATGGATTGACTTAGGCTTCTCTGCTATAATTAGGAATTTACTTACGCTTCTTCACAGGCACTTTTTTATATTTCTACTTCCTGCCTGTTACCATACACTGCCCAAAGTTAACTTCACTGTTAAAAAATCTGAACTACCTGTCTGAACTTAAACCCAACAGTGCCCTAACTCTACTGATATAGTTATTTTTTATGCAATTTACAGCAAAAAAATGGAAGGGGAGCAAGAAAATATCAATATTTCCTTCGAGATGACATCTGAGGATATTCTAAATGAAGATTTTTTTGATGAAGAACATATGGATCAGTCTTTGGATCAACAATTTGTTGAATGTTTACAAGATATAGAAACATGTATGTTTGAGGAGATTCCAGATGATGTAATGCTGGAAGTTTTATTGAACTATGAAAATTCAAACCAATAAATTTGTATTTAATAATTAAAAATTCTTTGAGACATTATTCATTTTTATATCTAATTCATTAAGTACTACCAAAATGATTATGTGTATATTATAGTATAAAGTGAAACTTACAGTATACTGTGCAATTTTAAAACATCATAAGGGAGCAGAGTAGACTATCCATGATCCCCTAGGTCTTCTCAGGGACTACTTAAAGGATCTGTTTCTGCTTTCCTGACAGACTATGGTATGCATTCCATATACCACAATAACTTCTATAACAACATGCTAGATATCTACATAAAAAAGGTGTAGATTGAATTTAAAACTCTACATTGGTACCTACATGTTGGTACTTAAATCACCCACACAACACAACAATTCAATTCGAACATACCCTACCTCTAAGCACTTTAAATTATCATTTTACTGTTTCACTGAGTTTTCCCCATGTGTGGGGGGATGTGGGTGTGTAAGGTGTGTGTGTGGGTGTGGGTGTGTGGGGTGTTTGGGTGTAGGTGGGGTTGTGGGTGTGTGAGCTGTGTGTGGGGTGTGTGTGGGTGTGGGGGGTATGTGTGTAGGATGTGTGTGTATGTGTGGGATGTGTGAGTGTGTCTGTGAGGTGTGTGTGTGTGTGGGGGGGGAGGTGTGTGGGGGGATGTGTGGGGTGTGTCTGTGAGGTATCTGTGTGTGTGTGTGTGTTTTGGGGGAGTTGAGGTGTGTGTGTGAGTGTGGGTGTGTGGGATGTGTGGGTGTGGGTGTGGATGTGTAAGGTGTTGGTGTGGGGGTGTGGGGTGTTTGGGTGTGGGTGGAGGTGTGCGTGTGTGAGGTGTGTGTGGGGAGTGTGTGGGTGTGGGGGTGTGGGGTTGTGTGCGTGTGGGTGTGTGTGGGATGTACTTGTAGGTACCTAAAACAGCCACAGAACCCAAAAGCTCTTTTCAGAGCTACTCTACCTGTAATCACTCAAAATGATTATTTTACACTATTATTTTCACTATTTTTCCCCATGGTACGCTCCCCGGTGCGCGTACCGGGCACTCCCCCCGCGAAAATCGAAAAAAAAGTAATTTTTCTTTTCACCCGCGGGACCCTTTTATGGCCCCCACATCAAACCTAGGGAGTCAGGGGGGGTCTACCCTGCCCCCTTTTGGTTATTTCCCCCTTTGTTTTTACCACCTCTTGTGTCTCGATCCTACCGAGACACAAGATGGCGGCCGCTCAGGACTGTTTCGAATGTTTACAGACACCCGAGAGCCAATCAGCTTTTCATGCGCAAGTCGCGTGGCACGCCCGGTGCGCTCCCCGGTACGCGTACCGGGGTGCGGCTATAGATATATACATTTTTTTGAACCTAAATTACTCAAAATCCTCTGGAGCACATATCTTGAGACATAGCAAAGGCACATCGGGCTACCAGTCCCTACAATTTTGCCAAGTTTGGTGAAAATCCATTCAGCCCTTCGAGCTAAAAGTGCGACCGACCGCCCTATGGAAATTAACATGGGGAAAACACGTTTTGGGACCCCCCTTTTATCTCGGCCCCCCCAAACTTTCAGGGAAGGACCGGAGCGCCGCGAGGCAAAGTTGCTGAAAAATTCAGGCAGAATCAGTGATGTCATTTGAGATGTCATCAGTGATGTCATCAGTGATGTCACTGACCATGTCATGAATGATGTAATATGTGACATGATCAGCAGTGGATTGCGGGTGCGCGATATATAGTTAGTACAACTAACTATATATGCGAATTTCAATGGTTTTGTGTGAGTAAAATAAGGTTTTGTAAATGCTAATTCCTAACTATATATGGTCTATAACCTATGGTTTTTTCAGTGAATTTCAATGGTTTTTTTAATAGCAAATATCAAAAGCTTTAAAATGTATTCTTCTTTAAATCGAAAAATATATTTTATATGTTTTTAATATAATTTTTTTATGTATATATTTTTTTTAATTTTTTTTTGTTTCGCTACAGGTCCGCACACCGGGTAGCTTCCCGTTAGCTTAATTTGGTGCCGCGACCCGGTCCGCGAACCGGTAAACGTTCCGTTTGCGCAACTGCCGCGTTAGAAAATAACATCGTGACGCGTCGCGTAAGCGCGACGTATCGCGTTGCCGCGTAATGAGTCTTATGACGCGCCGCGTTAGCGCACCCGGAAGTGCTACGGAGCGCGAACCGAGGCGCGAAGCGCAGCTCCCCGGAAGCGATCCGGGGCGCGGCACGGAGCGCGTAACGTAAGCGTAACAGGTCATGTGACTTGTTAATAAAACTTTCTATTGGTTCATTTCACTTTTGGTTTCCTAATGATGCAAGGCTAGGTCATGTGACCTAAAAATAACACTTTTCATTGGTTTAGAACATTTTTTTTCCCAAATGATGAAAGCCCCCACCTTCTTTCCTCACTCTGACTTTCATCTTTGTGAGAGGAAGACCTGTTTTTGCTTATTAAAATAATGGCATCTGTAGTAGCTGCAGCTGGTGGACCCCCACCACCACCACAACCACCTAGGAAGGAAGGACCACCTCCACAGTTCCTTCCCAACCCAGAGGAGGAAGAGGAAGAAGAAGAGGAAGAGGAAGTAGAGAGGAGGCAGTTCTTACGTGAAGAGCCCCGGAAATCCCACCACAAAGACAGTTTTATTTGGCAGTTTTATTCTTTTCCTCGAGGCCAAAAGTGAATGCCGACATGTGACATGCCTCATTTGTAAAGATGTTTTATCTAGAGGTACAGACAAAAAGTATAGTTATGGTAACTATACTATGCACCGTCATATGCAGAGGTGGCATCCACTGAATTACAGCGTTGCAGAGATGCGTCACCTCCAAGACAACTCACCAACTCCTGTGGCCAGTACATCGGCACAGGTAACTCTGTCGGGACCAGAGGCGAGGGAAACGGTCCCAAACATCCAACAGAATTTTGTGCACATGAAGATAGTGTGCCTTTATTGTGGTGACCTACTCTCATGTGCAAATATGAGTATCAATTTGATAAACAGAGCATTTAAAAACCACAAGTGCTCAAAACGCCCCAAAAAATAATTTTTTTTTTGCTCCTGTTGAGCCCTTTATAATGCCTGTTTTTCGTTGTTCCCCCTCAAAAAAAACAAAAAAAATTAAAATCGTTCAAAAAATACAAAAAAAGTAAAAAATGTTCAGAAAAATAATAAAAAAAATATAAAACAACAAAAATTATTTTTTAAAAAGTTTTTTTCAGAACTACCTCCCTTTTATAAAAAATTGCTAGAATGTTTAGCACTCTGGCAACCTCTATTTCTTTTGATTCGCTTCCCGGTTCGAGCGCCGGTACGCGAACCGGAAGCGAACCAGAAAACTTTTTTTTTTTTTAAAAAGAAGAGTAAGTATAAGGGAAGGAAACAGAGAGTAATGTTAAAAGAAAGACAGCTAGAGGGAGTAACACAGAGATACTGTTTAATAGATCTATTTACCGAAGAAAAGATGGAAGAGGGTATAATTGTGAAAAACAAAATAGATAAGGAAGTGAAAGAAAAAAAAGAGAGTAGAAGAATAATAAACAAGAGTTTCTTAGAGAATGTGAGTGAATGTTCAAAATAAGAAGAAAAATAGTAAAGGATGTGGAATAAGAGGTAGGGATAGAACCGGACTTAAAGAACAATCCTGAGGGAAAGTGTTAAGAAAACAGTGAGCAAAAGTAAATAGGAATAAAACAAGATGTATGATAGTAACTAAGGTTAAAACATGTGGAATAACAGAGAGAAAAACAGAAAGCAGAAAAGAAGAAGTGACAGAAAAGGAATGATTGAAACAGCAAAGAAATGTAAATAACATAGAGGCATATTATCAACACAGGCGATAAAATTATCGCTGCTTTTATCGGCAGAAAACTGCCGGTAAAGCCGCTTTTGCGGCAGTTTTCTGCCGATAAAAGCAGCGGTAATTTTATCGCCTGTGTTGATAATATGCCCCTTAGTGTGCTTGAACTACAGGGAGAAAGCATAATGAACAAGTAGTGAAAGAGTGATCAGTCAGAGACAGTGAGAGTAATAGAGACGGAGTGAGTGAACAGGAGTGAGGACCTATGAGAACAGAGGTACTGAGAAAAGGAGTGGAAGGAGTAGAGTAAGTAAGTAATAGAGAAAGGAATGAGGGAAGTAGCAAAGGCAGGAAAATGAGGGTTAAAGAAATGAAGCAGTGGAACTAATAGAAGTTAAATGTGATAGAAATGTAACGAAAAGAGTACAAAACATTTACCTTATAATTGTCGTTAACTTAGTCACTTGTTATTTTTATACTTTCAATCTGTGAAAGAAAGAACAAAAATTTGAAAAATATTAAAACATATATTTAAAAATTAGAAAAGACAAGGGAAAAGATTGACAATCATCCAATTTTACAAAGAAATAAAGTTAGAGATAAACATGCAGAAAAAAAAGAGAAAGAAACGGTGATAGACAGTCAGAGACAAAAAGAAATTGAAATAGAGTAAATTACTAAGAGAAAAAAAAGAAGATACTTTCAGTGACAGAAAAGAAGGATAGAAGAGAAAACTAAATTGAAGTTGTGTAAGCTACTAAAAGAAAGTGAGTAAGGTAAACTATAGAAGGAAAGGGTGAATAAGGAAAAGAGATTGAGGGAGAGAGGAGACAGAGGAAGTGAAGGAAAGAGTGTCAGATACAGACTGAGTGAGGCATCTACACAATGTGATTCATAATGTTAGGAAACACAGGTAATGTAATTGAAAAACGTTCAATTTTTTTTGCTCATTCCACAATCACATCACCTGTGTTTCCTTTGCTTAGCTATCTCATTGTGCAGATGTAGTCTAGCATATGAAAGACTACGCAGAAGGTGAGCACTGTATGCAACAACTTTGACACTTACAGAAGCCTCTGCTTCTCCATGCCCCCTACACAGTCCTAAATATATACATTTTAAACTGACGGTATCTTGTTGCAGATGAAGTGAGGCCTATCTTGCAACATGGTGCATCTTTTGCACTGCTGCTGTGACACAAAAGTGACGCAACGGCGGCGCAAAAGAGGCGCACGGCCATCATAAAACAACCCCTAACATTTTAAATGATTGTTTCAGGATGCCCATAAGGTGTGGCCTATCCAGAGATTTGTTTGAGGTGAGGCCTACTCAGAGTTACAGATTAAATTTAGGCTTGTTGAAGAGTACAGAGGAGATAATACATGTGCAGGCCTACCAACGAAGTGAGTCATGTCCACTGCACTCTTGAACAAAGGCCAGACCTCCTCTGTCTCCCTGGACAGGCCTAAACCTCATCTGCACAATGTGATTCGTAATGTTAGGAAACACAGGTGATATAATTGAAAAACGTGCAAATATTTTTGCTCATTTAACAATCACATCACCTGTATTTCCTCAGCTTAGGTATCTCATTGTACAGATGTAGTCTAGCATATCCAAGAGTACGCAGAAGGTGAGGACTGTATGCAACAGAGCAATGTACATTACTCACCTCCCTTGACACTTACAGAAGCCTCAGTTTCTCCATGCCTCCTACACAGTTCTAAATGTATATCATAAATATTAAAAAGTACAGAATTAATTATACATGTTAAATGGTTTATTTTTGCTGTTCTCAGAATATATCAAATTTCACTAAAAACAGTGACTTGAAGGTATTCATCATATAACAGCGGGAAAAAAAAACACAATCAAAATGATTGTGTTTAAAAAACCCATATAACATAACCAATCAGAAATCAGAACTCCTCAAAAGTAACTTACTTTCCATGACGTCGAAGGATGTCCTATGAACAGCTTATAATCTGTTGTGCTGTGATTATTTTCAGCCCGCCACTTTCTGAAAGAAAAACTCCATCGTTTTGACAAATATGTTACATACAATAAATGGCTTCTCGCTCTCTACCGCACTTCTCCTCAAGGCCAAATCGTGTAAGAGCCATTTATAACTCTTGGAATTCTTCTAAGCAAATCCCGTCATTTTCTTTTTCCGCAACTTTCAGAAAGAAAACGTTCAAGATCACTTTCACAATCCTGTACTAGTAATATCTCACCCTTCTTGCTCACTCATGTTCCACATTTCCTATGACACTGATACTGCTTACTATGAAGCAGACTTACACTACCTCTATGACTACTACAATTATTTAATTCTCTACATCACTTTTAATCAAAAAAGCAATTTATAACAGTACATAAAATTATATCAACTCCTAGAATCATTTTAGGCCAGTTACCTACCCTAAATTCTTTCTTCTGAAAACAGAAAGTAAGAATATTTTTAAGTCAAAAGGCAACATTGTTTCATAGACAAATGTGAATCATTTCCGAAACATCAGCTTTTTTTACATTTTCAATAAGCTGTGTAATAAGCAGATGTTGTCAAAGGACCATCATGTCATATAATAGCTGCAGTTAGAAATGTTCTTCCTAAAATCAACAACTGTGTAGCCACACCATTTGTAATTAAAGTTGAAAACTTATTTTCATCAGGTTTATATAGTTGGAATTTTAAAATGACATTATAACCAAAAGTTTGTTCAAAAAATGTGTACACCATTGCAGACTTACATTACCTCTACTCCATGTTTTGATTGGCTGCTTGAATTAGCTTATTAAAAGAAACAGTTTTTCTGAACTCATTCAAAGTGCAGTTATTTTTCCATGACGTCAAGTGTTATGGTAAGAACACCGTTTGCTTTGGGGAATACTCTGTTGTCCTTTAACTAATCCGTGCCCACCACTTTCTGTAAGAAAACCTTCTTTTTTTTCAGGAACTACTTAAAACTGAAAAATTACTTTTTACTCTGTACTACACTTATCCTCAAGGCCAAATAGTGTAGGAGCCATTAGAACCTCTTTAAATTCCTCAAAGCAAATCCCGAGATTCTTTAACTAAAACTTTGGTTGTAAAAACACCAGGTAAGAATTTTTAAGGTCAAAAGGCAAATTTTTTTTAAAGTTAAAACAGAATCATTGCAGAATGACCAGCCGTTTCTAGACTTCAAATACGCTGTTTAATGTCCTGATGTTGTTGAAGGACCGTCATGATATATAATTGCTGCAGTTACAAAAGTCCTTCCTGATATTGACAACTGCGAAGCCACACATTTTTTTATTAAAGTTGTCAATTTTGTTCCATCAGGCCTACATCGTTGGAACATTAAAATGACATACTGGCCATATGTTCGTATAAATAATGTTGACAACATTGCAGACTTACATTGGCTACACTCCATGTTGCGATCAGCTGCTTTTACTAGCTTATTAAAGGACACTGATTTACTGTCTGGCAAAGTTAAATATATAAATCTTTCTGAGTCTACACTAGTAGTACTTGATAACCTACAGTTCTCGCAGTCATGCTGCCATTGATAAGAAAGGCCAAACAGATGATCTACATCTACACCTTCATCTTGCAATACATCAAGCATATACATTAAAAACTCCTGGCAATCTTGCTGAATATTTTGAGAGAATTGCGTTTGACCTAAACATTTGTCTAACAGATTTCGAATTTCAGACACACTTTCTATTTTTATTCTATCAGTGCTACATTTCTCTAACACAGAATTCAACAAACTGCTAAATCTTTGATCCGAATTGACCACAATCTCTTCTTTTAAAGTTTCTAGAGAAAAGACAACATTAACCACTACATTAGCATAGCAGTTGACACCAGAACTATTTTCAAATTGAAAACCAACAACATCTTCAACAGAATCCATTTTTTTTCTGCTTATAATTTTGGGTTCATCGACTTTTCGTCTTTTTGCTACAACCTCCCTACTATTGGTCACATTTCTTCGTTTCCGGCCTACCACACGTTTCTCAAACAAAGGATATTGAGGCAAATGTGGTGCATACTCTCTTCTTAACCTATTGTATTCCTTAATACAATCTAGATCCGCACAAATGTTTGTGACATCACACTCAATCAAGTACAATCCCGATAAAGTTCTGACTCGTGACAATGCCACATATGCCATACCTTCCTTGAACACAGAACTGCCAATATTCACCAATGCACTGTCTACACTTAACCCCTTCGACGCTCATGACGAGCTGGGCTCGTCATGAGGTAGCCTCCTGGCACGCTCATGACGAGCCCAGCTCGTCACGTAACATGCGAATCCGCAAAATCCAGCGTACGGGCGGAAATCATGCCGCACGCATGCGGTTAAACCTTGCGATTTATGGATTGTCACCGCATATGCTAAGCAAACAGGAAACTGCTTACGGCGAACATATAAGTCTTTTACAAGCAAAAACCTAGCAGAGGAACGACCAATTAGCTGTACTTCCTCAATGCCATCAAATTTAATTTTTAAAAATTCAATTCCATCTCTATTTCTGTATTTCTCAAAATCAACAACATTACCCATTGATCCATTTACCAGACCTCTTTCAACATGTAAATTCCTTCTTAAAATTATACGGCAATTTAAGCACACATTCAGAGTCTTTTCAAAACCAGCAGTTTTAGATATAGTCTTCTCTAATGAATCCAACTTTGATTTCAAATTCTCAGACAAAATAATTGTTGCTCCCATATGCTCTATTCTGTCAATAGCTTCCAGTTTCACAATCTCTTGGTTTTCTAAATTCAACATTTTATTGTTGAAGATGGCACATTCTGCAAGAGTTGGCATCAAACATATTCCAGATTTCTTCTCAGTAATTTTCCGAAAAATATTCTCAGGCACAACGTCTTCTTCTGGATACAAATTTGACAGTAATCGTGCATGTAAAGCTTCTTTCCCATGCTCGGTCACTTTTCCGATTCTAACATCTTGTAGAATATTCTTATAATCTTCATCCTTCGCTTGACGCATATTTTCACGCAGTTCAGCATAATTGAAGTTTAACCATATATTGACGTTGCCAATGCTCCCTAGGCACTTCCTGGTATCTTCATGCGTGAGCATTTTGAACACAGGTTGTCCTTTCACTGGTGTCAGCTGCAGAAGATCACCGAAAACAATGATGTGTTTGCCACCAAATAACACATCATACTCTGTTTTGAGAACTTCTTGCATTCTCAAATGCACAAAGGCAAGCATGACATTGGAAACCATGCTTACTTCGTCAATGATAAGAAGTTTAATTTCCCCCAAGACTCTTGAAACTTCACAACAAGCATCTCCAGATAACTTGTGGTATTGTAATTTGTTATCATGCTCCACTGGCAGCATCAGTAGACGATGCAAAGTAATACCTTTAATGTTATGTGCTGCCAGTCCAGTTGGAGCGGTGACAACACAAGACAGCGATGACTCAGTCCTTTTCTGCAAATAATATGAAATTGCTTTAATGAGGAAACTTTTTCCAGTTCCCGCTTCTCCACTCACGTACAGTCGGACAGGCTTCAACAACGTACATGAGCACACTTTCTTCTCATGACTTAATCCATGATCAATTTGGTGTGTAACTTCGTCATATATTTTCCTCTGCTCAACGTTGAGTTGTCTTTCCAAGTCTTCTAAGTTAACCGCATCCTCCTGAGCATGTGCCATGGCTCTTTCCACTTCAATCATGGCAGTGGCAGCTTCATTTTCGATAACTGGTCCTCCTAGTGGATCCTGACTCAATGAAACAGAACTCTGACTGTCCTGAGAACTGTCTCTAGCAATCTCGGCTGCAATCGTTGCTTCCTGCTCGATTTCCGCATTCAACATGTCTAGATATTTGGGAAAAACAGGACATTTTATGGTCTACTTGGCGGCATTGAAAGAGTCTTTGTAACAGAGGAAATCTCCAAGCAGTTCCTCTTCTGCACGCCAAGGCTTGACAAGTTGCAAAAGTGCTAAATAGAAAAACTCTTTTCTTTCAGGAGATTCGCCACTCAATTTTTGATGGTTTACCAAGAGGCATTTTCTTTGCTTGACCAGACATCCCTCACTTCCAATTACAGCATACACTCCTTTATCAATATCTTCTTTGATGTTCCTCTTGAATATGTAATTTTGTAGAACCTCATACAGACAAACATTCTCGAGGTGACTGCTTCTATTTGGATAATATGTATCCAACATGTTGGTCTTCAAAATATCTGTACTGTTTGGCTCCTTTTCCGCCCATTACTCAATTTCCCGTACAGGTTTCAGAACTCGATTACGTGTTGCAGCAAGACCAAGACTCGCCCAAATGATACTCCTAGATTTGGCATAGAGACTTGCTGAAGACAGCCAGTCAGAACATTCGTAAGCTCCGATTTCTCGATGCGACAACATCTTCAGACTGAAACTGTACAACTTCTTACTGAGGCTCTTTTCATGGGAAATGTCC
The DNA here is from genome assembly GCF_964261635.1 of Lissotriton helveticus. Lineage (NCBI taxonomy): Eukaryota > Metazoa > Chordata > Amphibia > Caudata > Salamandridae > Lissotriton > Lissotriton helveticus. The sequence continues at coordinate 562,785,158 of NC_136057.1, read as the reverse complement.
TCCCACATATCCTTCAATTCTGTCTTTTCTTTTTTGGTGATGTAAGATGTCACATACCGAGCCACAGCCATACAGTTATCAGCCACAAACTGTATATCCATGTTAGCATTCCACATGGACAAAATCACTGGGTTGTAGTCGTTGATGTACTTGGACTCTTCGTTCCTTTTCAAATTGTATGTATTTTTGGGTGATTTCCTCGTCACATTATGTCGCAGCGAAGACATCAAACTGTTCACTCTTCCTTTACAAATCACCGGTCGTGGAAAGGCGAAACGACATTTTGTGTAGAACTTGTCCTTGTTTCTGAATTTACGACGACAGTACTTTCCACAACGATGGCTTTGGAAGCGTAAAACTTGTTCTCTTAGGCTTTTGTCTTCCTTTGTGTTTGGAACAGCACATGTAGAATACTGTTCTATGAAACTCATCACTAAGTCATCCGGATCTGTTCCAAATTTGGGTGCATCTTTGATCCATAGCAGCATATGTATATGAGGAGCACCTCTTGCTTGGTACTCCTTTCTCCAGAAGAAATCCAACACCTCTCCAAGAGGTGGATTCTTCTTGTTCATGATGAAAGACATCATAGCTTCAAATCTATGATTGAAGTATCTGCATACATTCACTGGATCCAAAGAGCACAGTTCTCCAGGTGTCTTGAATTCGATATTTTCAATGTTTCCATTTGCCTCTCGTAGAAATTCAAGTAAGTCTTCCCAGCCATACTCAGCACAGCTGAGAGTGAGGAACCATGTGGGAGTTCCTAAGTTCCTCAGCATACATTTTAAATCACCATGACGACGGTACCAGTACTCATTAGTACCACGCTGACACGCCATGAGATTAATCAGGTGAGAATCCAAAATACTGTCTTGCACATCGACTTTATCCATAAAGTCCCTTGCCGAGATATTTTGCATCTGTACACCACTTTTCAAAATGTGGTTCACTGCATATGACAGTCCAGACAGATCACTTTCAAACAGTAGATGAAACAAATAGGGAATGCATTGACGAAACCTAGGATCTTCTGCATACAATCGTAAAGTCTGATATTCAGAAGCAGGAATTTGATGAGGTCGCTCATCATATCTTCCTCCTTGACCTGTTGGAAATAGCTGTGGGAAACACCGAGCTTCCAAACTTTCCTCCCAAACACTAATGGGACTCCCTTTGGCTTGTTTCATTTGAAACAACTGCATTCCCCATGACTTCCTTGGAATGCAAAGGATGAACTCTATAATGTTCATATATTTCTTCATTTTTAGAGGCTTCTACTTTCTCGATTTGTCCAGCACACAAATCGCTGTCCTCTTCTTCACTTACTTCCTCTTCTGCAACACATACATTCTTGTAGTACTCATTGTTTTTCTTCAAATACAATGTTGTCTTTTTGACTTTCCTAACATCCACTAAATCTTGCCAGATTTTCTTACTCTTTGTCGGAACCCCATTAACTAGGATAACCAGAGGTTCCTCTTCCACTTTCTCTACTCCAATTGTATTAATGTTTTTCTTGAAATCTAGAGGCAAATAAACAACTCTTCCCTTTAATCCTCTCTGTAAATCTGATGAAGGCAATTTCCCTGTCTTTGGCTCCATTCATACAATAGCCTGAAAGGGATGGACACTTTGAATCAAAATAGATTCATAAGTATTTAAATCCTTCAATTCAGAAGGAATCTCAATCAATTCCAGATTATTATGAACCGCTCTAGCAGGCATCTGGTTTTGATTTAATTTGTTACAACAATAAGTACACACACGTTGATCCGATCCCAAATCAAAACAATTTTCTACCATCAAGTATGTTGCGAAATCCTTCCATTCACTATTATTTTCCCTTTCACTTTTTGCATATAAATCCACTAACTTAGTCTGATTCTTATAATAAGTGCGTCGACAACACACACAAGTGAAATTAGGCCTCTCACTTGATTTCACCTGAAACATGGCAATTTCCTTCTGAAAATTATCTGTACTGGAAACCTGTACACTCTCTTCCACATTACCTTCTTCTTCTGGGTCAATTTCAACATTCTTCTCTTTACTTGCAAAGTAACAAAACTCAATTTCTTCACAAATATTCTTCACATCTACTTCAGAACCATGCAAAAGAGCAGTGCATAATTGTTTAAGCATAATTGCTGGACTCTTAGCATAATACAACATTCTAACTAATTTCCTCACTTTATTATGATGCACTGCTAGCATCCTGAAATGATGAAAAACACTCTGGCATACTCTCCTGGAAAGACAAGCCAGTGAATGACCATGCAAACCTGTCACTTCTCTCACTCTGCAAGGATCTAATTCTTGCAACAACTTCATTTTCTGTTTTAAAGTTTTCTTATTAAATGTCCGTACAAAATCACAAAGCAAATTGATGGAATCCTGTCGCACACTGCAAATACTACTACACTTCCAGGTGTACACTGGTCCCTTAGGACGTCTTCCTAAAACCTCATTACCTAACACCTCTTCTGCCTCTGTTGACGCAAGTTTTTCTTTTTCAACCGGACAACCATCTTTCACTTCATATGCTCGACCACTGGTGTCAACTGCATGCACCAAATCATTATCCTGGAAATAACTCTCCTCATTAAAAAATGCCTCACAACTTGAACTATACATCCATTCTCCTGAAAAAACTTCACAAAAATTACTACGATTAACTGTTCTCTTCCATCTACTATTTGTTTTGAAATCATAAATTACCTTGTTTAGTTTCCTAATTCTATTGATTATCAAAATAAATAACTTTCGCTTAATTTCGAATGCCTGATCAATAATTTTCTCAATGTTTCTCTTTCTCTTATAAAAAGCCACTTTCTGTTGACGTTTCTTAACATTTTTTAACAAATTGCCAATTATCCTGTTGCGAAACATTCGTCTACGAATGTCCCTAAACTGATTTTTCCTTCTACTACCATGCACAGAGTTATCTCCTGCTCTAGCAGTAACATTTTTGATTGGCCTTTCCTTTCCGTTTAAATTGGCTCTCTTTTTCTGGACTAAAACATGTTCTGTACTGATATTTTTTTTCTGCAAATGTTTCTTATGAATGATTTCGTTGTCTTACCCGGAGGTTTCTTGGTGACTTGACGACTTTTTATTGTAGAGGACTGCTGCAAGCATGTAGTAAGCTGCTGTCTTTGACGTTTTGTAGCCTTTCGGCTTCTTTGCTTCGATGGCATACTGTAGTTTTGAAATGATCTGCAGTTGAATCTGTGGTAAAATATAATAAAAAATGTTATTAACCACTATTACCAAACAGTAAATCAATAACAGTCGTCAAAAAATTAACACACTACTTGTCAATTCTACATACAATAATTTTTAGTGCATTGGCAAATTTAGTACTCACAAATAGTAACAACGAAATAGAATGCTTCTACATTTGACCTTTGCTCTTTTATATGTGAATCTGAACTAATTTTATCAGCATATTTCACTATTTTATTAAAGACACTTCACACAAGCTGTTTTTGAAGTTGTGTTTAATTTTAAATGAAACAGTTAACATGGTTACTTTTCATTTCGAGTAACTTTTAAAAATAAATGTTTATAGTTCCATAGGCTCGAGCAGGTCAGCTTCCCACCCTATGTCATACAATTCTGACAAATCGGCATCCTCAACATGTTCTTCATCATCCTCAGGATTTAAATCATCCAAGGGATCTACTTCCACTGATGTTTCAATGACAATTTCAATGATAATATCGAGATCAACAGTTTGCTCATTATCACTCATGCTTGATGTTGTCGTTATCTTTAAAAAAAGAGAACAACAATGAGATGTTGCAGAGTAAGAGACAAATCTCAGAGACTATAATAGTAAAATTGTTTAACAAGAGTAACATTTTGCAGATATTATTTACCCATGTCCAGCGATGCTGAGGAGGTGAGGACTATGTCCAAGTTTTCAGTGAACAGGACTCATCTCTTCTTAACCTTGGATAAGCCTCAACAAATCTGTGTCCCCTGCTCATACTTAAATGTAAAGGGGCAGATTTATGTTAACTGGCACATCCCCAGGGATGCAACAGTTAACGTGCGCCGCTGCTCTGCCACCCATGATGTGCCGCATTTACAATGCGGTGCACCATTGAGCAAAAACAGCACAGATGTGTCATGCATCTGTGCCACAAAAGCGGCGCATTGCAGTAATCACGTCATAAGCGCGACATGTCTACTGCAATGCACAGGGGCAAGCCACACATTGCATGGTGCGTCACTCCTTATGCCTGTTTCAAACAGGTGTAAGGATTTGATTCAGCAATGCCATAAAGCTGACTCAGTGAAATCTTGTAAATTTCACTGTGTTAGTTTTACAGGGCTTTCATGCAAGTGAATGCCCACCCTGCTACAAAATGCCCACATGAAACCTGTTGCAGGTTTCATGTGGCACAGGACTTTACAGCGGTGACACATCTGTCTAGATGCATCAAGTTGTAAATATGTCACAACATAGCGCATCTTTTGCGCTGCTGTGCATCACAAAAGTGACGCACAGCGGCGCAAAAGAGGCGCACGGCCATCATAAATCTGCCCCTAACATTTTAAATGATTGATTCAGGATGCCGATAAGGTGTGGCCTATCCACAGGTCTGTTTGAGGTGAGGCCTACTCAGGGTTACAGATGAAATTTAGGCTTGTTACAGAGGAGATAGTACATGTGCAGGCCTACCAATTAAGTGAGTCATGTCCTCTGCACTCTTGAACAAAGGCCAGACCTCCTCTGTGTCCCTGGACAGGCCTAAACCTCATCTGCACAATGTGATTTGTAATGTTAGGAAACACAGGTGATGTAATTGAAATATGTGCAACTATTTACGCTCAATTCACAATCACATCACCTGTGTTTCCTCAGCTTAGGTATCTCATTGTGCAGATGTAGTCTAGCATATCCAAGAGTACGCAGAAGATGAGGACTGTATGCAACAGAGCAATGTACATTACTCACAATAAAGCATTTCTTTTTTTTTAAAAACGATTTTCTGGTCATAATTTGAAAACACAACACAGCTCCTATGTAGAAGCACACCCTGTCAGTACTTAAATTTGCCAAGCACACATGGCGGCGTATTTACAAAGACTTTGCAGCACGGGGAAATGTCTTAAATTAAAATGGGGAAAATAACATCAAAGTGACTCAAAGGCCTTGTAAATATGCCTCAAGCAGCCTATGAAACTCTAGCAGTACATATCAAGAAACCTAATTGATTTCAAAAAACGTTTTTAAACACTTCAAGTAAATCACTTATTTACCCACATTCATGGGGAATTGACTTAAAATGCCCTAACACACATGAAAGCGTATTTTTAAGGCCCTTGCACCATTTTTGCGTCAGTTTTAACATGGCTATGTAACTCAAAGGAACAAAGTCTAAATTTGCCAAGCACACATGGGGGCGTATTTACAAGGACTTTGCACTACGGGGAAATGTCTTAAATTAAAATGTGGAAAATAACATCAAAGTGACTCAAAGGCCTTGTAAATATGCGTCAAGCAGCCTATGAAACTCTAGCAGTACATATCAAGAAACCTAATTGATTTCAAAAAACGTTTTTAAACACATCAAAAAAACAAATTATTTTCCCACATTCATGAGGAAGTGACTTAAAATGCCCTAACACACATGAAAGCGTATTTTTAAGGCCCTTCCACCACTTTTGCGTCACTTTTAACATGGCTATGTAACTCAAAGAAACAAAGTCTAAATTTGCCAAGCACACATGGCGGCGTATTTACAAAGACTTTGCAGCACGGGGAAATGTCTTAAATTAAAATGGGGAAAATAACATCAAAGTGACTCAAAGGCCTTGTAAATATGCTTAAAGCAGCCTATGAAACTCTAGCAGTACATATCAAGAAACCTAATTGATTTCAAAAAACGTTTTTAAACACTTCAAGTAAATCACTTATTTACCCACATTCATGGGGAATTGACTTAAAATGCCCTAACACACATGAAAGCGTATTTTTAAGGCCCTTGCACCATTTTTGCGTCAGTTTTAACATGGCTATGTAACTCAAAGAAACAAAGTCTAAATTTGCCAAGCACACATGGGGGCGTATTTACAAGGACTTTGCACCACGGGGAAATGTCTTAAATTAAAATGGGGAAAATAACATCAAAGTGACTCAAAGGCCTTGTAAATATGCCTCAAGCAGCCTATGAAACTCTAGCAGTACATATCAAGAAACCTAATTGATTTCAAAAAACGTTTTTAAACACTTCAAGTAAATCACTTATTTACCCACATTCATGGGGAAGTGACTTAAAATGCCCTAACACACATGAAAGCGTATTTTTAAAGCCCTTCCACCACTTTTGCGTCACTTTTAACATGGCTATGTAACTCAAAGAAACTAAATCTATTTGTAAAACACTTGACACAAAACAACATTTTAAATACACAACTTTCTTCATAAATGTATCCCTAATGCATAATATTCTCTATCTAAATTAAATGAATCTTTTCTCACCTTAGCAAATACTTTTTGAGTTTCAAAACAGTCTCAGACACACACCAATTTTTCTTTAGCAGAGCAAAGGGTATGCACTCCAGAGGCTGCAACCATCAATGGCACAGAAATGCTGTAATTCATAACACATATCTCTCATGTCACCCAATCAAAACTCTTCCCTCACTTTTTTCAAATCAACACCCTTCCCCCCTCTGCCCTTTCTGCCTTTTTTCCATAGCAACCACCTCCTGAAAGACCTGTCATGTTTACAAGTTCCCACAACAATGTTTCAATTGAACTCTGAACTCTCAGTACACCTGCGTATCCAGTGCAATCTTTCATAAAATGATTTTTTCTTGACCATTCAAATTACATCTTTCAAAGAACTCATCCATGCACCCTAACTTTCTGTTTTCAGCAATCAAAATCCACCAATCACTGCTACTGAATCATTAACACAGAAACTCCACACTTTTTTTCATTACATACTCCTACTATTTCAACTGCCATTTCATTCCCACACTTCATCTGACTGCAGCAGAACCTCCTCTCACCATGTTTTCTGTCTGGATTGTTGGACATAGTTACATCCACTGGGCTCAACGGTATGCTGATAACAGAAATTTACACAACCTCAATTTACAAAATGTGGAAATCAACTGGATTGGTCACAGAGGATTAAGATGTCACCAATTGATACCATTGGTGAAAACCTTTTTGCATTTGCCAAACCCTGACCTGTTAATTGTGCACTGTGGAGGAAATGACTTGGGTACTTTGACTGGGGTAGGTCTGGAAATGCTTTTAAAGGACACCTTTGAGCAATTGATGGCACCTTTTCCTCAAACTGCCTTGGTATATTCAAATATATGCCAAAGACAGAAATGGAAGTGGTCCAACCAATTTTGTCCACAAATTGAGAAATCGAGGAAGCATGTAAATAAGTCTGTTTCAGCTTACATGAGAGACCATGGAATGGGCTCCATCTACAACAATAACTTGCGTTACTACATGCAAGATATCTACAGAGGAGATGGAGTTCACTTCTCAGATGAGGGGAACAGAGTTTTTATCCTGAATTTAAGACTATGTATTGGTACCTACTTATAAGTACCTAAATCTACCATAAACCCAAAAGCTCCTCTCAGAGCTACCCTAACTATGATCACTCTAAACAAATTTTAAATGTAACTTTTTTTTTTACTAATTTTCACGATTTACGCTTTCCGGAGCGCTACCCGGTACGCGCACCGGACGCGAACTGCGCAAAAATTTGAAATTTTTTTTTTCCACACATATGGGCCTCCTCAGCCACCCTCAGAAAACCTAGGGGGTCAGGACACGTCTACCGTGCCCCCTTCTACCCATTCTGAACATTATTTGCCCTCCATCTTGTATCTCAACCCTACCGAAACACAAAATGGAGGACTCCCGTAACGCTGCCGGTTCGCGTACCGGGGCGCGCACCGGGAAGCGCTCCCTTAAAAAAGGTGGGAAAGTAATTCACAGAAAAACCACTGGAGACACTTTCACCAAATATAGATTAGCTCATACTACATACCAATCCCTACCATTTTCCCAAATTTGATTGGAATTCCATTTAGCCATTTAGCCTGTAGACCTCTCTAAATACCCTGAGGTAAATTACTTCACAAAACACATCTGAAGTGTTGGAATTGACAACCAATTAAAATGTTACTTTCATTTTCTACTTTTTTTACCTGACATTTGATTGGTTATGTACCTGAATATATATAAAGAAAGAGAAAGAAACACAGCCATTTTGACTACTACTTCCTGAAGTACATTGCAAGAGCATTTTCACTGACAACTTAAACTTTTTAAAAGGTAAGATGTTATTTTGAAAACTGAAGTATATTGTGCACTTTAAGTTAATATGGAAAACTTTTTCTGATAGTTATATACTATCCCTCTGTAATAGTTATAGATTTAGATAGACTTCTCTGTTATAGTTATGGATGGATTTAGGCTTGTCTTGTATAATTATGAATTTACTAAGGTTTCATCACATACATATTTTTTATATTTCTACTACCAGTCTGATACCATACAATGCCCAAAGATAAATTCACTGTTAAATTTATCCCAACAGTGCCCTATCTCTACTGATATATATTTTTTGTAATGCAAATTTCAGGCAAAATGGAAGGAGAACAAAAAGTGTCATTTGAAATTGTCCTTGAAGAGACCAATCAAGAAAACATTGAACCAAATGACATTGAATTTATGGATGAATCACAGGACCATGAACTACTACAATGTGTACAATCTGTAGATTTCCTCCTTCAAAATGAGGACATTTCAGACACTCAAATGTTGCAAGTTATGTTCACTGAAAATGACGACATTTCGGACAGTCAACTGTTAGACGTTCTATTAAATTTTGAAAAACAATCACAAAAAAAACAAACAACAAAACGAACAATCAATAAACATACAATATTTGAAAAGTCTATCATTCTTTTTTCCTCATAGTACGCTCCCCGGACCGCTTCCCGGTGCGCGTACCGTGCTCGCCCCACGCAAAAAAAAAGGAATGTGGTTTTTTTTTTTTGCCCCGCGGGGCCCTTTTAAAGCCTCCACATCAAACCTAGGGGGTCAGGGAGGATCTACTATGCCCCCTTATGGTCATTTCCCCCTTTGTTTTGGCCTCCTCTTGTCTCTCGATCCTACCGAGAGACAAGATGGCGGCCGCTCCGGACTGTTTAGAATGTTGACAGACATCGGAGAGCCAATCAGCTTCGCTTCGCGAAGTTCCGTTACGCGTCAGGTACGCGGACCGGGGCGCTAACCGGGGCGTGCTTACAGATATATATATTTTTTTGAACGTTAATTTCTCAAAATCCACTGGAGCACATATATTGAGACCTAGCAAAGGCACATCGGGCAAACCATATCTACAATTTTGCCAAGTTTCGTGGAAATCCATTCAGCCGTTCGAGCTAAAAGTGAGTCCAACCGCCCTATGGAAAAATGAATGGGAAAAACGTGTTTTGGGACCCCCCTTTTTCTCGGCCCCCCCTTGACGAAACCCCCCCAAATTTTCAGGGGCTGCTCAGAAACAAAATGTGCCATTGTCCTGAAAATTTCAGCCAATTCCGTCCTCAAACGCCAAAGTTATTCGACATAGAATTTTCAAAAATCCCATAGAGAAAAAATCCTAACTATATATACCTACTGGCAACCGCCAGTAGGTAATATATATTACCTACTGGCGGTCGCCAGTAGGTATATATAGTTAGGATTTTTTTCCTATGGGATTTTTGAAAATTCTATGTTGAATAACTTTGGCGTTTGAGGACCGAATTGGCTGAAATTTTCTGGAAAATGGAACATTTTGTTTCTGAGCAGCCCCTGAAAATTTGGGGGGGTTTCGTCAAGCGGGGGCCGAGAAAAAAGGGGGGTCCCAAAACGTGTTTTTAACATTGAGTTTTCCATAGGGCGGTTGGACTCACTTTTAGCTCAAACGGCTGAATGGATTTCCACGAAACTTGGCAAAATTGTAGGGACTGGTAGCCCGATGTGCCTTTGCTATGTCTCAAGATATATGCTCCAGTGGTTTTTACGAAAATTAACTTTGAAAAATATATATTGGGCTACATTGGGCTATATATATGTTGGAGCCCAAATGTAGCCCAATGTAGCCCAATGAAGCCCAATGTAGCCCAATGTAGCCCAAAGATGGCCGCCAGAGACAAAAAAAAACAAATGTAGCCCAAATATCAGCCAGATGTAGCCCAACTATAGCCCAGTGACAGAATGTCCCAGAGTGTTTTAAAGAACAACTAGAACGCTAACAGTCTTACTTATGACAAAAGTATGGCACACCTGAAGTCATCTTGATTGGAATAAAGTGGTAACACTTAATACATTTAATTTGAAAAGGAACAAAGTAAGGGGTTTCATTTTGCCATAGAAATGTTATATATATATATATATATATATAATATTCACTGAAAAAACCATAGGTTATAGACCATATATAGTTAGGAATTAGCATTTACAAAACCTTATTTTACTCACACAAAACCATTGAAATTCCATATATAGTTAGTTGCACTAACTATATATTGCGCACCCGCAATCCACTGCTGATGATGTCACATATTACATCATTCATGACATGGTCAGTGACTTCACTGATGACATCACTGATGACATCTCAAATGACATCACTGATGACATCACTGATGACATCTCAAATGACATCACTGATAACATCTCAAATGACATCCCTGATGACATCACTGATGACATCTCAAATGACATCACTGATGACATCTCATTTGACATCAATGGTCACATCACTGATGATATCATTCATGTGACAATACAATGCATCTCCTCACACTTTAATATAACCTCTGTTACACCCAGTGTTAAATACAGAATATAATTTTTTAAACCATTGACACACCAATACTAGTTACTACATACGCACTCACTGATTCCTTCGTCTACACACACATTCACTCATTCACCCATACAATCATTCATACATACAATCACTCATCTTTACAACACTATCATATGCACTCATACACCTATACAGACACTCACACTCTGCCACTGATCCATGGAGTTACTCACACACCTAGTCAGTCCTGTAAAGAATCAATCACACTTCCATTTTCTAATCTATACAGTTAAACATAGAGTACCTTACATTTTCAAACATATACTAACACATACTTACTCTCTTATACAATCATTGATACAAGAACACATTGATCTGCACAGAGTCAGACATCTCCCAGCCAGCCACACACACACTCAGTCTCCCATACAAATACTTGGACAATCAATTAATAACCCATATAGTTACTCATATAGCTACTGATCAACACATGCAGCACTTTACAGAACAACAGACATAATGATGCACAAATTAAGACAGTTTAGTCACTAACCCATGCACTCAGTGAGACACATTTAATCACTTACTCATTCATAAAGTCAGTCACGCACCTACTAAATCTTTTATTTAGGCACTTCTACATCTACTCATTTTTCAATATGTAAAACATATTTAAACTTTACAGAAACACACAGTCAATGGATGATGTCATCAGTGATGTCATCAGTGATGTCATTTGAGATGTCATCAGTGATGTCATCAGTGATGTCACTGACCATGTCATGAATGATGTAATATGTGACATCATCAGCAGTGGATTGCGGGTGCGCAATATATAGTTAGTGCAACTAATTATATATGGAATTTCAATGGTTTTGTGTGAGTAAAATAAGGTTTTGTAAATGCTAATTCCTAACTATATATGGTCTATAACCTATAGTTTTTTCAGTGAATTTTCAAGGTTTTGTAAATGCTAATTCCTAACTATATATGGTCTATAACCTATGGTTTTTTCAGTGAATTTCATTGGTTTTTTAACAGCTAATATCTGTAGCTGTAAAATGTATTCTTCTTTAAATCCAAAAATATATTTTATATGTTTATTAATAACTTTTTTTTTAAATATTTTTTTTTCTTCGTTCCCGCTTCGCGAATCGGGAAGCTTCCCGTTAGCTGACCTTGATGCCGCGAAATAGACCGCGAGCCGGTAAACGTTTCTTTACCGCAACTGCCGCGTTAGAAAACAACATCGTGACGCCTCCCGTCCGCATGACGTTTCGCGTTGTCGCGTGATACGTCATATGACGTGCTACGTTAGCGAACTCGTACGCTTACCGAGTCGCAAAGCACAGGTTTCTGGAAGCAAACGGGGAGGCCCTGCAAAGCGCGTAACGTAAACACAGCAGGTCATGTGACTTGGTAATAACACTTTTCATTGGTTCATTTCACTTTCGGTTTCCTAATGATGTAAGACTAGGTCATATGATCTAAAATGAACACTTTTCATTGGTTGAGAACTATTTTGTTTCCCAAATGGTGAAAATCCCTCCTTCTTTCCTCACTCTGACTTTCATCATTGTGAGAGAAAGACCCTTTGTTACCAGTGAGCAATGGCTTCTTTACTAGCTTCAGCTGGTGCTTCCCCACCACCTCCACCACATCCAAGGAAGAGTGGACCACCTGCTAAAGTTATAATTCAGCAAGAAGAGGAAGAAGAGGAACAGGACGACCTAGATAATCTCCCTATTATGGCCAGAAGATCTGTTGTACCGGAAGTAACGGGACCAGAGGGCAGGGAGATGGTGCCAAATATACAAACGAGATTTCGTGAAGTAAAACAAGTCTGCGTACATTGCAGTGGATTCATTTGCTAAGGAGAAAGTAGCATCACTCTGATCAACAGAGCTATTGACAATCATGCTCATGTTTGTCCGAAACTCCCCAAACAATAAATTCTTTTTTTTTGTTTTCTTGCTCCTGTTGAGCCCTTTACAATGAATCGTTTTCGTTGCCCCCTCCGAAAAAAAACCAAAAAAAATATAAAACTGTTCAGAAAAATTCAAAAAAAGTAAAAAAATGTTCAGAAAAATAATAAAAAAAATGTAAAACAACAAAAACAATAAAAAAAAAGTTCTTTTCAGAACTACCTCCCCGTTATTAAAAAATTGGTACAATATTTGGAACTGTGCCAACCTCTATTTCTCTTAGTTCGCTTCCCAGTTCGCTCCCCGGTACGCGAACCGGAAGCGAACCCACATTTTTTTTTTTTTTAAAAGAACAGTAAGTATAAGGGAAGGAAACAGACAGTTATGTTAAAAGAAAGACAGCTATAGGGGAGTAAACTAGAGATACTATTACCTGTAATCCACTGCTGATGATGTCACATATTACATCATTCATGACATGCTCAGTGACATCATCAGCAGAGGATTGCGGGTAACAGTATCCCTAGTTTATTCCCTATAGCTGTGTTTCTTTTAACATAACTGTCTGTTTCCTTCCCTTATACTTACTGTTCTTTTTAAAAAAAAATTTTTAGATCAGTCAGAAACAGTGAAAGTAATTAAATATAAAAGACTACGTAGAATATGAGCACTGTATGCAACAACTTTGACACTTACAGAAGCCTCACCTTCTCCATGCCTCCTACACAGTTCTACATGTACATCATAAATGCAAACAGAACAGAATTAATTATACATGTTAAATGGTTTATTTTTGCTGTTCTCAGAATGTATCAAATTTCACTAAAACAGTGACTTGAAGGTATTCATCATATAACAGCGGGGAAAAAAAAACACAATCAAAATGATTGTGTTTAAAAAACCCATACAACATTACAAATCAGAATTCAGAACTCCTTAAAGTTAACTTACTTTCCATGACGGCCAAGGATGTCCTATGAACAGCTTACACTCTGTTGTGCTGTTATTACTTTCAACCCGCCACTTTCTGAAAGAAAACCTCCATCGTTTTCAAAAACATGTTACATACAATAAATGACTTCTTGCTCTCTACCACAAGATTCCACAAGGCCAAATCTTGTCAGAGCCATGTATAACTCTTGGATTTCTTGTTAGCCAATCCCGTCTTTTCGCATTTCCGCAACTTTCAGAATTAAAATGTTGAAGATCATTTACACAATCCTGGACTAGTAATATCTTCCCCTTCTTGCTCAATCATGTTCTACATTTCCTATCACACTGATACTGCTTACTATGAAGCAGACTTACACTACCTTTATGACTAGTACAATTATTTAATTCTCTACATCACTTTTAATCACAAAGCAATGTAAAACAGTAGACAGCATTGCAGACTTACATTCCCTCTACTCCATGTTTTGATTGGCTGCTTCAATTAGCTTATAAAAAGAAATAGTTTTTCTGAACTCATTCAAAGTGCACGTATTTCTCAATAACGTCCAGTGTTATGGTAAAAAGTTATGTCTCTGTACTACACTTATCCTCAAGGCCAAATAGTGTAGGAGCCATGAGAACTTCTTGAAATTCCTCAGAGCACATCCCGAGATTCTTTCCCTAAAATTTTGGTTTTAAAAACACCAGGTAAGAGTTTTTAAGGTCATATGGCAATTTTTTTTTGAAAATTAAAACAGAATCATTGCAGAATGACCAGCCATTTCTAAACTTTAAATAAACTGTATAATGTCCTGATGTTATTGAAGGACCATCATGATATATAATTGCTACAGTTACAAAAGTCCTTCCTGATATTGACAACTGTGAAGCCACAAAATTTTTAATTAAAGTTGTCAATTTTGTTCCATCAGGCCTACATCGTTGGAACATTAAAATGACATACTGGCCATATGTTCGTATAAATAATGTGGACATCATTTCAGATTTACATTGCCTACACTCCATATTGTGATCAGCTGCTTTTACTAGCTTATTAAAAGAGACTGATTTACTGTCTGGCAAAGTTAAATATATAAATCTTTCTGAGTCTACACTAGTACTACTTGATACCCTACAGTTCTCGCAGTCATGCTGCCATTGATAAGAAAGCCCAAACAGGTGATCTACATCTACACCTTCAGCATGCAATACATCAAGCATATACATTAAAAACTCCTGACAATCTTGCTGACTATTTTGAGAGAATTGTGTTTGGCCTGAACATCTGTCTAACAGATTTCGAATTTCAGACACACTTTCTATGTTTGTTCTATCAGTGCTACATTTCTCTAACACAGAATTTAACAAACTGCAAAATCTTTGATCAGAATTGACCACAATCTCTTCTTTTACATTTTGTAGAGAAAACAAAACATTAACCACTACATTAGCATAGCAGTTGACACCAGAACTGTTTTCAAATTGAAAACCAACAACATCTTCAACAGAATCCTTTTTGTTTCTGCTTATAATTTCAGGTTCATCGACTTTTCGTCTTTTTGCTACAACCTCCCCAGTATTGGTCACATTTCTTCGTTTCCGGCCTACCACACGTTTCTCAAACAAAGGATACTGAGGCAAATGTGGCGCATACTCTCTTCTCAACCTATTGTATTCCTTAACACAATCTAGATCCGCACAAATGTTTGTGACATCACACTCAATCAAGTACAATCCCGATAAAGTCCTAACTCGTGACAATGCCACATATGCCATACCCTCCTTGAACACAGAACTGCCAATATTCACCAATGCACAGTCTACACTTAAACCTTGCGATTTATGGATTGTCACCGCATATGCCAAGCAAACAGGAAACTGCTTACGACGAACATATAAGTCTTTTACAAGCAAAAATCTAGCAGAACAACGAGCAATTAGCTGTACTTCCTCAATGCCATCAAATTTAATTTTTAAAAATTCAATTCCATCTCTATTTCTGTATTTCACAAAATCAACAACATCACCCATTGATCCATTTACCAGACCTCTTTCAACATGTAAATTCCTTCTTAAAATTATACGGCAGTTCAAGCACACATTCAGAGTCTTTTCAAAACCCGCAGTTTTAGATATACTCTTCTCTAATGAATCCAATTTTGTTTTCAGATTCTCAGACAAAATAATTGTTGATCCCATATGCTCTACTCTGTCAATAGCTTCCAATTTCACAATCTCTTGCTTTTCTAAATGCAACATTTTGTTGTTGAATTTGGCACATTCTGCAAGAGTTGGCATCAAACATATTCCAGATTTTTTCTCAGTAACTTTCTGAAAAATATTCTCAGGCACAACATCTTCGTCTGGATATAAATTTGTCAGTAATCGTGCATGTAAAGCTTCTTTCCCATGCTCGGTCACTTTTCCAATTCTAACATCTTGTAGAATAGTCTTGTAAACTTCATCCTTTGCCTGACGCATATTTTCATGCAGTTCAGCATAATTGAAGTTTAACCATATATTGACGTTGCCAATACTCCCTAAGCACTTCCTGGTATCTTCATGCGTGAGCATTTTGAACACAGGTTGCCCTTTCACTGGTGTCAGCTGCAGAAGATCTCCGAAAACAATGATGTGTTTGCCACCAAATAACACATCATACTCTGTTTTGAGAACTTCTTGCATTCTCAAATGCACAAAGGCAAGCATGACATTGGAAACCATGCTTACTTCGTCAATGATAAGAAGTTTCATTTTCCTCAAGACTCTTGAAACTTCAAAACAAGCATCTCCAGATAGCTTGTGATATTCTAATTTGTTGTCATGCTCCACTGGCAGCATCAGTAAACGATGTAAAGTAATCCCTTTAATGTTATGTGCTGCCAGTCCAGTTGGAGCGGTGACAACACAAGACAGCGATGACTCTGTCCTTTCCTGCAAATAACATGAAATTGCTTTAATAAGGAAACTTTTTCCAGTTCCCGCTTCTCCACTCACGTACAGTCGGACAGGCTTCAACGACGTACATGAGCACTCTTTCTTGTCATGACTTAATCCATGATCAATTTGCATGGTAAGTTCGTCATATATTTTCCTCTGCTCAACGTTGAGTTGTCTTTCCAACTCTTCTAAGTTAACCGCATCCTCCTGAGCATGTGCCATGGCTCTTTCCACTTCATTCATAGCAGTGGCAGCTTCATTTTCGATAAGAGGTCCTCCTAGTGGATCCTGACTCAATGAAGCAGAACTCTGACTGTCCTGAGAACTGTCTCTGGCAATCTCGGCTGCAATCGTTGCTTCCTGCTCAATTTCCACATTCAACATTTCTACATATTTGGGAAAAGCAGGACATTCTATGGTCTCCTTGGCAGCATTGAATGAGTCTTCGTAACAAAGGAAATCTCCAAGCAGTTCCTCTTCTGCACGCCAAGGCTGAAAAAGTTGCAAAAGTGCTAAATAGAAAAACTCCTTTTTTTCACGAGATTCGCCACTCAATTTTCGATGGTTTATCAAGTGGCATTTTCTTTGCTTGACCAGACATCCCTCACTTCCTATTACAGCATACACTCCTTTCTCAGTATCTTCTTTGATGTTCCTCTTGAATATGTAATTTTGCAGAACCTCATACAGACAAACATTCTCGAGGTGACTGCTTCGATTTGGATAATATGTATCCAACATGTTGCTCTTCAAAATGTCGGTACTGTTTGGCTCCTTTTCCGCCAAATACTCAATTTCCCGCACAGGTTTCAGAACTCGATTACGCGTTGCAGCAAGACCAACACTCGCCCAAACGATACTCCTGGACTTGGCATAGAGACTTGCTGAAGACAACCGGTCAGAACATTCGTAAGCTCCGATTTCTCGATGCGACAACATCTTCAGACTGAAACTGTACAACTTCTTGCTGAGGCTCTTTTCATGGGAAATGTCCTCCCACATATCCTTGTATTGCGATTTATATAGCGCACGTATCACCCGAAGGCATCAAGGCGCTTGCCTTGGGAACCCGTCCTGGTATTCCCCTGTGAGATAACCCCAGCAGGGTATCCACAAGGTGAAAGCCAGGCATCCCGCCGCGAGGGGCCGTAGTGGAGATTAAGCAAGCTATTGCCCAGAGTCGCAGAGTGTGAACCCGTGAGTCGAGTAGGCACCGGAACGAGAATTATCGAGTCCGTGGAATTTTTGAGCCCAAGACCCGCCTAGGCGGGGAAATGAACCCTGGTCCAGGACCGATCTCAGCTTCCGATTCTGCCGCCTCTAACCCCTGAGCCACACTTCTCCTTCAATTCTGTCTTCTCTTTTTTGGTGATGTAAGATGTCACATACCGAGCCACAGCCATACAGTTATCAGCCACAAACTGTATATCCATGTTAGCATTCCACATGGACAAAATCACTGGGTTGTAGTCGTTGATGTACTTAGACTCTTCGTTCCTCTTCAAATTGTATGTGTTTTTAGGTGATTTCTTCATCACATTATGTCGCAGCGAAGACATCAAACTGTTCACTCTTCCTTTAGAAATCACCGATCGTGGAAAGCCGAAACGACATTTGGTGTAGAACTTGTCTTTGTTCCGGAATTTACGACGACAGTACTTTCCACATCGATGGCTTTGGAAACGTAGAACTTTTTCTCTTAGGCTTTTTTTCTCCTTTGCGTTTGGAACAGCACACGTAGAATACTGTTCTATGAAACTCATCACTGAGTCGTCTGCATCCGTTCCAAATTTAGGTGCATCCTTGATCCACAGCAACATATGTATATGAGGAGCACCTCTTGCTTGGTACTCCTTCCTCCAGAAGAAATCCAACACCTCTCCAAGAGGTGGATTCTTCTTATTCATGATGAAAGACATCATACCTTCAAATCTATGATTGAAGTACCTACATACATTGACTGGATCCAAAGAGCACAGTTCTCCGGGTGTCTTGAATTCGATGTTTTCTACGTTAGCATTTGCCTCTCGTAGAAATTCAAGTAAGTCTTCCCAGCCATACTCAGCACAGCTCAAAGTGAGGAACCATGTGGGAGTTCCTAAGTTCCTCAGCATACATTTTAAATCACCATGACGACGGTACCAGTACTCATTAGTACCACGCTGACACGCCATGAGATTAATCAGGTGAGAATCCAAAATACTGTCTTGGACATTGACTTTATCCATAAAGTCACTTGCCGAGATGTTTTGCATGTGTATACCACTTTTCAAGATGTGGTTCACTGCATATGACAGTCCAGACAGATCGCTTTCAAACAGGAGATGAAACAAATAAGGAATGCATTGTCGAAACCTAGGATCTCCTGCATACAATCGCAAAGTCCGGTATTCAGAAGCAGGAATTTGATGAGGTCGCTCATCATATCTTCCTCCCTGACCTGTTGGAAAAAGCTGTGGGAAACACCGAACTTCCAAACTTTCCTCCCAAACACTAATGGGACTCCCTTTCGCTTGTTTCATTTGAAACAACTCAATAGCATTCCCCATGACTTCCTTGGAATGCAAAGGATGAACACTATAATGTTCATATATTTCTTCACTAGTACAGGGTTCTACTTTCTCAATTTGACCAGCACACAAATCGCTATCCTCTTCCTCACTTACTTCCTCTTCTGCAACATATACATTTTTATAGTATTTATTATATTTTTTCAAATACAATGTTGCCCTTTTGACTTTCCTAACATCTACTAAATCTTGCCATATTTTCTTATTCTTTGTCGGAACCCCATTAACTAAGATAACAAGAGGTTCCTCTTCCACTTTTTCTACTCCAATTGTGTTAATGTTTTTCTTCAAATCTAGAGGCAAATAAACAACTCTTCCCTTTAATCCTCTCTGTAAATCTGATGGAGGCAATTTCCCTGTCTTTGGCTCCATTCTTACAATAGCCTGAAAGGGATGGATACTTTGAATCAAAATAGATTCATAAGTATTTAAATCCTTCAATTCAGAAGGAATCTCAACCAATTCCAGATTATTATGAACTGCTCTAGCAGGCATCTGGTTTTGATTTAATTTGTTACAACAATAAGTACACATACGTTGATCCAATCCCAAATCAAAACAATTTTCTACCATCAAGTATGTTGTAAAATCCTTCCATTCACTATTATTTTCCCTTTCACTTTTTCCATATAAATCCACTAACTTAGTCTGATTCTTATAATAAGTGCGTCGACAACACACACAAGTGAAATTTGGCCTCTCACTTGATTTCACCTCAAACGTCGCAATTTCCCTCTGGAAATTATCTGTACTGGAAACCTGTACACTATCTTCCACATTACTCTCTTCTTCTTGGTCAATTTCAACATTCTCCTCTTTACTTCCAAAGTAACAAAACTCAATTTCTTCACATATATTCTTCACATCTATTTCAGAACCATGCAAAAGAGCAGCGCATAATTGTTTAAGCATAATTGCTGGACTCTTAGCATAATACAACATTCTAACTAATTTCCTCACTTTATTATGATGCACTGCTAGCATCCTGAAATGATGAAAAACACTCTGGCATACTCTCCTGGAAAGACAAGCCAGTGAATGACCATGCAAACCTATCACTTCTCTCACTCTGCAAGGATCTAATTCTTGCAACAACTTCATTTTCTGCTTCAAACTTTTCTTACTAAATGACCGTATAAAATCACAAAGCAAATTGATGGAATCCTGTCGTACACTGCAAATACTACTACACTTCCAGGTGTACACAGGACCCTTAGGACGTCTCCCTAAAACCTCATTACCTAACACCTCTTCTATCTCTGTTCTCACAAGTTTTTCTTTTTCAACTGGACAACCATCTTTCACTTCATAAGCTCGACCACTGGTGTCAACTGCATGCACCAAATCATTATCCTGGAAATAACTCTCCTCATTAAAAAATGCCTCAGAGCTTGAACTATGCATCCATTCTCCAGAAAAAACTTCACAAAAATTACTACGATTAACTATTCTCTTCCATCTACTATTTCTTTTGAAATCATAAATTACCTTGTTTAGCTTCCTAATTCTATTGATTGTCAAAATAAATAACTTACGTTTAATTTCAAATGCCTGATCAATAACTTTCTCAACTATTTTTTTTCTCTTATAAAAAACCACTTTCTGCTGACCTTTCTTAATATTTTTTAACAAATTCCAAATTATCCTGTGGCGGAACATTCGTTTACGAATATCCCTAAACTGTTGTTTCCTTCTACTTTCATGCATAGAGTTATCTCTTACTCTAGCAGTAACATTTCTCATTGGCCTTTCCTTACCATTTGAATTCTTTCTCCTTTTCTGGACTGAAACATTTTCTGTAGTAATATTTTTTTTACTACACATATTTCTTATGACTGTTTTTCGACTCTTACCCGGTGCTTTCTTGGTGACTTGACAAATCTTTTTGTTAGAGGACTGCTGCATTATTCCATGGTCCTGCTGTCTTTGACGTTTTGCAGCCTTTCTTACTCTTTCTTCGCTAGGCATCCTAAAATCTTGAAATAATCTGCAGTTGAATCTGTGGTAAAATATAATAAAAAATGTTATTAACCACTATTACCCAACAGTAAATTAATAACAGTCATCAAAAACTTAACACACTACTTAAGTATATAATATACTGAAGCCTATCTCCAATTTTTCACTGAACAGGACTCATCTCTTCTTAACCTTGGATAAACCTCACCTACTCTGTGTCCCCTGCACATAATTAAATGTAAAGGGGCAGATTTATATTAACTAGCACATCCCCAGGGATGCACCAGTTAACGTGCACCGCTGCTCTGCCACCCACGGTGTGCCGCATTTACAATCAGATAGGACAAAGCTACATCAAAACCCTGCGCCTGCTTGAAGCAGGCATAGATCTTGACGCAGGTAGGCTGAAAGCTAAAGCAACAACTAAGTGTCGTGTGCAGAAGTTACAAAAAAGGAAAAATGGCGTTTAAACCAGTAATGAGACCATGCTAACGTAATACAGAGTAAAAATATCCAGGATCTACATCAGTTTGGGGTTCACGAACCTGGCAGGTACAAGGCACTGAGGCTTTCCACCGTGCATGTCTCATCCCAAAACATATGTTGTTTGTGAATGAAACAATTTCCCAGACCAAATGCTTTGGATTGGCTACTTCTAAAAAATTAAACACCCCTACTATCCCGGAGTTAGAGGAATATGATGGTTGGAGTAATTTTACTCGTTGTCTATTAAAGATTTACAGGCCCTACTCCGTAATTCTTCCTTTAACATTTCCAGTATAAATCCAAAAGGTTGACTGCTTTGGCAACGTGCCTTATCCACGGTTTAATAACGCTGCCTTTTGCTTTATATAAGTTTTCAAATTGTATGAAATATATACCAATAGGTCGTTATTAACCTTTAGGTAGTGGTTTTCTTCATGAAGTCTGGTCGCTTCCATACACATACAGATTTTCAAAGATGATCAAGAACTTTATCTGAATGGAGAGGAATGCACTGAGACGCCAGATCATTCACTAATGTGTAGGCACATACAGTTACACGGTTCATGCAACAAACACCGACCAAATATGGCTTGCGTGTTGCAAGGCACACCAGTTCCTGCTATCATCCCCACGTTCAAGTTCTTGGAAAATGGTAGTTATTTGATGCTCAATAATGAAGATTGTTCTGGGTTAATTAAAAGTATTCATTTTATCGTAACAGTAAATGAACGGGTTATTTGCTGCAGAAATGTTCTATTTCCTCCCACACATGAACATAGGGAGTTTTCAATCTGGCCACAAATACCAACCTTGGGAGCACATTTCAACGGCATGGCAAGAATAAGAGCTATTTTGTCTCAGAGAGAGGTGGCCTTGAGTTCGGCCCGTGAAACTTTCGTGCTTCACACAGCGAACACCCGTACAGAGGTGCAGACCCTTTTAAATACAGATTCGCCTTTCCATTTCAGCAAGATGGTTCGGACTATCTCTAACGTGTCCTCCACAAAGGGCCTGGCGCACTTTTTTAAAGTTGTTACCAGTGGTCTCGTGACTTCATTTGAGAAAATCTTTGGAGTCATCCCTGCTTTCTTACATTTTATTTTTTCCACTCTGCTTCGTGGATTCCCATTTTTACTTGCATTACCAGCGGACGCTCTTGTGCTATTTTTACATTTTTAAATATGGATGTCCCTCCTGTGCAAGCTCCCGCCCTGCAGCTGCTGACACTGTTCCGCAATCGCATGCTAGAATATTATGGCACAATGCCGTTGGCGATATTAAGCACGGCATATGGATTATCTTTTCTATGCTGATGTGATTCCTTCAAATCTAAGACACTAAAGTATCGGCACGCCCTAAACCAACACAAAGAGACCTTCTTAGCAAATAATATATTATGTGTATTAGGGAGGGTGAGATATAAGCAGCCGCGGGCCGTGGAGGGAGTTACGGTGGGGCAGGGAGGCGGGGAGGGGGAGGGGCAGGGTGGAGCCCTCTCCACCCTGCCCCTCCCCCTCCCCGCCTCCCTGCCCCACCGTAACTCCCTCCACGGCCCGCGGCTGCTTATAAGTGTTGCTAACTCTTATTCATTTACAGCATGTTAACATACTGTCACCATTCGCTTTTTATGTACTATTGACTATGCTGGTAATTTTGCTACTGATAATATGTGTACTTGTATAATCTAAGATACTACGCCTGAGAAGACGGCATTAGTAAATAAACATTTCAAATACACATGTGTTCTTCTTAACTCCATGTTCTCGTTTCTAAGAAATATATAACGACCGACTGTTCATGAGTTCCACGTATCCTGAGGTACTATAAGTTCATATTCTGGATTGTCTAAACATTGAGAGTTTGTTATATCCAATGTGACACTGTACCTAGCTTGCTAAGGGGTTTTGATTACTAAGGTGAGTTTTGGGACACCCTAATTCGCCGAGGTTCCAATCCTCTGTCTACAGTTCTGTGTCAGAACAGAAACCCTGCGACAGGGGCACCCCTCAACCTTACTGGAGCTTCATCACACTTGCGATACAACTCCATCAATGCGCCAACTTTACGGCACAAATACGTCACGCATCTGTGCTGTTTTTGCCCCATGATGCGCCGCATTGTAAATGCAGCACACCATAGGTGACGGAACAGCGGCACAGAATGACTAACACATCCCTGGTGATGCGCCAGTCATCATAAATCTATCCCTATGCTTCTTATCTTGTTAGAGATAAACCGCCATATGTATCATCAAAGTTTTTTGCATTTCCTAAATAGCGAACTTTAAGGAATAAATAGCGATTCTTTACCATTCCTAGTTTGCGATGACCTATTTGCTAATTACAAATTACCCATTCATTTCCATGCAGCAGGAGGCCCATAGGAATGAAGGTGCAATTTGCGATTAGCAATTACCTCATCGCAAATTACGAATTTTTCCGACGGTGCAGGGGTGTCTCAAGAACACCCTGCTGCACCCCTGAAAAAGAAATTTGGGGTCATATGGCGCACATAAATTTTGAAAACATTCCTTTACCTCAAAAACGATTTTCAACTCATAATTTGAAAACACTGCACATGGGGAAATGACTTAAAATGTCCTTAAGACACATAAAAGCATTTTTTGATTGCCTTTGCAGCATGTTTCAGTCACCTTTAACATGCCTATGTAACGGAAACATTCAAAATCTAAATTTGCCATGCACAGGTGGGAGCATATTTACAAGCAATTTACTCCACAGACAAACTTCTTACATTGAAATGGGAAAAATAACATCAGAGACTCTCAATTACCTTATAAAGAAGCAGACACCATTATGTCCTTCTCATCAATATTAAAACCATTGCTTTTTCTCAAAAACGATTTACAAGTCATAATTTGAAAACACTCCACAGCTCCTATGCACATAAAAGCCCTGTCAGTACTAATACTTCACATTTTCTCCAATTACAATTTCTCAAAGAAACAAAATCTATTTGTGAAACACTTGAGACAAAGCAACATTTGAAAAACACAACTTTCTTCATAATTTTCTCCTTAAAGCACACTATTTTCTATCTAAATTAAAGAAATCTTTTCTCACCTTAGCAAATACTTTGAGTTTCAAAACAGTCTCAGAAACACACCAATTTGTCTTCAGCAGAGCAAAAGGTATGCACTCCAGAGTCTGCAGCTATCAAAAGCACAGAAATGCTGTAATTCCTCACACATATCTCTCATGTCACCCAATCAAAACTCTTCCCTCACTTTTTTTCAAAGCAAAACCCTTCCCCCTCTGCCCCCTCTCTGCTTTTTCTGCATAGCAACCACCTCTTGCAAGACCTCTCACACAACAATGTTGCAATTGAACTCTGAACTCTCAGTGCACCTGCATATCCAGAGCATTCTTTCATTTAATGATTTTTTCTTCGCCACTCAAAATACATCTTTCAACGAACTCATCCATGCACACTAACTTTCTGTTTTCAGCAATCAAAATCCACCAATCACTCTTACTGCTTCATTAACACAGAAACTCCTCAGTTTTTTTTCATTTTACACTCTCATTTTTTCAACTGCCATTTCATTGCCACACTTCATCAGACTGCAGCAGAACCTTCTCTCACTATGTTTTCTGTCTGGATTGTTGGACATAGTTACATATATTGGGCTCAAAGGTACGCTGAAAACAGGAATTTACCTAACCTCAATTTACAAGATGTGGAAATTAAGTGGTTTGGCCACAGAGGATTAAAATGTCACCGATATATGCTCCAGTGGTTTTTACGAAAATTAACTTTGAAAAATATATATTGGGCTACATTGGGCTATATATATGTTGGAGCCCAAATGTAGCCCAATGTAGCCCAATGAAGCCCAATGAAGCCCAATGTAGCCCAAAGATGGCCGCCAGAGACAAAAAAAAACAAATGTAGCCCAAATATCAGCCAGATGTAGCCCAACTATAGCCCAGTGACAGAATGTCCCAGAGTGTTTTAAAGAACAACTAGAACGCTAACAGTCTTACTTATGACAAAAGTATGGCACACCTGAAGTCATCCTGATTGGAATAAAGTGGTAACACTTAATACATTTAATTTGAAAAGGAACAAAATAAGGGGTTTCATTTTGCCATAGAAATGTTATATATATATATATATATATATATATATATATATATATATATATATATATATCACTGAAAAAACCATAGGTTATAGACCATATATAGTTAGGAATTAGCATTTAAAAAACCTTATTTTACTCACACAAAACCATTGAAATTCCATATATAGTTAGTTGCACTAACTATATATCGCGCACCCGCAATCCACTGCTGATCATGTCACATATTACATCATTCATGACATGGTCCGTGACATCACTGATGACATCACTGATGACATCTCAAATGACATCACTGATGACATCACTGATGACAACATCCAGTGACTGTATTTTTCTGTAAAGTTAAAATATGTCTTGAGTGGATGTATAAGTGTCTGGATGAAGGATTTAGTAGGTGCATGACTGACTGTATGAGTGAGTGATTAAATGTGTCTCACTGAATGCATGGGTTAGTGACTAAACTGTCTTAATTTGTGCATCATTATGTCTGTTGTTCTGTAAACTGCTGCATGTGTTGATCATTAGCTATACGAGAGGCTATATGTGTTATTAATTGGTTGCCCAAGTATTTCTATGGGAGATTGAGTTTGTGTGGGGGTGGCTGGAAGGTGTGAGACTCTATGCATAGATGTGTGAGCAGTTTATTCACTAGGTGTATGAGTTCAAGAGTGCATGTGGAAACAGCTACATGGGCAGTTGACTGTGTGCATGAGTGTATTGATGAGTGAATGGATATCTCAATGCTACATGTCATAGTAAGTACATATGTAAAACACAGTACATGTGAGAGTTGGCATATATAAATAACTGTGCATGAGAGCCACTGAATGAGTGAGTGGTTGTATCGATCATTGTGAACTTGTATCAGGGATTGTATAAGAGAGTAAATATGTGTTAGTATATGTTTCAATAAGTAAGGTGTGTTTAACTGTATAGTTGAAGAAATGGAGGTGAGATTGTTTCTTTGCATGACTGACTGGGTGTGTGAGTAACTCCATGGATGAGTGGCAGTGTGTGAGTGTCTGTATACACTGAGTGTATCTAAGGTTATATTAGAGTCTGAAGAGGTTTATCGTATTAGCACAAGAATGATGTCAAATGAGATGTCATCAGTGATGTCATCAGTGATGTCATTTGAGATGTCATCAGTGATGTCATCAGTGATGTCACTGACCATGTCATGAATGATGTAATATGTGACATGATCAGCAGTGGATTGCGGGTGCGCGATATATAGTTAGTGCAACTAACTATATATGGAATTTCAATGGTTTTGTGTGAGTAAAATAAGGTTTTTTAAATGCTAATTCCTAACTATATATGGTCTATAACCTATGGTTTTTTCAGTGAATTTTCAAGGTTTTGTAAATGCTAATTCCTAACTATATATGGTCTATAACCTATGGTTTTTTCAGTGAATTTTCAAGGTTTTGTAAATGCTAATTCCTAACTATATATGGTCCATAACCTATGGTTTTTTCTGTGAATTTCATTGGTTTTTTAACAGCTAATATCTGTAGCTGTAAAATGTATTCTTCTTTAAATCCAAAAATATATTTTATATGTTTATGAAGAATTTTTTTTTTAAATATTTTTTTTTCTTCGTTCCCGCTTCGCAAATCGGGAAGCTTCCCGTTAGCTGACCTTGATGCCGCGAAATAGACCGCGAGCCGGTAAACGTTTCTTTACCGCAAGTGCCGCGTTACAAAACAACATCGTGACGCCTCCCGTCCGCATGACGTTTCACGTTGTCGCGTGATACGTCATATGACGTACTACGTTAGCGAACTGGTACGCGAAGCGAGTCGCAAAGCGCAGGTTTCTGGAAGCAAACCGGGAGGCCCTGCAAAGCACTTAACGTAAACACAGCAAGTCATGTGACTTGGTAATAACACTTTTCATTGGTTCATTTCACTTTTGGTTTCCTAATGATGTAAGACTAGGTCATATAATCTAAAATGAACACTTTTGATTGGTTGAGAACTCTTGTTTTTCCCAAATGATGAAAATCCCTCCTTCTTTCCTCACTCTGACTTTCATCATTGTGAGAGAAAGACCCTTTGTGATCAATGAGCAATGGCTTCTTTAGTAGCTTCAGCTGGTGCTTCCCCACCACCTCCACCACATCCAAGGAAGAGTGGACCACCTGCTCAAGTTATAATTCAACAAGAAGAAGAAGAAGAGGAACGGGAGGACGAGCACGAAGAGAGGCAGTTTTTGCCTGAGCAGCCCAGGACGTCTCACCGGAAAGAAAACTTCATTTGGCAATTTTTTAAAATTCCCAAAGGTCAGAAAAAAGTAAATGCAAGATACGTAACTTGCCTTATATGTCAAGATAGATTGTCCAGAGGGACCGACAAAAAATACAGTTTCGGAAACTACACAATGCATCGCCATATGACTAGGTGGCATCCTAACAACTACAGTGCTGCACAGTTTCGGAACGACCTAGATAATCTCCCTATTATGGCCAGAAGATCTGTTGTACCGGAAGTAACGGGACCAGAGGGCAGGGAGATGGTGCCAAATATACAAATGAGATTTGGTGAAGTAAAACACACCTGCGTATTTTGCGATGGATTCATTTCCTACGGAGAAAGAAGCATCACTCTGATCAACAGAGCTATTGACTATCATATGCAAGTTTGTCCGAAACGCCCAAAATAATAAATACTTCTTTTTTTTGTTTTGTTGCTCCTGTTGAGCCCTTTACAATGAATCGTTTTCATTGCCCCCTCCAAGAAAAACCCAAAAAAATATAAAACTTCCGAAAAATTCAAAAACAGTAAAAAAATGTTCAGAAAAATAAAAAAAAAAGTTCTTTTCAGAACTACCTCCCCGTTATTAAAAAATTGGTACAATATTTGGAACTGTGCCAACCTCTATTTCTCTTAGTTCGCTTCCTAGTTCGCTCGCCGGTACGCGAACTGGAAGCGAACCAAAAACAGTAAGTATAAGGGAGGGAAACACACACTTATGTTAAAATAAAGACAGCTATAGGGGAGTAAACTAGAGATACTATTACCCGTAATCCACTGCTGATGATGTCACATATTACATCATTCATGACATGCTCAGTGACATCATCAGCAGAGGATTGCGGGTTTTTTGACAACATGCCTTATCCACGGTTTAATAACGCTGCCTTTTGCTTTATATAAGTTTTCAAATTGTATGAAATATATACCAATAGGTCGTTATGAACCTTTAGGTA
The DNA here is from genome assembly GCF_964261635.1 of Lissotriton helveticus. Taxonomy (NCBI): domain Eukaryota; kingdom Metazoa; phylum Chordata; class Amphibia; order Caudata; family Salamandridae; genus Lissotriton; species Lissotriton helveticus. Next base: position 562,756,167 of record NC_136057.1, on the reverse strand, counting down.
GTGCTTTTCTTCATGAGGTCTGGTCGCTTCCATACACATACAGATGTTTCAAAGATGATCAAGAAGTTTATCTGAATGGAGAGGAATGCACTGAGACGCCAGATCATTCACTAATGTGTAGGCACATACAGTTACACGGTTCATGCAACAAACACCGACCAAATATGGCTTGCGTGTTGCAAGGCACGCCAGTTCCTGCTATCATCCCCACGTTCAAGTTGTTGGAAAATGGTAGTTATTTGATGCTCAATAATGAAGATTGTTCTGAGTTAATTAAAAGTATTCCTTTTATCGTAACAGTAAGTGAACGGGTTATTTGCTGCAGAAATGTTCTATTTCCTCCCACACATGAACATAGGGAGTTTTCAATCTGGCCACAAATACCAACCTTGGGACACGTTTCAACGGCATGGCAAGAATAAGAGCTCTTTTGTCTCAGAGAGAGGTGGCCTTGAGTTCGGCCCGTGAAACTTTCGTACTTCACATAGCGAACACCCGTACAGAGGTGCACACCCTTTTCAATTAAGATTTGCCTTTCAATTTCAGCAACATGTTTCCGACTATCTTTAACGCATCCTCCACAAAGTCCCTGACACACTTTTTTAAAGTTGTTACCAGTGGTCTCGTGACTTCATTTGAGAAAATCTTTGGAGTCATCCCTGCTTCCTTTCATTGTATTTTCTGCACTCTGGTTCGTGGATTGGCATTTTTACTTGCATTACCAGCGGACGCTCTTGTGCTTTTTTACATTTTTAAATATGGATGTCCCTCCTATGCAACCTCCGACCCTGCAGCTGCTGACACTGTTCCGCAATCGCATGCTAGAATATTATGGCACAATGCCGTTGGCGATATTAAGCACGGCATATGGATTATCTTTTCGGTTCTCCTACTTCACCTGTGTCCAGCCTGTATTTCACTGCCTGACCTGTGATTTCGATTGGGCCATTGATTTGTGTCTCTGCGGACCGGTTTCTCCTGACGTCGACTTTAATCAGCTGATGACTCCTATCATTACTCACGAGTTGGTTTGTCCTGGCGAAAGGATTATGGCTGTGGCATTGATGCATGGACTACTTGGTCCCTGGAATTTACTGGCGGCAGCACAGTCTTTCTTGGAAGAGAGCTTTCTTGAAAACCCACCGAGCTGTCCTCTGATGGTGATAGAGGATCCGGTGCTGGGAGAGCACGTATGTTCTTTTCCGCTTTTAAATTGGATGGCTGAACTGTTTTCGGATGAAGACGGTAACTTCCTATTGGAGGCTGTTGCAGCTTATTTTGCATACACAGTTATGTCATAGACCTTTTTCATGTTTGATATGCTGAGTACTAGCATTTCATTGACAAGTCATTGACTTATTTGTCAAGTTTTTATTATTTACCTTGCCTATTGGCTTAAGACTCGATAAAGTACTTGGCTGTTTTATTTTTCTTTAGCATTAAATTTTCCTAGTTTTTAATGCTTTACCTTGCGGACCGTCCACATATAAACTTGCAATCTGCTCTCATGAGATGGCACTTCTATTATCTTATTCAGTTCGTTTCCGGATCATGAGGAGGTGTCATCTAGGTCCTGGATATCTTTACACCGTGTTAAGTTAGCATGGGCTCATTACCGGTTTAAACGCCATTTTTCCTTTTTTGCAACTTCTGCACACGACACTTAGTTGTTGCTTTAGCTTTCCACCTAGTAGTTCATCGTGGTTTACATGAGAATAATATGTTATTGGTCTACTATCTGCTTTACTTGTTAAACTATATCTGTACAGCGAGTGCTAAAGTTTCAAGAACAACACGATACAGAATTGTTATGAGGTCTGATCTCCACGACTTCATACTCATAACATAAGTGCAACTTCTGCCAATTCTGGGCATGAGGCGGGTTTTATATTGCTTTGCCGAACACACATACACAACAGTTGATGCGGTTCACATGAAGAGAGAGCTGGTGTATGGTGATGTGATTCCTTCAAATCTAAGACACTAAAGTATGGGCACGCCCTAAACCAACACAAAGAGACCTTCTTAGCAAATAATATAATATGTGTATTAGGGAGGGTGAGATATAAGCAGCCGCGGGCCGTGGAGGGAGTTACGATGGGGCAGGGAGGCGGGGAGGGGGAGAAGCAGGGTGGAGCCCTCTCTACCTTGCCCCTCCCCCTCCCCGCCTCCCTGCCCCACCGTAACTCCCTCCACGGCCCGCGGCTGCTTATAAGTGTTGCTAACTCTTATTCATTTACAGCATGTTAACATACTGTCACCATTCGCTTTTTATGTACTAGTAACTATGCTGGTAATTTTGCTACTGATAATATGTGTACTTGTATTCTCCACCCTGCTTCTCCCCCTCCCCGCCTCCCTGCCTCACCGTAACTCCCTCCACGGCCCGCGGCTGCTTATAAGTGTTGCTAACTCTTATTCATTTACAGCATGTTAACATACTATCACCATTCACTTTTTATGTACTAGTAACTATGCTGGTAATTTTGCTACTGATAATATGTGTACTTTTATTATCTAAGGTACTACGCCTGAGAAGACGGCATTAGTAAATAAACATTTCAAATACACATCTGTTCTTCTTAACTCCATGTTCTGGTTTCTAAGAAATCTATAACGACCGACTGTTCATGAGTTCCACGTATCCTGAGGTACTATAAGTTCATATTCTGGATTGTCTAAACATTGAGAGTTTGTTATATCCAATGTGACACTGTACCTAGCTTGCTAAGGAGTTTTTGATTACTAACGTGAGTTTTGGGACACCCTAATTCGCCGAGGTTCCAATCCTCTGTCCACAGTTCTGTGTGACAACAGAAACCCTGCGACAGGGGCACCCCCGACCCTTGCTGGAGCTTCATCACACTTGCGATACAACTCCAGCAATGCATTCGCCGAGGTTCCAATCCTCTGTCCACAGTTCTGTGTGAGAACAGAAACCCTGCGACAGGGGCACCCCCGACCCTTGCTGGAGCTTCATCACACTTGCGATACAACTCCAGCAATGCGCCACCTTTACGGCACAGATACATCACGCATCTGTGCTGTTTTTGCCCCATGATGCGCCGCATTGTAAATGCAGCACACCATAGGTGACGGAACAGCGGCACAGAATGACTAACACATCCCTGGTGATGCGCCAGTCATCATAAATGTATCCCTATGCTTCTTATCTTGTTAGAGATGAACCGCCATATATATCATCAAAGTTTTTTGCATTTCCTAAATAGCGAACTTTAAGGAATAAATAGCGATTCTTTACCATTCCTAGTTTGCGATGAGCTATTTGCTAATTAGCCGAATGTAGCCCAATGAAGCCCAATGTAGCCCAATGTAGCCCAAAGATGGCCGCCAGACACACAAAAAAACAAATGTAGCCCAAATATCAGCCAGATGTAGCCCAACTATAGCCCAGTGACAGAATGACCAATCAGCTTCGCAAACCTCCGTTACGCGAAGCTGAGCGCTGTTACAGATATATATCTTTTTTTGAACGTTAATTTCTCAAAATCCACTGGAGCACATATATTGAGACCTAGCAAAGGCACATCGGGCTACCAGTCCCTAATATTTTGCCAAGTTTCGTGCAAATCTATTCAGCCGTTCAATTATTATTATTATTTTTTTTTTTTGCCCCGCGGGGCCCTTTTAAAACCTCCACATCAAACCTAGGGGGTCAGCGAGGATCTACTATGCCCCCTTATAGTTATTTCCCCCTTTGTTTTGACCTCCTCTTGTCTCTCGATCCTACTGAGAGACAAGATGGCGGCCGCTACGGACTGTTTGGAATGTTGACAGACGCCGGAGAACCAATCAGCTTCGCTTCACAAAGCTCCGTTGCGCGAAAAGTCCGCGAACCAGAGCGCTGCCTGTTACAGATATATATCTTTTTTTGAACGTTAATTTCTCAAAATCCACTGGAGCACATATATTGAGACCTAGCAAAGGCACATCGGGCTACCAGTCCCTAATATTTTGCCAAGTTTCGTGCAAATCCATTCAGCCGTTCAATTATTATTATTATTATTTTTTTTTGCCCCGCGGGGCCCTTTTAAAACCTCCACATCAAACCTAGGGGGTCAGCGAGGATCTACTATGCCCCCTTATAGTTATTTCCCCCTTTGTTTTGACCTCCTCTTGTCTCTCGATCCTACCGAGAGACAAGATGGCGGCCGCTACGGACTGTTTGGAATGTTGACAGACGCCGGAGAACCAATCAGCTTCGCTTCACAAAGCTCCGTTGCGCGAAAAGTCCGCGAACCAGAGCGCTGCCCGGTCCGCTGTTACAGATATATATCTTTTTTTAAACGTTAATTTCTCAAAATCCACTGGAGCACATATATTGAGACCTACAAAAGGCACATCGGGCTACCAGTCCCTACAATTTTGCCAAGTTTCGTGCAAATCCATTCAGCCGTTCGGGCTAAAAGTGAGGCCAACCGCCCTATGGAAAACTCAATGTTAAAAACACGTTTTGGGACCCCCCTTTTTTCTCGGCCCCCACTGGACGAACCCCCCCCAAATTTTCAAGGGCTGCTCAGAAACAAAATGTGCCATTTTCCTGAAAATTTCAGCCAATTCCGTCCACAAACGCCAAAGTTATTAGACATAGAATTTTCAAAAAACCCATAGAGAAAAAATCCTAACTATATATACCTACTGGCGACCGCCAGTAGGTAATATATATATATATATATATATTCACTGAAAAAACCATAGGTTATAGACCATATATAGTTAGGAATTAGCATTTACAAAACCTTGAAAATTCACTGAAAAAACCATAGGTTATAGACCATATATAGTTAGGAATTAGCATTTAGAAAACCTTATTTTACTCACACAAAACCATTGAAATTCCATATATAGTTAGTTGCACTAACTATATATCGCGCACCCGCAATCCACTGCTGATGATGTCACATATTACATCATTCATGACATGGTCAGTGACATCACTGATGACATCACTGATGACATCTCAAATGACATCACTGATGATATCTCTTTTGACATCAATGGTCACATCAATGATGATATCATTAATGTGACAATACAATGCATCTCCTCAACTTTAATATAACCTCTGTTACACCCAGTGTTAAATACAGAGTATAATTTTTGAAACCATTGACACACCAATACTAGTTACTACATACGCATTCACTGATTCCTACGTCTACACACACATTCACTCATTCACCCATACAATCATTCATACATACAATCACTCATCTTTACAACACTATCATATGCACTCATACACCTATACAGACACTCACACTCTGCCACTCATCCATGGAGTTACTCACACACCTAGTCAGTCCTGTAAAGAATCAATCACACTTCCATTTTCTAATCTACACAGTTAAACATAGAGTACCTTACATTTTCAAACATATACTAACACATACTTACTCTCTTATAGAATCACTGATACAAGTACACATTGATCTGCACAGAGTCACACACCTCCCAGCCAGCCATACACACACTCAGTCTCCCATACAAATACTTGTGCAACCAATCAATAACCCATATAGCTACTTATATAGCTACTGATCAACACATGCAGCAGCTTGCACAACAACAGACATACTGATGCACACTTTCAGACAGTTTAGTCACTAACCCGTGCATTTAGTAAGACGCATTTAATCACTCACTCATACAGTCAATCACGCACCTACTAAAACCTTCATTCAGACACTTATACATCCACTCATTCTTCAATATGTAAAACATATTTAAACTTTACAGAAACACATAATCACTGGATGTTGTCATCAGTGATGTCATCAGTGATGTCACTGACCATGTCATGAATGATGTAATATGTGACATCATCAGCAGTGGATTGCGGGTGCGCGATATATAGTTAGTGCAACTAACTATATATGGAATTTCAATGGTTTTGTGTGAGTAAAATAAGGTTTTCTAAATGCTAATTCCTAACTATATATGGTCTATAACCTATGGTTTTTTCAGTGAATTTTCAAGGTTTTGTAAATGCTAATTCCTAACTATATATGGTCTATAACCTATGGTTTTTTCAGTGAATTTCATTGGTTGTTTAACAGCTAATATCTGTAGCTGTAAAATGTATTCTTCTTTAAATCCAAAAATATATTTTATATGTTTATGAATAATTTTTTTTTAAAATATTTTTTTTTCTTCGTTCCCGCTTCGCGAATCGGGAAGCTTCCCGTTAGCTGACCTTGATGCCGCGAAATAGACCGCGAGCCGGTAAACGTTTCTTTACCGCAAGTGCCGCGTTAGAAAACAACATCGTGACGCCTCCCGTCCGCATGACGTTCCACGTTGTCGCGTGATACGTCATATGACGTGCTACGTTAGCGAACTGGTACGCGAAGCGAGTGCCAAAGCGCAGGTTTCTGGAAGCAAACCGGGAGGCCCTGCAAAGCGCTTAACGTAAACACAGCAAGTCATGTGACTTGGTAATAACACTTTTCATTGGTTCATTTCACTTTTGGTTTCCTAATGATGTAAGACTAGGTCATATAATCTAAAATGAACACTTTTGATTGGTTGAGAACTCTTGTTTTTCCCAAATGATGAAAATCCCTCCTTCTTTCCTCACTCTGACTTTCATCATTGTGAGAGAAAGACCCTTTGTGATCACTGAGCAATGGCTTCTTTAGTAGCTTCAGCTGGTGCTTCCCCACCACCTCCACCACATCCAAGGAAGAGTGGACCACCTGCTCAAGTTGTAATTCAACAAGAAGAAGAAGAAGAGGAACAGGAGGACGAGCACGAAGAGAGGCAGTTTTTGCCTGAGCAGCCCAAGACGTCTCACCGGAAAGAAAACTTCATTTGGCAATTTTTTTAAATTCCCAAAGGTCAGAAAAAAGTAAATGCAAGATACGTAACTTGCCTTATATGTCAAGATAGACTGTCCAGAGGGACCGACAAAAAATACAGTTTCGGAAACTACACAATGCATCGCCATATGACTAGGTGGCATCCTAACAACTACAGTGCTGCACAGTTTCGGAACGACCTAGATAATCTCCCTATTATGGCCAGAAGATCTGTTGTACCGGAAGTAACGGGACCAGAGGGCAGGGAGATGGTGCCAAATATACAAATGAGATTTGGTGAAGTAAAACACACCTGCGTATTTTGCGATGGATTCATTTCCTACGGAGAAAGAAGCATCACTCTGATCAACAGAGCTATTGACTATCATATGCAAGTTTGTCCGAAACGCCCAAAATAATAAATACTTCTTTTTTTTGTTTTGTTGCTCCTGTTGAGCCCTTTACAATGAATCGTTTTCATTGCCCCCTCCAAGAAAAACCCAAAAAAATATAAAACTGTTCCGAAAAATTCAAAAACATTAAAAAAATGTTCAGAAAAATAAAAAAAAAAGTTCTTTTCAGAACTACCTCCCCGTTATTAAAAAATTGGTACAATATTTGGAACTGTGCCAACCTCTATTTCTCTTAGTTCGCTTCCTAGTTCGCTCGCTGGTACGCGAACTGGAAGCGAACCAAAAACAGTAAGTATAAGGGAAGGAAACACACACTTATGTTAAAAGAAAGACAGCTATAGGGGAGTAAACTAGAGATACTATTACCCATAATCCACTACTGATGATGTCACATATTACATCATTCATGACATGCTCAGTGACATCATCAGCAGAGGATTGCGGGTTTTTTGGCAACATGCCTTATCCACGGTTTAATAACGCTGCCTTTTGCTTTATATAAGTTTTCAAATTGTATGAAATATATACCAATAGGTCTTTATGAACCTTTAGGTAGTGCTTTTGTTCATGAGGTCTGGTCGCTTCCATACACATACAGATGTTTCAAAGATGATCAAGAAGTTTATCTGAATGGAGAGGAATGCACTGAGACGCCAGATCATTCACTAATGTGTAGGCACATACAGTTACACGATTCATGCAACAAACACCGACCAAATATGGCTTGCGTGTTGCAAGGCACGCCAGTTCCTGCTATCATCCCCACGTTCAAGTTGTTGGAAAATGGTAGTTATTTGATGCTCAATAATGAAGATTGTTCTGAGTTAATTAAAAGTATTCCTTTTATCGTAACAGTAAGTGAACGGGTTATTTGCTGCAGAAATGTTCTATTTCCTCCCACACATGAACATAGGGAGTTTTCAATCTGGCCACAAATACCAACCTTGGGACACGTTTCAACGGCATGACAAGAATAAGAGCTCTTTTGTCTCAGAGAGAGGTGGCCTTGAGTTCGGCCCGTGAAACTTTCGTACTTCACATAGCGAACACCCGTACACAGGTTTGCCTTTCAATTTCAGCAACATGTTTCCGACTATCTTTAACGCATCCTCCACAAAATCCCTGGCACACTTTTTTAAAGTTGTTACCAGTGGTCTCGTGACTTCATTTGAGAAAATCTTTGGAGTCATCCCTGCTCCCTTTCATTCCATTTTCTCCACTCTGGTTCGTGGATTGCATTTTTACTTGCATTACCAGCGGACGCTCTTGTGCTTTTTTACATTTTTAAATATGGATGTCCCTCCTATGCAACCTCCGACCCTGCAGCTGCTGACACTGTTCCGCAATCGCATGCTAGAATATTATGGCACAATGCCGTTGGCGATATTAAGCACGGCATATGGATTATCTTTTCGGTTCTCCTACTTCACCTGTGTCCAGCCTGTATTTCACTGCCTGACCTGTGATTTCGATTGGGCCATTGATTTGTGTCTCTGCGGACCGGTTTCTCCTGACGTCGACTTTAATCAGCTGATGACTCCTATCATTACTCACGAGTTGATTTGTCCTGGCGAAAGGATTATGGCTGTGGCATTGATGCATGGACTACTTGGTCCCTGGAATTTACTGGCGGCAGCACAGTCTTTCTTGGAACACAGCTTTCTTGAAAACCCACCGAGCTGTCCTCTGATGGTGATAGAGGATCCGGTGCTGGGAGAGCACGTATGTTCTTTTCCGCTTTTAAATTGGATGGCTGAACTGTTTTCGGATGAAGACGGTGACTTCCTGTTGGAGGCTGTTGCAGCTTATTTTGCATACACAGTTATGTCATAGACCTTTTTCATGTTTCATATGCTGAGTACTAGCATTTCATTGACAATTCATTGACTTAATTGTCAAGTTTTTATTATTTACCTTGCCTATTGGCTTAAGACTCGATAAAGTACTTGGCTGTTTTATTTTTCTTTAGCATTGAATTTTCCTAGTTTTTAATGCTTTACCTTGCGGACCGTCCACATATAAACTTGCAATCTGCTCTCATGAGATGGCACTTCTATTATCTTATTCAGTTCGTTTCCGGATCATGAGGAGGTGTCATCTAGGTCCTGGATATCTTTACACCGTGTTAAGTTAGCATGGGCTCATTACCGGTTTAAACGCCATTTTTCCTTTTTTGCAACTTCTGCACACGACATTTAGTTGTTGCTTTAGCTTTCCACCTAGTAGTTCATCGTGGTTTACATGAGAATAATATGTTATTGGTCTACTATCTGCTTTACTTGTTAAACTATATCTGTACAGCGAGTGCTAAAGTTTCAAGAACAACACGATACAGAGTTGTTATGAGGTCTGATCTCCACGACTTCATACTCATAACATAAGTGCAACTTCTGCCAATTCTGGGCATGAGGCGGGTTTTATATTGCTTTGCCGAACACACATACACAACAGTTGATGCGGTTCACATGAAGAGAGAGCTGGTGTATGCTGATGTGATTCCTTCAAATCTAAGACACTAAAGTATGGGCACGCCCTAAACCAACACAAAGAGACCTTCTTAGCAAATAATATAATATGTGTATTAGGGAGGGTGAGATATAAGCAGCCGCGGGCCGTGGAGGGAGTTACGGTGAGGCAGGGAGGCGGGGAGGGGGAGAAGCAGGGTGGAGCCCTCTCTACCTTGCCCCTCCCCCTCCCCGCCTCCCTGCCCCACCGTAACTCCCTCCACGGCCCGCGGCTGCTTATAAGTGTTGCTAACTCTTATTCATTTACAGCATGTTAACATACTGTCACCATTCGCTTTTTATGTACTAGTAACTATGCTGGTAATTTTGCTACTGATAATATGTGTACTTGTATTCTCCACCCTGCTTCTCCCCCTCCCCGCCTCCCTGCCTCACCGTAACTCCCTCCACGGCCCGCGGCTGCTTATAAGTGTTGCTAACTCTTATTCATTTACAGCATGTTAACATACTATCACCATTCACTTTTTATGTACTAGTAACTATGCTGGTAATTTTGCTACTGATAATATGTGTACTTTTATTATCTAAGGTACTACGCCTGAGAAGACGGCATTAGTAAATAAACATTTCAAATACACATGTGTTCTTCTTAACTCCATGTTCTGGTTTCTAAGAAATATATAACGACCGACTGTTCATGAGTTCCACGTATCCTGAGGTACTATAAGTTCATATTATGGATTGTCTAAACATTGAGAGTTTGTTATATCCAATGTGACACTGTACCTAGCTTGCTAAATAGTTTTTGATTACTAACGTGAGTTTTGGGACACCCTAATTCGCCGAGGTTCCAATCCTCTGTCCACAGTTCTGTGTGAGAACAGAAACCCTGCGACAGGGGCACCCCCGACCCTTGCTGGACCTTCATCACACTTGCGATACAACTCCAGCAATGCGCCACCTTTACGGCACAGATACATCACGCATCTGTGCTGTTTTTGCCCCGTGATGCGCCGCATTGTAAATGCAGCACACCATAGGTGACGGAACAGCGGCACAGAATGACTAACACATCCCTGGTGATGCGCCAGTCATCATAAATCTATCCCTATGCTTCTTATCTTGTTAGAGATGAACCGCCATATGTATCATCAAAGTTATTTGCATTTCCTAAATAGCGAACTTTAAGGAATAAATAGCGATTCTTTACCATTCCTAGTTTGCGATGAGCTATTTGCTAATTAGCCGAATGTAGCCCAATGAAGCCCAATGTAGCCCAATGTAGCCCAAAGATGGCCGCCAGACACACAAAAAAACAAATGTAGCCCAAATATCAGCCAGATGTAGCCCAACTATAGCCCAGTGACAGAATGACCAATCAGCTTCGCAAACCTCCGTTACGCGAAGCGGAGCGCTGTTACAGATATATATCTTTTTTTGAACGTTAATTTCTCAAAATCCACTGGAGCACATATATTGAGACCTAGCAAAGGCACATCGGGCTACCAGTCCCTAATATTTTGCCAAGTTTCGTGCAAATCCATTCAGCCGTTCAATTATTATTTTTATTATTTTTTTTTGCCCCGCGGGGCCCTTTTAAAACCTCCACATCAAACCTAGGGGGTCAGCGAGGATCTACTATGCCCCCTTATAGTTATTTCCCCCTTTGTTTTGACCTCCTCTTGTCTCTCGATCCTACCGAGAGACAAGATGGCGGCCGCTACGGACTGTTTGGAATGTTGACAGACGCCGGAGAACCAATCAGCTTCGCTTCACAAAGCTCCGTTGCGCGAAAAGTCCGCGAACCAGAGCGCTAACCGGTCCGCTGTTACAGATATATATCTTTTTTTAAACGTTAATTTCTCAAAATCCACTGGAGCACATATATTGAGACCTACAAAAGGCACATCGGGCTACCAGTCCCTACAATTTTGCCAAGTTTCGTGCAAATCCATTCAGCCGTTCGGGCTAAAAGTGAGGCCAACCGCCCTATGGAAAACTCAATGTTAAAAACACGTTTTGGGACCCCCCTTTTTTCTCGGCCCCCACTGGACGAACCCCCCCCAAATTTTCAAGGGCTGCTCAGAAACAAAATGTGCCATTTTCCTGAAAATTTCAGCCAATTCCGTCCACAAACGCCAAAGTTATTAGACATAGAATTTTCAAAAAACCCATAGAGAAAAAATCCTAACTATATATACCTACTGGCGACCGCCAGTAGGTAATATATATATATATATATTTATATATATATATATATATATATATATATAATATATATATAATATATATATATATATATATATATATATATTCACTGAAAAAAACATAGGTTATAGACCATATATAGTTAGGAATTAGCATTTACAAAACCTTGAAAATTCACTGAAAAAACCATAGGTTATAAACCATATATAGTTAGGAATTAGCATTTAAAAAAACTTACTTTACTCACACAAAACCATTGAAATTCCATATATAGTTAGTTGTACTAACTATATATCGCGCACCCGCAATCCACTGCTGATCATGTCACATATTACATCATTCATGACATGGTCAGTGACATCACTGATGACATCACTGATGACATCTCAAATGACATCACTGATGACATCACTGATGACATCTCAAATGACATCACTGATGACATCACTGATGACAACATCCAGTGACTGTATGTTTCTGTAAAGTTAAAATATGTCTTACATATTGAAGAATGAGTGGATGTAGAAGTGTCTGAACAAAGGATTTAGTAGGTGCATGACTGACTGTATGAGTGAGTGATTAAATGTGTCTCACTGAGTGCATGGGTTAGTGACTAAACTGTCTTAATTTGTGCATCATTATGTCTGTTGTTCTGTAAACTGCTGCATGTGTTGATCAGTAGCTATATGATTAACTATATGGGTTATTGATTGGTTGCCCAAGTATTTGTATGGGAGACTGAGAGTGTGTATGGGTGGCTGGGAGGTGTATGACTCTCTGCATAGATGTATGGTTCAAAAGTGCATGTGGAAACAGCTGTATGGGCGGTTGACTGTGTGCATGACTGTATTGGTGAGTGAATAGATATCTCAGTGCTACATGTCAAAGTAAGTACATATGTAAAATACAGTACATGTGAGAGTTGACATATATAAATAACTGTGCATAAGAGCCAGTGAATGTGTGAGTGGCTGTATGGATCATTGTGAACTTGTATCCAGGATTGTATAAGTGAGTAAATATGTTTTAGTATATGTTTGAATAAGTAAGGTGTGTTTAACTGTATAGTTAAGGAAATGGAGGTGTGATTGATTGTTTGCATGACTGACTAGGTGTGTGTGTAACTTCATGGATGAGTGACAATCTGTGAGTCTGTGTTTACACTGAGTGTATCTAAGGTTATATTAGAGTCTGAAGAGGTTCATCGTATTATCACATGAATGATGTCATCAGTGATGTGATCAGTAATGTCAAATGAGATGTCATCAGTGATGTCATCAGTGATGTCATTTGAGATGTCATCAGTGATGTCATTTGAGATGTCATCAGTGATGTCATCAGTGATGTCACTGACCATGTCATGAATGATGTAATATGTGACATGATCAGCAGTGGATTGCGGGTGCGCGATATATAGTTAGTACAACTAACTATATATGGAATTTCAATGGTTTTGTGTGAGTAAAGTAAGTTTTTTTAAATGCTAATTCCTAACTATATATGGTTTATAACCTATGGTTTTTTCAGTGAATATATATATATATATATATATATATATATATATATGTATTCACTGAAAAAAACATAGGTTTCACACTCGTTAAAGTTAGGAATTAGCATTTAAAAAACCTTTGAAATTCACTGAAAAAACCATAGGTTTCACACCAGTTATAGTTAGCTGAACATTTTACTCATACAAAACGATTGAAATTCCCAGGTTATAATTAGTTGGACTCACTATAACTCGCGCGCCTGCAATCCACTATTGATGATGTCACATATTACATCATCCATGACATGGTCAGTGACATCACTGATGACATCACTGATGACATCTCAAATGACATCACTGATGACATCACTGATGACTTCTCAAATGACAGTGAATTTCAAAGGTTTTTTAAATGCTAATTCCTAACTATAACGTTTGTGAAACCTATGTTTTTTTCAGTGAATTTCATAGTTTTTTTAAAAGCTAATTCCTTTGTATATCGACTTTGTAACCTACGATTTTTTTAATGTTTTTTTATTAGCTGTTTTTTACAACTATTAATTATATTAAAAAAAATATATATATATTTGTTCAATGTATATATATATCTTTTTTAATCATTTTTTCTTGGTGCGCTCATGGTGCACGCACCGGTAAGCTAACCCGTATCATGTTGACTCGGTGCGCTCAGGGTGCGCGCACTGGTAAGCTCTCCCGAGAGCGCAGCAAGAGCGCTATTTCTGCGGTCGTAAAAAAAAATATGTATGAAAACTAAATAATAATGCAAGACATTCTGTACCATACTTATAAAGCAGGATTTTTGATTTTCCGAATGAAAATGATTTTGCATTTCCGTAAAGCTACCAAAACGTCACTCAGGTGCGCCGCGTAAGCGCCCCGGAAGCGCTCCGGTGCGCGTAGCGTAAGCGCGTCAAGTCATGTGACCTTAAAATAACAATTTTCATTGGTTGCTGACAGATTTTTTTTCCAAAGAATGAAAACCCCACCCTTTTCCTTCACTTCGTCTTTCACTTTGGTGAGAGCAAGACCTCTTTTTTTCTGTGCTAACAATCTGTGGATAGAATGGCTGCCAGAGCATCCAGCAGCAGTGAGGAGTCAGATGGTTTCATAGATGAAGAGCCTCCTCAGCCGAAGGTGAAAGAACATTTCATTTGGAAATTTTTTGATATACCTGAGGGACAAAAAAAAGTAAATGCTCCAAAGGTGGAGTGTAAGATCTGCCATACTGTACTTTCCAGAGGAGACCCCAGAAGGAAGTACAGTTTTGGTAATTCTACTATGATTCGACACGTCCAGAGGAGGCACCCCCAGAACTATGCCCGGTAGAGTGTCAAGGCTCTAGCACGAGAGGCTCCAATGGATGGTGCCTCTACTTCAACTGGAGGAGCAACTGCATCGGTGAGGGGGCGACCAGAAGAGCTGATCCCGAATATTCAGCCAGTTTTTAATGAGGCCACAATCAAATGCAAACATTGTGATGCTCTACTTTGTTACGAGAACAAAGTATTATGATCATTGTTCGAGCATTAGAGAACCACCGCTGCCGTCCCCAGTCCTAATTTTGAATATTTTTTTTTGCTCCTGTTGAGCAGTTTCCCATTCCCTGTTTTTGTTTTTGTTGAAAAAAAAAGAAAAAAGAAGAAAAAAAAGTTCTTTTTAGAACTACCTCCAATTCTCAAAAAAGAGCTGTATTCTTAAAATAATGAAAAAGAGTAACTGAAGTGGAGTGCAGTGAGAGAGGAGAGGAAAATCAGTGTGAAAGCAAAGAAATGGACGAGAGTGAAAGGGAAGTGAAGTAGGGGGACTGAAAGAAGGTAAGTGTGGGAGGTGAGTGAGGAGAAGGAGAGTAAACATGGGGAATTAGGATAAGTGAAGAAAATGTAGTAAAGGAACGGGGGTGTGGAAGGGTGAGAAAAGAGCAGTGATGTTTAGGAAAGAGTGGAGATACAGACTGGATAAAGGCAAGTGAGTGTGAGACAAGGTGAGAAAGGGAGTGAGGAGACAGAGAAAGTGAAAGAAAAAGTGAGAGTAGAAGACTGAGGGCCTCATTTATGAGTCCATGCGTCACTTTTACGCCGTCGGTGCGTCACTTTTTGTGACGCACCAGTGGTGTAAAAAAAAGCGCCTTGTTGAGTTATATTTACAAAGTGACGCATCTAGGTAGATGTGTCACTTTTGTAAACCCCTGCGCCACATTATGTCTGCGCCAGGTATAATGTATGCAAAGGGGGCGCTGTTAAGGGATATAAAGTCTCTAAGAATAAGCTGCAATATTGTCAGTCCGAGGTCACTTATTTGGGTCACCTCTTGTCTAAGGAGGCCGCACTTTGACTAGAGACAGGATTCAAACTATCCTAAAAATTCCTATTCCAAGTACTCAAAAAGAAGTCAGGACACTTATAGGCATTACTTCCTACTGTAGACAGTGGATACCAAACTTCTCATTATCATAAAACCTTTTTGTCTCTTGTTATTAAAGACACTCCCTCTGCTCTACCATGGACATCTGAATGTCAGGAAGCATATCAGCTGCTTCGTGCATCCCTTTGTTCTGCTCCAGTGTTAGGCACTCCAGACTATGCAAAACCTTTTATACTATATATACACGAGAGAGAAGGATGTGCATTGTCAATTTTGACACCGCCATATGGTAATAAGTATCGTCCATGTGCTTATTTCTCAGCTGTATTAGACCCAATGGCCAGAGGACTCCCAGGTTGTCTCAGAGCGGTTGCCGCCACAGCGATTTCTCTACCACAATCTAGGGAATAGTGATGAGTAAGACGCTTATGGTCATAGTACCACATTCTGTGGTTGTACTCCTACCTAAATCAGACTAAGGCACAACACTTGACTAGCGCTAGACTCACAGGATATGAACTTACGCTTTTGGCACTTCATATCACACTCAAGAGATTGTTGATATTAAACTCAGCTACATTGTTGCCTTTGCCAGCTGAACAAGCTCAAGATTTACACAATTGTATTTTCCTCACAGAAGAATAGACTAAGGTAAGAATAGATCTAATGATAAGACTACCTGATGGCACCACCTCTGCATCCTATGCCATAACCACATTACAGACTGTGGTAGAAACAGCCTGTATCCTACAAAAATCTGCCCAAGCAGCTGAACTCATAGCGCTTTTGAGGGCTTGCGAACTCAGTCAGGGAATAAGAGTAAATATTTTTACGGACAGCCAGTATGCATTTGGTGTGGCACACAACATTCACAAGCTTTGGAAGGAAGAGGGATTCCAAACCTCCCATGGTTCTAAAATACAACATGGCAAATTGACAAATATTCTTCTCACTGCCTTGACATTGCCAAAGAGTGTAGCCATTATCAAATGTAGTGCCCATTAGAAGGTTACAGACAAGGTGGGACAAGGAGATGCTTTTGTTGATGAAGTTGCACGAGATACTGCAAGTGCATTCACAAGTAAGATGTATGTACTATGATCTCAAGCTGAAAGGCAGGAAAACATGTATGCAGAGATTAAGGATCTACAGCAGTCATCCACTGAACAAGAAAGGGCAGAATGGCAAAAGGGAGGAGAGTTAGATGATGAGGGATGTTGGAGGTCAAAAGATATGTCAAAATGGAAATTGCCCTATGCCTATGTATTGCCTTATGTGACTATGGCTCATGGACCTGCTCACATTAGTGCCAAAAATACCATCTCCCAACAAGAAAAGTTTGGGATAATAAACACATTTGGAAAACGGCTGAGCATGTGGTTAAAAATTTCATGATATGTCTACAGCACAATCCTGGGAAGGGAGTATCAACCCCTACTAGTGGATTTTCTCTATCTTAGGTTCCCTTCGAAGCACTCCAAATGGACTACATCCAATAAGAGTGCAGTAATAACTTAAAGTATATACCAGTTGTGGTTTGTTCCTTTAGTAAGTGGGTAGAAGCCTATCCCAACAAAGACAACACAGCCTTGCCAACAGGCAAAATTTTGTTCAAGGAGTTCTTCCCCCTTTTTGGAATTTGTAGAGTCCTATGGAGCGACAAAGCCCCCCACTTTACTGGCCAGATAATAGAGTACCTAAGAAGGATTTAAGGGTAAAGAAGAAGTTTCATGCTGCTAATTATCCTCAGTGGTACAAAAGGGGGTGGTGATGGACGGAGCATCTGAACCAATCAAACACCCACAACCAGTCAACAGATCTGGGTTTAATCCATCACCGTTGTTTAGCCCACTCTGCCACCCCAGTTCAGACATGGCCATATGCAAATCAGTCTGACCCTGTGCCTCATGGGAACAGTCCAGCCCGAACTGCCAAGCCATGCCTTCCCTGGACCGGAAACAAGCTTCCGAGGACCGTTTTCTGGCATTTCAGCCGTCTTCAGCCCGGCTTGCTTGAATCCAGTGGCAAAGTGAGCAAGGGACTCACGTCTGAGCATACCCTGCCAACTTATGGCGAACAAAGCGGTACCAAAGGGGGTGGTGATGGACGGAGCATCTGAACCAATCAAACACTCACACCCAGTCAACAGATCTGGGTTTAATCCATCACCGTTCTTTAGCCCACTCTGCCACCCCAGTTCAGACATGGACATATGCAAATCAGTCTGACCCTGTGCCTCATGGGAACAGTCCAGCCCGAACTGCCAAGCCATGCCTTCCCTGGACCGGAAACAAGCTTCCGAGGACCGGTTTCTGGCATTTCAGCCGTCTTCAGCCCGGCTTGCTTGAATCCAGTGGCAAAGTGAGCAAGGGACTCATGTCTGAGCATACCCTACCAACTTATGGCGAACAAAGTGCTACAAAAGGGGGTGGTGATGGACGGAGCATCTGAACGAATCAAACACTCACACCCAGTCAACAGATCTGGGTTTAATCCAGCACCGTTCTTTAGCCCACTATGCCACTCCACTTCAGATATGGCCATATGCAAATCAGTCTGACCCTGTGCCTCATGGGAACAGTCCAGCCCGAACTGCCAAGCCATGCCTTCCCTGGACCGGAAACAAGCTTCCGAGGACTGGTTTCTGGCATTTCAGCCGTCTTCAGCCCGGCTTGAATCCAGTGCCAAAGTGAGCAAGGGACTCACGTCTGAGCATACCCTGCCAACTTATGGCGAACAAAGTGGTACAAAAGGGGGTGGCGATGGACGGAGCATCTGAACCAATCAAACACTCACACCCAGTCAACAGATCTGGGTTTAATACATAACCGTTCTTTAGCCCACTCTGCCACCCCAGTTTAGACATGGCCATATGCAAATCAGTCTGACCCTAAGCCCCATGGGAACAGTCCAGCCTGAACTGCCAAGCCATGCCTTCCCTGGACCAGAAACAAGCGTCTGAGGACCGGTTTCTGGCATTTCAGCTGTCTTGCTTGAATCCAGTGGCAAAGTGAGCTCCGTCCATCATCCCCTTTTGTATCGCTTTGTTCGCCCTAAGTGTGGCAGGGTATGCTCAGACGTGAGTCTCTTGCTCACTTGGCCGCTGGATTCAAGATAGCCTTGGACTTTCTCCCTATGAGATCATCTTTGGTAGGCCTGCGTACAATCCACTCCGGCTCTCCGTCAGACCCATTCCCGCACCACGTCTTCAACAGAGCAAGCAGCTCCATCACACCCCACCTGCGCAACGTCATCAATCTCTCCCTCAAGACCGCGACCTTCCCAGAGATCTGGAAAAACGCCCTACTCAGAAAACCTAAGGCAGACCCAAGAGACCTCAAGAACTTCTGGCCCATCTCACTGCTCCCCTTCTCGGCCAAGGTCATCGAGAAAACCGTCAACAGACGGCTAACCTGATACCTCAAAGAAAACAGAATCCTGGACCCTTCCCAGTCAGGGTTCCGCAGCAACCACAGCACTGAGACTGCCCTCATCGCTGCCACCGATGACATCAGGACCCTGCTGGACAATTAGGAAACCGCAGCACTCATCCTCTTAGACCTCTCTGCTGCCTTGAACACCGTCTGCCCCTGCACATTACGGGCACGCCTCCACGCCTCGGTGATCCGAGACAAGGCTCTGGATTGGACCACCTCCTTCCTCTCCGGCAGAAGCCAGAGTGTTTGCCTCCCCCCATTCTGTTCCAAAGCCTCCGAGATCATCTGTGGCATACCCCAGGGATCCTCCCTCAGCCCGACGCTGTTCCACATTTACATGGCCCCGCTCGCACACGTAGCCCGACAACACAACCTCAATATAATCTCCTACGTCGACGACACTCAGCTGATCCTCTCCCTCACCAAGGACCCCATCACCGCCAAAGCCAACCTCCACAAAGGAAAGAAGGCTGCCGCTGACTGGATGAAGACCAGCCGTCTGAAGCTGAACTCTGACAAAACAGAGGTCCTTATCCTTGGCTCCAACCCTTCAGCCTGGGATGACTCCTGGTGTCCAACGGCACTGGGGGCAGCCCCGACACCCACCGACCACGCACGCAACCTGGGAATCATCGACTAAACGCTCTCAATGACCAAGCAAGTCAACTCTGTCTCCTCCTCCTGCTTCAACACCCTCCGCATGCTCCGCAAGATCTACAGATGAATCCCGACAGATACAAGAAAGACAGTCACCCAGGCCCTCGTCAACAGCAAACTCGACTATGGAAACGCCCTCTATGCTCGAACCCCGACCAAGCTCATCAAACGATTACAACGCATCCAAAATGCCCCGGAACGACTGATCCTCGACATACCACGCCAAGGCCACATCACCCCACCTGAGAAACCTGCACTGGCTCCCCGTCAACAAGAGGATATCCTTCAAGCTCCTCACCCAGGTGCACAAGGCACTCCACAAGACCGGCCCAGCCTACCTCAACAGATGGCTCTCATTCTACATCCCCAACCGCCAGCTACGTTCCGCCGACCTCGCACTCGCCACAGTCACGCGCATCTGAAGAACAACCACCGGTCGGAAAACCTTCTCCCACATCGCCGCCAAGACATGGAACACCCTCCCACTGAGCCTACGACAGACCGAAGACCTGCTGACCTTCAGGAGGATACTCAAGACCTGGCTGTTCGATCAGTAGCGCCCCTCCAGCGCCTTGAGACCCTTGCGGGTATGTAGTGCGCTTTACAAATGATTCATTGATTTGAATATATGTGGACCTCCAAGACCAAATATGATCAAAGAAATACAGTACCCTGTTTTAAGTGATTATATTAAAACGTGACTGAAAAACTGTCTCTGATTAATCAGCAGGTGCATGAAGTATTCCAGACAAGTCAGAGGATCCGCCTCATGGTCTTAAACCTGGGACTTTTGTCTTTGTGAGGTATTTCCTGCATTCTAAGAATTTGGAGCCTTGCTGGAAGAATCCGGAGCAGGTCCTGCTTGTGACTCGAACTGCTGTTCGTGTCACCAACACACGTCACTGGATCCATGGAACACACTGCAAGCGAATCCCAGCATCTTTTCTCCAGCCAGAAGGCAGAAACGAACTGAAAAATATCTTACAGACTCAGAAAAGTGTTGCTCCTCTGGACGAAGATAATTTGTTTCCTGATCAAACTTTGCCTTCAGCAACTAGGAACAATATATGACCAATTAAGGGAAGGAGCAGATAGAGATATCAGAGGACCCATTTCAATTAGTGGAATGGTTCAGCTGTGACAAGGTAGGCCCACAGAATCGGCTGAATTAGGCTCAGAGGGGGTTGTGATACATGTTCAGTGGTGCCTGGATCTCTCTCCGACCTGTGGTTATATAGATACCGAGAAGGAGAGATGCAGAAATTGGGATCTAAGTTGCAGTTGCGAAACAAAGACAAGACTCTGTGTATGATGACTCTGATCAAACTATTGATAACCTTGGCATCACTTTTTAGGACAATGAAAAAAGGGATTCTGGCTCAAACCCTATAACTCGCTACTACTCCTGTCCCCAAGGAACATTATTACTTCACTCTTCCCTACCGTGAACAAAAGCACTAAATGTCCTACCTGAATAGCACTTTCATACAAATGCTACATCATACCTACAATGCTACAAACATTACCAACTGCTGGGTATGTGGAATGATGCCAGCTCATCAGAAGAAGGGAGGAACACCTTTCATCCCCTTGCCATTTTTACATAATGGCTCCTGTAGAGCCTGATTTGAATTGTTGTGGGCTTCTGATATTAGGTTTTGCTGATGTAGGAAGACTCAATGCCCAACTAAACGGGGTTTGTTATTGAGCGTGGGCGCAAAATCCGTTCCGTTCGTGGAATTTGCGGATTTTTGGCAATTTTGCGGTCTGCGAATCCCGTGAAATTGCCCAAAAATCCGTAAATTCGCAAGATGGCGGATTTTTTTGCTTGGTCGCGCTTGAAAAATACAATATCGCACGCGCGATGTTGAATTAACGTGAATCTGTGTTCGCCGAGTTGTTTTTCTCCCGGTTTGCGTGTGCTGCGCCATTTTGGATCTTGCTGCGATGCCGAACATGTAGATGCGGCGCGCAGCTGACTTCCGGCGGGAGATTTGAACAGCTCGCTTTCCCGAACTTTCAAAACTTGCAATTCTGCACAAGAAATCCACCGCAGGCAGCATAAACCTTCTGAAAATGATGTTTTTGATCAGAATACCTCCTCAGATTGACATTTGGCTGCACTTTTTGGTGCAAGGAGTCCATTTTTGGGAGGGTGGGAGGAAGGAAGTTCCCCAGAGTCTCCAACTTCCTGTTCCTGTCCAGCAGGCTCCTCCCAGTACTTTGTACATGTCCTGGTCACTTTTGATTTGGATCTGGAACTGGAAGGATTACTTTTTGTGGCTGCTGCTGGATATTTGTATTTGAGGACTTTTTTGACTTTGGAGTTTGGATCATTTTTGGATTTGAGATTTTACAAGTAAGTTGGTGTTGTTTGTTTGGGGAATTGCAGTTGCTGCAACTACAATTTTAAAACTTTTTTCACAACTTTAAAAATATATATATTGTGGGTAGCCACAGTATCCAGTAGGCACCGGGTTAGTCATGGGTGCATGATACAACTGTTTCTGTGATTTTTTTTAACTTAAATCTCATTTTATGTCATGGAATTTTAGCTCACTGTTATATGTTGGGTTTTTTTAAATTATGGGGTGCCTGTAAAGCCTCACTAGCCAGTAGGCCCAGGGGTAGTGAGTGATGCATTGACCAAGTTTTTCTGTGGGGTGTCTTGAATTTAAACATCATTGAGGGCATCGATGGCATTGGATTGTTGTGATTTTTGTGTGTTTTTTGACTTTTTGGGTGCTGTTCGGGCCTGACCATGTGGGTGGGGGCCATTTTGAGGCCTGGTCCAGGCAGGGCCTGGCAATGTGGTGGGGGTCAAGGGGCCATTTTGAAGCCAGGCAGTGTGCTCAAGCCTGCACCCAGTTTGCCTTGCTTTCAACCATTATGTCCAGGGGTACTCAGTGGTCCATGGACCTAGTCTTTCTGTGGGGTGTCTTGAATTTAAACATCATTGAGGGCATGGATGGCATTTGATTGTGGTGATTTTTGTGTGTTTTTTGGCTTTTTGGGTGCTGTTGGGGCCTGACCATGTGAGTGGGGACCATTTTGAGGCCTGGTCCAGGCAGGGCCTGGCCATGTGGTGGGGGTCAAGGGGCCATTTTGAAACCAGGCAGTGTGCTCAGGCCTGCACCCAGTTTGCCTTGCTTTCAACCATTATGCCCAGGGCTACTCAGTGGTCCATGGACCTACTCTTTCTGTGGGGTGTCTTGAATTTAAACATCATTGAGGGCATGGATGGCATTGGATTGTGGTGGTTTTTGTGGGTGTTTAACTGATGTTCCTCTGGCTTCCTTTGCTTTTAGGTGCACAAGAGAACCATCAGTGCCAGGAAGAAGTCCTGCAGCAGTGTGTGCAGCACAACGTCACGTGACGTCACGTGTGGCCACAGACAGCTCTGCAACTCATGCAACTGCAGCCTGCTGTTCTGACATCTGAAGAAGATGGGCCCAAAGAAAGGTGGCCGTAGCGCCTCTACGAAAAAAGTTGCCAGTGCCATGGCCAGTTAGAAGGAGCAGAGAAAGCAAGTGGCACCACCTACCAAGGAGACTGGTGTGCCCACAGACACCTTTTTTGGGGAAAAAAAACCTAAGCATGCAGCAGCAGCGGTGTCCGCCGGGGACCAAGCTGGGAGCAGCACCTCCGCTTCATTGGGCTCAGTGCCACCACGCCGATTTAGGTCCAAGCCCATGAGTGTTGTAGAGGCAGCCACTTTAATTGTTCAATCACCATCGACCAATGATGTAGGCTCATCACAAGAAAGTAGCACCCAATCAACGCAGGGTGTAACTCAGCTGATGAGTGTTCAACAACCACAGCCGCAACGACAACCACAGCTGCAACTAGTACAAGCGCAAGTACATGCGCAAGTGGAGGCACAAGTAGAGGCGCAAGTAGAGGCGCAAGTAGAGGCGCAAGGAGAGGCGCAAAGAGAGGCGCAAGTAGAGGCGCAGGGAGAGATGTAAGGAGAGGCACAAGTAGAGGCGCAAGGAGAGGCGTGAGGAGAGGCGCATGGAGAGGCGCAACTAGAGGCGCATGGAGCGGCACAACTGCCCACAATGCTTGTTCCTTCAGAAATAGGGGCACATCAGGAAATCGAGATTGAAGCGGAGGTATCATCCGAGGAAGCCACTCCTCCTGATGATGACCCATTGTCTTCCAGATCCCCAGGAAGAAAAAGGTCAAGGAGGGCTACTACTACAAGTTCTTCTTCAAGCCCCCTTCCTTCTGATGACCTTGATGTTGATTGGAACCCACCAATGCAGTCTGAGAGTGAGGCACGCCATGAGCCGACAAAGGTAGCTAAGCCTAAAAGGAACGTTCCCGAAGGCTTTCACTTATGGCTGATGATAACGACGAGCAAGAAGTGGTGTATGATGCTGATGAACAGTCATCACAGATGTTACTCCAGCTCAGTGGGCATGCAGCAGACAGACATTTTGACCCTATGCCGAATTGCTGCTGAGCGGGATGTGGGCGGCGTGGCACTGGTACCACCACCAACGCAGTTAACTACTACACCAACACGACCTACAGCTTCCATATTTTCTCTTCAGAAGGGCCGGCAGGGACCTCCATCCAGCTCGACCTCCATTACCTCAAGTAGTGGTGCTGTAAGTGCACAACAGAGTCGAATTCAGGCATGCCCATCCTCCACTTCATCTGGCATTGAAACTGAAAGTAGCACCTCCACCACCAGCAGACATTTCCAGTCCCCAGTTTGGGACTTCTTTAGTGTTAGCGAAAAGGCGGAATACATGGTTGTTTGTTCGATTTGTAAAACTGTAGTTAGTCGGGGTAAGCTTTGTACCAACTATGGTACCGGAGGCCAGAGAGGTCATCTCCAAAAACACCACACTATCATTTGGGAGGCGCACCTAAGGAAGATCCAGAGAGCCAAAAGTACAACAAATCCAAATGTATCCATTCATATTGCATCTGATGATGACGAGGGTCTGATCATGCAGGGGGAAAGTGAAGAAGCGACAGACATTTTTCTGGTACACCCAGTACCACTGGCAGCAGCACTGCAGTGGTAGCGCCCACACCCTCCACCCCTACAACATGTATCAGGCACACTAAGAGTCTGGGAGAGACACCAATGCGAAAAAGTACATCAATGAGCCTAACTGGTTTGAAGAAGTCTGCATCATCATCATCACGTAAAACGGTCCTTACCATTAGAAGCATGTCTTGGTCGGATGCGCCATTTGAATGCAACCACCCAACGGCACGTTTGTATAACGCAAAGCTGGCTAAAATGCTAGCGCTTGACCTTCTCCCTTTTTCTTTCATGGAAGGGGTGGGTTTTCTAGAATTTGTGGCAACAGTTTTCCTTAAATGGAAGGTTCCTAGCCGGTCCTATTTTGCCAGAGTTGCTGTTCCAGCACTACATCAAGATGTGCTGGAGGTGATTGGCGCAGCTATTCAGAAGAGTGCTGTTCACACTATCCATCTGACAACAGACATGTGGACCAGTTGCCAAGCCCTTGATTACATGTGCTTCACTGCACACTGGGTCTCTTTTGCAGGGGTTAAAGACAAGTTAAAAGCAGGTGTTGACACGGACACAGTTTTTCAAGCTACTCGGAAACATGCAACAGTAGCCATGTTTGCCATGGAGAAATCTCATACTGCACCTAACCTTTTGGAGGATTTTGACAGGAAGGTCTATGAATGGCTGCATCCAAGAAATCGCATGATTGGTTATGTTTCCAAGGATAATGGCAGTAATATAGTTAAGGCCATGCATCAAGGTGGCTATTTCAGAGTGCTGTGTTTGGCGCACAGTATTAACATTGTTGTGCAAGATTTCTTGAAAAAAGAAATCACTGTCAGCAAGTTACTGACCACCTGCCGAAGAATCTGCACACATTTCAGCCATTCTTTTAAAGCACTGAAGAAGCTGAGGAGCATGCAAAATGAACGTAGACTGCCAGTCAAAGGACTCATCCAGGAGGTGGCAACACGTTGGAACACAACCTTCTACATGCTTGAGCGTCTGTCTGAGCAGTGGGGGGTAATCAATGAGTATGTCTATGAACTGGGTTCTACTATGAAAGACATGAGGCTAGAGATGGAGGAATGGAAGCTAGTTGCAAGTCTGACAGACATGATTTGTCCTTTTGAGGTCTTCACGCGTGAAGTTAGCAGGGAGGACTGTCATTTGGGCAAAGCTATCCCATTGTTGCGCATGCTAGAGCACCAACTGAAGGCGGTGTCTTCAACGTTCCGAGATGATGCTGAAAAGCAAGACGCATATCAGTTGGCGGAGAGGTTATTAAGCCACCTAGTTGCCAATGAAAGGCTTAAAAACATACATACAGAACAACATTACACTTGGATACTCGGTACAAAAAGGCGGTAGCCAGCAAAGCATTCATTCCTTTTGATGAAGCAGATGTTTCAAAGTACAAACATTGGCTGGCTCTGTCACCCACTCGGTTTGAAAAAGAGCAGCAGAAAATTGAAGGAGCCGGCAGAAGTACTACTGAATCAGCAGGCCATCCGGCGTCAAGTTCCACTTCTGAATCTGCAGCTGAAGGGACTCACTTTCCCTCACAGCCGTTACCGACACCAGCAACCGTATCATGATCCTCACCTGCACCAGGCCCAGCCCTAATGTTGTTGGAAGCGGATTGGCTAACTCATCAAGGGTTTGCTCATTCCAGTGATGCAAAGGGCACAGATGGTACGCAAAGTGGATCAACCCTGGAGAACCTTGAGTCGATGGTGCAGGCCTATCTGGATGACCCAACAGAGGTCTTTGTTAACCAGAACCCATTGCTGTATTGGTATAGTAAAAGGCCTCTATGGCAACTGATTACCAACCTGGCTCTAAATTATTTGTCTTGCCCACTCGCAAGTGGGTCTTCTGAACGTGTTTTCAGTGCTGCTGGTGCCATTGTAACTTCAAAAAGGATCAGCCTCTCACCCAAAAATGTGGAGAGGTTAACACTGATCAAGATGAATCAGCACTTCATACCACCAGATTACAAAATATGTGACGCAGGAAGAAGAGGACACCGACTTAGGTGACGGAAGTTCTTCTCTGTTAGCTGACCTACTCCCGTCTCAATTCATAGAGTTTGAGGACGAGCTCTACTTCCCTGACACCGAAGCCTGAAAATGGCTTCCTTTTTTTTCGTCCTTATTCACTTTTATTCCTGTGTGTCTTTCTTTGTTTTGCAACTTTTACCACAACACATAAACTCTAATCACCTAATCACAACAAGTCCATTAGCAGTACAGTCTTCATATAATTTCCTTATTGATTTGAAGGTGCCGCAGTCTGCATTCCTGAGGTCCACAAGTTCACAACTCAATCATGCTCCTCTATCCTCCTCCTCCAGACTCCCCCTATCCATTTCTCTCAAGGCAGATGGCTGGATTACACAGAATAAAGAAACTTTGTCTTCGTAGACAAGTCCCCTCAAGTGGGACTGGAATTACTGACTACATGCTTGCTGATTGCTGACAGTTACTTCTGAATTTGACAGGAGAGGCTGCCCTGTGGGCCCTCACTTTCAGAAGAAGATGCGGACAAAAAGTGGAACAGGTAATGAACAATGAGAAGAAGATGGCATGCAGTGGACAGCAATGGCTGTCTGGCTCTGATGAAAGCAATTACTGTTTGTTGTGCATGAAAGGAATCATATGTCTTCTGTTATTATTTAATCTTTTACACACTAAATGTAACTCAAGTCTACTCTGCTGTTTTTTTACCTTGTTTAATTCAAATTGTACTTCAGCTGCAGGGGCCACTACGTTGCATTTTCCAATATGCAAAATGTCCTTGGACTTACTGTTTGCCAATATACCATGATGATTGTCTTGATTAAATAATATATATTTTTTCTTTACAGTCACTCACTGGGATGGAAAGATCATCCGCGTCGGTTTACGGAAGAACTATGGCCAATTCGTGAGTGGCAAACAGGTAAACCAGTCTACAACAACTACTACAGCAGAACCGCATGTCTGCCTAGTCATGGTATGGAGTGGTCGAGGCAGTGTAGTGTTGTTATGCCAGGCAGAGTCCAGACAGCAGTTCATGTAAAATTGGGGCTATGTGGCTTGCTGCATACAATTAGACATGCTTGTGGCAGGGCCATGCAGACGGTCAAGGCAGGCACCACTGAGTGAAGCAACCTGATGTAGCATACCTAGGCTCTTTGACACAGACAGACAAAGCATATCTAGGGTTTAGGGTTCAGTGCGGTTTACATGGGTTTTTGGGTTTAATTCAGTAGGGTTTCCATGGAGTCTAGGGCTCAGGGCCTGATGCAGGCTTGCTCATAATGATGTTGGCAAGGTTTTAGGGGGGTTTGGCGTTTTTCGGTCCAGAATTGGACGAATTTTGGCCTTTTTTGGTGTTTTGTGGGCGCGTGTGTTTCGGTGAAAAGTAGTCTTACACCTTCCAATGGATTGATTTTGTTCTGCCTTGCTGAGATTATTGGGAATCGCTGGAACAAGTGTCCTGGTAAGTTTCAAGAGGATCGAAGTAGTGGAAGTGCTGAAAACAGCAAATATTTGTCAAGTCGCGATTTGCCATGTTTTGGGGATAGCAATATTGCATGTTTTTGGGGGGCTGATTGGGGGTGTTCTAGATTTTTGGGGGTGGGTTGAGGAGTCTGGGAGCACTGCTGGGAAGGTCTAATTTTGATTGCAAGTGTTTGAAAGAAAATCCATGGTGGATAAGGGAGGTTTGGGCCTAGTTGCAGACAGCGTTTTGGCACGATTTTAAGTTAGGCCTAGCAGTATTGCATGTTTTTGGGGGGCTGCTTGGGGGGGTTTTAGATTTTTGGGGGTGGGTTTATGGGTCTGGGAGCACTGCTGGGAAGGTCTAATTTTGATTGCAAGTGGTTTGAAGAAAATCCATGGTGGGAAAGTGTTTTTTTTAGCAGTAATGCATGTTTTTGGGGGGCTGCTTGGGGTATTCCAGATGTTGGGGGTGGGTTTATGGGTCTGGGAGCACTGCTGGGAAGGTCTAATTTTGATTGCAAGTGGTTTGAAGAAAATCCATGGTGGAAAAGGGGGATTTGGGCCTAGTTGCAGACAGCGTTTTGGCACGATTTTAAGTTAGGCCTGGCAGTATTGCATGTTTTTGGGGGGCTACTTGGGGGTATTCTAGATGTTGGGGGGTGGGTTGAGGGGTCTGGGAGCCCTGCTGGGAAGGTCTCATTTTGATTGCAAGTGGTTTGAAGAAAATCCATGGTGGAAAAGGGGGTTTGGGCCTAGTTGCAGACAGCGTTTTGGCACGTTTTTAAGTTAGGCCTAGCAGTATTGCTTGTTTTGGGGGGCTGCTTGGGGGTGTTCTAGATTTTGGGAGGTGGGTTTATGGGTCTGGGAGCACTGTTGGGAAGGTCTAATTATGATTGCAAGTGGTTTGACGAAAATCCATGGTGGAAAAAGTAGGGTTTGGGACTAGTTGCAGACACTTCCTTGCTTTAACCTGCTGCCATTGAGGACGCTGACAGACCTGCTTGTTGGCCTTAGGAACTGCTGCCTGTGAGGACGCTGTGAGACCCGTTTTTCTGCGGCTACGACTTGCGGAACCCGCTTCGCGGGTCCCGCTGCGCCCTACTCCCGCTTCAGAGTCCTGGAAAGTATTAATTGACAAAGTGTGTTTTGGCAGGGCTGCGAGCGAGTGGGTGCCGGACTTCTAGGACCAGAAGCCCCGGCGACCCGTGCCTTGCGTCACCTGGCCGCTCTCCCTGTCAAACACGCCCCTCCTGCACACCATAGGTCCACGTACTTAAGAGGAAGGCTCCCCCCGCTGCGCGGGAGCACGCCGGGAGAAGCCCGGTACAAGGGCGGGACCGTCTGTGGCCGTCCGGGGCCGATGGAGGCCGGGCTGGGCCATCCCCTTTTTATCATACATGTTCTTGGCGGTTGGATTGTAAACTCTGACTACTTGCATATTTCACTTGGACTTCGTATTTTACTGTGTGTGTCACCATTTTGTATTATTCTAAGCTCAAGGGACTTTCCTACCAGTTGCAGTTTACTGACATTGTAATAGAGCAACCATGCCCACCCGAGTCTCTAACATTTTACCTAGCTCTGTAGGGGTATCCATTCTTGGACCACTTGACAAGTATTTTGCCAGAGCCAAAATAGAGGTGGACAGAGAGATCACCCTTGCGGAAAGGCGTGCTGAACGCAGACTTTCAATTGAATTACTCAAGAAGCGACCACCTGCCTTACCACTGATCTCTGAGTCCAATATCATCACAGACTCACCTATTCGAAATGAATCAGATGCATATTTATTTGATACGGACAACATTCCCCTTATCTTCCAAGACACCCATGTAGTATTAGACGACACTCTAACTCCTCCCGATTTAAATACATTGGAGAGAACCCAAATATCGAACTCTCTGGTGGACTTAAGTACTCCTCTGCTGAGCGAAGTAGCTCCTTTACATAATATAAATGTGCCATCCCCGTTATTCACTCCCCTGGTTCCTGACGCCCCCCTCACCAACACTTTGGGCAAAAACCAAAAAAAATCTTTATCGACAGGGACCAGTAGTGTTAATCGAGCCCCGCCTAGAAAACGGAGAAGAAAAGGATGGGCAAATAAGGGGGGTAGATTTCCACCATTTGTTACCTGTAATATGTATCCATCTCATAAGAGAATTACAGAGGTAGAGAAGGGTGATACAAATTCTGCCCCTAACTATGAAGGGTTGCTCGAGGGCATTGAAAAACTTCTAAAATCATTAGTAATGCCACTTATTGAAAGGATAAAAAGGCTGGGGGAGGCTATGGAAACAGATCAGGGAAGGAAAAAACATTACACCTCAGCAGCCACTTAAAAATCTTAACAAACCACAGATCATTAACCAACCAGGTCCACAGTTTAATATCAGCTCAAAGAACAAAACCGTTTTAGCTAATACGCGGAAAACCCAAGAGACAAGTAACGCTATCACAACTGCTGTGATCCCAGATAAAGCTAAGCCACACCTTGGTGATCTGAAATCTGCACTCAAGAGAACTGATCCTCCACCTAGGGCCGCCAGAACATTTAAACCTAAAGTTAATGATGTGGCGGATCTACCCCCTGAGTCAGTAAATTATGTTATCATACTTACCGGTGTTCCGACTCTATCAGGTGGAACTACCGAACATAACACTAGTCTCAGGAATAAAGTGATTCACTGGCTGAGCAAAAATCGACCCCTTCCATCCCATCTCAATGGTGACATCGTCTCCGTGAGACGTTGTAATTGGGTGGGCATTCGACCACAAGAGACAGACGGGGATGTGATCATAGTTAATTTTAAAGATCACAGGTTGGTAACATATATTAGCGACTGGTTCCCTGGGAAATGCGAGGGAGGCATATCCACACGGAACCTTAGCTATTTTTACCCTGAAACCCTTATGACGCAACCCAGTATACCCTCACAGGGATCTGCGCGCCATCCTCTGATCACTAAAAGATCCAATGTACCACGTACACCTGATACATTTTGGAACCAGCCAGCCTTAAGTTTCCATGACACATATGATATAACTGCGCATCAACAAACTCCCATCAATCATCCACCAACGATGCGTAGTTACGTACTGAGACAACAACCTGCCCCCAACCAGCGTGCCCATTGTTATGACACCCGGTATGACAATCTTTTGCCCCAGTATAGGGGCGTCAACCGACAACAATATGTGGCTTTCAATAAACATCCTAATAATATTAACCCTAGGGACTACTGGGACATACCACTAGCAAACTTCTATTACCCCCTGTGCAGCTTGGATGAAAATGAATGACTTCATGTCTCTCACTCTAATATCAAGGCATATAATTCTGAGCCGAGGAAGGGCAATACCGATTATAGAAGTAGAAATTTGAATAGGGATAAACACTTGGTAGGGAGGCATGAGCATACTGGGGGTGATATTTGCAACATAATTAAGGACAATTTACTGGAGGCAAATAGCGGTCCTTCACCACCCCCTGACGATCCTATAGGTGGGGAGAATATGGGAACTAGCCTCGAGGCCATTATTTTACATAGTGCCCAGAGCACTATTGGTGGTTCTATTGACAAATCTGATAAACAATGGTCAATTAATTTCTGGAACATAGCTGGTCTTTTGTCAAAACTAGAGAACCCTGACTGGAAGTAATTTATGGACAATAGTGACGTAATTTGCTTACAAGAGACTTGGGTGAAGAAAGATCATCATTTATGTGGTTTTAAAACTGTGTCTACCCATGCTGTTAGTTCTATGCATGGGCGAGCAAAAGGGGGGATATGTACGTATATTTCGAATCGATTGTCTTGTAAAATACAAATGCTTTTTCAGAATCCTTTTTTCCATATTGTGGGGGTTCACTTTGGTGACACGGTTTCCATATTATTGGTCAATTTTTATAATAATATTCCAACAGCCGATATAGGGATGGTTCTGAAAACCATGACTTTCGAACTGGATAGTATTTTAAACGCTTCTAACAGACTGTATACGATAATTTGGGGTGGGGATTTTAATTGTACCCTTTGTGATAGATCTGGTACTGGCATTTGTGGTCTTTCTATGGCAAGCAACGACAACTTATCCCACTTTGAACATTCACTGTTGGGGAACGCCCTAAATGAGATCTTGTTTAAATATGATTTAGGGTTTGCTAACGAAGTAAGCCAAAATAAGACCGATTTCTACCCAACCTTTAATGGCAGAGGTTCAATGTCCATTATAGATTTCGTACTTGTTTCAACGTGTTACAGGGATAGTGTAATCAAATGTAATGTTTTGAATTCTCCTCTGAGTGACCATTTTCCAATTAGGTTAATCCTCAGGGATGCAAGGGTAGCTGTGCAGATTAGAGCTGCTGTTTTTTCAACGGGCATAGATATTCACAGGCAAAACGGATATGCTCTTAAATGGACCAGGGTGATTCCCGATGTCTTTTTGAATGCTCTTGTTAGTACCTGTGGTTCAAACTTTGACGTTTGTCTGGATCATGACTCTGAGGATGCCAAAATCATAACTAACTTTAAGGTAATAATATCAAACATCAAAAAGGGGCTTTGGGTAAATTTTAAGTCTAATAATTAACAATCCAAAGTTAAAGGATGGTTTTCACCAGCCTGTAGCAAGGCCTATAAAAAACTTAAACTAGCATTACAACAGACAACTAGAAACCAACCACTCATAAAGACCCTTCGTAAAGATTATAAGTTGGCACTTAAAAATCAAAAACTCCAGTTAAAAAATAAAGCCTGGTCCGACATTTTGACGGCCGTAGAATCAAAGGATATGACTTCTTTCTGGAAAGCTATCAATGCTCCCTTTTTTAACGATAGCACCAAAGCTCGCATAGAGATTGCCATTGATGAACGGGAATGGGTTAAGCATTTCGAAAAATTATATAACCCTGCACCGCCTAGCATAGACTCTCCTTTACTGTCCCAGGACATGACTAAACACTCAGCAGGAGTACAACTTGACTTCACTCTTGAGGAAGTAACAAACGGTATTAAGTCGAGCCTAGGGGGTAAGGCACCAGGACCCGACGGGGTTCCAGTAGATATCTATAAAAAGGATATTAGTCTCTGGGCCCCGTTACTTACTAGATCTTTCAATGCTGCCATCTCTCATGGCCTTCTCGACACATGGTTTAAATCAATTATTATCCCTATTTTTAAAAAAGGAGATAGATCCAACTGTGCCTGTTACCGGCCTATTTCTTTGCTGGACTCTAATATAAAAATTATTGGTAGAGTTATCCTAGATAGACTCCAGAAATGGGCCGAGGAATCCCATATAATTACCGATCTTCAATATGGGTTCCGAGAAGGGGTCGGCACTATTGAGCAAGCTCTAAATCTTTCAATATTAACAGAAAAGTACACTACAGCTAAGAAAGGAAGATTATACCTAACGTTTTTAGACCTTACCTCAGCTTTTGATTTTGTAAATCACAGCAAACTGTGGACTATTCTAACTAACCTGCGAGTAGATCCAAACATTATTTGTTTCTTAAGACAACTATATAGTAAAGCTAGTGCTATGGTCAGATACGGCACGAGGGGCGAATGCACAAGGGAATTTAACATTAGTAGGGGCGTGAGGCAGGGGTGTGTCCTTGCCCCTTTTTTATTTTCTATTTACATTAATGATCTGGAGGACACACTTTTGCAGGAATGCATTGACATGCCAATTGCCTCAGCTCGTCGGCTACCTGCACTCATTTATGCAGACGACACTGTGCTCATGGCAAGAACCCCGTTAGCAATGCAGTCCATGATTTCATCTTTTAGCGCTTTCATGGAGAAATTGGATTTACAGATTAATTGCACAAAGACATTTGCAATGAACTGTGGTGGGAACATTCGATTGAAGAAAAAAATAATGTACATCAAAGGTACTCCTATTCAGCGTACTCCTAGTTTTCCATACCTAGGTATTTTATTTGACCAAACTGGAAACTGGACAAATGCTATACAGGTAAGAAACTTACTTTTTTCTAAATCAATCATGGCAGTCAAATCTTTTAGTAAAAAACTGGGAAAAAAAACGGTCAAAGAACTTATTTATATATATAAGTCTAGCTGTGTCCCAGTAGCACTCTATGGGGCAGGCTTATGGGGAAACTCAGATGTCCATAAATTACAAGTGACCGAAAATGATTTCCTACATTATTTATTGTCTCTCCCTAGGAGCATGTCCAATTACAACTGCCATACTGAACTGGGAATACCATCCCTAGAAGACCTAATTAGAGTTCAACCCATTCTTTTATGGCATCGTATTTGGTGTAATGAGAAATGTCATCTAAATAGACTCATACTAAGAGATGTGTTAAAACTTGATGGGGCAAAAGGGATAAAATGGTTGTGTTATATCAAATTAGTCTGTAAGAATATTAAACATCCAGAGTTCTTTGATGACCCTGAAACTCTGTTTGGGATCTCCAGAAAAAATCTAAAAATCCTGTGTTTGGATTTCTTCCATGATCAAAGACAAGTAGTTGAGTTAATGAAAAAAACTGTGATTTCTCACCAGTTGGCCACTAATGTTAACTCCATCCAACCCTACCTCAAATTACACATGAAAGAACAGGAAAGATTCTTATTAATAAGATTTAGATTTGGAATTCTTTTCAGATCATTAAGCTTCCCCGTAATGAATGACTGGGCAAGGGTCTTGCCCAAATGTCCCTGTGATTGTATTTCTGATCAATCAGATATACATATATTATTTTTTTGTAGATTTTACTGATTATCCAGAAAGAGGTGGATTGTGCCTATCGTAAAAGCTATGGATGTGAGATTTTGTCGCCCAGCCTTCTTGGCCATTTTGACTCTAGAGGATATTTTTACTGTTTCTTCTATTGTGACTTATCTCAAAAGTGTATTTTATTTGCGTAGAACTATGCTAACATGATTTCCACTTACGTTTTATATTTATGAAGCATACACTTCTTTTATCTTTGTTATCTATGTTTATAATCGGTTCACATGTGTCTATTTTGTAATGTGATTTTATGTACTTTTATGGCTATGAAATATAGTCGAATAAAGTTTATTGACTTGACTAGTTGCAGACAGCGTTTTGGCACAATTTTAAGTTAGGCCTAGCAGTATTGCATGTTTTGGGGTGGCTGCTTGGGGTTGTTCTACATTTTTGGGGGTGGGTTGAGGGGTCTGGGAGCACTGCTGGGAAGGTCTAATTTTTATTGCAAGTGGATTGATGAAAATCCATGGTGGAAAAGAGGGGTTTGGGCCTAGTTGCAGAGAGCATTTTGGCATGATCCGCAAAAATTGCCCATACTTACTAATTACTATCCTTGAAAAGGAGACTCAGAGTACGCACTTTCGAAATGATGATTATATGTAATACTGTCACCTCTGAAACTGAAAGTGTTATTTTTGCAGTACACAGCGTACCTCATATTTTTTTCTCCGTGGTGTTTTAATATCACTTCCTGTTTTTCCATCAACAATTACAGGCTGGCTTTTACCCTGTGCCATGGAACAAACGATTAACTCAGGCTTACCATTAGCGATCCGCAATTCCGCATCAGGCAGGCAGTGGACACTGGACAGTGTGTCTGGTCACCAAGATTGATCAACAGAGCGTCAGATGGAATGGAGGAGTACCGCAAATAGGAGGAATGGCTGGATGCATGCAACTTCACAAATTCAACAGGACAACTACAACATACAGTTACAGTATCCTCTTAACTTCTCCTTATCTTTTAAATGTTATTGTTGTGAACTTGAACTTCTACGAGTGTGACTCTGTGCGTTTGTTTGCTCTCTGCTTCAAATTCATCCCTCCAGCTATTTGATACGTTTCTTTGCTATTTTTAAAACTAATTTAATGTATTAATAACTATAACTGTTTATTCTCTCTGAGGGCAGAGAGGCAAGTGAAATTGCGTAATTATAATTATTACTGCAGCCCTGCACTGTCAAATTGTTTCTTCATAGTTACTAGTAAGTTGTAGTAAGTACTACTTTTCAGTAACCTAACCATCCATTTAGCAAACAACTTCATGCATGCAATAGTGCACTTCCTTTATGTCCCTTAAAAGATTTATGGATATCTTCGAATCCAAAGATTTGTTTTTCTTCATTTGTTGTTTGTCCATGCTGTGTTTTTTTTTCTCTCTCCACAAAACGTTCCCAAAAACACCCATTCCCATCCAATTTTCAAACCCTAACCTTCTTCCCCCGGGCTGTGTGGTTTTTCATTGAGGTGTGACTAAATGACAACAATAAATTCCACACACTTGCTGGGGAGGATAAGGTCAAAGAAACAGAAAAATCATTCTAATCAGAATTTCATGTGCGCCATCGTGGATTGATCATCAACAACATCCTCCTCCTACACATGACGAATCGAATGCTTAATGCTTACGTTGCTTTGTCCTTTGCCTTAATACTATTTCTTATAGTAGCCATACAACACGCAACTAGTACTTAGTTATCTTTTGAATACTTTAGCACTGCTTAGGCTACAATTTATGGCACTGTTCTGTACTGTACTATCTATCGTACTGTTTCTAATGCTACACTCAGGCCACTCAATGTTTCATTTCCTTTTTTTCCATATGCTGCTACTGCCAGTGTGTCCCCCACTACTACTACCAGCACAACGATGATATTTCAACAATCCAGGATTGAAGTCAACACCCAACCTTAATCGCCATTTGCCATGCAGCCAGCCCTATGCCTAGCCCTATTCTCAAACACGAATCACAGGTAAGATAAGCATTTTGGGGAGGTAGAATAATGGGCTAGGACTCGGAGTCGAGGAGAGGCTGACAGTGTCACAGTAGTACTAGTAAAGTACTAGTAGGTAATTGAATTCACTAACTCTGTTAGTGGCACTTTTGTACATGTTTGGACGTTTAGATAATTCATGCTGGTAAGTTTGACGAAAGCAAACGTACAGTACCCCCGCCCACCACTACACAAAATAATATGAACGCGTATGCTATGTTTAAGTATGTAAAATAAATGAATATATTTGCCCTAACAAAAATAAACTAACCCAACCCAACCCCTACCTAACCCCAACCAATGTCTAAATGTCCTTCAAGTCCCTTTCCCCGATGTCCAATTCCCACCCCCCAACAGTATTTAAAAAAGGGGCAAGGGAAAGTCCTTTCTTTCGGCGGTGTCCTCTGAGTCCTGTGGACAGGTCCTGCTCCTCTTTGCGGAGGTCCCGGAGCTGGCGCTGTTGCTTCTCTGCCAATCGCTCCAGGTAGTCCACTCGCTTTCGTAGGCGGCGCAGACGTGCCATCCAGGCTCGGGGGCGGGGGGCAGCTTATTTCTTTGCTGCTGTGCGGCGGCGGGAGTCTGTCAGGCCATGGCGCCGTTTAGCTGGAGGCTGCTGGATGGTGGACCCGGGGGCACTGGAAGAGGATGCAGTAGTTGCCGTCTCCTCCTGCTCCCAAGCCCACAGTCGCCGATATTCAGCGCAAATGGCCTCCAGCATACGTGCCCTGGCCCGGACAGCCATCTTCTTGCGGGTGAGCTTTTTTGGAGCATCTATGAAGAAAGAAAGAAAAATAGTGTAGCCAATAGTCTTTAACATTAAGTAGAAATAATTCAACAGAAAGTTGCCTCACAGTAACACTAGCAACTTGCAAGGACAGTATAACATTTTGGCATGTACCTTTCCGCAGTCTTTGTAGGCCTGTGACATTAGTGGGAGTTTCAGGAATTCTACTAGCAGCACTATGGACTCACTACTACATAGTCAGAGAGTCGGAGACTACACCAGTCTTCTCTTTTTTTCTCTTGTTTTGCAAAAGAAATTACTTGTAAGTGAACTTGTGGCAGACGGCATAATGCCAGCTCACTCAGCTTGCACCTAAGAAAAACAGACAAAAGCCATGATGACGCAGACTCGCATTACTTTAAGCAGTATATGAAGGTGGGGATAGGAAGCTCTTACTTTTCTATAGGGGTGGCACTGGCCATACTCGGTTACATCAATGGCTACTGCTCAATGTAATTTATATTTTGCACTGCCATCCCGGGCCTTGACTACTACAAAAGGAAAATGAACATTATTGATTTCTGATCATATATCCTGCCGATCACATGATCTTTGCTTATATGATGGCTGACTTTAGGTGCTTTGTTTTGATAGATTGAGTGAACAACAGCAATAGTCCACCCATGACTCAGCTGAAAGAAAATTATTAACATAGGGAGTGAGTGTGGTACCCATAATTGCCGGAGGAAGGGACTTGACTTGATATAACGTCAAGTATACAATACATACACAATATATGCTGTGCTTGCAAAGTAAACTACTGTACTGTTAGTCAAGGGAGTATTTAAATTTTATGAACAATCACAACTTCTAGTATTTGGATTTCCTCAGCTTTGCTACTCTGGCATGGACATGCTGTTCAAAGTAACACTGTTCATCCTCTGAGCGTCTGCTCTAATACATACACCTCTGGTATCTATGAGGAAGAAGAAGATACCATCAAGGCTTCCAAAGTAAACGTCTATCATTCTTCTTAATGTCTCAACTTGTCCCAAGTTTACTTTTTCTCAACAACCAACTAACAGCCTTTTCATTATATTTGGTAAACCACCGTCTTGACTTGCATTTGAGTTTGACCCAAATGATATATTGCAATGCACACCACACATGCATTTTCTGATTCACCCACACAGGCAGTCATCTTTTCTTTCTCCTCCAACCATCCTTGCTTCAAGCAGCCATGCATCTGATTCCTTCCTATCAGCCACCTCTGCCTGCATTCAAAAACACGTATCATTCTTTACAGTCATAAATGTTACGACTCGCTCGTCCTTCCTTTCACTCTTCTTTCCCTTTTCGTTCTTCACATCCCTCAAGATCATCTGATATGAATTGCCTTCATGAAAAAAGTTTCCCAGCTGAGTTGAAGTCAAATAGAAGGGGCCATTGCTTACCCGAGAAACACCGCCGCTAATGCTATTACTAAGTCAAGGTTGACTGTCTTCTCCGTGATTAGCAAAAATGTAGTTCTAAATTAGTAACTGTTCTTAACAGTACAGTGTACTTGTACTAGTGTACCGTCTACTGTACAGTACATCATACACTCCTTTGCGAGCCTACTCTAAAATGTCAATAAGTAAGTAGTATAATAACTTACCACCGTCCGCCGCTGCTGAACCATCCTCCTCAGCTCCTCCTGGTGGTACTTGTGGTGCCGCCGCATCCGCCCCAGGAGTGGACCCCTCCGCGCTGCTCGCCCCGGCACTGGTGGTGGGTAGTGCCGCATCTGATGTTGTGACGACTAGAAAAAAAACATCATATTTTTAGATGCCATTCACCACTCCCTATTTCGTCTCGTAATGGAAGAGAAAATGTTAAGTTATAACACTTAAACAATTTTTATTTATTGGTACTGAAAACAAGTCACAGTTTTGAGGAGGGTGTTAACTTATATGCTTAGCCATAACATGCAACACTTTTTGGCACAACTGATGAATGCTTGCTTTTTAATGTGCAACATTTTTCTAATTACAGACAGAACCAACTACCCCTCATCAACACCAGGAGGACTTGAAGTTCCAACAAGGTGAGGGCTCCCGAGTCCCGCACAGTTACTTCTGACTGAGGTATGTGGAACGTCGAACTGCACCTATCATCAACAATGTCCTATTTCTCTTGTCCATACTTCTGTATGTGCAGAATAGTCCCTGAAACACTAGCGGTATGGGATGTGCTACTATCAAATCTAAAAGCCAACTACTAGCTTATTCTTGGTTGACATTGACATTTTGTTGTTGGAAATTGTCAAAGCACTAACATTAAGAAGACTGGAATACACAGCAAGGGCAACCCAGAGGACTGCACTCAGTACCTCTAGAGCTATTGCTGGATCAGAGTTTTGTTTAACACCGTTTACCGGCTGGGCAAGCTTAGCTACCTACACAGACCGACTCATAAGAATAGTAAATGGTAGTAGCACAGAGAGTGATGGTAGAGGCAGGATAAGAATGTAGAAACAGTCTACAAGAAGATCAAAGACTATTTTGTAAAAAATAGAAATAGGAAACAGTTTGGAATGAATAGGAGCTGTAAAAGTTAGGGAAGTATAATGATATTAACAACAGAACAACTTACTGGGGCCAGCAGAAGAGGCTGCAGAGGATCGTTCCTGCCCACTTTCTTTCGCCCGAGTCTGGGGTGTACTCTTCTTGCCCCTGGGAGGTGCTGAATGTGAACATGAAATAAACACAAACATGGATGATTGTTTTTTTAAATATTTGATTTCTTTGACCACAATCTAAAATTATCTTGGGGAAACAAATTACCAACTATTGCACTACATGTATTGACCTATCTGATCTGGTCAACTAGGAGGATACTAGTACAGTATTGCTGGAATCGCAGACCGTCTACTTGGAAAGTTATGTAAATCACTAACTAAACCAACAACAAAAAGGTTCTACTACGACTGTCAGCAGCACGCGACGTGACAGACACTGTCCGTCATCATGATTGCAGACCACTAAAAAATGTCCTATTACTAATAACAAGTCATAATATACTCAACCTATCAATCCACCACTATCTCTTCTTCTTAGTGGCAGCAGGAGTACAAAGGAAGGACTAGACTTGAGTCTACAGTGTCTCTAGCATTACGCAGTTCTGTAAAGTACTACACTCATACATATTCAGGCCAAATGAG
This sequence comes from Lissotriton helveticus, assembly GCF_964261635.1. NCBI lineage: Eukaryota > Metazoa > Chordata > Amphibia > Caudata > Salamandridae > Lissotriton > Lissotriton helveticus. The sequence continues at coordinate 562,715,108 of NC_136057.1, read as the reverse complement.
AAATGAGTAAGCATAGTAGCAACACCACTGAGGAGGCGAGCACCTGCAATCGCCGAAGCTATTTAAACATTATTTTACCTGCAATGTAATCGAATCAGCAGCATTCTTGCTCTTCGGGAAAAACATATATTAGCAATATAACAAAGAGCAGAAGAAACAAAGTAGTTATTAAATAGCTACTCACCAAGGCCAGGGATCTCCACGCCTAGCAGGTCGAGCAGGTCCTGCTCCCGGTCGAGCAGGTCAGCCCACCGGTGCGTCACTTGGTCATAGGTGCGCAAGACCCCCGACTCCCTACGCATGGCCCGGCACACCTTATTCCACAGCTGGTGACGCTCCCAGAGGCCATACCCTTGACCGGTCCTGCCCCCTGCTGCCACGGTCTTCGGGAGGTAGCACAGAATATAAAATATAAACACGGCCACCTCCACCGCACTGAAAAACTCCCTGGCCACTACATCCTCCCCCCTCAATCGTCCACAAGGGAGCCGGGTACGGGGTGCGGGACCCTTCCCCTTGCTCTTCCCGGCTCCCTTTGCCATGGTCCTGGACAGCTGGAAAAAAAAATAGGAAAGAATAGGGAAAAACTAAAGAAAAGAAAAGAGTTAAAAAAAAGTAGCTTTAAAGTAACGAAAAGTAAAAAAAAACCACAAAATATAGATGTAGAAAAAGAGAGAGATAGATAATGAATAAAAAAAGATCCAAAAAAAGTTCAAAGAAACAAAGGATTGCAAAGATTAGGGGTGGATTGAAGAAGCATGCCCAGAACCATAACAATGAATGAAAAACAAGATGTCCGTGCCCATTGAGGACCGCGTGGGTAAGTTTGCGCGATATTTCCCCCGCACGCGAACACGTAATAGCACCCCGGGCACAACGCGAGCTAGCAAATAGCGCCTGGAAACGGAAATACACAACACGCACAAGATGGCCGCGCCCATGTACGACCGCATGGGTAACTTCGCGGTCGGTGCGCTGCAAGCAGCCCGCGAATATGCAAAAAACCAAGCCAACACGCAAAAAAATCCGCAAATTTGCACGAATTCGCGGATTATGCGGAACGCGAATTCGCGCATTTCGCCCAAACTTATTTGTTACCCTGATGAGGAAAGAGATCCCCAAGCCAAAGGAACTGTATGGGAAATGGAGGAGTATCGCAGAGGAAATTCCTCTACTATATATGTCTTCCCCAACACTCAAACAGCAAGGGTAATGGGCCTCCTGTTATCACTGTAACCAGAGCCCGAGCAGAGCTTTGTGTGAGCAGTAATGGCAGTATTCCCGTGGGAAAAAGTGACTGTACCACAGTGTTAAATATTACAGGAATGAACAATAGCACTTTTCTATCTTCCCATAATACTTACTTCATTTGTCGAAACAAGAATTATCATCATCTACCAGTCAGTTGGTCCGGCATCTGTTATGTGTCCTTTTTGCTTCCCCCTGTGTTCTTAGTCCCTGCCTCTTATCACAAAGACCAGAAATTGTTTAATGACATCTCTTTAAATAGGTTCAAAAGGACCATAAATAGTGATGAAGTAGATCAGACCGATACAACCTTGCAGCAATACGTTGATTTTAATTTGGGACTCTTTTTCTTTGCTGGTCTAGCCCTAAACAGTAGAAAGATTAGACGCCTGACCCAAGTGGTAGAAGCAGTGACTAACCAGATAGCAATGGCTCTAGGAAATGTTACAGAAGAACTCCAAATTACAAGGATTGTAACTCTTCAAAATAGAATGGTGCTTGATGTAGTGCTCGCCGATCGTGGTGCAGCATGTCGCATCATCGGTAGTAGCTGCTGCGTGTTCATACGTGACCATGCCCCTTCTGTCTATAACACCATTTCCAAATTACATAAAATAGCTGCAGAAATGCATCAAGACCAAGGAACGTGGTCCTGGTCCAAATGGTTACAGGGACTTATCTCCACTTGGAGTTGGAAATTATTCATGGGAATAGTAATTATAGGAGTCATCTTTCTAACTTGCTGCTGCTGCATTCAATGTGCCCCTATGATATGCACCACTTGTATAAATACTTGCAATAGTATTTAACCTTCCCCCAATCAATTTCCATAATTTAAATCGAGAAATGATGGTACAACTTGAAATTGATGAAATTATGAACATCCAGATATAAATTAATATAATTACCTTTTAAAATGGATTCAGCATAACTGAAAAGGAAGGACTGTTGAAATGCAAAATGTGAATTCTCTAATTTGTTTATTAAGCTGTGCCTCATCCATTTTTTTCACCACACCCCTACCCTGCTTTAAGCTTGGCTCTATCCTTGACACTGCACCTGCATAAACATTGGTAAATAACCTAGATTGGGACATTGTAGGCTGTGTAAACATGCAAAGTCAGCACAAAAGAACAGTTTTTTAAACAATGGTAAAACATTAGCTAAAGTTTGTTCAGATAGCCTATCTTATTGTGCAGCTTCAGGACGCGACAGTTACACAATCACCAAGGCTTTTGATTCTTACTGATTGTCTCATTTGTGTGTTCTTCCCAAATCTCTATTTACCTCTTGGCATCCCTTGTCTGTGAACTTTGCTATAAAAACCCATGTAACCATCGTTCAGTGCGCTCTCTCCTTTAGTATCTCTATGGTGCTTGTCGGACGAGCCCCATTCATGAATGCTTAATAAATGACCTATGGTTTGTACTTGGCTCCACTGTTGATTCCTCCTTACTTGTTAAGAACCTGTGGGCTAAGAGTGACCCCTGCACCAGTGGGTTATTAATAATCCACTTTCACAGACGGGCCACTCCCACACTTGAGATTACAAAGAACGGTTTCAGACATGGTTTCCATGATGGTCTCTCCGACATGGAAACCATGGCGGAAAGTGTGTTCGGGGGCCAACAGCAGGGGCCCCTTTTATGCACAGCCTCTGGTTGGAGGCCGAGAGGGCACCTAATGTGCCCCCCTGTTGATTCCTGCACCTTGTGGCAGGCACCTTGAGGTGCCTGCCACAGGGTGCAGAGTTGAACCGCACCTCCAATTTCACTATGAAAGCATGCTTTACGACTGGTTTATGGCCGTAATTCATGTCTCCATGATGAAATATAGGAATGCAACTGAACCTAATGAGGCTGTTGGGAACGCCGCCCGGGTGTGGGCGGCAGGAATTTCGCCTATATCAAAATCAGGCCCTTAGTCTTGTCCCTTTAGTGTCCAGCTCCTTCCCTGAGTAAAGTTAGATTGGAATGGGAATAGTAAAGGTTGCCCATTTAGAGTCCAACACCTTTCCTGAATTATTTTATTTTGGAGTGGGAACAGTAATATTCTGAGGGTGTCCTGCCAAGCATATTACAAGTTTCCTCTCCACTGGCAGTTGTCATGGAGGTTCCTCCTCCATGTACATCGTGGCACAGGGAAAACAAAGGGGCAGATTACGATGTCTGGAAACTCTTCTTACCAAATCGGTCAGACTTGCATTGACTTCAAAGGGATCCTGTGTTCCGAACAAGAACACAGGATCACTTCAGTAAAAAACCTTGCACCCCTGGTGGGCAACCCATGGTGCCTGCCACACTGTGCATGCATGGGAAGGAGGGATCCATGGGTGCCCCAAAGGGCCCGAGTCGGAAGGCCCCGGGTAATGGGGGCCCCCAAAGTCAGATTCCGACAGCTGATCTGTGTCAGAACAACCGATTCAGAAAGGCTGTCTGAATCTGACATCCTAATTGCTTGGCTGGAAATGCAGTCCTTAGAGCTACGATTCGGCTCCGACCGACTCGGTTACTCCCAATGCCTTTCGGAACCGAGTCAGACAGTTCGAACGCTTCCCGTCCATCGTAATCGATTGTTGGAAAAAGTGTCCGAGTTGATCGGAAAGGTGGGTTCCAAATCGGATTCGGACTAATTAAATGCTGTTTGGAGACTTTCTGACTTTCATGTCCATGCTGTGCAGGAACCTTGTTGAGCGGTCTTACTGCCTTTGAAAGAGGCATTGCCATGGGTACGCCATACCACCTGCCCGCCAGACCACATTTAAGTTGTGATCTGGTGGGTGGCGGCGAGTCTCAGCAGTGTTGTGGTGCGGCGTGGCATACCGCCCGTTCCTGTCAAAACTCGTTATTGGGCCCTAAGTGTTTAGTGCTCTAGATATGTGTTTATTTTGTTGCAAAGTGAAAATAGTATGTGCTATGTTTGTAGTACGAAATAAGCTGTTAAAATGCATTTTTAGTTGGTAGGGTAAAATAGTGAAGCGTTTGGAATTCATTAATATTTTACACATACTGGGCCCCATTACGATGCAGGTTGGACAAGCATCTGACTGACTCTGTAGCAGAATTGGGATGGACTGACAAGTAGACAGAGGTCCCACCCGCCAGATTATGATGCGACCACCGTGTAGGTGGTTGGAATCATAACTTTTTCCTTTGCGGCTTGTGCTGTGCCCGAAAATGGATGCAGCCAAGCCACTATGGAAAAACTGATGTTTTCAAACATCCATGTCTCATGTGCACCATATCGGAGGCCCACTGGGGACTAGGGCCCTGTTAGGGGCCCCCAAAGTCCCATTCTGGCTGCCTTTTGAAAAGGCAGTCGGAATGGGCCATCTCAATCCCTACAGCTATGCTTCAGTTGGCACGACCCCTATTTAGGCTATTACATTCTGACCGATGGCATCTTGAGCCCGTCGGAAGTGTTGGTCGGTCCCTCTCCCTGATATCTCCGACCGCCCTCGCATCATAATGCGGCGGTCGGACCTCGACACCAGATGTCAGAAGGTCCGCCACCGACAGGCTGTCGGTGGTGGTATGCCCGGCATCATATCTGGGCCCATAATGTTTTGTTATTTTTATTTTTAGGAAAAAAACACAAATTGTGACTTTTTTCTGATTTTTGATATATATTTATTAGAAAGATCTTTTTTTATTTAATATAAAAGACATTTTTTAAAAGTTGTTAAAGAAAAACATAACAAATGTTTTTGAATGTCTTCAGTAATATACATTTTCATCTCTTTAAACACGTTTCTCACAAACATTTTCTTTCTTTTATTTAATATAAATATTTCTTAATATATATTAAATAATGATCACATGTATTATAATATAATATAATATAATACAATACATAATACATTATTTAACAGTTAGTAAATAAATACAAAACACATGTTTCTGAATACATTGTAACTAATATAATTTTTACATGTTTTTCACACACATATTTTACATACATTTTCTTACTGATATGTTGTAGCAGGGATTCTGCTCATAAACAGAACTGTGCATAGAGACTTGGAACCTCAGTGAATTACGGTGTACCAAAACTCACCTTAGTAGCCAAAATCCCCTACCAGACTAGCAATCAGTGTCTCATTGGTTCTTCCATACCCACAATGATTAGACAACCCAGAACATGAAACTTAGAACACCTTAGGCCAGTGGTTCCCAAACTTTTTTGACCCGTGGCTCCCTTGACCTAATTGGCAGTTGGCCGTGGCTCCCCACCATTTTTTTACCGGTGGACGGGTGGGGTGAGATGTAAGCCCGACCTCGGGAGTACTTCCTGTTGTTTTCCGTAAATAATTGGGATGCAATCCCAGTGAGATCCACAGAAGCAAGTGGTACTGGCCCACTTTGCCTTTGACCACCCTAAGCTCTGCGTGCAGTTCAAAGTGTGGACTGAGGCCTCTGCTAGAGGAGGCCTGAAAGCTAAAGGGAGTCTGACTCAGTGGGTGGATACAGAAGTGGATAAGCTGAGCATAGGAGTTTTCTGGCCTTAGCTGGAAAGGCAAACGTGCTCAAGAAACCACCACTCCCCGTGACTTTGTGGGCACATGCAATGACCGGTGCTTGTGCCAAACTCTGTATGGAGTCATAAAGTTAATCGATGTCTCTATCCTTCTTATCTTAATTAACCTTTTAATGTTCGGTTCTTTCCGCGCCTTTATTCGTACATTTCTTAAGTGTTGACCCCAGCAAAAAGAAAAAATGAAGACATTTGAAGATGGAAAAATCCCAGGTAGCTTAACATCTATCAAGGTGCTGACATCTGGGCATTTCACAACCCTTGGGGATACCTAAATACACCTCCGCATACAGAACCGGGTTCGAGTCTCAGCAGGGAAGTTTAACATCCTGTGATTCTGGGCAAATCACTTAATCTCCCCGTGCCCAAAATAATCTGTCTTTATGAAACGCAACTGGTGCTCCGTAAATCGCGCGGATACCTTCGGTCAAGTTCGAGCTATATAAAAGTCCGAGACTAAAAAACCCACCCTTTTAGGACCCTTCATCTGATTGGGCCTGGCGGGACACCTGTTAATTTTGAAACATTTTCAGAATCCGTATGAGTTCAGTGAGTGTAGCACCGCCGCTCTGAATATCATTCCAGCACCAAGTAGAAAAAAATATATATAAAAATACTGAGTGCTCAACCCTTTTATGACATCTGGAAAGATCTTTAACAGACATGCCTTATCTGAAATGCAAATCCTTGCAGGCTCCCACTATTCTGATGAACACTGTGTGCACATACATTTTCCAATTTTAACACCTCAGAAACATTTCCTCTCGCATTTTTAATGAATAAAAGATGCATTCTTCGCAATAACCTACTTTGAACTTATGCAGCAGCAGACATTACATTTTACCGAAGGGGCGTCATTGGTAGAGCTTTGGTGAATTCTGCACAGAGGTGCGCTTGCACTTCATTCACGTGTGCAATGCGCCACGGGCCCCCAGTGCAGCACAACCACCGCCCCCCCCCAAAATAGTGCCGCCTGGGGCAGACCGCCCCCACCGCACCCCCCTAGCTACGCGGGCATTCCTCTCGCCAGCATTATGTTTAATGTCAAAACGGAGCACTTTAGAAATCAGAGATAAAACATAAGCCAAGTCAAGGCTTTCTCTCAGCGAGAGGAAGGTCTTGACTTGACTTATGTTTTATCTCTGATTTCTAACGTGGTCCGTTTTTACACTAAACATAATGCTGGTGATGTGTTTGGCTGCAGAAAAAAGAGGCTTCAGGTTTCCACATTGTGGTCGCGGCGCCCCTGGCTCCTGATTACGGTGCACCGGGGTGCCGCGGCGCACAGTTTGGGAACCACAGCCTTAGGCAATGTAGAACACATGAACACTCTTTCGTTATACTCTCATAACAGTTCAAAACTGGGAGCAAAGGAAGGCATGTGCAAGTTTGAAATATTTATTTCTAATACTGTGTTCTCAGGCGCAGTATCTAAGCTAATACAAGCAGACATACTATAAACAACAAGATTATCAGCATAGTTACTATTTCATAAAATACAAAAGGAGAAAGCTTGTTAAAATGCTAAATGGAAATAGGCTAGATTACACCTAGATTTCACCCTCCCTTGCTAGTAGGTTATTTTATATCTACAGAAGGTCTCTTGGGTTTACAAGGGGGACCCCATACCTCTGGTCCTAGTAGAAATGTATCGCATCATTTTCTACACCAGCTCTCTGCATGCGAATGTTCTGCAAGTGTGTTTGCATGCCTGCGCAGTGCATTATTAAACACGCCAAAATCAGAGGTGGCCACAGCTGCATATATGGTGGAGAAGTGTGGCTCAATGGTTAGAGCAGGCAGACCTTGATGCAGAGCTCTGGCCAGGGACCAGGGTTCGATTCCCGCCTCGGCGGGTCTCCGGCTCATTAATTCCCCTGACTGGATATTCTCGCCTCAGTGCCTGTTCTGATCATGGGTCCCACGCTGCAACTCTGGGCAATAGCTTGCTTAGTCTCCACAACGGCCCCAAAAGCGCTGGGATGCCTGGCTGCACCTGGGGGGGTGCCCAGGAGTGGACATTTCCCAGGAAAGCCAGGAAGGGTTCCTAAGCGGTATACGGACAGCGCCGGGACACCTCCGGTGGAGGTAGCTGTGCGCTTTACAAATTCCGACATTTACATTTACATTTATGTCTAGAATGAGCGCTGATCAGACCGAACAACAACCACTGTGTTGAAATAACCTTGAAGGCCTCGGCACTCACTGTTCAGACAAAGCTTACCAAGCAAAGCTGCTACTATAGGAAAACATATTATTCTTGTGCGAAGCAAAACAGTCTGCTAGACTCTAAACATTTATAATAATGTGTGCCGTGTGCAAAGGCAGCAGAAAGGAAAAATGGCGTTTAAACTTCTAATAAGCTCATGCCAAATTAACACAGTGTAAATGCAAGGCTCATCCCCATGACACCCTCCCTTGATCCGAGCACGGATAAGACAATGGGAACATTTAGAAAGCAGAGTTCAAGAACGACAGTCAGAACTAATTTCAAATTGCCACAGGGAAAAAACGTGAACAAAACCTCATAATGTGAACGTACTTCAAATTAAGTAATTCCAGCCATGGGCATAGTAAAGTCAATAGGTCTGGGTAGAAACAAAATGAGGAAAAAACATACAAAAATATCCGATGTCCAACTTGCGACCTCGGTCATGGAAGAGAGGGAAGCGATAACACATCTCAATCCAACAATGTATATGCAAAATATGCAGCAACAGCCTCCAATAGGAAGTCACTGTTCTCATCAGAAAACATGTCAGCAATCCAATTCATCAAAGAAAAAGAACATACATGTTCTTCAATTACCTGAGCCTCTAGCACCATCAGAGGGCAACTCGGAGTATCCTCAATGAAGCTGCGAGCCAAGAAATCTTGTGCCGCTGCGAAAACATTCTAATGTCCCAGGACTCCATGCATCACTGCAAAGGCCATAATCCCTCCGCCAGAAGAAAGCAATTCATGAGCAACTTAGGGGCTCACAAGCTGATCATAATCCGCATTGGGAGACACCGTATTGCTGATACTCAAATCCAGGGCCCAGTCGAATTCGCAACTCAGGCAATGAAAGACTGGCTGGACGCATGTGAAAAAGGAAAATCGAAACGATAATCCATATGCTGCACTTAAAGTAGCAAGAGGCAGCGTTCCATATTATTCAAGCATTCGGCTGCAGAGCAGCAGCAGTCGTGACAGATCTTCTCGCAGTACAGGACGTGCATCCATTTTGAAATAAACAAAACAGCAGATGTACACCTGCAACCAGAGCCAGCATTAACCCCTTGGCCGCGGGGTAATTCCGCCGCGGCACTAGGGGGGAGGAGGGGCCGCACGGCGCCACCATGCTAGTGACGTAACCACTCCGTCACGGGCGCGCTGTGCTTGTGACAGAGTGGTTCCGTCATAGCCCCGCCCGCTCAATAGAACACGCCGTGCAGGCCGTGACGGAACCATTCCGTCACCAGCACAGTGCCACCGTGGCTCGTGATGGAATGGTTCCATGACGAGCATGGAAAGGGTTAAGGGAAATCCACCAAACAGGCTGGAAAAAATCAAGTGAAAAAATGCTGGGAACAAACCAAATATAGTTTGAAAAGAAGACACAAGGCCACTGCTAACAACTTTTAAAAAGTGAGCCAGCCCTGTGGTAGAGGATGCATTAAAGATAGTGTGAATTAATTCACCGAAATGCAAGGGCACATCTGTATTCAATAAAGCATGCACTTCTGTGCGGGTGTTTGCCACATGAAGGACAAATGTTTCACGAGCAGATGTGAGGGCGGCTCATCTTGTTGAACTCTGCTCTCAAGGTCAGAATAGTCAGCCAGATGGAAACATCAAGCTTCCCATGCGGAGGAGAAAACATCACATTTTTACAGCAAACTACACGCTCACTGACGGTAACCACGTAAGGAATTCCTGCTACCATCCCACAACAATCTTCATTATTTAAAAGTAAATAACTCATGTTTGCCAGTAATGTGAATGTTGGTATGATAGCAGGTGCAGGTGTACCTTTCAAAATACAGGCTAAATTTGGTTTGTTCTGGTTACAAGAGCCATGTAATTGGATATTCCTACACATTAATGAGTGATCTGGTGTTGTAGTGCAATCTTCACCATTCAAGTAAACCTCTTTTACCTCCCTAAGGCATCTATAGATAAATGGTAGCAACCGAGCTTCATGGAGATAAGCGGTGCCCAGAGGTTCATATCTGCCAATTGCATAGTACTTCATACATGCTTCGAATTTGAAAAGGGGAAAAGGTAAAGTTATTAACCCATGGATAAGCCACGTTGTCGAATTGGTCTCAGCCACAGAAAATGGTAACGGTTCTAACTTTTCAATGTGTAACATAGAAAAAGTTGCATCTTTCTTTGACATTTCATTGACATAAAACGTTACTTTTCAATCAAATTAAACGGGGCAAATAATGATGACGTATTCATGTAGTGCCAAGGCACTTTTCCAGCTTTCAGAGTTTGCAAGGTCCGTGCAAACTGCATAATAGAATGCAATTGATTTTGACCATGGTACAAAACAGACACCTCATCTTGCACAATATCAACAACAGATGATACAATATTATGTAACGTGTAAATGCATGAAGAAAGCATGTTAATGCTGTTATCTACAACTGTTAGCACTTTTTCTAAATATGCTTGATCTGTAGCTCTAATGCGGGAAGCCACCTCAATTTGGGACAGTTTCCAAACTTCGTTGTAAATAGCATATATCCATCTTTTAGATCTGCCGGAAGCCGGCCCTTTCACAAAATCATTCAGATCAACATCCTCAGTCAATTTGGATAAATGCATCTTAACTGACGCCAACATGGAATGTTTTAACCAACTCTGACATAATTTGCCCACAGAATAGGTAGTCACAGAATGGCCACTCTCAAAACGGGGATCCACCCTGACCTGTGTGTAGCCTGGAGCTAAACCCAAAAAAACAATGCTGGCATGAATCAGCACTTCTGTGCCACAGCAACCAACCCTTAGGATCCCAACTGGATATGTTAAAGGAAGAATTCAGTAATGAAGTCTGTAATTCTCCGATGGAAAACCTGGTATTACTATTCCAACCAGAATTTTCTTCTAATTCAGGAAAGGAAGGAGCATTACATTTTTTGTAGTAGCCAATCCAAAGCAAGTAGTTTGTGAAATTGTAGAATTCAAAAACAACATATGGTTCGAGATGAGTCATGCACGATGCAAAGCCTCAGTGCCTTGCACTTGCCAACTTTTAGAACCCCAAACAGATTTAAGATCAATAGTATCTTTCCACAGCTCATAGTCCCCAACAGCCAATTGGTCTAAAAAGGACTTTGAATACAATCATTTTGTGTGGGTAAGTCTAACCTTGGAAGTGGACTTTTCAGTCATTTTATAATAAAATGCATTGGGATTTGACTGATTAAAATCAGTAAAATAAGTGAACCTCTTTAAAAAAGAAGTGGAACTGCCTTGTACAGGAGCGGGACAATGTTCCCACTGTGTATAATTAAGAGAATTCCTCCTGGTATTTGCTTTATACAGGTAGTGATTGCCACAATGTTGATAACAAAACAAATCACCATAATTTGCGGAATCTAGATACAAATCTTCAGCATCGACGGCAGCATAATATTTCAAATCAGAAAATAAAGCTTCTATGGCCTAAACATCCCAATCATCAGAACGTATATTTTGTTTAATTACATCCCCCATAGAAACTCTTAGGACATTTGTGACATTTATAACCTCAGTGGGCCCATGGATTTGAAATCGAAAAGCATCCCACACAATCCCATCTAAGACGGGCCAAGCAGTGATATTAACAAAAGCCAGGTCCCTCTTCAATCTGTGTGATGAGGAATGGGGAGCCAATGTTCCATTAATATGTCAAATGCATGTTCTTTCTTCAACATAGTGTCCGTTGACAAGGCCGAAAAAATACACCATAAATCTAATAGACATGAACAGGTAAATCGAAAAAAGCACCAACCAAATGTAGGTCCAAGGAGGAATCAAAAAATGTTTCTTTTTAACAGTGATGCAAGAACAGAATTCTTGGAAGCGGTCTTCGATGTATGAGAGTCAGTGTCAAATGAAAATCTGGATTCCGTACCCAAACAAGTTTGCAAATCAGGCATCGATAAATCAGTGGGGTAAGTATATTCAGTCTCATCAAGGTGAGCACCAGATAGTGAACTCAACAAATGACTTGAAACTGCAGGCATCTCGAGGGCAACATCAGACCTGGGGTTAGGAGCCGGGGCCAAAACAGAATTTCTCAAAATCGATGGACATGAGACTGCCAGAGTCATACTAAGAAGAATTGGCCACTCTGTGTAGTTTGACATTGTCAATGGAGATATACCTTTTATCTTTATGACCTGGAAGTGGTGGTAAAATTACTGTTCTTGTGCCCTTCACGCCAAGCACTGGAACCGGAGCTCGATATGAGGGATCAAACTCCTTCTTGTTTTCGATCTTCTCTCGAACCAGTTCTCCAACTTTGGGTAGCCAGTCAACTACCGGAACCTGCAACTCAGCATCAGATGTGAAGGGCAAGTGTTCCTTTGCAAGACTGTCTCTCGTCTTTTGTAGATCCTGTAAAACATTGCAATGTTCATCTATGTCAAAGGAGGCAGCAACTGCCGCCTGTTCTAGACCGTCAAGGTCTGGGACAAACATCTTGATACCAAAGAGCATTTCCTATGGGGTCCGCCCACCCAGAGACCTTCTAGGGAGATTATTAAGGGCACGCTGCACGCTATTGAGGTGGGCCAGCCAGTTCCTGCCAGTGCCTATAACCCTAGCTGTCAAAGACTGCTTTAAATCTCAGTTCATTTGTTCCACAACACTATTACTCTAAGGTCTGTATGGAGACGAAAACTTGACTTGGACCCTCAAAGAAGTCATGGCATCCCTATACGCCTTAGAGGCGAAAGCAGGACCCTGATCCAAATGGAAGGTGCCACAGGCAAAAATCCCTACAAAGACATGCAAGTCTCTTATGAGAGTTCGTGAATCAGCACTGGGGTGTGGCCACACCCACACAAAGCGTGTGCATGAATCAACTGCTACGAAGATGTACTTATACGCAGTATCCGAAGAAAAAGGACCGCACTGATCTAAGTAAACACAACCAAGTGGTTTATTAGAAATGTACAACTGTGTCTGCGGCGGACTCGCAGCAGTCGAAGGTTTAATCTGCTGGCAAATGTCACATTGAAGGACATAATCACGCATCTGTTTATACAGTCCCCGCCACCAGAAACATTGTTGTAACTGAGATACAGTGGCCGAAACGCCTGAATGTGCAGATGCAACACCTTCATAGGCAGCTGTAATCAGTGTGGACCTGCGGTCCACGTTGGGAATTAACCATTCACCAACGTCCGGTATTTTCACATAATGAACTTTATCAGGACTAAAATGGTATGAATACTTTGAAGGGAACCCCTTAGGATATTTACTTCCCTTCTCAGTCGCGGCTACAGCCGCCAAGATATAATCATCAACTTTACTTTTGGAACGTGTAACTGCTGCAACCAAATATGTCGATACTGCTGATTTTGCGGCCTCATCGGCCAAAATATTGCCAACAGCGTGAACTCCCACGCACTGATGACCGAGAGTGTGAATTACATACACGAGTGGCAACTACTCTTCAAGCTCAGCCACTCGGACCCAGATCATTTTATGTTTTATTGTGCTACCTCTGGAGTCACGAAAATCATTCTGAATCCAAAAGAACAGGTTTTCATTGTAAGACTGGACACAGTAGTAAGAATCACTCACAACAAGAGTCGTCACACTAGGATCAGCGTACTCCAATGCAAGCATCAGAGCACGGAGCTCTACCAATTGTGCGTTACAGTCCCCTAAAGTCTGCGTGTGCACGGCTTTGGACTTGAATTCATCATTCACCATGGTACATACCACAATGGCGCAAGCTGAGACGTATGCTTGCTTAGACCCATGCGCAACTTGCGCTGAACCATCAGTGTATATGATACAATGGAAATCCTCCAAAATTTGCATAGTCAGTGGCGCAGGATGAACAAATCTATACTGCAAAAACTCTTGTGACTGTAAGGAGGCATCAAAAATAAACGTGACATCCCGAGATATCAAAGATGCTGCCCATTGTATCCACCATGTGTGCAAAGTTTTCGAATTTGGTACACTGGCCTTCGTCACTGCCTCTAGCGCAGGATACGGGGTAACAACCAACATGCGTTTTCCCTGCGACAGTGCACGTTCCTTGAGAATCGTCATTTGCACTGCTGTCAAAACTTTCCCCATAGTGGAAAAACGCATTTCAGCTGAAGTGTACAAGTGTGACTTGTAATCAATAGGTAATGTGTCTCCTTCATTAAAGTAAGGTAAGTGAAACCCCCTGCCCCAGGGATGATTCTTATCACCAGGTTGGTGTGTGTATCATGAGTCAGTAAGAATTTAGATTCTAGAAGATCAGCCTGCAAGGATTTCAAAATGGCTGAATGTTCCGGCAGCCAGCATGATTTGGTAAAAGTAGGTTGTATCAAAGCATACAAAGGCTTGATACGTTGGGCATATTTGGGAATATAAGTACGCCTGAAAATCAAAAAGCCCAGCAAGGACTGTAATTTTTTCAGAGTTGTAGGAGCGTGCAGCTGTGCGCATTTCTCCAAAAAGTGAGGAGCCAATCCTCGACCTTCATTGTTGAGCTCGTAGCCCAGGAGCAACTCTGTGTACTCTGCAATGTGAGACTTTGCAAAGTTTAATTTGTAACCGAAGTCCGCAAACTTACAAATGATGCAGTCAACGCGACACAGATGCGCCAAAATTTTGTCGTCTGTGAGATATCATCCACATACGAACACGCATCTGGGTCAACTCTCTCCAAGAGAGAGACGATGCGGGCAGCAAACACACCTGGACTGTTCTTATAGCACATGTCCAGGCGTTTAAATTGGCGTTGTTTGCCACCACAGGTAAAACTGGTCCATTGGGAACTTAGACCATCCAAATTGTGGGCAAAAAAAACTTGGATATGTCAAGTGTGGTTTTAAACCTTTTTCGAACAAGACCATCCACTAAAGCAGAGCCGTGGGTATTTTGTGCTGCACAAGTACGGCAATGCGAGTTTAAATGCCTATAATCCAATACCAAAGGGAACGAACCGTCTGGCTTGGACACAGTAAAAAGTGGGTTATTCATCGATTACACGCAAGTTTCAACTACACCTTGATATTCCAATTGTTCAAGGATTCCCGCAATGGAAGCCTTAGCTTCACTTCGGATGCGATATTGAGGTTGAGGCTGTGGCATAGACCGTAAGGGAATCTCGTGGTGTGGGGAAAATTTATCCCAACCACAGTGAGTACAGTAGAGAGCCGGCACAAGGGCTTTAGCCCACTATTCTGCAAAGTTCAGGGCATGCTCCTTCGAAACCGTGTGCGCGAAACTAGGGAGGATCACCTCCTCCCCTCTTGGAGCTGCGAGAACAAAAGGTGGGGACCAGTCAGCCTCCGCCAACAAAATGTCATAGGTAGTTGTAAGATTTTCCCAAAATACCCCTTTTATGGTACGTTGTATGTCACCTTCAATTAAAAGGACTATTTCATAAAGTCTATCAGGGGGAGCTACTCTGGTATCAGCTCTCTCTACAACAACATATCTGTCTGTCGCTGTCACCTTCAGTAGTGGACGCAGGGCCTCTCACATTATGGTAATCTCCGCTTCACTGTCCAACAACGTCAGCGCCCATGTCTGATTCCGAAGTTGCGTTCTCACTATCTGTGGCATATCTCGCTGTTAAAGCGGCAACTTTCTTTTTCTGAAACTGGGGTCTTTCCTGTGAAGAATCCTCCTGCTTGCCTTTTCCGTCTTTCTGGCGGGGCTGGTCGCGACTCTGCTGGCCACCCTGACCTCTGCCGCCGCCTCCACCACCGGATGATGAGGCCGATGTGTCCTGTAAAGAACGAGGAGAGCGTTGATCAGGAACCTGAAATCTACCAGGCGAATTAATCCTAGTGCGGTGACGGAAATCATAAACACGCTCAGTAGACGCAGGCAGGGGTGAAGGGGATGGGACTCCTGTTTCTGTTGTTGTTTCCCCTGTTTTTTATTTCTGTTCAAATTTTTTGGGGGAGCTGTGGGTTGAACGCCTGTTTCAGACTTCGCACCCTGGGTTTGCTTTTTATCATTAGCAGTGAAGGGCTTGAAACCTAAACTATTGCGGCCAATCGTTTTATACACAGCCGTAATAATTCTCGGTAACTGTCGGGGTTTGTCGGCATCGGGGACATCGCGTAAGGCATTAGCCACTTGAAAGTTCACCGCATCTCCCTTAACATTATAAAGGATTAGATCGGCTACTACATCAAACGTGCCAACGAGTCTCATTCCCAATTCAACCGCAACCTCAGGTCCATGCTCGTCCTGAACACGTTTAATGACCGTCGGAAGGACAGCCATTGACGGAGTGCCGAAGCACCTCGTGTACACTGCCGCAAAAAGTCCTACCCCATAACTAACAGTCACCGGCTTCTGGTACCAAGTCCTTGGGTAAACTATTTGTAAGAATCCTGTGTTTTTCTACGGTACGCGAATTAGGAAAACTGCCTCCAGCTGGTCAAATTTCTTGGCAAGCCAAAAAGACACATCATCCTTATCTTGGGAGCGCTTGCCCATTACTGCATTGACCATCACGGGACTAAGCTTCATTCCGCTCGGTCCTGCTGGAAGGGCCGCAACACCAGGTGCCCCGCCCTGGAAATTGCGGGTAATATATTGAACGAGGGCCCGAATAACACCAATAAAGAGTTATACAGAATCCGTAATTCAGCAACGGCAACTTGCCCCGAACGAGGATGAGGGGTGAATGCAGCTAAAACCAGCCAAGAAGCACCTGGAATGGACAAAGGACCCAATCTAGCCACCGTTATACTGTGGGGAAGGGCACCATCAAACCAAACATGGTGCTGCAATGCAGAAATCGTAGTTTCCTGTGTCCTGTAAGGAACATATTCCATGGGCACGGCTGAGTGAGTGTAAGTGTGAAAAACCTGCGTAGCTGCCTCCACTGCAGGAAACGTCACCCAAGAGTAAAATATCTCAAATGGGTAAGCAACCTCAGCACTTACGACCAAAATCACTGCCATGCCCTCCAAACCAACATTTTATGCTTGCAAATGATTGCGAACCACAATGCGACTATGTTGCGGTATAACAATGTCAGCCATAGTGACAAAGAGAAGAAAAAGCTACAATGTAAAACTTAGTAGCACAACTGGGTAGTAATTCAAAAGGAAACCGTTTGAAAAGATTCAAGCTTGAAAAGACCTATGTAACTATAGGTCGGTCTGTCCGACACTACTGTTATCCGGAAACAATAGCGAAGGGGTTAAGGACTGAATGAAGTACTACTCAAGCGTCATGTAATAAGACCACCAACGTTAGGGCATCATGTAGCAGGGATTCTGCTCATACACAGAACTGGGCATAGAGACTTGGAACCTCCGTGAATTAGGGTGTAACAAAACTAACCTTAGTAGCCACTATCCCCTACCAGACTAGCAATCAATGTCTCATTGGTTCTTCCATACCCCCAATGAATGATTAGGCAACCCAGAACATGGAACTTAGAACACCTCAGGCAATGTGGAACACATGAACACTCTTTCATTATACTCTCATACCAGTCCAAAACCGGGACTAAATGAAGACACGTGCAAGTTTGAAATATTTATTTCTAATGCCGTGTTCTCAGGCGGGCTATCTTAGCTAATACAAGCACACATATTATAAGCAAAAAGATATCAGCATAGTTACTATTCCATAAAATACAAAAGGAGAAAGCTTGTTAAAATGCTAAATGGAAATATGCTAGATTACACCTAGATTTCAGCCTTCCTTGCTAGTAGGTTATTTTATATCTACAGAAGGTCTCTTGGGTTTACAAGGGCGACCCCATACCTCTGGTCCTAGTAGAAATGGATCACATCATTTTCTACACCAGCTCTCTGCATGCGAATGTTCTCCAAGTGTGTTTGCCTGCCTGCGCAGTGCATTATTAAACACGCCAAAATCAGAGGTGGCCACAGCTGCATAATATGTTATGTCTAGAACATGTGCTGATCAGACCGAACAACAACCACTGTGTTGAAATAACCTTGAAGACCTCGGCACTAACTGTTCAGACGATGCTTACCAAGCAAAGCTGCTACTATAGGAAAACATATTATTCTCATGTGAAGCAAAACAGTCTGCTAGACTCCAAACATTTATAATAATGTGTGCCGTGTGCAAAGGCAGCAGAAAGGAAAAATCGTGTTTAAACTTCTAATCAGCTCATGTCAACTTAACACAGTGTAAATGCAAGGCTCATCCCCATGACAATGTGACATAAATATTTTTAATATATAGTAAAGAATTTTATTTATGTTATAATAATATTTAATATATATCATTTTTGCATTAATTTCGGGAAAATTTTTGTACATGTGTTATATTTTTTAACATTTTTATACATTTAAATAAATATTTTGGTAACATTTCTGCTATTTTTCCCATTGATTCTTATGGGGAGATGGTCTTTTTTTAACTTTTAGTAGACAGCCATTATTTCTGCCGCTAACTACATTTTGTAGCCTGTTGGTGATATTTTGGGGTCGTTCATGGAAGAAAGAAGTTGGGTGTTGCTGATCGACAGCAAAGGTAAGTTAATTTGCACTTATTTTTAAGGTATTTCTAAGGTGGGGGAGGTAGGAGAGTAGTGTATATGATATGTGTGGTATTATTTGTGAGTTTATTGAGTGTTCCATTTTTTTAATGCTATTTGGTGTTGAGTAGTTTTATTATGTGTTGTAGGAATTGAAGTGTTTTTTAATGTAAGTTTTGTATAGTGTTTGAATTGCTGACTAATTTTGTGTACAGTAATATTATGTATGTATGTATTTGGGACTGTAGTGTTTTGTGCGCAAGAGTGTTTTATCTCTTTTTTGCAGGGTTCATTTTCCTGGACAGTTCTAAGGGAAGTCGAATTTGTTTTTTATAAACCAATTTAAAAAAAATAGATTTCCTTGTTTTTCTGGTTTCCTGGAGTGGTCCTTTTTTTTAAACCAATTTATCGGGATTTGTATAGGACCTACAGACTATGGATTGCCATTAGGGATGCTTTTTAAAATTATGCTTTTGCATTTTTTGGGATTTTTACTGATGTTTAAAAAATGTTTGGTGGATTACTTTTTGGAACAATGTGAATATGGAGAAACAAAATTGTAAGTGAATTTTATTAATTTGCTGGGAAATGTATTATCTTTATAATTATGTTATGTTGACATGTTTGATATTTTGTTTTGTAGAAACTATGGAGCTGATGACAACGACAGTTGGACCTACATCTGACCGCCAGGGCCTCGTTCTGATTCTGACTGCAGAGGCTATGAATTTACCCTCGCCGTATTACAATTGCATGCAGGCCAAACCACCAACTGCGGCAGTCAGAGTGTTCTCCTCATGGACTGCACCAGTCATAAAGCTCTCAGCATGGACAGCGTGGGGCAGAAACCTTGCCAATAGAGAATCCAACACCATCAGGTCCATGGTACCACCGCCGAGCAGATTACGATTAAACAATTGTACTGGCAGTCCCTAGTCAGTGGGTACACCACAGCAATAGGCCATAGCGCTACAGCTACCACAGAACACCACAACAGTGCACATTGGATGCAGAAAAAAAGCTACACAGCTGATGTCCATTGCCAAAATGCACACACCATCAATTCAAAGTATAAAATACACCCCACCCCAGACCATAATGCTTTGCCACTACATTGTAGCACCACAAGTCAGAGCAGCAATATTGGTCACATAAATAAGGCAGCCAATTTCACACAATCCCATCAACACACTCCAGCATGTTGTTTTCACCTTCTACATATTTCCTTGGCATAAAGGCGTTTTCTATTTTCAACACTGCAACTCACTTTATTTAATTAACATGTCACCTGCCAAAATCGATGTTTTTCTGACACTGAATTGTCAGTATGTTGGATGAAGTCCTTAGAGTAGAACCACATTTGTTTGGAGTCCAAGTCCAACAACCTTCTGTCACTCAGAAGAATACCATGTGGGACAGGATAGTCAACAAAGTGAATCCTGGAGGTATCACCTTGTGAACAAAGGAGGACATCAGGAAGAGGCGGCCCGACCTCATGTCCCAGAATACTGGCAGTGGTGTTCCTGGATCACCAGTAGAACTCACACCCTGGGAAGAGAAGGTGCATAGAATCCTGCAAGCTTCACATGAATACCTAGGGTATTCGAGACCGATAAGTAACAATACAACAACCGTTACAATATATCAATGTACTGTTTACACATCTCAGCTCTTTCTATCACCTATCTCATCTACTTTTCTCATATGCAGCAGCCAAAGTATCTTAGATGTGTGAATGGCAGTTACAATCAGTAGCCCTGCTCATAAGATGACATGTGTCAACGTCCATTACATCCCAAATGTGAGAATGCTATCTGTAAGTGCATTTCCATCAAATCGTCATCCTAGGACCCATGAAATGTGCAAATGTTTAGTGGTATGCCCCAACACAATTGCCTTTTGCAAACAGGTATGTAACACCAACCAGTAGTGCTAGGGTTGGCAAATCGAAATTGAAATGACCACAACTACCATGAGGCCCTGTTGTTAAACATTTAACAAGATGTACTAGTACCATTTGTCAATACTCACTTGTCAGCCATCTGACTACTGAGGTTCACCTCACAGCCAGTTAGCCATTGGTCGAGTATGGGGTAGGAGAGTTTGAAATGACTATACCTACCATGATGCCCACTACCTCTAACTCCGGACAGGAGGCACCAGTATTTGTTTGTCCTTATTCACTTTTCAGCCATGTCACCACTGAGCCCCAGGTGAAATGGACTGAGCACATTAAACACAATGCTCTGCTCAGGCACATGTCTGCCTATTTATCCACCCACAACAAAAACATGGGCTAGCTCATTAGGGTCATGTAGGACATTAACACCACACTCTACAGGGCTTTCCCCCACAACCTACCCCTTTTGTGTGATCCAACTACATCTTGCCCTTATATACCTGTGGCAGCCACAGGAAGGGAGGCCCTGTCAGAGGAATACTCCTCAAACACCCCATGAGCCTACAGTAGTGTGGGCGGGGATGTCCAAGAAAAACAACAGGAGATTCGTTTGGCAAGGCACTCACCACTGCCAGTAAGAAACATTTCCCCTGAAGTCCTCCTTTGTGTGCAACACCTTTACTTTGTTGACTATCCCTGTACACATTTTCCATTTCTGATGGGAGGAGTATGTTGGACTATGGACTTCAGACAATGTGGCTCCTACAACAGTGGTTTCATTCACCAACACTGACATCTACACTACTGTGTTGTCACTATTTCACTGTATAGTTAGTTTTATATTTTCACATTGTGCACTGCAATAAATTCACTTGTCTCAAAATCATTTGATCATGTAGTATCATTCACATCTCCAATCCAATCCAAATATTCTTTATTTCGGCCATATAGACCATAAAAGATGCAGTACAAGACATTACATACAGTAAAATACATTCTTTTATATAAAAATACATAAAATAAAATTCACTCGCCCAGCGGGGAAAGAATTAAAAAACACTAGAAAGTTCAGGGGGCTTCAGAGTTTTTTTTTTCTTTTTTAATCAACCATATAGCCATAAGAAATTTGGAAACAGCGAACACAATGTGGCCCAGGGTACTGGTTTTCAGGATCCTGTATGCCTGTGCATACTCTCTGAACCCTAGGTTCTTGCATAACGGCGCTATCCAATGTTTCCTGGGCCTTTGATATACGGGGCACACAAACAAAATGTGGAGGTCATCTTCCAAGTGGCTGTTACAGCAGGGACATGTTTTATCGTCCCCGTTGGTCCACCTGCAAGTGTATGAGTTAATAGGGAGTGTGCCAAGCCTCCATTGAACAAAAAGTTTCCTCGCCAGGATAGGGAAGATAAAATCCATAAAAGGTTCAAAAACATATGAATTTTTGGATTCTAAAAATCGCAAGGTAAGGATGCCGCTGTTTTGAGCGTCCATCAAGTGTGCAAGGGACCTATCTTTATAGATTTGTGACAGGGCTTTGCGCGAGATTGTTTGACAGCCTCGCGCAGGGTCCTCCCAGAGGTCGCGGAGATTCATGGCAATCAGTTCGTTTTTCACAAAGGCAAGCCAGGGGATTTTGCCACTGCAGTTCAAGCTCATGACGTGGGTAAGATCCTCCCTATAGTGATGAAGTTCATTCGTAGACCAGAGCCTGTGCCAGAACTTCACTGGCTTTGACACAAGCTCCTCTGCAATAGGGGGGAGACCCATGTCCATTCTCAGAGGCTGAAGTGGCGTGGCACGTGGGAGAGCTAATAGGCGCCTTAAGAAACTATTTTCAACTATTGATAAGTCCTTCACCGCTTTATGCCCCCACAACTCACTGCCATACTTGGCCGCTGCCTTGGCCTGGGACCTGTAAGTTTCAAGGGCCGGACTTATGGGCTTGAAGGAAGAAGTATTAGCCACCTTCAGAATTGCACCCGACAGTTGGGACAGTTTAACCCTAGATCGTACTATCTGGCGGTCCCATGATAAATTTTCCTGCAATGTTACCCCCAGATATATGAAGGTCGACACCCTCTCAAGGCTGGCAGTCCCCAGGGTGGGATTGGGCCTAGTTTTAGTAGGTGGGTTAAAGATCATAAACTTGGTCTTCTCTGTGTTCACCTCCAACCCGTGCTGACGACAGAAAAGACCAAATCCATCCAGGATCCTCTGGATCCCCATAGGAGATTTGGAAAGGAGGAGGGTGTCATCGGCAAACATAATTGCCGGTACCTTCCTACCTACCAAACATGGGGCGTCGTTGTTCTTGACATTTTCCAGGTGTGAGATGACATTATTGATGAATAAACAAAACAGGGTTGGTGCCAAGACGCAACCCTGCCTCACCCCTCGACGGACGGGGAACCTGGATGATAAATTGCCATCTCTCCCACACCTGACCTGCGCATAGTTGTTCTCATGCAGCCTGGCTAAGATGTTAAGTAGCTGGGGGGGAACTCCTAGCTTTTCCAGCACCTCCCACAGTTTCCTGCGCGGGACTAGGTCAAAGGCTGACCTCAGATCCACGAAGACCATGTACAATCTTCCCCCCTCGATCCTCACCGTCTTCCAGTAGAGGAGGACGAGGCGGAAGATCTGGTCCATGGTCGACGTGTTTTTCCTGAAGCCAGCCTGCAAGGGACTCATGATGTCGTTATCCTCTACCCAGTCTAATAGATGGTTCAAAATAAGACGCGCAAAAAGCTTTTGGGGGACATCTATAAGGCTAATTGGCCTATAGTTTGCCGGACTCAGGGGGGACCCTTTCTTATGGATCGGCACTATTTCAGCCCCTAACCAGGAGGGAGGGACCGCCATACCTCCTAATATAGCATTAAAAAGAATAAGAAGGTACGGGCCCCAGATGTCAGGATGGTGTCTAAACAGATCACCGGGTAGCTTGTCCAGCCCCGGTGCCTTCCCCAGCGCCAAGCGCTCCAGTGCTATCTTCACCTCACCTAGGGAAAATTCCAGGGCCATATCTGGAGGACAGGGGAACTCCGCCGCCATCCCTTCGGGCCATAGAGTGGTTTCTTGATATAATGCTCCGAAGTGGGCCTCCCAAATAGAGGGGGCAATATTGGGTTCTACTGCGGATATAAGATCCCCTGTTCCGTTATTAACCAGGGCCCAGAATTTTCTAGAGTCTTTGGATTTCAGGGCTTCAATCAGTTCGTGCCAGTGGTTCCAATCCCACTCTGCCCTTGCATTGGCCAATGCTAACTTATACTCCCTCCTAAGGGCTACAACCCTCGCCTTGTCACTACCTTCTTTAATGGCGGAAAGTAGCTCAGATTTAGTTTTCCTGCAAGTAGAGGTGTACCAAGTCGAGGTACGAGTCACTTTCCTTCTTGAGGGCACCACCGGGTTGAAAACATCTGCAAGGTCCCTGACCAAGGCCTGATGGATGCCAGATAGTCTCTCATTGTAATCAGAGGGTCTTAGTTGGTTAATGAGAGCATCCACCTCCTGGAACCTGGGGAGTGCTATGCCATATAACTTGTTAATAGCATCTTCTTTGTCAACCAACTTCCCCCATTTCACCCGACGCCTACTTGTAGTAAGGAGTATATCCCCCTGGTCAACTCCGGTGTCAGTAGTTGTCAGCCCTACTGCAGGGGCTGGATGCTGAATCTCCAGCAAGAGGGAATTGTGGTCACTATCTGTTCTCGGTACCACTCTAAAGTCTTGAACTTTAGACCACAGGGAGATGTCTATGAATATGTAGTCCAGCCTTGACTCATGGCCCTTTCTATTGAATGTGCACACCGATGGAGTGTCAGAAGGGGTGCGCCCATTGCACGCCCTCAGTGCAAAGTTCAAAGTGAGGGAAGTAAGTTGTATTACCAACGGAGACCAAGCTTTAGGGTGAGGTGAGGAGGAAGGTGGAACTCCCCAGTGATCATCCTCGGCAGTGAAGGGACCCTCCATTAGACCATCCAGGGGTTCGAAGTGGCAATTGAAGTCCCCTCCCAT
The DNA here is from genome assembly GCF_964261635.1 of Lissotriton helveticus. Classification (NCBI taxonomy): domain Eukaryota; kingdom Metazoa; phylum Chordata; class Amphibia; order Caudata; family Salamandridae; genus Lissotriton; species Lissotriton helveticus. Next base: position 562,690,701 of record NC_136057.1, on the reverse strand, counting down.
CACTATTTTCAGGTCACCTGGCAGTTGTCCTAGAAAAGATGAGAGTTCGACTAGGGTAGGGGATTCATTGCCCACAGCGACTGGTCGTGAATAAACATTAACAATGGCCCATGTTCTTTTACCGGGCCATCTGAGGAGCACACACTGAATGTCCTGTGAGAGTGTGTCCATCCTTTCCACCTGGCACCCAATGTGGCTCGCCACCCAGATTGCTAGACCACCCGAAGGTCTCCCTCTCCCATTCCACTTTGCCGGGATTTCAGAAATATCATACCCCCTCCTGGACTGTGGTTCCCTTGCCCACGTCTCCTGGAAAAGGAGGATATCACTTTTGTTAACCAGGGTTTCCCACTCCGGGGTGCCCACCTTATTTATGATGCCTGCCACATTCCAGGAGAGAATACTCAACCCTGAACCTTGAGGTTGCGAACCTGCTTCACTTAATACGGGCAAGATGTCGTGTGCATGCTTGACCGGATCACCCAAACCAGTTATGATGGGCGACGGGGTGGGTAATATAACAAGCTCCACTGATTGCAATGTAGAAGCAATGCGTGTGCTTGATGATTCCTCAACTTGTACTGGGATGCTTCCCAAGGAGGTCCCCCCCTCATTGAGAGAGACCTGGATCTTTTTGTCAGTTGCGAGATGAGGTATACCCTCCCCCCTGTCTAGAACCTCAAGGGCAGATTTTTCTGAGTGTTGTAGTATATCTCCCCTTTGTGGTCAGTCTACTTGGTCCAGGCAAGAAAATCTGTTCTGGTGAATGAAATTGCCATGAGCGGGAAATGTGTTATGCATGGGTCTATACCTTGAACCATCTATTGCAAAGCCCACTCTAGTCCAGCTCTGTTCCCTCCCCACAACTAGATTAGAGACATTTGGGTAGAAGTGTGAGAGGGATACTAAATCTATGTTGGACTTATCCGGCCTTACCAGCCAGTTGCAAATATAAGGGGCAACCAGTGGGCTTTTAAAGCTGATTATAATACAGTCCCCTGCCCTATTCTTGGGGGTGACTCCAATCCATGGGATCCTTCTAACCATCAACACATCTCCTTTGATGTTAGGAGGGAGGGGCCTGTTAATGTTGAGCCAGCTAATTACCTTATTACGGAGTGAGTCTTGTGGCTCTCTAGTGTCGCCAGTGAGCTCAGGAACTCCCACCATAATCGCTGTATAAGGCACTGCCTCAGGGGGCAGGTTGACCGCCCTACGCCTAGTATTAGAGCTAATGGGATGACCAGTATATTCATTGGTAGCACACCCCTCACTCATTGGTTGGGGTGGTGTCGGTTGCTTGGATCTTCTAGGTGCAGGGACAGGGGGCCTACAGGTTAGTGAAGGGGGCAGTAGGGGGACATGACTACCTGTAATACTGTGTTGTGCCCCAATCTGGGCCTGTGTGCTTGTTCCAACAGTAGGAGGTCCATTCCCCTCAGCTTCTCGAGGAGCCGTCTGAGCACTTAGGCCCAACCCCCCGCTAGGACTGTTAATATTGTATGCGTTTTCTATAGCTGTGAGTCTAGCGTCTATAGAGTCCAGTTTTACAGATAAGGGTTCCAATAAGTTCTTAAGGATGTCCGTAAGTGAACTAATTAGAGCATCTGTGATATCAGGTGGAGGTCCACCAAATATAAATGGCCCAGAACACCCTGGTACAACTGTGACAAAAGGCGAGCCTGATTGACCAGACCCAATACCCGGGGAAGTGATATCGGGAGATGCCGAAATATCCGTGCTGACATCCAGTATTGGATTGGTTATGTCCACTTTAGCCCTTTTTGCCCCTGTTAGCTCCCTTGACCTTTTCCTTTTCGGAGGATGGTCCACTCTGCTGCCTACGGGTTCCGTTAGCACTACAACTTGGCCCCCATCCAGCGACTTGGTCATTTCCGCACAATTCACATAGGGAGTGGTGTCCACCACCCCGGAAGGACGCAAGGACTCACTATCCCTTGGTAAGTTTGACGGGGTCCTAAGTTGTTGGAGGACTGACTCAATTGTCTGGTCAATGCTATCCAGAAGTGATAGATGGGTAGCGTCAGGGGGTATTGGAGTACTAACATCAATTGAAGAGGAGTCCGAAGAGCCCACAGACACATTTTCAGTGTTCACCTCAGGGAGAGTGTCTGGCACTGTGTGACCTTTGTTGACCGCAGCACTGGCCTTGGGAAAGAATTTTTCCAGTGTACTAGAGCACTGTTGGGCAGCCTTGCTCCTGGATACTCTGGTAGCTATGGGGAGGGAACAATCGGGGAGAGCAGGCTAATGAAGACAAAGGTAAAGACTTGGGACAGGCACGATGTTGGAGGGGAGGCCCGGTCCGGTCTCTGCCGGCCTCTAACGGCCTAAAACGGCCCGCTCTTTGCCCGGTCTTCGCCCCGGGGACCGTCCCGCGATGCGCGTGACCAGGGGCACTTATTAATAGCAGGGGGGTGTGGCACTGGGAGGGGGCGCGGCGCGGGCGGGAAGAGGAACCAGCTGGCGATGTTCAGCAGGAATGCTGGTCCTCGCAGTCCCGCTCGCCGTGCCTCTCACCTCCTCTGCGGCCGACCTCCGGGGACACTGTCACTCCGCCCAAGGCTCCTGGGAAGGTAGGAACTGTAAAAGCTACTCCTGTAGTGTGCTGCAGAATTCCCCACTGACAAGTCTCTCTCGAGCGGCGCCCGCGGAGCGGGGGCCGCGAGAGGTGAAGTACGCTCAGGTGGGGGGGCGTGGCACTGGGAGGGGGCGCGGCGCGGGCGGGAAGAGGAACCAGCTGGCGATGTTCAGCAGGAATGCTGGTCGTCGCAGTCCCGCTCGCCGTGCCTCTCACCTCGCACCTCTCACCTCCTCTGCGGCCGACCTCCGGGGACACTGTCACTCCGCCCAAGGCTCCTGGGAAGGTAGGAACTGTAAAAGTTACTCCTGTAGCGTGCTGCAGAATTCCCCACTGACAAGTCTCTCTCGAGCGGCGCCCGCGGAGCGGGGGCCGCGAGAGGTGAAGTACGCTCAGGCGGGGGGGCGTGGCACTGGGAGGGGGCGCGGCGCGGGCGGGAAGAGGAACCAGCTGGCGATGTTCAGCAGGAATGCTGGTCCTCGCAGTCCCGCTCGTCGTGCCTCCTCTGCGGCCGACCTCCGGGGACACTGTCACTCCGCCCAAGGCTCCTGGGAAGGTAGGAACTGTAAAAGCTACTCCTGTAGCGTGCTGCAGAATTCCCCACTGACAAGTCTCTCTCGAGCGGCACATCTAGCAAATATTGAAATCCCCTTGTGCAATACCAAATGTAAGTAGAAGCTACCTGTGTAAGCATAGACATGTGGAATTTCAACGATGTGCAACGGAGTATCACAACTGTGTCACCCCAACGTAGACATACAAGTGTACAGTCTCATGGTATCTTTAATCCATAGTTCAAACCTTAAGCTGGCATAATGTCAAAACATAGTTAAATAATAAAACTCTGAAATGATCTGTGTCAGTGACCACAAATGTCATGTGCTGGCTTGACCAACATGGTCGGAGGGGATACATCACTAAAGAAATCCCACTTCATTGAAAACAAGGAACCAAAACATGGCAGTACAAACGTTTCTGAGCACTGGTTCATTCCAATCCAGTGCTGTTGCATCTGGTGAAATGTCATAAGCCTTTGTCAATGGTGTGCCACAACCTCAGTGGCATACAATGATGACACACATCAACAGCTATATCCAGTCCATACACATTGAGGACTTAGCCAATGTGAAGACATATTAGCATGATTTTGGCACAACAATAACATTGTGTTGGAGAACATGATGGCACACATATTGCTAAAGGACCACCACACAACAAGGAACAGGTCCAATGGAGTATAAGCAACTTCCATCCTATTCCTGTGCAAGCTGGCTTGGTACCAGAGTAGTAAACCCAAAGTCTGTGTCAGACATTACCATGAACATTCCATGTTCACTTCATACTTCAAAACAGCATCATTGTTGTCATATGTAGGGTTTCCTACTTAATCTCTTTTTATTGGTCTGTTGTAGGTACCTTCACCATTTGATCTTCATTTGGACATTTCACAATTGTGACATCAGCAGGTACCTACAACAGACCAATAAAAAGAGATTAACTAGGAAACCATACATATGACAACAATCACAGTCCACTACTGGAGTACACAGTACATGGGTAAATGTCTCCTACACAAAGCAACATAAACAGTGTGCATGTGTCAATACCTTCCTCCACAAACAGTTGTGCACAGATTTTCCCACAGCTGTACATTTTATTTATTTATTTATTTATTTTTAAAGTTTTATAGAGCGCGAACCAGACCCAATCTAGGGTATCAGAGCGCTTTACATAGGGCGTAAAGAGAAACCTTCAAAGGGGAAACATTACATATAAGTAACAAGGAGTAACAACATTGAGAAAACTTATTCTGAAAAACAGTAAAAAGACCATTCAAGTTTGTGTGGGTCATAAGTTCTCGTGGTAGCAATGATAAGAGTGTTCAACCAAAAAAGAAAAAAATCAAAATCAAAAAAACAATTAAGTTCAAGAGGGTCTTAATTAAGCGGACTAGAGCATAAAGGTAGATTGGGGATTACCGATCTTGTGACGTGGTTGTATTGATTTAAGGTAGGAATTTGCTCATCAGGAATGATTTTGTTTCCTTTTTGAAGAGAGGGATAGAGGAGATTTTTCTGATGTGTGGTGGAAGGGAGTTCCAAATTCTTGGGGCTGCCCCCGAGAATGCTCTGTTGGAGGTTTTAGACTTTTTTAAACATGAGGGTTTCAGAAGTAGATTATTACCACTCTTAGAATGTCTGTTTCCTCCAGATAGGCTGAGTTTTGGGGTTAGGTACTGAGGGGTGTTGTGGTGCAGCGCCTTGTGTGTGATGCAAGCCATTTTTAGGTGGATTCGAGCGTCATAGGGTAGCCAGTTGAGTGCTTTCAGGTGTGGCGATATTTGGTCACATTTCCTGGACCTTGTTATGAGTCTTGCTGTAGCGTTGAGACAGGCTTTAAGAGGGGTGGTTGAGAGTTTGGGAAGCCCCGTGAGGGTGGTACATCCGTACTCAAGTCTAGAAATAACTAAGGATTAGACTGCAGCTTTGAGGTCCGCGTTCTCAAGAAATTGTTTCATTTTTCTGAGATAGCTGAGATGGAAGCGGGCATTTTTAGCCTATAAGTTGATGTGGTTTTGCATGTTCAGCTTCTTATCTAGAGTATCTCCTAGTGATATGGAGGAGTCCACTACTGTTGGCGTACAGTTCAACGCCGTGATAGTTTTGATTCATTCCTTTGTCTCAGTGGCGTTCTTAGGGGGGGAGATTAGGAGAAACTCTGTTTTTTGCGAGTTTAGCTTGAGGAAGTTGGTCGATAGCCAATGGACTGTCTTTTCAAGAGCTGTATTCATTGACGTTATATCTTCGATAGAGGAGATCTTGATATACAGTTGGGTGTCATCTGCGTACATGTGGAAGGATATGTTCTCCAGCTGTAGTAGCTCGGTGAGTGGTTCGACGTATAGGTTGAATAGCATGGAAGATAGTGTTGAGCCTTGAGGAACTCCCAGTAGGTTAAGAGAGGAAGCTGAGAGCTTGTTGTTGATCAAGTAGGATTGCGATCTGTTTTCCAGGAAAGATTTAAACCACTGAAGGACTTTACCAGAGAAACCCATCCTGTATTCTAGTCTTCTTAGTAGTTTGTTGTGGTTGACCGTATCGAAGGCTGATGAGAAGTCGAGTAAAACTAGCAGGCAGGTTTTGTTGCGGTCCAGGGCTTGCAGCGCGTCATCCACTATATGTAGAATGACTGTTTCTGTGCTATACCCGGGCCTGAAACCCGATTGGTGAGTGTTCAGTAGATTGAAGTTCGAAATGTGTTGGTTTAGTTGCTGCTGAACACATTTTTCCAAGACCTCGGCTAGCATGGGAATATTGGTTATTGGTCGGAAGTTGTTGGGGTGGAGTTATCTGCAGTAGGTTTTTTAAGGATGGGGTTGACTTGTCCTGTTTTTAAGCAATCTGGGATGTGACCTTGTGCTAGTGAGGCATTGATGATATTGGTTCAAAGAGGAGAGATGATATGGAAGAGGTGGGGTAAACAGTTCGAGGGGACAGGGTTGTTGAAGTGATTGTTAAGTTTGGTTGCTGCAATAATATTGGTAATTTCATTGAGATCGTAGAGTTTAAAAGTGGCCCAGAGAGAGGTATTTTTGGGCCGTGGTAGCTTAAGCATAGCAGGAATAATAACTTGATTGGGTGGCTGAGTGAGTGCTGCAGCACTAAGTTCGAGTTGCAGAGAGTTAGTTTTAGCAGAGAAAAATGAAGAAAATTCTACACTGCTCAACTGAGATTTCGATGTTAGGAGCGAAGATTTAGCTAATTTGTTAGATTGTTGTTTCAGAATTTCAAAGAGTTTCTTTGGTCTATTTTTTGCCTTGTCTAGTTCTAATCTGGAAAAGTCTTTTTTTGATTGTAGGATACTTTTATTGTAGTAGTTTTTCGATTTACGCAGAAGTTTGAGATAATTAGGGGAGGGATGTTGCCTCCATTTCCTTTCTGATCTGAGTTTACGTCTCTCTTCATTTAAGGCTTCGCTGAACCATGGGTTATTGTCTTTTTCCCGAATACTTTTGAGTTTTGGTGGAGCGGCTTGCTCGAAAACTTCAGTCATTACGGAGTTGTAGTGAGCTGTAAGGTCATTGACGTCTAATCCGTTATTGGGGGGGTAAGAACCTTCTCACAGTGCATGGCTAGGTTGTTCCAATCGATGTTTTTTGTGTCTCTTATCCAATGTTTATGCTTACATTGTTGTGGGAAGATTTTCTTGGAGGTGGATGGAATTTGGAAGGTGATAATGTGGTGGTCTGACCAATCACATGGCATAACTGAGAGTGAGTCAATAATATTTTGATTAGATATGATCCAATCAAGAGTGGCACCCTTTGAGTGAGTCAGCATTGAAATAACTTGGGTCAGTTCGTTTTGTGGTGTTCTTTACAATTGGCTCAGAGATGTGTGCGGTTAATGATTGAGGATTATTCAGGTATATTCCTCTCGGTCTTGGATGACAAGTTCGACTTGGGTCGCTAGGGACTGGGAGTATAGCATATTCCTCTTTATTAGAAGTAGGACTAGCTGTGGTTTCATATTGCTGAAGAAGTGATAGGATATCACTGTCAGTTATATTATTGTAGGGTCTGCTTGTACGCAAGAATCGATCCGATAGAGGTAGTGGGATTGTTTTTATCCCCTTTGCGCCTGTTTCTAGGGATTTTCAAGATGTTTAAGTGTGGAAAGGGAGTTTTCAGTGAGTTGTAGGATGTTTCTAATTTCAAGGATAACGTTTTGTAAGTATCGGACGGTGACGTCAGTCTGTGTTTTAAGAGAATCTTGATAGGGCGGGGGGAGCTGAAATAGGGTGTTGAAAGGGGGGCATTAATGTGGTTGTTCTTGCTAGTTCTAGAGGAGGGAGGTGGTATGGTGTGTGCGATGTGTGGGGAGTTGCTGCCGCTACTTTCAGCAAATATAGGAGGAGGCACGGGCCGAAGCTCCTCCGAAGGCGCTGATAGGGTGGGGGGCTTCACAACAACAGTCAGTCATGTGCAAAGTCATTACATCCCACAGCATGCTTAGACTTATGATTATGGGTTGTGGTCCTTTTATTATGGGTTTGTCCGGCTTGCCTAAAGAAGAATGTTGGGTTTGTTCAATGATTGATTATGGGCCGGACAACTGTAAAATGGGTTTGTCGTTTGGCAGACCTTGCATGTCCATGTTAGGCATTTTTTGCATGCTTGCAAAAGCTAGGACTGCCCCTTACTTGTATGCTGAAGTTTGTAACCCTAAGCATATAAAAGGCCTCTGTTTTCTGTATTCCTCAGACTACCTCATTCAGTTGCTACGGCTTCTGTGTGACGTGGCCTCACTTATTAAATTTAATAAAGATGTCTTTTCATATTTTCAGCTTCTGTGCTAAGTTCTTTTTTTTATTAGTAAGTATTCCCTGAGAATGAAGATTTCAGTTCTTCATGTATCCGATACATACAACACAACCAGCTTACTTTCAGCACACACAGAATCATGCATCAAATATCAGAGCTAATCTCTACGACTTAGGAACCTCCAGGTCCAACTTCCGAGCACTCCACCAGATTTTTCTAGAGGTACTGAAGGGTAACTTACATTGCCTCTTTTTCATTATTGTATTATATTTTTGCTCTCCATCACCAGGACTAATTAGGTCATGCAATTTTAAACCACTCATAGGTTTCTCCCCCAGTCCTGATGAATATCCCCCATAAGAATTCAAATTCCCAGCATACAAATACCCCTGTAAGGATTCAAATTCCCTGCATATATCATTGGGGTTGAAACGTCAACGGTTCTTATGCTTCCACATACAGTCAACAGTGATTGATTAACTGTGACATTCCTCTACTGTGGTTTTTCATGTACAATGTGCCTTCATTATGGCTGGATAGGCTATTATTGATGTATATATTGCACATGGCCCTTCCTTCTTCGCCAACCCTCACCAACTCACACCCTTTGAGCACTCCCTCACTCTCCTTCCTTTTAGCACCTTTACAATACTTTGTAGGCATTTTTGTGCTAGTATTTGAATTTGAATGACTTTTTTCTCTCTACTAAAATAAATCAATTGTTAAATTGGATTCACTAACGGTGATGTTGGATTATATGTTGAGTTTATCTCCACTGTGACCATTTAATCTTGTACTGGGGATGTTCCTAGGCAGACACATGTACAATGGTTCTTTGTGATGAAATCTCTCACCAGCTGGAGCCACATTGTCCCCATTCTACCCTTCTGTACTGGATATGACACCTAGCTAAGCTGCTCATGTGCAGCTTTCAACTGTGTCATCTGGCAGTAGACAGATGTGAAGGTGTTGCTTGGGAAGTGTGTACAGTGCTGAATGGCTCTCCATGTCAACTTCTTCTTGGTTGTCACATATTGCTGCAATATAGCTGTAGCAGGTGCCGGGCAATTCTACATATTGTAGATTAGGGGCACCTGAACATTTGCTGACTGCAGGGCCTTGTGTGGATAGGTAGTAATGCATTCAATGTGGGCCTCCCATTTGATGGCATCAGGTACAATGGTATGCTACAAGAGCCTAGGTTGACAGGGTGATGACATCTCCTACTACACACAGGAGCGTGGATTTGGGACACAGTCACACATGCAGTTGGAGCTAAATGTGTTTATGACACTATTATGTGTATAAGTGTTACAATAGTGGTGACCCTTATACAGTAGTTATTATGCAGAAGATGGTAATCCTGCTGTGATACTGAGAATCCTCATGCATAGTAAATGAAGATAGTTTTCAGAGAAAACCACACAACATTTATACAGCACTTAACTAGGTAAAAGGTCAAATCAGAAACGGTTATGTACAGCAATGGTAGGACAAATGTAAGTAAAAGGTCATACAACATCCTAGGCCTATATCGGGGTACATTGGGGTTCATCAAAACTTCTACTATTCTTTCAGCATCAACGCAGGGCAGCGAAGTAGACATGACCGAGACCACTGATGAAACAGCTGGCCACAGCTGTTCCTGTCGAGCCAGTGACACAGAGGGAACCAGTGGCCAAGAGGGTGATGAGAATGCCATGGAGGAGCCAGAAGACTCATCGTCATCTTCATCATCAGAATCAAGCTCCAGTGGATACCCCCTGGTGGTGGTGGACTTCCCTTGACCAGCATCCGCAACATTTGTGTCTGCCAAACCCATTCCATCTCCTCCCTTCCTACTGCTCCCCAGCCAGCTGTCCGGGCCCACTTCCCTAAGACTGGGGGAGTCTCATTTGCACCAGGTACCTCACCCCATGCCTGTGTCTCCCCTTCTGCCCTGAGCCCGGAGACAATTGACATCCTAAGGCAGAGCTCTGTGGGTCAGACTGTAGTGCTCAATGCCGTCCAGGTGCAAAGCCACCATCTTACGCAGATGGTGTTCTACTTGGGAGGCATTCATGCTACCGTGTCTGGCTTACAGAGATCTTTACAGGCTTAGGCCTCCATGGAATCACTCTACCTATTCTAGCTTTTCACCTCGTCTTACCCATCCACAGACCCTATTTCCCATATCTGCCCAAAGCGCACTCACACATCAGCACTCATCCATCTCAACATCCACACGAAGCACACAACAGAAAAAGAAGAAAAAAGACAGGCACACTGCCACTCACCAGGCACTCGACCCCCTCACTACCACATCCAGTGACATACACCTAGATACCACACCCACGGCACCAAATACATCCATGACACAAGTACAGCCAGACACCACACCAGTCACAGCCACTACACACATACAGCCAGACACAGTCACTACAGACACCACACACCCAGGCACCACCCCCCCCAGACACAGCCACTACTGGCATCACACACCCAGACACTACACCCAAACCCTCAGTAACAGCCACTACTGGCATCACACACCCAGACACAGCACCCATACCACCAGTCACAGACACATCACACATTAGCAAGGGACGCCAGCATACATCAACCACACACACAGAAACATTCACAAACAGCATGCACATCCACACCTCAGACCTCACACCCCTCTACCTCCAACACACAACGCCTTGCTTTACCTCCGCCTCAGTCTCCCAAAGAACTCACCAGCTGCCCCAATACAAAAGGTCTTATTTCCCACCCCTACACTACCCTTCCACTTCCAATGCAACCCCAAAAACACATGCCCCCTACAAAACCCTTCCCTTCCACACAAGGCCGTAGGAAGAGGAAATACACCCATGCAGAAATGGGCCCACCCTCTCCCAAAACCCAAGGGATATCTTCCCCAGATCTTCTAAGGGCAAAGAAATTCTAAAAAAAAATGCTCCCACCCTCCCTATACCCATCACTATCATTCATGCTTACTGTATACCCTGTATGGTCAAGCCCAGCACTCCCAAACCTGAACCCATCCCTCCCATAGGCCAACCCAACCCTTTCAATCCCAAGCCCAATCCTCCCATGGACCAACCCAGCCCTCCCAATCCCAACCCCAGCTAACTGGAGTAACATCATTGAGGTGCGTGGACTGCCCACTAGATGCCCTTCCTTTTGTGAAGTTTCCACGGCAGTTTTCTGGATGGCAAGTTAGGTGGCACAGCAGTGTGCTGGACCATATCCTGGATTTTGGACTGGCCATTGGCCTTTGTTTTGGGGGGCAAAATTGTATTTAGTAATACATAACTTGCTTTGTTTAGAAACCTTTGTCCAGCCATTGCTACTGATGCAACTTGTTGTTATTGCCTCATTTAGGATGTGCGACTACAGCTGTGTATGTTTTACCATGATAGCTGATCCATTTGCAGAGGTACGTATGGTCAGACCTTGGGACAAATTATGGTGTTACAGAGGACGTGGGTCAATGTTCAATGGATAGATATGTGGGATGAATTCCAATTTTGGCTGACATTGCATTGTGTGGGATCTGCTATGGTAAGTATTGCTGTTTGATTTGGCCAATGTCCACATCTTTTGGCTTGCTGTAGTACCTGAGATGTAGAGTGGATATGTGTTTCATGTATGCAAAGAAGGTATTTGTTTCTCCACACATGTGGTGTGTTGTATTGTCATACCTAATTGGTACTTTGGATGAACATGTTCCCTTTCTACATACTTTTAATAGATATCTGACAACTGCAGTTGCTGCAGTGTTTATTTCAGGACTTGCACTTACATATTAGCCACACATGCATGCCACTTTGTGAAAATGTTAGTTGTCCCTGATATACCTCATGACAAAGGCCATGGGCACACGGAGACATTGAAGAAGGTGCAGTACAGACTGTCCACCAGGTTGGGGTGACCCAAATCTCCAGGGGGTCTTTAAATTGTGCTTTTACATTCATGAGGCAGTGCTTTGATGGAATCCCATTTACCTGACTTTCCTTTTTCATGGGGTTGATGCGTGAAGGCCCATTACAGTACTTTAGCAGTGGAGCTGTGTTTTATTTTATAGACATCCAAACTGATGCATATTCGATATTACAACAGGACCCATCTTATGAGCAATGTGAGAGAGAGGTTCACAGAAGATGCTAGCTATGTTATTCATGAGGAGGTGCTGTTTAGTGACACTGTTTATTGCACACGTCATTACACCAGCTTCTGGGATGTCCACACATGTAGAGATTGTGGGAGTGTGCCTGTGCATTGTCACTGACCTGGACAAAGAGGGAATCATTAAGATTTAATGGGAACATACATGTTGCGTAAAAGGACCCACAAAATATGTTTAGAGCTGGGATACGTCGCCCCTAGCCTTATCCACAGTGTGGTGGCTCTGGGTAGGGGGTGGATTTGGTGTCACAACTCCATGATTAATGTATAGTGTGGGACAAAGTTGGCTAGGAGTGCTTTCTGTCAGTTGATGTGCAATGTGGGTAGAATTTTCAACAGGGATGTTTGGTCTGCCCACACTGACAGATACATCCTCTAGCTTTCTTCTATGTTGTGGTGGGCTTGTACAGTTTTGAGGAATTTGTGTTTTATTGTGTTTTTCTTCCTCTCCACAAGAGGACTTTGAGTGGGATTACTGTACTGGGGACTCTCTCACAGGAGCGTGGCTGATGTACATGAGAGAGAGAGGCGTACAAGCATGTAAGCTGTACGTCTGTAATTGTCATATTATCCCACACAAACACAAACAAAATATTCCTACTTCTGTCATTGCATAACCTCAAAGTTATCTGATACAACGAGTTACTTTGCACCTACTAGAAGCCTAGACTCATGGATTTGACAATGGTTCTTAGTTACATTAGTTATTGGAGCAAAACTGTGACTTAATTGCATAATATCATGATTATGCTTAAGTTCTGCCCTGAAAACACTGGAAATGGAGTATTAGGAGTCCCTTTGCAGTTACATATGCGGCAGTGGTGAAGAGTTGGATTTAATCTGCATATTGATGGTGAGTGTAAATATGGAGAGTCTGATGGAACCCGTCTCAGCATATGCTTGTTTGACCTGCCGGTAATAACCAAAGGCAGACTGTAGACCACTTCAAGCCCTGCTACACAACTCTCACTACTCGCTCTTTCCACTGTCACTTCAGACCCCCTCATGCCTTGCTTCTAATGAAATATGTATTGGCAAGTTGTCCCAGCATAATGACTTGAAACCTGTGGCTCACAACCCCTCCCCCCCACTCATACTGAACAAGCTAAGCCCCTGCTTTTCCATGGCAGAGCATCAATTTGCTGAGGAGTCCATGGACATGGGTAGGTGTGAGACTTACTGGCAGTTCTGATTTTGAATGTCATCAAGCAGGTACAGCAGCCACATGGCATGTTGGATAGGCTCAATGCCGACACAGAATCTGAAAAGCTGTGTAGAGGTGACTATTGGCCTTCTATCTCTCCCTTTCCACCAGCTCAGATCAGGTGGTTGAACCAAAGTAAAGTAAAGTCCATATTTGTAAAGCGCACAATCACCCGTAAGGGTCTCTAGGCGCTGGAGGGCCGTCGGAAAGATTAAGCGAGCTATTGCCCAGAGTCACATGGTGCTGGGCTAACCTGCCGCCGGAGCCGGGGATCGAACCGTGGTCCCCAGCTTCCAGCGTCAGTCGCCCTGGCAGCGGCGCCACACCTCTTACACAGTTGGCTCATCGGAAAGGCACTTCGTAATTGAGCAGGCGGTTCGTAAGGCAGTCCACTCTCTGACTGGCTCCATTGGTTCTCCATTGGTTCTTTCAGACGCCACTGTTGTAAAAAATTCCTGGCAGAGTCGTATAGACCATGGTGGTCAGATTTCTGTGCCTACCCAAGCATTGTAAACGGGTGGTCGGAGCATCCGCTTCTGATAAGATTTCAAACACAAGAAGATGATGGACGGAGCGCTGAAACTTTCCAGACACTCACCCCAGTCACAGATCTGGGTTGAACCCATCATCGTTCTTAAGCTCACTTCGCCACGTCAGTTCAGACACAGCTATATTCAACTCAGTCTTGACCCTGTGTCTGATGGGAACAGTCAAGCCCGTACTGCTAAGCCATGTCTTCCCTGGACCAGAAACAAGCATCCTGGGACCGGTTTTGGGATAACAGCCCTCATTAGCCAGGCTAGCCTAAAACCAGTCCTAGGATGCTTGTTTCCAGTCTGGACTGTTCCCTTTGGGCGCAGGGTCAAGACTGATTTGCTATACCCAGACGTGGGTCCTGTGCTCACCAAGCCACTGGAGTCAAGCTATCCTGGCTGATACGGGATGAAAGCCAGAAACCGGTCCTAGGATGCTTGTTTCCAGTCCAGGGAGGACCTGGCCTGGCAGTTCAGGCTGGACTGTTCCGTTTGGGTCCAGGGTCAAGACTGATTTGCATACAGCTCGGTCCAAACTGGAATGGCATGGTGAGCAAAACACTAAGAATTTAGGCCCAGATCTCTGTACTGGGGTGAATGTATCACATTGTTCTGCATTCTGTCCATCAATTTTTCTTTTTGCATCCGATAAGATTACGGCAGTCCGACCACCCCTGACAGGAACACGGAAGCCGGTCTACCAGGCATCATGAGACCCCATGTGATGCTTTTATAAAATTATGTGTATCCATTGTGTTACTTTGTTTTTATGTAATAAATAATTTACATTATTTTTTAAATAATAATATTAATTATTTTATCTCAGTGAGTAATGAAAATGTAGAATTATTTTCCCACTGACAATATTAATATTTTACTACTTTAAAAAATATATGTTTAAATTATTTTGGTGTATTAGGTTGTAGTTTTCAGATACTTGGTACATTTTATATGTGGTTTAGAGGATAGATTTGGTTATTATTTCGACGTATTCTAGTTCTTTGTTGTTTACACATAGTCTTAATTGTAGATTTTCATAGATTTTTCTAGTTTGTTTGGTTATTTTAGGACAGATTTCTATAACATATTGTTCTAGTCTAAGTTCTTGGTAGCTTTGCTCTTTTTGTAAGGCTTATAGTAATTTGTTTCCCGTAGGTTGAGTTCTGCCTAGTGAGTGTTGGAAGGCATCATGCATTCCTTCTATTGCTTTCTTTGTTTTTGCCTCCTCTGCCAAGGTACTGTGATAGACATTCAACCATAGTATGTGGAATTGTGGCCGGCATCTGTCCCCTGACCTATGTAGTCTACCTACCCATGGGTCCTCAAAGTAGTTAATTAGGGGAGCTAGTTTGTCTTCATTATTTTGGCAACAGGACTCTATATTTGGATGTTGTAATGTCTGGCTACTTCTACCACCGGGACATAGGCTAGTACAAATAGTTTTTGATTTCAGAGGCAGATTGCTGTTGGTTGCGTATTCCACACTTAGGGTCTGATTACGATGTCGGAAAGCCTCCTCCCGACTATCAGAATATCCTAGACAGTGTCGGAACCCTACTGACCGACTCAGTTGGTTTACAATCTGACTAACCGACTACGATGTGTAGGTCAGTTTGTAAATTGCACAGTCTTTCTGAATCGGTTCAGACCATCTCTCAGAGGATCGGTGTTGGTCGGGCCGGCATCGTGCAGCTCTATGGACTCTGTTTCCGACTGAGCGATTATGATGTCAGTTTCAAACAGCCTTTCTGAGTCGGCCTGTTCGGCACAAGAAGGCTGTCGGAAAGTGGCTTTTGGGGCCCCTAGCTTGGCCCTCTTCATCCTGTGGCCTTCGGTTTCGGGTCAAGGGGGTATCTAAGGGGGCCCCCCTGTAAAACCCTGCACTGTGTGGCAGGCACCATGGGGTGCCTGCGACAGGGCACACACCTCATTACCCCATAGGAGCCTGTGTTGTCGGGCGGAACACGGGCTCTCATAGGAGTCAATGGGAATCCGACCAAACAGTGTTCGGTCACATTGCACTCGGTTGGGAAGAACCGCCGACCGCGAGATGGTCAGTCCTGATTGTTTGGGAGTAATGCACACACAAAAGGTATATTATTTTTAGCAAATTCACCATGGACGGTGGACAGTTTATGGAATGGTTTGGGACATATTTTAAATGTGCCATCCATCATCCATGTTTGACATTGGGCTAAGTTTGAATCAGTTTGTTGGGATTGCAAATATAAGTATATGTTTTGACGGCTTTTATTCTTATATAATAGGAATTCTTCCTCTCTTTGGGTGATTGTAAGCTGTAGTGGGACGTCTATCTCAATGTTTTAGGATCAGGTAGGGTTTTGCCGGTGGCCCTTTTAGTTTGAGTTATAAGGCATTTCAAGGTGGATATTGATGCTAACTGTCCTGTTATATATTCTGGTATATGGGGTAGTATGTCTTTAAGTATGTGCGCTGGGCGTTCCTGGGAACTAGTACTTGCTTCCCTTATATTTTCTAATACTTCTCTCACTTCTCTTTCTGTTACATAGGGAGGGAGGTTATGCTCTTTTACATTAATTACTACAGTTTTTCTGGTAGTTGCCTTCCCGTAACATACATTAGAATATTATTTGGTACATTTCCAATTGATATGTTAAAGAGAAGCATTTTCTGTACATGTATCCCATGTAACCAGTAAAGGTTTCCACTTCTATGATGCTATACATTTTGCACCTTCTGTCAGTGTGTATTTATTTACTATAATAACATGAAAATATGAAAATAGTTATTAATAAGCGCCTGATTATGAGTTTGATGGTCCGACCACCAGAGATCCGCTTTGTCTATGGCACTGCTGCACCAGCTATCTACCGGCCGCCAGATTACAAGTTGTACTATCTGAAACACTGACCCCGGCCACAGTGGTCTACCCGGTGGGACCGCAGCAGTCTGCAATGGCAGCAGTATGTTCACACATACCGCCAAGTCTGTGGTCCACCTGCCGAACGTATTATGACTACACCGTCATACTCGTGGTCTCCATGGGGTGGTCAACAAACTGCAGTTACTCAACAACAGCTGACAGCCACCTTAGGTGCCAAGAAAAACCAACACAACAGTCACCATTGTATGGATTTACAAACTACACACCTGATGTGCTTTGGCAAGAGGACACATCTGCGAATCAAACTAAAAAAGACACTACATTGCTGAGCAACATCCTTTGCTTCCAAACTGCAGCTGACAAGCCAGGCACCAGCGTTTTCTGCATTTTTAGATAAGGCTCCCCCTTTTTCATCTTTTCATGCAACACTCTCCACTACCTGTAAATGTTGTTTTACACCTTTTTACCTCTATCACTGGTTAGTTTTTCATTCATATATTCACTTACTCATCATGCCTGGGAAAAAACAAGTTTCACTGAGCAAGAGTTGACAGACATGGTGGATGAAAACATTAGAGTAGAGACACACATTTTTGGAGCCTAAGTCCACCAGACTCCTCTAAATAGGAACATTGAAATGTGGGAGAGGATATTCAGCAGAGTGGATGCTGTTGGGGCCACCCTGCGCACACAGGGTGACATTAGGGAGAGGTGAAATGACATCAGGCTGAGGGTACGTGCCATGTACAACATCCATCACCTGGAGGCTCAGGGGACTGCCGGTGACCCGCCCAGCGCACCATTACAACTCTTTCCCTGGGAGGAGAAGGTCTTGGCCATCCTGCATACTGAGAGCTTGACAGGAATAGAGGGGGGGAGTAGACTTTGGTATGTTACACTTCAATAACTTCTACATTAGCAAAATGTCCTGTTTTCTCTCAACTCTGCTTTTGCTATTGTTTTCTCTTCATACTTTCTTAACATGCCATCCTCAAAGTATCTGAGATGTTGGTTTGTCTGTGGCAATATGTATAGCTGCATATAAGAGAATATGTATCCAACCCCATGACATCCAACATGTTGCAATGCTGTCTGCAAGTGCATTACCATCAAAATATCAAGCCAGGACCCATGATAAGTGTTAAAATGTAAATGTATGGCACATCCCAAATTCATGTTGCCAACAGCTATGGTACAGTAACCGTTCGTCAAGTGTTGGTAAAGCGAGATTGAAGTGACTACAACTACCATGAGGACTTGTGACTGGGACTCAAACCAATATGCTAGACTCCTTTTGCCCCTTCTCCCTTGTCTGCCATGGTACTACTAATCTGTACTAGTAATGCAGGTTACCATTTGTCAAGTGTTGGTAAATTAAGATTGAAGCGACTACAACTACCATGAGGCCTTCTTACTGAAACTCAAATAAAGATGCTAGACTCCTCTTGTTCCTTCTCACTTGTCTGCTATGTTATTACTGATCTACACTAGTCATGCTGGTTACCATTTGTCAAGTGTTGATAAAGTGAGATTGAAGTGACTACAACTAAGTAGTAGAGATAGAAAAGCTACCACTAGTACCATAACGCCCTGTCACTACGACTCTAACTAAGATACCACACTGGTTTTGCCCCTTCTCACTTGCCTCCCATGTTACTACTGATCCTCACTAGTCATGCAGCTTACCATTTGTCAAGTGTTGATAAAGTGAGATTGAAGTGACAACAACTACCATGAGGCCTTGTGAATGAAACTCAAACCAAGATGCTACGCTCCTTTTGCCCATTCTCACTTATCTTCCAGGTTACTCTATTTAAACTAGTCATGCAGGTTACCATTTGTCAAGTGTTGCTAAAGTGAGATTGACTACAACTACCATGATGCCTTGAGATTGATTGTAACTTTAACTTCCTTTTGCCCCTTCTCACTTGTCTGCCATGTCATTACTGATCTTCACTCTTCATGGACTGTGCAATGTACAGACAATGTTACACTCAGATATATGTGAATACTTTGCCTGATGGTGTCCTTGAGCCATCAACTGAAACTATTGATGGCATGAGTGACACCATAACAACAGTGCACCCCTAATATATGTCATCCATGAAGGAAACTCAGCTGATTAGCATGGCCAGGTGACCCCTTTACTCTGCACTTTTCACACGATGAACAATGCTACATATACAACCAAGCTGGGTGGTTGCCTAAATTTGACACAACTAAGCTTTGGAACAGACTGTGTTTGTAGAAGAGTTTTGGAGATGTCATGTTTATCCCTAAGCCAAATTCTACATTTCTGCACATATAATGTGCTGATGAAATCTACTACATATATTTAATGTCAACAAATGTCTAGTAAGCAAGTTCAACTATACGCAAATAGATGACAATACAAATCTCTATCTATTTTATTTCACTCTAGGTCCCCATTTACTTTGACACAAACAACGTACCATGAATGACGTTCACCACTACCCTCACTGACCTCATCGTACCCCATGCCATCGCCTCCATGGAATACATTCTGCTCGGAGACCTGAACTTCCACCTCAACAACCTCAGTGACAACCTCAGCGACCCCAACCGCTCTTCTGGACAACCTCGCAACATTGGACTGAAAAGGCTTGTCACCACCCCTACCCACAAGGCAGGACACACCCTCGACCCCATATTCACAGGAGGGTACAACATCCACTTCAGTCACACCACGCAACCCCACTGGGTGGACAATCACTGCGTACACTTCTCCTTCGACAAAACCACCGCTCACAAACCCACACCAAGCCCCGGCAAAGGAACTGGAGCAAAGTCACTGAGGACCACCTCAACTCCACCCTCATCCATGATCTCCCTCTCGCCACGACCAACGTCAACTCTGCAGCCAATGAACTTCACAGATGAATTACGCACTGCGCCAATAAGCTTGCCCCCCTCCGCAACTCTGACAGACAGTGCCCCATGAAAGCCACCTGGTTCACCACTAACCACCGAGATTCCAGACGCCCTCATAGACATCTCGAGAAATCATAGAGAAACAGCAAAACCCCGGAGGCTAGGACCACCTACAAGATCGCCATGACATACTACCACCAAAGCATCAGATCCACCAAAAGGACCTTCATCCAGGACAAAATCCTCACCAACTCCAGCAACTCAAAGTAACATTTCACCATCATCCAGGAATTCACCAACCCCCGCAGTGTAGCCTCAGACATCACACCTTCCCAGGACCTCTGCAACAAACTCGGCTCCTACTTCCATCTCAAGATCAAGTCAATGAAAGACTCCAGACACCGAAACCACCCCTACCCCCATCAAAGCCAGCCAGCCTACCATATCCACCTGGACCCCGGTCACCACCAAAGTCACTACCACGAACATGAAGGGCATTTACTCAGGAGACCTCATGGACCCCTGCCCGCCGTACATCTTCCACAGACCCATCGCCACTATAGCATCCGAGCTACAACGCACCATCAATGCCACCTTCGAACCCGAAAACATGCAGAAGTCAAATCCCTCCTCAAGGAGCCCTCTGTAGACCTGACAGACCTCAAC
Organism: Lissotriton helveticus; assembly: GCF_964261635.1. Lineage (NCBI taxonomy): Eukaryota > Metazoa > Chordata > Amphibia > Caudata > Salamandridae > Lissotriton > Lissotriton helveticus. The sequence continues at coordinate 562,670,442 of NC_136057.1, read as the reverse complement.
AACTACAGACCCATCTCTCGCCTCCCCTTCATGGCTAAAGTCACTGAGACGATTGTAAACATTCAGCTCACGAACTTCATCGAAACTAACTCCATCCTCAACTCCTCCCAATCCAGATTCCACAGCAACCACAGCACCAAGACCACCCTCCTTGATGCCACAGATGACATCCGTACTCTCCTCGACCAAGGCCACACTGCGGCCCTCCTCTGACTAGACCTCTCTGCAGCCTTCTACACTGTCTCCCACCGCACTCTCACTGCCAGACTCTATGATGACGGCAGAGAGGGAACCACCCTCGACTGGATCCGCTCTTTGCTCACTAGCCGAACCCAAAGAATCAGGCTCCCGACTTTCCTCTCTGAACCCACAGAGATCAACTGCGGCTTTCCCCAAGGATCATTGCTCAGCCCCACTCTCTTTAACATCTACATGACCCCCTCGCCACCATCGTCAAACAGCACGGACTCAACATAGTATCCTATGGCGATGACACCCAGCTTATTCTCTCCCTCGGGAAGGAACCCAACACCACCATACTAAGCTTCCAGGATGGAATGAAGGATGTCACATCCTGTATGAGCAGCAGCTGTCTGAAGCTCAAACTTGTAAAAGACAGAAGTCCTAGTCCTCTGACCCACCCCCTCAGCATGGGACAACTTCAGGTGGCCCACTGCCCTTGGCAACCCCCCATTCCGACAGACCAAACCCGGAACTTCGGTATCATACTTGACTCCTCCCTCACCATGACCCACGGATAAACGCATTCTCCTCCACATGCTTCAACACCCTCTGCATCCTTTACAAGACCTTCAAGCAGATCCCCCGTCTCCAGAAAGACCATCACCCACGCACTCATAACAAGCAGACTACTCAACGCCCTCTATGCCGGAATTAACAATTCCCTGGTCCGTAAACTCCACATCATCCAGAACACTACCTGTCAAAACTCATCCTGGGCATCCCACAGCATGAACACATCACCCAGCACCTACAAAACCTCCACTGGCTCCCGTTGAGAAAATAGTAACCTTCAAGCTACTCACTCAGGCCTACAATTCCCTCCACAACATCAGACCCGAATACCTCAACAAAAGAGTCTCCTTCCACGTACCCAAGAAAAACCACTACTCTGCCGACCTTGCAGAAATCCTGTGCATTTGCAGAGCCAGAGCGGGTCGAAGAGCTTACTCCTACATCGTGGCACAGACATGGAACAAGCTCCCGCTCAACATAGGACCTTGCCCCACTCTGCACACCTTCAGGAAGAGCCTCAAGACCTGGCTCTTCGGCTGAATCAGAGATGCACACGCTCCCCAGTGCTTTGAGACCTCATGGGTGAGAAGAGCACTTAACAAATCCCTTATTGACTGATTGAACGTGGATGTAGATACCTCAATTCCATCATTAACAATGTTCTCTATTTCTCAACAGGTCGATCTGCCAGTGCACCTGCACAGAGGTCTGAAAACTGAACAGAGTCCCTCTCCACCCCAGGACCAATCCCTCCATGATGACAGCACTCCTGAAGAGGTGGACGGGGATGTTGGTCCTGGTGCATCTGGTTAGCCTGGACAAATGCGAACAGTGGGGCTCACTGTGACCACAACACTCCCACCACAGCTGCAATATCTCAGTCAACCACTGCCCCCCAACCTGTGCACCTAACACAGTCAGTCCCATCCTGTTCCCCCCAGTTCTGGATTCTCAGATGGCTAACACCACCCCAGTCACTGAGGAACAAGGACCTAGTGGAAGGGTGCAGTCTGTGCCAAGGGCACAGGGCCATGGGGGTAGATGTAGTAGGAGGGTAACGGTGGGCCCGCAGAGTGAGCCCACTGAGGCCAAAGACACCCAGGGCTGCCATCACCCAAGTCCTGGGAGTATACCAGGGCTCCCAGAGTGTCATGAGCCAGGTATTGACCAAAATCCAGGAAATGAAGGAGCTGTAGAGGGACACATACCAGAAGGTTGCTGCCATCCACACAGAGGTGGCCATGATCCACACTGTGGTGGCCGGCATCTGCACAGAGGTGGCAAGCATCTGCACTGAGGTGACCTCCCTGCTTCGGGTGCTGCAGTACATCTTCAAGGCATTTCAAACCTGCATCTAACCCTTCCTGTGGTCCAAATATATCCACATCATCAACATCTGCCGCAGTCACAGGAAGGGAGGCCCTGTCAGAGGACGACACACATGCATGCACCCCTGTTCAGCAGCTCCAGATCCCTCTCTGTCAGAGGGAGGGGACATCCACGCAAAAATCCAGGAGCTCAGGATGGCAAGACACCCACTACCGCCATGAATAAACCTTGCCCCTCTTGTCCTCTTCACTTTTACATATCTGATGGGAGGAGTATGTTGGACTTTATACTCCTGACAATTTGGACTCTATAACAATGGTTTCCTGACTAAAGACTTCACATATTTGTTGTCACTCTTTAATTTTAAGTTGATTTCTTGCCCTTATTGCCTTCATTAAAAACACATGTCACTAAAGCATTGTCACCTGTTGTAATTCTCACATATAACAATGTGAATGTACTACCATGTGAACTTTGCAATGTCAAAAATAGAGACTTCATTTAGTCAGCAGCCCGTCATTCTCCTCTCTTCTTCTCTACCGCCCAGCGCCTTGGCACCCTCTGGTATTAGTGTGCTGTATAAGTCCTCATCCTATCCATCCTATCATATCCTGAGTTGAACATTGTTTACATACAACATATTCGTGTTTCCAGAAGTCTCTATTTTTTTTTCATACGGTTATGAAAAAAAATAGAGACTTCTGGAAACACGAATATGTTGTATGTAAACAATGTTCAACTCAGGATAGGATAGGATGGATAGGATGAGGACTTATACAGCACACTAATACCAGAGGGTGCCAAGGAGCTGGGCGGTAGAGAAGAAGAGAGGAGAATGACGGGCTGCTGACTAAATTGAGAAAAGCCAAGTCTTCAGCAGTTTTTTGAACACCAGAAGTGATCCTACCTGGGAAATCGAGGAGGGTAGAGTATTCCAAAGTTTTGCAGCTGGCACCGAGAAGAAACGGCCTCCTCATTTGGCTTTGCGGACTCTAGGGATGATCAATTTTCTCTAGGGGGAAGATCTCAGAGCCCTCCCAGTCATATACTATTTAAACATTGTTTTCAGCTGCTGCGACCCTTTATTATGCAGGGCCTTGTGCTTGTGAACCGTACACAAGGCTTTGAAGAAGATTACCTTCTAATAGGGAGCCAGTGCAGCATGTAAAGCCCCTCCTTTTCTGGGATATTAAGGATCGGCCTGGCAGCTCCGTTTTATACAACCTGAAGCCTGTTCCGGGAGGCTGTACTAATATTCAGATACAGGGCATTACAGTAGTCAAGCCAGGAGGTAACTAATGCAATGATCCTGGGCCGATGGAGCGCTGAAGGAGTATACAGGACCACCTTTCTAAGAGTCTTCAGAATTTAAGAGCTAGTGCTGACAGTGCGACTGACCTGAGCCTCAAAGGTCAGGCCCACGTCACAAATAACCCCCAAGTTTTTGACTGTGTTGGCGGGAACAGGAAGGGGATCACAATCTTCTGGCGACGAGGCATTCAACCAGATTGAAGTCTGAGGACCAAAAACTAGGACCTCAGTTTTTTCAGATCACTACCATGTCACAAGAACACATATACACAAGTGTCTGGTCTTACACCATATTTAATCTATTGTTCAAATAATAGGTTGACATGGTTTCAGACACATAGCAAATAAGACATGACTCAGTTATTCTGGGTCAGTGATCACACAATCACTAGCAGACTTTCACAACTTGGAAGGAGGGTATACATCTCATAATATCCCACAAAATGGAAAACAATAGCTTAGGTATACATCATCAGATGGGGCCACATGGCATACATCACAAAAGGAACCCTACATCAAATAAACAAATTAACATGCTCATGTCAGTGCAACAGTTTCTAACCACAGGGTCATTTCAATCCAGTGTTGCTTGCATCTGGTGGAATGTCTCAAACAAATGTCAGTGATGTCCTACAAGCACTTTGGCCTACAATGAGGAGTCACATTAACAGCTGCATCCAGTTCATACACAATGAGGAATTAGTCAATGAGAAGTCAAGATTGCATAAATTAGGCCCAACACAACATTGTATCGGACCGCATGATGGGACACATATTGCATTAGGAGCAACGCATCATACGGAACAAGCACAATGGAAGATAGGTAACTTCAATCCTATCGCTGTGCAAGCTGTCTTGGTAACAACTTTGTACACCCAAACCCTGTGTCAAACATTCCTAGGACTGATCCATGTCCACTTGAACATCTGAACAGCATCATATGCTTGCTAATGTCACAACTCTGAAATGTACAAATGAAGATGACAGGGTGAAGGTACGTCGGAGCCTCGAGGGAGTACTGTAAGGTTGCTGAGAGGGAGTAGCCGACAGGCGTCCCTTCCACCTCCTCGAAGGACTCAGGGAGCCTAATGATGGTCCCAGATTATGATCTTAGGTGTTTGACACAGACAAATTAGGTGCTGTATATTTGTTTTTGTTTTTTTGTTTTTTACTGCTATTATGTTCACAGCAACAACAGGAGGGGGAGCATCATTTCTCCTTTAATACTTTAATATCCTGAGGGCCTTGGGGTGGTGCTTGAAACTAGTTGACCTACCAGGGAAACAGTAGGTAATTATGCCCAGAGCTTTTTCTCGCTTTTCCACAGGTTTTAGTATATCATTTTAGAGGTATGACATAAACATGTTTTTCTCCCACCAAGTTGGTATTTTTAACTTTAAAAAAAAACACTCCATCTTCATTTTAAGACAACATAGGTGTATAGGTGCATAGGGACACCCGTATTTTTCAATCAAGAGCTCCTGCGTATTCGTTGGTAGCAACACGCCCCTGTCCGTAGAGGGTGTACCCGATGATGAAGCATGCCACCAAGGGGAAACCCGGGTGGGTGAGGGTTATTTGAAAGAAAAAGTTTTCTTTCTCTTAAGTTCCTGCAAGGGGTGCTTTTTTCTTTTCTGATACTGAAGGGACCAGCACAGAGAGATTAGCTACAAAAACATACATATGACACACATCATATTGTCAACTTGTAGAGAAAACAGTCCAAAACAACATTTATTGCTCAACAAAGCTACACTTACAATGCAAATAGCTTTCCCCAGATATTTACAGACCCATATATTCCTACTATGCAGCATTTACATCCTCCACACAACAATCCATCTAACACCATACTTATACCCAGGATAAGTAGTTTTGGATGAGATCCTGACGCAAGTCAGCTCCTTTCTCTTCACCACTATCACCATCTTAATTTGGCATTTCAGGGTCCCCTCCTGGTCGTTCTTCATGGCCTGCATCCTCTCAATGTGAGATATGTTCCCTCGCAGGGAAATGTTGTAGAGTATACAGTGATCTTGCACACCTTCCCGGGTGAGCATAGGAGGGCTCACCCAGTTCAGTCCAAACATCTGTATCTGGCTTTCAGGAGATCAAAAGCCTGCTCCACTGGCCACTGTGTTCTTCCATGGGCCTCAATGAAGCAGACTTAGCCTTGCATTGTAGGATTCCTCAGCGGTGCCAATAACCATGGCTGGTTGGAATCTGATTAGTATCTTAAAGGGAAGATAGATAGAAGGACACCATTTAGTTACACACTTTCTGATCATACTACCTGACATTTCCCACACAAGGTTAGGACAGATCACACTTAACTACAATCCAAGCCCTCTCAGGTAGTAGTTGTGGCATCAGCTGGGGTATGGTGCTGTTCTGCAGTGTGAACAAATCATGCGCAGATCTTGGGAACCAGGCACAGATGTCTGATCCTGTAGACTTGCCCCCTGTTGTGTGGTCGTACTAAGGCAATATGTGCGCCATCAATAGCACCAATTACATGTGGGATGTGTCCAAATCCATAGAAATCCACCTACACAGTGGCTAAATCCTCTTGTCTGAGGAATTAGATGGAGCTGGCCATGTGTTTCAAAGGTGCTGCTTGCACCTCTGTGAGAACCCGACTAAACACAGTTTGTGAAGTTCCACCATAAATAGCAACAGTGTATTGAAATGAGCCTGAGAACAAAAAGTGCAAAACTGAAATGAGTTTGGGAAGTGGTGGTATTGATGTAGGATTATTGATGTGCGTTAGGAGGTCAGGTTCCAACTGATGACAGATTCAGGATTATTTGCTGATTCAAATGGAACTTATGGACGATATGTTGTTCTTACATAGTGTTTAGGTCTGGAAATGGGTGTTACACTTGCGTATGGCATCTCCTCCCTCTCCCAGGGTACCTATGTGACGAGTAACAAAAAAATGTATTTTGGTCACAGTGTGCAGAGTAACATATGTGAAGAGCAAGGCAAAAGCCATGTGTCTGAAAAGCAATGATTCATGAAGCAGTAAACATTTTACATCATCATTGTAAAATCTTGAACATCGACCTTTCATCCCCAAAGTGGCCTTCACAGGTCTGTAACAGAACTGCACACATCATCAATTTATAGAATTTAAATTGTCACTCATTTGTGTGTCTTTTGCTTTCTCGCCATAAGTGCGCCGAGTATGCCCAGGCATGGGTCCCATGCTCACTGTGCCACTGGATTCAAGCTGTCCTGGCTGAAAAGGGGTGAAACCCCGAAACCGGTCCTAGGATGCTTGTTTCCGGTTCAGGGAGAACCTGGCTTGGCAGTTCGGACTGGACTGTTCCCATGAGGCACAGGGTCAAGACTGATTGCATATGGCCAGATCTAAACTGGGGTGGCAGGGTGAGCAAAATATTTATGTGTGTATTTTGCTTTCTCGCCCTAAGTGTGCCGGGTATGTCCAGACGTGGGTCCCGTGCTCACTGTTCCACTGGATTCAAGCTATCCTGGCTGAAGAGTCTAAACTGGGGTGGCATGGTGAGCAAAATAATGATGGATTTAACCCAGATCTCTTGACTGGGGGTGAATGTTTTCATTTGTTCTGCAATCCGTCCATCAATTGTGTGTCTTTTACAATATTGAGTGGAGCATAACATTTATTACCGCCAACCATGGTGTACAATGCGCCACACACATTTTGCATATGTACAGTTTTCCTAATAGCTAACATGGTGGATGCCTGATCTCACCAATAGCGGTACAAAAGGGGGTGGTGATGGACGAAACATCCGAACCAATCAAACACTTACACCCAGTCAAAAGATCTGGGTTTAATCCATCACCGTTCTTTAGCCCACTCTGCCACCCCAGTTCAGACATGGCTATATGCAAATCAGTCTGACCCTGTGCCTCATGGGAACAGTCCAGCCCGAACTGCCAAGTCATGCCTTCCCTAGACCGGAAACAAGCTTCCGAGGACCGGTTTCTGGCATTACAGCCGTCTTCAGCCCGGCTTGCTTGAATCCAGTGGCAAAGTGAGCAAGGGACTCACGTCTGAGCAAACCCTGCCACACTTATGGCGGCCAAAAACGGTACAAAAGGGGGTGGTGATGGATGGAGCATCCGAACCAATCAAACACTCACACCCAGTCAAAAGATCTGGGTTTAATCCATCACCGTTTGAGAAAATAACAACCTAGGCAGTTCGTAAATACTTGTCTATTCAATGATAAAAAGGTAGGGGACCAGAGACAGTTATGTGAACACAGTATTCAATTGTCCAACACATATAAAACATTTAGTAGAAACAGTTCTTTTTATTTTACAATCAATTAAAATGTACAAAATAAAAAAGATATATACAAACAAATCAATTATTACACAAATTATAATTAAAAAGAAGAGTTAAATTGTCGACGTGCGTTTCAGTGTTCCAGCTCCTTTTTCAAGGACAAACTCTAATACCTGGATGTAAAAAATCATACATAAATTTTTCAAAAGGACTTAAGAAGAAAATAGCAAATATAAAAACTGCATCAATATTAATCATATAACAAATAAGCAAATATCAATTAATTAATTTAAGATAGCAACAATTGCTAAAGACAATTACATACTGTGCAAAGAACGCATAGAATATACCAATAGGTGCCCCCAAAAAAAGACAAGTTTATAAATCTAATAAGGATCAATTTAGAGATAATTTCTGTGCTCATATGGTCAGGAGAAATGGCCAGCTAACAGAATAGGTAATAACCAATAAGGTCTCAATAGCAAAAAGGGAAGGAGAGAGTGTTAGGGAGAATAGAGGAAAACACTCAAGAGGCCTAAATGTATACAATAAACAGCATTGAGAGGCCCCTAAAATATCAAAAACATTGTCTCTACTTACTTAATAGTGTTTACACAATGTATATCAAGATAATTCTCTCACTGATGCAAAAATGGGTCGCAATGTTGATAGAGAAACGATATCTGTACAAACAAAATATTAAGAGTTCATATAATGAACAAGCAATAACATGTAAGTTAGAGTAGCGATGGCAATTCAGGGGTTTGAGGTCGACTTAGGTAATGATATTCAGATAAAAAATACAGCGAAATTATGGTGACTATAAGTAGGTTTCAGGGATAACTTTTTAATAATGTGAGGATGACATAAATGTTGCAATGCTTGTTTTACGACACTTGGTTCAAATTATAAATTCAAGTCAAGCTATTTAAGGGTACATTCATAAAGTCGAATTTACGGCAATAAAGATAATTACCGATATAGTCAATCGCTAATGACCCTTCTTTATCGATGTATTTTGACACATTAGACGTATCTTGGTTATACGCCCAGTGTGCGTGAAAAACGAAAATGGAAAGAATAAGAAAAAACATAATTTTCAAACACTCTATGTGATAGCGGGTTACTATGCAGACTGTTAATTTCTTAAAACGGTAAACCACCTACGTTAAAAGACGGGAATTATTTTAGAATATAAATCCGAGGTGGCCGTTGAACGTGCTGCTGGATATTTTCTCCAAAGATAACAAGTACAAATATACGATCTGAATTAGGGGTCAAAAATAAAAGGAAATCAGTCACTCCAACCGGAAAGGCCATTCCTACAGTGAAGATAAAGGATTCCGGTAAAGGGAATTATATATTTTTTACCTAGTATTCAACACGGCCTTGCTGTGCCTCCGAGTCAGGTTTACGATTATTTGACACATCCATTAAGGGAGCACACGCACCGCTGAAAAGATCAAACAAGGAATTCATTTTTGTCAGCGGTTTTTTATAAAAAAGAAATGAGGGAAATACAAAGGCATGACTACTCGCATTTGGCATAACGTACCTGGATATAAGAGTCGGAAGATAAATGCGCGGAGGCTCGCTGCTACACCCGTGTCTCGATAGACGTCAAAGGCGGGAAAGTATCAACGGGTCACTGGCAGGGACAGACTTAAATACCTACCAGGTGATTATCGGTCCGCCCAGGAATGGGCGTAAACCAAAAGAAAGGGGTGTGTTCACCGGGCCATGTACAACCCCTTATGTTTCAAGGTTAGAAATAGAAAGGGACTGCATACTAGAATTACCGCCTCTGAAATAAGATTGCAGATATCGAACATAAATCCGATTAAATACCATATTAAAGAAAAGGAGTTAATTGTTAAAGGCTCTTAAAATGGGAAAGAATTTTATTCCAAATGAGCTTATAGTGACTGTATGTTTTCCAGATTCATAATTAATTTGATCATACAGGTCAGAATCAGGTGATCGCATTCTCCCAAGGGATTTCACTATTTAATCCTGTCCTAAAAGTGTCAAGGGAAAAGATCCAGAAGACCTCACGTTTCCTGCGTATCTGACGTCCCCTTTCATATTAGGAGTGTTTATTTTTTCTAGAATGCGCCATTTGAAATCATTAGGTCCATGGCTGTGCTCAAGGAAATGTTTCACTAAGGGTGAAAGTACCTTTTTTGTTCTGATTGCGGAGCGATGCTCCGTCAACCTTACCTGTACTGATCGTGACGTTTCACCCACATACCCAAGGGAGCATGGGCATTGGATGAAATAGACTACATTAGAAGTCTTACAATTCCACATATTTGTGGCTGATGCAGTAAAGCCATTATGGGTAAAAGATTCACCTTCCAAAATATTGGAACAAGACATACAATTTGAGCAGCCAAATGTACCTTTAATCACTTGGTTGGTATGTATAGACCTTTGCATTGGTGTTTCTCGATTGGACAAATCTTTGAACCTCGAATGTACAATAAGATCTTTTAAGTTCCGATTTCGCCTGTGGGCAAATATAGGTCTGTCTAATTTTTGCTCTCTTGTGCCATTGCTGTTAAGAATATGCCATGACGAATTGATAACCTGTTTTATTTTTGCATCGAGGGTGGAATGCCTCGTAATGCATACCAATTGTTGGGACTCTTTAGCAGGCTTAGATCTAAGAAGGGAATCTCTATCATAGTACCGTGCTCTCTTGTATGAATCCCTCACCAGCCGGTGAGGGTATCCCCTTTCTAGGAATTTTTTGCGCGTATCAGCAGCTTGTCTATCGTAGTCATGGATATCAGTGCAGTTCCGCCTTACTCTGAGAAATTGGGAGAAGGGGATACTCTGCTTCTGATTACGGGGGTGGAAACTTGTAAAATGCAGCAAAGTGTTTCTTGCTGTAGGTTTTACAAACAAGTCCACTTTTAATTTACCGCTGTCATGGAAAATCGTAATATCCAAAAATTCAATCCTGTCTGCACTAATTTGATGCGTGTACTTAAGGTTATGGTCCACAGCATTAAGCCACGATAAAAATACCGGCGGTGGCCGTCCGACCGCGATGAGCTCAGCAGTGTGACTATGAGTTGGATGGATTGGCTCTGCGAAGACCGGTGCCAAACTGCTGAAACACCCAGCTAACTCTGACCGATTAATGGGTCTATAAGGCTGTGGGAGACTGGGACTGGCAGTAAAACTGCCTGCCCAATTACGGGTTGCTTTACAGTTAGAGTGACCGTGGCGGTCCAACCTCCACATCTGAGATGGTGGAAAGGGAGAGGTATAAGGCTGAATCTCACTTCATTTCAACGCAACTCATCTACCTTCATGGAGCCTATGGGACATGTCCTGCATCTGCTCTACCTGCTCAACCACGTTCAAAACCTACTCCTTCACAAACAAAATCGGTGGTAAGGCATACAACTACCTGTTGACATAGACTCCTCTTTACAATGATGCCCCGCCATGGACCAGGCAAGGGAGTTGGGGTCATTTGCACGTATACAGGGACCCTGTCTGGGATTGTTTCATAACAATCAACAGAAATGCATTTGTAGGATGCCCACATAGGTCAAAACATTGGTATATGTGAAAGCAACTTAATGCTTACACACTGACACTCAGAGGGCCATTGTAGCCTATGGGAATAGAATGAAAGCAGTGAAATGGAGCTTAATATGTATTTGAGAAACGTACCTGTTCCTCTGGTGAGCCATAGAGCTGTGAATACAGGGGAAGGACCTCATCTACCAGGGTATCCAGCTCCTCAGGAGTGAGGGTACGGGCCCTCTCCCTAGTAGTTCATGCCATTATTACTGCTAAAGGTGGCAAACAGAAACTAAAATGGAGGAGGTGTTGCTAGCAGCAGTGTCAGGAGACTAGTGAGGCTTTTTCCAACCGCTGGATACATATGTGGCAAGTACGCAGTCATCAGCTTCAGCCTCCATAGCCACTGGGCCTTGACCATTACTATGAGCAACATTAGCATATGGTTGTGACCGCCAGGCATGTGACCGCCCACCACGCAGTTAACTACCGCCACCGGCAAACATCCGACATGTCCTATTGGTGAGATCAGTACAAAAGGGGGTGGTGATGGACGGAGCATCTGAACCAATAAGCCATAAGTGTGGCAGGGTATGCTCAGACGTGAGTCTCTTGCCCACTTTGCCACTGGATTCAAGCAAGCCGGGCTGAAGACGGCTGTAATGCCAGAAACCGGTCTTCGGAAGCTTGTTTCCGGTCCAGGGAAGGCATGGCTTGGCAGTTCGGGCTGGACTGTTCCCATGAGGCACAGGGTCAGACTGATTTGCATATAGCCATGTCTGAACTGGGGTGGCAGAGTGGGCTAAAGAACGGTGATGGATTAAACCCAGATCTTTCGACTGGGTGTGAGTGTTTGATTGGTTCAGATGCTCCGTCCATCACCACCCCCTTTTGTACCGCTTTTGACCGCCATAAGTGTGGCAGGGTATGCTCAGACGTGAGTCCCTTGCTCACTTTGCCACTGGATTCAAGCAAGCCTATTTTGAATGAAATATTTACTAACTTAGAGAAGTGGATGTACTGTTGTCTATGTTGCATGGTTCTCTTTTGCCGGGTAAATCCAGAAGAGTTTACCCCTTTTCAAATGTTCGGCATTTTCTGAGCAATTTGTTGGCTTAATTACTGTGGCTTGTGTTTTGTTTGTTTAATGGGATAAACTCTTTTATTGGTTATAATTTTGTATAGTTTTATATTACTGGTTGTTTTAGCTTCTTTTTAATTATTTTAGCAATCATGCCCTTATTTAGAAAACATAAATTAGGGGCTTATTACGATGTCCAGTGGATGTCCGTTGTGGATTGGGAACCCCCAACATTAGGTCGGCTGTTCCGACTGCAGTATTTTGCGGTGGCAAACATTAAACTTTCAATGGTAGCTTGTGCGGTGGAAGGAAAAGGCCCGCAGCACAAGCTTCCATTAAAAAATTGTTGTTTTCAAACATCCCTGCAATTTGTGAGGTGACACCTCAGGGTGCTTGCCACACGGTGCAGGGATGTATAGGGAGAACAATAGAAGTCCCCAAGGCCCCAGATTGAAGGGCCAGGAGGGAAGGGGGCCCAGCAATGTCGCTTTCCAACAGCTTTTCAATGTCAGAAAGGCCGACATGGAATGGCTGTCAGAAACCGACATCATAATCCTGACGGCGGAGCTGCGGTCATTAATGGAGTATGAAGTGTTTCTGGAGTACTGACGCTCTCCCTGGGCCTGTCGGAAAGCGCTGGATGGTCCCTCCACCTGCTGCCTCCGACCAAACGCATTGTAATGCATAGTTCAGACCGCAGCAGCAGATGGGGTTTGGACCGCAACCAGCAGGATGTTGGTTGCTGTCGGACCGCCATTGTATTCGGCCTCTTAATGGTTTTCTATGCCAGTATTAGAGATAACTTATTGGTTTACTATTATATGCATTTATTTTAAGTAAAGATATAATATTTTTTGTAAGTATAAATATGTATTGTATGTAAGTGGGATGTAAATGTGTGTAATATATAATTTAGAGGAATTTAATGTTGATATATTTTAAATGTATTATTTTGGTGAAGTAAAATATTGTATCTTATTTATATATTCTAGTTATTTATATGGTATATATTTTTGTTGTTTATTAAATACAGTGTTTTTTTCTTATTTTTTACTGCTACTCATTACTTGTTTTAGCAATATTTATTTAGTTGATATTCTTGATTTCGATATTTTTGACATAGTCTATGCTTAGTTATAAGTGACAATATTTTTTATTCCTATACTTTTGTTTCCTTCCTCTTGTCCTGCTCCATGGTTCTGTTCCTATCGCCATTTGCGTCTTCGGCTACCTTTTGTTGTGATCACAACACCTAGAATTTCTTTGATCTTTTGAGCAACTGTAGTGCTCCACAAATAGTACTTACAATATATTACATAACATGCAATGCTCACAGAGCAAAAAACCTTTCTATATCAGGTAGAAAGGTCTAGAACACAACATTTTTGCATGGAATTTTTCATGTCGTTGATGGAAAATAATACAGTGCTTGTTAAAAACGGGACATCTTTTTCAAAGCGATGTGCCTGGTATATTAGTTTATATTTCCCATCAATAAATGCAGAATTCCAGATTTACATGGTAGTGTTTCTCCTGCCAACACAGATCAGCTAACCAAAAACTACTTAACAGTTCCAGACTATTGATGACATAAAATGGTCGGAAGCAGGGCATTCTTGTGACTGCCACCAGTATTAGAATGCTCAACCTATGCAACTAAGTCTGGTTGCCAACTTAATACAATTCTGGATAATACTGTATTTGTGGTGGTTTCCCTCTACGAAACATCTTTTACGTGCTAACTGGTAGATAAAGTGGGGGGGGTTCTATAGCACCCAGAAACCATTTATGGGTGCACATAGCGCTTAACAAATACTCAAAAATAAATAAATAAATACAATGATTCAAGTAGATTTGTGTAGGTGGCAATATGTGACAAGAATATCTGTGTATATTTCTTGGTTTGCATTTTGTGATGATCTGTTGTTTTTTTCTATTATTTTCGTATAATATTATGGCATTTTATAGTTGTGTTCTATTATGGTTGTTGTGTTGCGTTTTGTTTGACTGTTTTATCATGGTGTTCTCTGTTATGTTAATGCTGGGTTGTTATTTGAGATATGCCAACATATGCTACTATATTTCCAGTAGCAGGCGGTGATTTTCTATGTCCGGGCCAGACCACTTCGCTCTTAAGCAGACATTCTTTCAGTGTTTCCGCAATGTCAAAAAGCTTGGTTAAGCAGGAGGGTCTTATCAGTCTTAACCATTAAAGCCTTGAAGTCCCTACCCCCACTTCCTCGCTGCACTACAAATCGTATTACTTTTCGTAAATGGTTCAAAAACTCTTAATTGATGGTATTGTGTACCTCAAATCATATTGTTTGGCAATTTAACATTGCTATGTATTTATTCATGGACATGAAAGTCGCATATTTCAGCCCTAAAGTCTCAATCTACACCATGACCATTTTGAAGAAGTTTTTGATAATCATACCTGCTATACTTACGTTGCTTTTACGGTGATGTGCCATGAAGATGCATGCAATGTTATTGAACCACAGAGCCATCACTTTTGCAACTGATAACCTCCATTGTAACCTTCTCATCATAGGAAGCATGAAAACTCTACTATACACAATTGTAAGGATTCGTAGCCACAACCTAGGAAGAAGTTGTAGTCCAAATATGACATCGGTGCCTCAAAAAAGGTTGGGTGCATGTGGCACATATGTGTATGTGCTTGCATTAGACTGTAATGTGAACCCTGAATATTTACCAGTGGATGCGATTAATTCAAGTATTCCATTCATCATTTACTTTGCTCTTTATTTGTGCCTTTGGGTCAAACATACTGCATGCAAATATTGTATCATCAACTCAAATCTGCATTTACTTACAGCATGACTTAAACAACACAACCTGTGTCACACCTATATGTGTGCAAGAGTCGCCCAGTAAGACATCTGAAACATTTCAGTATCAAGCTTTACGCCAACATATCTGGGGGCTCAATTTTATAGTTGCTTGTTGTTAGAACTGTCAGCCTTAGGGTGGTCTTCCCCCAAACGTTTTGTCTGTTTTGCCTCACTTTTTGCTGATCTGTTTTTGTTGGCCTTAGGACCCTGGCCACTTCTAACCAGTGCTGAAGTGCACGTGCTCACACCCCTAAACATGGTTAACATTGGTTTATCCATAATTGGCATATTTATATTGCTTAAATTCACAGTAAAGTACAATATATGTGCCATGGGTCTGTAAAATAATGCTACTAGTGAGCCTGCAGCAATGATAGTGCCACCCACTTAAGTAGCATTTTAAACATATCACAGGCCTGCCACTGCAGAGCCTGTGTGTGCAGTTTTACTTAGCATTTAAAACCCCTTGGCAAGCTTTAAAGTTCCCTTTTCACCCCGAAAGAAGGCCCTATGTAGTCCGTAGAGCAGGGTGCTGCGTAACTAAAAAGTAGGACATGTGCCTTTAAGTTATACATGTCCTGGTAGTGGAAAACTCTCAAATTCATTTTTTACTACTGAGAGGCCAACCCTTCCCATAGGTTAACATTAGGGATTTCTTATTACATGTAATGGGTATAATTCCTGATTGAGGGAGAGTATATCTTTCATGTTTGGTACCTAAGAATTTGTAATAATAAATCCACGTTACTGGTAAAGTTGCATTTATGATTACAACTTTAAAAATGCCACTTTAAGAAAATGTTCATTTCTGCTGTTAAGCCCTGTGTGCTTGCTGCCTGTCTCCAATACACGTCTGGGGTGGGTGACAGCTGGGCCTTGTGAATTCTCTCTAGACAGCCACACACAAAGGGAGCCTAGGTGTGACTGATGGGCCATCAACATCTTGATGAGCCATCCTGGGCAGAATGGAAAGGAGGAGCTGAATTTTAATGTCACACGTATACCTGAAAGTGTCTCCATACAAAGGTTCCTCAGTTGATACCCTCAGCTTAAGTAGCAAAAAAATTGAGATTTGGGTAATGGTTGGGGCTGGTATTATACCATTTGTATTATCTGCAGCCCTAGGAGCTGCTCCAGGTCATAGAAAAAAAAGTGGCCTTGGCATACTCTTCAAATCAAATCTGATCATCACCTCCAAATGAATTGTAGTACCCATTTCTGCTAACTTCATACTTTCCATACCTTTAACAATCTTACCACTGCTACAAACCAATCACCAAAGAATGCTAAACCCGGATGCTGAGAAGATACAGTAGTGGGGATCCAATTTCATACTGGAGATATTCAGATTGTTGGGGGGATCCTGATCAAATGCCCTTCCGTGAATGGAAAGCCAGATTAGCAGCTGGAAAATAGTATTAATGAAAGGATATTACCCAGTGGTCTGTAGGTGAAATCTAGCTGAAGTGTGCTCCCTCCTCACTCTACTTCAAAGATACCTATTGGCATTGACCTTCCCAGACCTCCATGACTAGCTGTCTTCTCATTAACACCAGCAAGTTGTAGAGTTTCAATTCTTTTAAATAATATCCAATGTAAACTAATACAGAGGTGTTGAAAATTGAGGTTTCTGGAACTACAGTCCTAGTCAGGGTAAGTCAAATACAAACCCCTAAATTAACCTGTGCTTACCCTCTGTTAGCTTGGCACAGAGCAGTCAGGCTTAACTTAAGAGGCAATATTTAAAGTATTTGTACAACACTTAAAACAGAACAACTGTGAAAAAGCCCATATAAAAAGACACCACCCTTTAACAGAAAAACAGAGCTTAATTTAATGAACAATACAAGACCAACACTATAAAAATCCAATACGTAGTACCAGAGTTATGAATTTTCAAAGACTTTCTGGAAATATAGTGCTTAAAAACTATAAAGCACCAACCAGAGCTATCTGGTCATGCTTGTCTGAGCCAAATCCAAACGTTCAGGCTGACCACAAAGGAGCATGGGTTGGATCCAAGGACCAACCTTGTCCCTCTGAAAAAGTACCTTGTTTGGAGGATGCGTTGACGTAGAGGGCGAGATGTGAGGAGCAGGGACGTGATGAGCTGGTTCCAATCATTAGGATCCATAGGCGATATGTAATCATACAGCTGGGTACTCGGAGATGCATTGTCGTCTAGCAGCACTGGATCTAGCCGATGCACTGTCGTCGAGCTGCACAGTTGGTGGAGCTAGGCCCTCGAAGCAGACGATGCATCAGCACCGAAGGAGATGCATCTGATACAACCGGCGCAATAGCAGCGATATATGGATTTTGCAGCACAGGGTTACTGGAAGTCTTTTGATATCCCTGAGACTTCAGACCAGAAGACAAGCAGACAAGCCCTTGGAGTCACTCTATTTAAGTTTTCATTTTGCATTATACTCTTGTGAGGCACATATCCTTATTTATATGTATTTGCACGTACCATCCAACCCTTCTTTTTCTAGTGGCTTTTGTGAAGAAGGCGCTCCTATACAAAAACATATAGATTGGTGATTTTAGATAAAATTTGTCAAGCCACATATTATCTTTCTAAATGGAATATTATTGTGTATACATGCGCAGCAGCACACGTCTTTACAGAGCATTCTTCAAATAATCTTGTGTCCTTCTGTGCACATTGTTTTTAGAGGTTGGAGGAGATCAGTGTGATTACAGACGCAAATGAAGTGTGGATGTGAAATTGGTAATTTGGATATTGCCAATTTGTTTTTTGTATATTCATTTCTTGTGTTGCCCTCTTTATTTTATAATTATATTTTAGAATTCATTTTATTCACCTTTCAGCCACAACATGTATCATTCCATTATTACAAGATCATCTGCTGTGATAGATGGGAGAGACCAAGAAGGATGCCGTTATTTGAGCACACTGCAGATATTCACATTCATTATCACCACTGTTTTACCTACTGGAAAATTTGGCAATCACATTAAAACACTGAGACCTGGGGGTGTGGTCTAGCTGGCAATGTGGTAGGACGTGTCTCCCGGGAGCTCACGGCGTCCACCGCCACTTAAAGCTAATTTCAGCGGAGCCCGGGGTGATCGCTACCTACCCAGTTATAGCCACAGTCCTGTGCCGCCCGGTGTGCCTTGGGTGCCCTTCCATCGCGGTTTGCAACAACAGCGGGGACCGGAGGCGCGGAGACAACGGAGGCCCTCAGACGGGAGCCGCCATTTTACGGAGTCCACCCGGAGACCTGCCCGGCTGCCCTCTGGTTCCGGGGGGGTCGCTGCCTTCGAGGGCGTGATCCCCTGCTGGCGGTGTGCGAGCTGGGGCATTGCGGCGGCGAGACTGACCGGTGGGTTTGCTGACTCCGGCCCCCGGACAACTGCGACCCTTTCAGCTGGGGAGTCTCTGAGCCGCCATCTTGTGTACCCCGCGAGGGGGCTCGGCCTGCTGCCCGTCGGCTGCTGGCCTTCGGAGGGGCTCTGGAGTCCTGAGGTGTGGTCTCCCCCCCCCGCGGACGACAGCGGAGAGCCCGCAGATCGGTGCGGCCCTTTGGTGCCGGTGACGGTGGTGGCTGGACGGCTGCTGCCGGGCTCCTGGAGTGACCTCTGCTGCTGGTGAAGCCCTCCTGACAGGCGGAGCGACCCCTCGAGTGGCGGCCCTGCGAGGGTTCGGCGGCCCCCCTGAGGTGAGGAGAGCGAGTGGAGGTGGGGGCCCACGCTGGTGCCTGCGCTAGGGGACTTCTGGCACCTGCGGTCCCACAGGCTGCCATTTTGTACAACCGCTGCCCCCTGGCCCACAGCGAATTGCAGGGCTCCTGCGGTGCGGGCCCCCCCCCCCCTGGCGACGAGACCGGCGGCAGAGCCGAGCCTGCTGCTGCTGGGCCCTGGGCACGAAATTTGGTGTTGGCGAGCCCCCTGGCCTGTAGAGCTGTCCTGTGAGGGATGGGTGGCCCTCCTCTGTCATGCCTGGGAGTCCCTGACACGAGGAGCGCCGGCGGAGGTGAGGGCCTCCACTGGCACCTGCGACTGGCGGTCTGGGGGCCCCTGAACTGCTGGTGAGTTGGTGCTGCTGCCTTTGATAGAGAGGCCCGGGCGGGTGGCGACGCAGTGACCGCTCCCCTCCCCGGTCCGCTCCTACGGGGGGGTCCATCACCCTTGGCTCTTGTGTGTCTTGGCCCCCATAGCCTGGGAACCTGACACCCAACCCTACAGTACTGGACGCGCTCTGCCTGTGGTGGGACCTCCATCTTGTGTGCGCCCTCGGGGAGAACTTGCTACTGCGACTTCCCTGCGGGGCCCCTTGGGGACTCGTGTTTGGGCTGACTGGGATCCTGGACTGCGGTGCTCCAGGGAGGGGGTCGAGAGGACTCTCTCCTACGATCTGGTTATTGCTTTCAACAGCCCCGACCCCGGCCCTAGAGGCGCTGGTGGGCCGGGTGAGACACATTAACCCTGGCCATGACGCGCTCCAAAGGGGGCAAGACTGAAGGGACAGTGCCCCCCAGGGACAACTCGGTGGTGGCAATGTGGGGCAAGGCGGGGCCACCGGTGGCGGAGGCGTCGTGGACCTCGGGAGATGCGGCCCCGGTGACACAGGCATTTAGGACATCCTTTATGTCAGAGCTTAAAATGGAGATTGGCTCCCGCCGCTCTGAGGTCCACACTTGTGTATGGGAGCTGCGCCGGGAGGTCACGGACTTGGGAGACTGCGTAGACAGTCTGGAGAAGACAGTTGATGCCCGCACTGAGGACCAAGAGCTCCTGTGGCAACGCCTGGCGATGCTGGAGGAGCAACACATAGAGCTGCAGGTCAAGCCGGAAGATCTGGAGAATAGGAGCCGCCGGAACGACCTCCGCATCTGCGGAGTGCCTCTCGGAGAGGAAGGGAAGGATATCCTGACCTATGTTGCGCAGCTCCTCCATGAGGTCTGGGGAGACGACGATGCCTCACCGCCGGCCCTGGACCGCGCCCACCGGCTTTCTGGACCGCCGGGGCGCCCGGGACTCCTTCCGGATATCCTGACGAGGGTCCATTTCTTCACGGAGAAGGAGGCCATCCTGCGGGAAGCGCGAAGCAAGTCGGACCTTACTTATAGGGGACATAAAATCCAAATTTTCCAAGACTTAGCACCCAACACCCTCCAGCGGCGGTGAGCCTTCAAGCCGGTGACTGAAAAGCTGCGGGAACTGGGCATCGCTTACCAATCAGGCCACCCCTTTGCCCTTATCTTCCAGTGGGAGACCAAGCCGAGAGTTGTGAGGAAATTCGCTGAGGCGGCACAGCTTCTGCAGCTGCCGACATCGCCGCCGGCGAGTCTGGTTCACCCACGAAGGCAGGAGCGCATCCCAGCTAAACCATCCTGGACCACGGTCCAACGGCACCGACGCTCACCCCACGTGGACGAGCAGTCCACCTCTCAGTCCAAGCAGGACATTATTGCCCACATCAAATCCCTGGAGGGAGATCGAGAGGAGGCTACGTCCCACCCGCCAACCCCGTGACCTTACAGGAGGGCGTTCATGACAACTCACGGCCCACATTTTCAGGGAGTAGGTTCTCTCCCCCCTTTTACCTCAGGGTGCCACTGAGGATGACTGCTCTACCCGGTTTTGCACCCAGGCTCCCTTTTTTAGGGTGGACGACGCTGGGGCTCCTCCCCACGATGACCTCGAGACCGACTACGCCCCTACCCCTGGTGATCCCTGAGGGAGTGACATCCCTGGGCATATCCGAACCCCCGGGTGATGGGTGCCCGATGGCGGGATCAGCTGGACTTGGCCCTGTTGGCCACTGTTGGATCATGTATTTTCTTTCTTGTCTCTTTCTTCTCTCTGTCTTTCCTTGCCTCCCTTCATTTTCCCTCTTCTCTTCCTTACCTGTGCGGGGTGGGGGGCTGTGCGGCAGTGGCACTTGGCCTGGGCTGCGCTGGCGAACAGTGTTTGGGTTGGTAAGCGGCTGCGAGGTGGGGGTGGAGGGGCGCATGCGGCTCCCACTAGAACTCCATTATGACTGCCCCCTAACCTAGTCCCCTAAAGGTCCCGACGCTTAATTTCAAAGGCCTGAACTCCCCCAATAAGAGGCGGCAGACCTGGTGATATCTCCTGCAGCAGAACCCTGACATCATATTTCTCCATGAGACCCATCTTCTGCAGGCAGATGTTGGGCGTATGGCGCACCCCAGATACCCCCTCCAATTATGGGCTGCAGCAAGCAGCAGGCGTGGCGATTCTGTGTAGAAATGGCATGAGGCGGGGGGACTCCAAGCCCTTCAGGAGTAAAGATGGGCGCTTCCTCCGGGTGAATGTGGGCATTGGCCGACGCACCTACACTTTATGTAATGTGTACGCGCCCAATCAGTTGCAGGATCGGTACCTACGCACGCTTTCAAACACATATGTCCCGCGGGGTGACCCCTCCCTGATCCTGGGGGGAGATTTTAACTTAGTCTGGGACCCGGATGTAGACCGTAGTGATACCTCGGCCTGCGGCTCTGGGGCCATGTCCTCTGCACTGCGCGCCCAGATCACGGACCTGGGGCTCTATGATGCATGGCGCTACCGCTCCCCGGGACTGAAGGACTACTCGTTCTATTCCCATGTTCACCGCTCGTACTCCCGTATCGACTATTTATTTATTTCCCATGCTCTGCTGAGGGACGTATTGGGCTCTTCCATATCTGCCATCTCGCTATCGGACAATGCGCATGTTGAATTGCTATTGCAGGACCCGGCCGTTCACCCCGCTCGAGAGGCACGATGGCGTTTGCCGCCGGGCGTCCTCTGAGACGCGGCCGATGTAGACAGCATTAAGGAGGCCATAGACTCCTACTTCGCCAGCAATGACCTACCGGAGACACCCTTCCCTGTCATATGGGACGCCTTCAAGGCGAGGATCCGGGGGCACATCACCACCCTTTTGATTGCATTGACTCGCGCAGCCAAAACCCTCGAAGATAATCTTGAGCGGGACATTAAACGTGAGGAACAGCGGGACCATAGGGGCACCTCTGCTGTGTCTAGACGGCGGCTCGCCAATCTCAGAGGACAGCTCCGGCTCTTGCGTACCAACAAGGCGGAGTCTTCCCTGTTGGCACTGAAGCAGAAATACTTCGAGGGTGGGGACAAGGTGGGCAGCTTACTGGCGAGGTGCCTGAGGGCTCGGGCGGCCAAGGTCCACATCGCCAGTGTCCAGCTCTCTGATGGGACGAAAGCCGTCTCCGAGAAGGATACATGAGAGGCGTTCTGAGCCTACTACACCGCGCTTTATCAGGAGGAACCACCAGACCCAGGCACCATGACGGATGTCCTGAATGCCTATACGGGAGCACCACTACATCCATACCATGCAACGGCTTTGGAAAGCCCGATCGCCCAGGAGGAGATAGCGGCCTCCATACGGTATCACCCCCTTGGGCAAACCCCAGGGCCGGATGGTCTACATCTATCCTTTTAGCGTATGTTCCAGTCGCAGCTTGGACCCCATCTCTTGAGGCTGTTCAACTCGTTTACCGACGCGGAGGGACCATCTCGGGACATGGGAATGGCGGAGATATCGCTGATTCTGAAACCGGGAAAGGAACCTACGCAATGCGCCTCGTACCGCCCCATAGCTCTGCTGAACACCAATTTTAAGATCTACACCAAGATCCTGGTGAAGCGTCTGGACCCCCATATGCCGGGTCTCGTGGACCCGGATCAGGTTGGCTTCATCCGTAATCGGCAGGGGGCGGACAACATGCGCCAAAATAGCTCACCTTGTGGGGAAGACGTGTCATTGGAATATTCCGGCTTGCTTACTCTCGCTGGACACGGAGAAGGCATTTGACCGGGTGGGTTGGACCTTCTTGCGGGCGGTCCTTGGTAACGGACATGATCACTAGGATCATAGCGCCATACCTCCACCCGCAGGCCCAGATTCGGATCAATGGGCAGCTCTCTGCGCCGTTCCCCATCTGCAGGGCCACCCGGCAGGGGTGCCCCCTATCGCCTTTGCTCTTCGCCCTAGTGGTGGAACCGCTGGCGGCAATGATCCGTCGGGCACCCGACATACACGGTATCCTCATGGGGGGCCGCGAGAACAAGGTGGCGCTGTTTGCTGATGATCTTCTCCTCACCCTTACCCGCCCCGGTGAGTCTCTGCTGGAACTCCACTCTGCGCTGACCCTTTTTTGAGCGGGCCTCGGGTCTTAAGATTAACCACAGCAAATCTTGGGCCCTCAA
Source organism: Lissotriton helveticus (assembly GCF_964261635.1). Taxonomy (NCBI): domain Eukaryota; kingdom Metazoa; phylum Chordata; class Amphibia; order Caudata; family Salamandridae; genus Lissotriton; species Lissotriton helveticus. The sequence continues at coordinate 562,647,065 of NC_136057.1, read as the reverse complement.
CATTACCGTTCTGGAGACAGACATCCCCCACCTTGAGCAGTTGGTGCCATACCAGTGGGCCACCCAGAGCATCTGTTACCTCAGATTGCAGATAACTGCTTCCCTGGACACGTGGACGCAAGTAAACTGGCGGGACTGTCGACGGTCGGTCCTGGAGGAACTACGACAGTGGAAGCCCCTAGTACTGACATGGCTGGGCAGGCTCAACGCTGTCAAAATGTCAATCCTCCCTAAAATCCTTTACCTATTTCAGTGTCTCCCCACGCAAATCCCGCTATGCTATATTCGCGATCTCCAGCGTGCACTCACAACCTTCATCTGGGGCGGTAAGAGGCCTCGATTCTCCCAGAAACTGTTAATGACACCATGGGACAGGGGGAGACTGGATTACCCCGATTTATTGGACTACTACTGGGCCTCGCATCTCCGCTTTGTGGTGGAGTGGGGAGTGACGGAGAGTGAAAAGGGATGGCTCCACATGGATCGGGCCGTGACGGGGCGAACCATTTGGGACCTAGTCTGGCATCAGCGGACGGCACGCTCTAAGAGCACCCATCCGGCGCTCCCTACGAGGATGGTGCTTGACATCTGGGACGCAGTAGCTGTGCGCAGAGGCCTCGCGACCTGTCCCTCGCCGGACACCCTGATAGAGGGGAACCCGTCTTTTCTGCCGGCACATCACACACGAGCCTTTGCCAAGTGGACGCAAGGGGACTGCAAGGTGGTTACAGACTTATTCGAGGAGGGCAAACTAAAGTCCTTCGCTCAATGTAGGGAGGATTTCCGTGTCCCATCGACGGCGCAATTACAGTATACCCAGCTGCGACATTGGGTGACTGCAGACGCAATATACCAGGCAGCTACGCGTGCCTAAACCCCCTTTGAGCGGCTGGCCCGCCACCCCATCGAATCAAAAGTACTGGTGTCTCGTATTTACCAGATCCTCCAGCACCCGCAAACGCCGGCTTCCCACCCCTACCAGGACAGATAGCAGGTGCTGTCGGACACGGACATTTCCCCTGCGCAATGGCATAGGCTCTGGCGGGACATCCCCAAAATATACCGTAGCATCCCACAGTGGGAAAATGCCTATAAATTAATGACCTAATGGTATTACACTCCCCAGCGCCTTCATAAGATGTTTCCTAACTCCTCACCCCTGTGCTGGCGGTGCCGATCTGCAACGGGAGATCTCATTCATATTTGGTGGGCGTGCCCGGTGCTGACCCTCTTCTGAAAGGAGGTCCTTAGCCACATCAAGGGGGTACAGGGATTCCCTCTGCCTGAACTCACAACCACCATCCTGCTGGGTATTAAGCCTGCTACTCTAAAGGCCCTGACCAGGAGTGATTGGATCCTGACGCTCCAAATGCTGGGTGCTGCCAAACAGCTTATAGCCTTATACTGGAAGAAGCCCGAAGCTCCTCCAATCGCGGCCTGGTTTGTGCGCCTCTGGCATGTCCTTACAATGGAGCTATTTACAGCCCGGCTGCAAGCGCGCGCTACCCACTTCGAAACTGTATGGCAGCCCCTTGTCAAATACCTTTGCTCAGTTGAACGGGCGCGCTACATGCCTACCAAACTTAGGACGCTGAGATTGTTTGAGGATGCTATTGTCCCCCCTGACCCGAGCAGATTGCTACCATGACTGCCCCCCTATGCTGCGCCTCAAAGCTGCCATCAATAGACTAGACTCTCGGCCTCCCTCCCACGCACAGGCTGTCTCTACTCTTGCTCTCCCATCCTACCTCCTTTTCCTGCTTATTTCCTCTGTCTTCTCCTCTTCTTGCTATCACTGTCTTCTTTTCGAGCCCTGGTGCCCCGTTGGAATGATTGTTACATGCGGGCATGTTGCCCGCCTATAGCATAGAAAGGCCCTCTGGGTGTTGTTACTCCACAGGTCTAACTGATGTTGTTATCTGCCACTTGATCGCGGCCGGCCCCTCTGGGGTTGTAGGCGTAACGTTGTGTATAATTTTTCTTCCCCTTGAAATTCATTGCCACCTGATATGCCTTCCTACCACGCGGCCGGCCCTGACTAGGGTTGTAGGCTTATCGCTGTGTACCTGATTCCCCTGTGGAGTGTGACCTTCTTCCTTTGACGAAAATAAAAAAGATTTGAAACAAAACACTGGGACCTATTCACAAAGGCAAGTAGTATATTGTAGTACACTTTTTCATACTCTTTCCTGACTATGTGGACCTCGTCAAAAACCTCTAAAATGAGGAATAAAATTGAATAATTCAGGGACTATTAATAAAAACAAAAAAGGAATACATCCTCATACAAGTAAGGAGTTGGGGTTGTCGGGCCAGTTCACAAAGGAATGTAACATTAGGTAAAAGTATATTCCATCAGTACTAATTTCTGTACTCAAAACTGTTTAACATCTGGGGCCCGATGTAGGTAATTTAATTTTACCACTTCTTAAATACCGAATCATACCGATTCGGTATTTAAGAAGTGGTAAAATGGAGGGGGGGGATGTAGGTATCTCAGAATCGGTAAATACCGAATCGTTGAGATTCGGTATTTACCGATTTTGTAAATACCGATTCGGTAATGCCCATTGATTCCTATGGGCATTGAAGCCCATAGGAATCAATGGGCATTACCGAATCGGTATTTACCGATTCGGTAAATACCGATTGCAGCAAGGGTGCAGGGGGTGTCACTTTGACACCCTCTAGCACCCCAAATAAGGGCATGTCTGTCTGTCACATGACATAGGTGTGCATGCACACATGTGCATGCACACCTGGATTCGGTATTTCACCACCCAATTGGATTGGGTGGTAAAATACCGAATCTGAAAGGCCTATGGGACTCAGAAGAGTCCCACCTACATCTGGAAGTTACCGAATCGGTAAAAATACCGATTCGGTATTTTACCGATTCGGTAAATTTACCGATTCTGTAAATTTACCGAATCAGTAAAATAGGCCCCCTACATCCCAATAACCCATTTACTGGTCGGTAACGGCCGAATCGGCCGTTACCGGCCGATAAATGGCCACCTACATCGGGCCCCTGGTGTGATTAATACAGGGAACACTGCAAGGTTCTGGCCCATGTTTAATAATGCTTTGCATCAACGCAAAATGATGCAAAGTGGTGCATGGTATTTACAATCCAGTGCCAAGATGTAATTTTTTTACAGACAAAATGATTTATGCTGTTTGGTGTCACTTTGCAACAAGAGGGAGTTACATCCATAGACTTCAATGAAAAGCCCGATCATCTAAGCTAAGTAGACTGAACTTTCCATCAAAATGGACACTACTTGCAGCGGGCATTAACGGGGAAATGTGTGTTTTTCTACAAAAACAAAGCAATGTATTGTATTGTGTGCTGGGCATTCTTCTGAGTTTGTCTAGGACCGGTATAGGAATTTATATTGGAAGGGTATGCTTCCACTACAAGTTCAATGCGAGGCAGCAAATACTCAGCTCTGCAGCATGGTGTGAGACTGCCAGGTTAGTTATCGGTAATATTCATTACTCCTAGTCTATGTCTTCCTCTCACAGGGGTATATTTACAAGAATGTGTGCTAAATATCACCAAAAAATGCTAACGCAACTTTACGCATCGCAGTCCATCGCGGGAAAATAACCCAGTGTTAACATGGAATTCACAACACCGCGGTACCATGCGATAGTTCACCGAAAATTAGGCCAATGTCCACGATACAACCACTGCGACGGAGAAAAAAACACAAACCTCAACGCGAAAAAACGTGCGATGAGCCCAGTTGCAATGCGGAAATTAGCGATAATCAACGCCAGGCCTGCAATTCACATATGGCAGGTGAGAAAAATCATTATAAAAGCAGAAAAAACACATAAACACAAACTGACCAACACCCAAGCACCATGGAGGCAGCCAAGACAGGCGCAGAGGATGAGCACAACCCCACAAGCACCCCGGATGACCAGTACGGGACCTCAGGGACATGGAAGGGCAAGCACAAGAAGAAGAGGAAGAGACGTAGTTCAGTCCCCAGGAAAACAGGATCCTGATCACGGAGGTGATGGATCACCATCAACAACTCTTTGTCACCTCCAACGTGTCATTGGATACCAAAAATGGGATATGGCGGGACATCGAGGACAAGGTGAATGCCGTACACGATGTCCTGTGGACATTATGAATGCCTAACGGACACCCACGGCCCGCTCCATGGTCTCCAACGAGCCCTTACTGACATAGCTGGAGTCATGACGCGTCAGATGTCCACTCAGACTGGCTCCAGCGATACCAGCCGTGAGCTGGCACACATGCGGAGGCTCATGGAGGACATGGTGCAGATGGAGGCAGAAAGGATGGCAGCCACAGCTGCACATAAGCGCAGATCCTCATCATGGCATTGCTACCACAAGGCGTGGCACTGATGAATGCTGCTGCCCCCACACCATCTACATCTCTGCCTCCTGGTGTGTCAGTGCCTCACAGTGTGGCAGGCGTATCCACTCCGGCACCTGATGTGTCACTGCCACACAGTGCAGCCGACAATCCTTCTCCGGCCCCTGATGTGTCAGTCACACAGTGCCGCAGCCGGCACTGCAACACCCACAGGTGGGGCAGATCACACATCCAAGGATGAGGATGTGGCTGGGATTGTTGTCAGAAGGAGGCACGAGCATTCATTTCCGCTACCTGGCCAGTTTCTGCTGGGTGTTTCACATGGCCCCATGACCTTCCACTGGCCCCCGATACACTCCGCTGCACTCACCTTGGACCACAACATGGACTGCCATATCCTGTTTGATAAACAATGACACGGCGACCAGACTGCGGACTGTACCCTTCCTCTTCCGCAGTACCTCTCATCCCTGGATGGACTCTGGCTGGCCCTCTGTGGTGTGCTAGGCAGGGCCCTGTACTGCTCCAGCTGCATAATTCCACTGGATGTGCAATAAATACCCAGTTACGCACTGCTGTGTCATGTCTTTCAGCATCCATGTATGTATGTGTGGATGAATGTAGGGACAGTGATTCCTCTCACGTCAATGATGTGATGCCCATCTAGTGAGATGCCAGTCACAGTGTGCTACATTGCTGATTTTGAACCGTGTGCCGTGGACTCACGCATTAGTCACTTTCTGGCCGGGACATGGACTGAACCACGCCCAGAGCCCCCCGGTGGCAACTGGATGACGGACGCTCCACTGTGCTCAATCATAAAGGGCCCATGAGATGTTGCACACAGGGCTGGTGGCACCTGAGGCCTTCTGGCCGTCATGGGCCTGCCACCACATGGCGCTGACTTGGGTTGCACAGGGTTAGTGGCACTCGAGGCCTTGCAGACATCACGGGCCTGCCACCACGTGGCGCTGACTTGGGTTGCACAGGGGTAGTGGCACCGGACTAGCTGAGCAGGTGTGCAGCCTGGGATGATGACGTGTGCACTGATGTGGTCTCCGCCATTAATGACTCAGGACTCAGCGTCATGTGTGTGCTCTGCTGGACCGCAGTGTTGGTCAGGGCCAATGGGCAGCATGTGCCTACTGCCACATGGCGTTGCATCCGGGATCACAGAGTCAGTAGCTCCTATTGGTCTGAGCGGGTGTGCAGCCTGCGATGATGCCCAGGGCACTGGTATGTCCTCTGCCATGGCGTAATCAAGACCCAGCATCAAATGTGGGACCTGGTGGCCTGCGGAGCGCGGCTGCATGATGTGGAAGGTGCCATGTCCGCGTACCCCGGGCTTGTGGCTTGCAGCGGCACGTGGTGGGACATCTTTTCCAGACACCGGTGGCGGAAGGTGAGCAGTGAGGCCTGGGTGTGCAGAGGGGGTAATGTGCCAGTGGGTGGCGGAAGGGGCTGGGGTGCCTCTGCCTGGGTGCGCAGGGGCAGGCATGTTCCAATGGGGGCAGAGAGGGATGGGGTGCCTCTGCCTGGGTGCCCTGGGGCAGGCATGTTCCGATAGGCGGCGGGAGGGGCTGGGGTACCTCTGCCTGGGTGTGCAGAGGCGGGCAGGCGATGATGTCTTGTGCAATTGTTTGTACTGTGCCATTCATGTATCTGGACTCTGTTTCAGATGATGGGTCTATCTTAGTTGTGGGACCTGGTGTACTGCACTAAATACCGGCACGTGGTTGGAGACACACTGGTGGCAGCAGGTGAGCAGTGTGGCCTGGGTGCACAGGAGTGGCACTCTCTCTCTCTCTCTCTCTCTCTCTCTCTCTCTCTCTCCCCCCCTCTTGTCTTTTCTCTCTCTCTCTCCCCCTCTCTTCTTCTCTCTCTCTCTCTCCCCCTCTCTTCTTCTCTCTCTGTCCTCCTCTCTTCTTCTCTCTCCTCCTCTCTTCTTCTCTCTCTCTCCACCTCTTCTTCTCTCTCTCTCTCTTTCCTTCTCTCTCTCTCCCTCTCTTCCTCTCTCTCTCCTTCGCTCTCTCTCTGTCCCTTGATGTGCGCAGGACACCCCTTCACATCCTGATTTTTGTCTTGCAGGCTGTGGCCTATAGATTGTACTGATGGGAGCAGCCATTTCTGTTCAATGTTTATTTTAATACATTTTCATTTGTCGCTTTGTAAGTGAATGTGTACTGCTCATTTTTGTGACAACACATGCATGTCACCAGATGTGATTGTGCGACATCATGCGTATTAATTGATACATGTTTGAGTGTAGTTGATGTGGCATGTCTGTGTTCGAGGGATGCTCGTGAGCGGGGTCCCGGGGGGTGGTGGCGGTGGATGTTGTGGCCCTCTTGGGGCTCTGAACTGCACGATTGTTGGCTCCATGGCATTTGTTGTCCTTCAGGTGTGGCTCTGTGCTTGGCTACCTTTTTTGGTGCAGGCTGTGGTCCGACTTTACAGCAGGTCAGGGCAGGTGTTATTTTCCTGCTGCTACCGTGGCTTAACGCTTGTTTTTTGTTCGCATTGCGGATCTGGCATTTCGTTGTGAAAGTGGTGGTGTTTTTTTTCATGTGTTTTTTGCACGGGAATACCTACTCTGCATCTGATTTGGGTTAGTTGGTGGTGTCCACCGTGGAGGTAAATTGTGGGGCAGTTATCGCGGGAATACTGGCGATGTCCGCATTTTGCACCAGCTTGTGAGATCTATCTCCGCTTTTGAAGTGGTAAGGTGGGGATATATCGGAGTTACGTCCTTGTGAATATCCCCCCACAGTCTTTCGATATGAGTTTATCTCCATTCATGCAGAATGATGATTTAATGCCTGAATGGAGATAAACTCATACGTAAGGACTGTGAGAGGAAGACAGATGGACAGCCTTGTTTGAGCACCAGTGCAGGGAATGACAGCAGCAGCAGACCAGCTTTAGTAGATATGGTTTTGCAATGTGTCTCCTTTTCTACATGGCGCACAGCAAATGTGGATGCTGCACAGAGTTGTGTGAAAAATTAACAAATCTGGCTGTCAGAGTTTTGCAACTTGGAAAATAGAAAGCATGCAATTGTACTATCTTAATTGAGATTCGGAAGTGTCAGACTCAGGAGTCAATGACACACTGGGGAAAGGTGCACCACTCTATTTTACCAGGCAGTCTTAGGTGTTCACATTGACACCCCAATGGTAATGATAAACATCAACTTGTTTTGTAAAATTCTAATCTCAAATGGTACTTTCTAAAGAAATAGAAAACATGGTTTCTAAAGGAGTTTTGAGAGCCATCATTTAAGGGCGAAATAAAAAAAGACTGAGAATCCTATTGATGTACAGAGAGGTGACTATTTAAGGCATTTGTATGGAATAATCTTCTTTTGGAAGAATATGTTAAGCTCTTTATTTATAGAGGGTTTACTTTTTTAATGCAGAATGAGGTACACTTAGAAAAAGAAAAGAAAACATAGAATGATAAAGCATTAGAAAAAAAACGTAAGCAATAGTCGACAGAAAATAGGGAATGCGAGATCGCTAGGAAAAAGAGAAAGAACACCACACGTTCCATAAGAGGTGGAAGGATGGCATGGTGCTTGCAATGACCTTTAGTGTTCCGTGCACACTGGTAACTTGCTGTTCTTTTTAGAAGGTGTCTGCTGAAGACATTTGTTCTAATTGCTCCGGAAAGGACATCCTTAAAAAAGCACTTGAAACCTCACAGTTTATGCCTGGCAATTCAGTAAAGTTAGTGTAGTTTTCAAATAGAGTTAACCGCACAGAAAGTAAAAGATTAATGTTGAAAACATATAATATTCTATTAAGTTTTTTTAAAGTTGCTGGTTTAGAACATATTATTTACTTTGAAACATCTGAGAAGCCTTTGTTCATAGCAAGGGTAGACCTACCCTTGCATCTCAGAACTCACATGTTTTTCGTTCTCACACCGCACTGCCCTTGAGGTGCAACCCTTTACAGTTTCATTTGTCTTGAATACCACTCAGACTTCCCATGTTAGTCCAATACTAAGCAACTGCTTTCACCAGCTAGATTCATCCTCTTGAATCTTGCCACTAAACTTCAGGCATGACCATTGGTGGCTCCCCCATTGGGGCGTGGGGGCGTCGCCCTACTGCTTTCTCGCAGTGCGAGAAGGCAGAAACATAAATGGAAAAAAGTACCATTTATGTTTCTGCCTTCTCGCGTTGCGAGAAAGCAGAAGGGCCTCTGTGCCTAGATGTGGGCGGGCGGTTGGGAGGTCCTGCTTGAGGGCAGGGGGGAGTGGCTTGCCCACTGTTGTGGGTACTAACTTTTTGGTCGGCCCAGGCCGACCTAACAGTCAGTACCCACAACATTGGGCAAGCCACTCCCCCCTGTCCTTGAGCAGGACCCCCCACTCTCACTTTTTCTCTATGTAGGCTTTGCAGCCTACATAGAGATAATGGCCCAGGTGGGGGGCGCTCCACTGCTCCTGCAGCGTTCTGATTGGTGGAGGGGAGGGAGGCTGCATGTGATGATGATGAGACCTGCAGGAATTATGGAAAATGCAGGAAGGCGGGAGTCGGGACCCATCTGAGGTGGCGCGGCCGCGCAGGACGGTAAGTTTTATTTAATATTATTTTTTAATTAAACCCTTCCCGTCTCCACCCGTGACAACCCCATTTCCAACCCCCCACCCACCCATCATGCCGGCTGCGATTGCGAGACCTAGTTGTAGAGTGGCAGGGCAGGACCGGCCACGTGGTGATGTCACACTGCAATAAAGGACCACAGACATAGATTGCAGGTTAGCCGGAAAGACCCCGAGCGGTCTTCCGCCTTATTTATTTATACCCCGGCGCGAGCCCGCCCCGGGGTGAGCGTGCGTGCGTGCATGTAAGGTTACATTGTATGGGAGAGCCCGAGTGGCTCTCTACATCCCTCCATCAATTTAGATCTGTCCCAACAGACGACTTGAATCTTCGTGCTTCTTTTCCGCTTACGGGGACATCCACGCAAAGTCTCTCAGACGTTGGCTTGGTCTTGGATTTGACCGAAGGTAGTATCGTTGACTGCGTGCACATGGGGACACGACAACCCCAGCCGGGGTTGTCGCAGTATCTTCACCTTGGATGATCTCCCTCGGATGCTGGCCACTAGCTGTGATGTTTTGGGGTGTCACTTGACACGATGGGCCTCTTTCAGCGTGCTCACCTCTGGGTGACCCTGTTGTCACGTCACCGAAGTCCCAGATGCTCTCATTTCCTGTTTCCGGGTCTTCTCCCGCCGGATGTCTTTCTGTCAGTTCAGAGGCCTTTTTAAAGCACGATATATTGCGAGTCACTGAGTGTCCACCCCTTTTGGCGGTGACCATGGTTCCTTGGATCTTGTCTATCACCCATGTCTCTGGTTCATATGGTGTCCGATACTTCCATCCCGGGTGATGGTCTCGTACCACAACGGTATCTCCTTCCTTCAATGTTGGTTCTTTGGCCTTGCGAGAATCGCTCGCCTTCTGGTTGGTGAGTTGTCGCCTGGCCTGAGTGGCGTCACCGTCTCTGTTTTCTGGCGCCCACGTGCTGTCAGTCGGAATGCTATCACGAGGCACTCTCTTGAAGAGCACATGGGCCGGAGCACACTTCGTGGTGCTATGTGGTGTTTGTCGATATGCTCCTAAGAATTGGTCCAAGGCTGTTTCTGGATCTTCGCCGTTGTCTACGGCAATTCTCAGGGCCCTGTTCAGTGTTCTCATCAGCCTCTCGACTTCCCCATTGGCTTGGGGCCACAGGGGGGTGATTTTCCTGTGTTTTATCCGAAGGCTCTGGAGGTAGTTCTGGAAGTCCCTTCCTTGAAATGGGGGGCCGTTGTCAGATTTGATTTCGTCGGTAAGCCCCATTGTGGCAAATATGCGATTCAGCGCCTTCTGTACATGAGGGAATGCAGTTGATGGTAATAGTTCCACTACCGGAAATTTGGAGAAGGCGTCAACTAGGACCAGGGTGTGTCGACCGTCAGGGAAGCTTCCAAAATCAATGCTGAGTTGTGTCCAAGGCGTCTGTGGAGCTTCTTCAGTGATCACGGGTGCCGGAGCCGGATCTGGGCCTGTTATGGTGCAGGCGTGGCAGGATCGCACCATCTCATCGACTTGTCTGTCCATTGACGGAAACCACACTTTGCTTCTTAGACGTGCCTTTGTCTTGGCCATGCCCTGATGACCGACGTGTGCTAGCTCCAGTGCCTTCTGTTGGAGGCTTCCGGGTATCACGAGAAGGTGTCCTCTTAAGATGACTCCTTCGTCCCCCACACTTAGTTCGTTCCGGATTTTCCACAGCTCCTGGCGCGCATGGCTGACTTCTGGCCTCAGGTTGGACGCTCCCTCTAGGAAGTGAGCCCATCGATTTCCTTCCAGGGCGTGACGAACCCGCAGTAGGGTCTCATCTGTTGCAGTGGCGTCGCTGACTTCTTTTAGTGACATGTGTTCGGGGCATGCTGCATGGGAGATCATGTGAACAAAAGCATCGGCGTCCACACCTTCTTCTCTCGGGGGATGTTGGCTGACTGCATCCGGGTGACGGGAGAGGTAGTCCGCCGGGTTGTGAGCTCCGGGCCGGAATACCATCTTGAAATTGTAGCCTTGTAGCTGAACTGCCCATCTTTCAATCCTCGGTGGCGCTAGTTCCGAGGATCCTGCGAACAGTGGGAGTAGTGGCTTATGATCAGTCACAACGGTGAATTCTTGCCCACACAGGTATAAATGGAAGTGTTGACACGCCCATTTGATCGCCAGCGCTTCTCTTTCAATTTGGGCGTTCCTGGTCTCGGTATCAGATAGTGCTTTGCTGGCATATGCGACAGGTTTCCAAACTTCGGGTCCGTGTTCCTGGAGGAGCACTGCCCCTAGGCCCACCGGGCTGGCATCAACGATGAGTTCCGTCTTGCGCCTGGGCTGGAAATATGCCATCACCGTGGTGTCTAGGAGATTCGCCTTAATGCTCTGGAATGCATTGTGGGCCGCAGCCGTCCAGTCCTACTGGCTGTCTGCTCGGGTGAGAGCTCTGAGCGGCTCTGCAAGGTCGGCCAGGTTAGGTATAAATCGGCCACAATAGGTGGCCATGCCCAGGAAACTGCGCACCTCGGTGGGGTTCCTGGGAGTGCTTGCCGCCTTGATAGCTTCTGCCTTTTTGGGATCAACCTTCAGTCCTTCCCTCGTGAAGGTGTAGCCAAAGAAGTCTATTGATTCCTGGTAGAAGGAGCATTTCGATCGGTGGAGGGTTAAGCCGCTGTCCACGAGCCTCTGGAGTGTCGCCCTCAAATGTTCATGGTGTTCCTCCAGAGTCGACGAGTATACCAGGATGTCGTCGCTGAGGTTGATCACGCCACTCAGCCCCGAGAGTACTTCTCGAATGGCGTTTTGAAACACCTCAGCGGCAGAGGAGACGCCAAAACGTAGTCGTTTGTATCGACGAAGCCCTACGTGGGTGGAGAATGTGGTTATGTATCTGCTGGCAGGTTCTAGCTCAAGTTGGTGGTATCCCGAGTTGAGATCCAGTTTCGAGAACCACTTGGCTCCGTTGAGGTCGGCTACTATATCATCCATTGTGGGGGTGATGTGCCTTTCCCGTTTGACGGCCACATTCGGTAGCCTCATGTCCACACACAATCGGATAGCTCCGGGTTGTTTCGGCTTTGGTGCTACGACTAGTGGAGAAACCCATGGTGTCGGGCCCGACACTTTCTCTATTACGCCTAGATCTTCCAGCTTCTGGAGTTCTTCCTCCACTTGTGGTCTCAGATTGAATGGCACCCGCCGGTGTCGGAGGGCTACTGGTCGCACGGAAGTGTCTATGTGTAGCTTGAACTTGTGCCCTTTCAGTTTACCAAGGCCTTGGAAGAGCTCAGGGAAGCTTCTTAGTAGGAAGTCTGCATGGGCTTGGTGCACCTGGTTGGCGAAAAACACAAGGCCTAGGTCTTCCGCGGTGTGGCAGCTTAGTAGTGTGCCCTTCTTGCCTTCCGTGATATGGAATCGTGTTTCCGTGGAGTACTCTCCGTTCACAACTGTCGTTTGGATTACTCCTCTTAGCGGTAACAGTTCCGTGCCACCATAGGTATAGATCCTCGCTGTGGAAGGTGCAAGAGGAGGTTTAGGTGACATCCTTTCATACTGGTCTGAATCCATGACGTTCACGGACGCCCCTGTGTCTATGAGGGCCGTCAGCACTGTACCCTCTACCGCTATGGAGCACACTGGTGGAGGCCTTCTTTTGGTGGAGATTCTGCTGACGTAGGATATGACGTACACTTCATTGTCTTCTTCGTCCTCATATCGCGGCCTCCTGTCTTGGTGATCGGGCGGGGGCATCTCTTGGTCTATTGATAATTGCCGGACCCGTTGAGTGAGTGTTCTGGGCCTCTGTCCCGCAGGCTTGTACTTGCCTCCTCGGCATACGGCGGCGAAGTGGTTGAGCCGTCCACATTTCAGACACGTCTTTCCTTTCGCACCGCATGTCGCCTACGTTGGATGGTCTTCCCCACAGTATCCACATGTATTACCTCGCGGCGCGGCTGTTCTCGGGCGGGCGCCCGCGGGCCGTCTTTGGATCAACTCTACCCTCTCTTCCTTGATGGGCACTGACCGGGTGACCGTGGGTGTGATGATCGGTGTGCGCAGCGCAGCTTCCATCTCTTCCGCCCTTGCATCGGATAGTTCATGTGACCTAGCTAGGATTAGTATTTCATCCAGCGATATGCCCTGTTGGCGGAGTATGAGCTTCCGCAGCAGCTTTGACCTGCAACCTACTATGATTTGGTCACGTATCTCCTCTCGTGGGTTGGTGAACGGGCAGGTGCTGGCTAACCGGCGCAGCCGGGCATAGTACATATCCACCGACTCACTCTCCGTCTGCCACGCCCTTTTGAATTTGAATTTTCAAAATCCGTGTTAAGCTGTGGATCAAAGTGTGTGTTCAGGGCTGCGACGGCAGCGTCATAGTCATGGTCTAGGCCAGTGTTAGGCAGTGTCTCGAAGAGATCATATATTTCTGGTCCACCGTATAGAATTAGGAGAGATCTTTTGACTGTTCCGTCCGTCTCCCTGGTGCCCTTGAAGTAAAGGTTGAGCCTCCCGACTCACGCCTTCCACCTCGGTGCCGCCGTCGCCGGATCCGCCGCCTCGCTGAATGGGGGAATCGGTGCTGGGCCCGAGTGCAGGTGGGTGGGAGTCCGCAGTGTATTGGCGCTAGCTTGGTCGGGTCCTGGTGGGGGGGGGCGATCACTGGGGGAGGTTGGTTTTGACCCGCCCCGTCTTGTCCATCTCCAGGCGCCACCACTGACATGGTGCAGTGGTAAAACTCTCCCCCTGGGCCTGAACAGACGGTGTCTCCCACGCAGAGGGGTAAGGCCTGGTCGTTGCGCTGACCAAGGCTTGCTGATAGCGTGATGGAGTGCACCTGGAGTGCGAGGACAGGTCTCTGACCCAAAGATGAGGCGTCTCAGGTGAGCCACGGGACAGGAAAACGCTGGAAATAGCCTTGATGCTATATGCCTTAGCCTGTGCTTGTTTAAAGTCCCAGCCTTTGATATACTGTGCACATGGGCTGTGTGCGAGGCCCGACGGGATGAGGAACGAGTAGCCGGCACTCAGGGCGGAGCGCTGGTGCTGTGTGAGGGCCTGGCCTCCGGGGACGTCTCGCCGCGTGGTGCAGGGCCTTCCTAGGCCACGTGGAGGCGCGGCGCCGTCGTCACAGGTGGCCCTGGCGTCCCAGACGCCGCCGCCGGGAGGATCAGGGTGCGCCGCGTGCGCACGCGGAGGGGGCCGAGCAGGTGGGAGGGGGAAGGTAGACTCACCCGCACCTCGGCAGCAGGAACGGCGCACTCCGCGCTCACAGGGCCCCGCCAGCTGAAGGCGTACCCGGCCGGGTACGCGTGGGCGGGCCGCAGAGCGGGCAGCGCAGCAGCACACGCGGGTGGGCACCGCAGCAGAGGAGCGAGCCACTGCGGAGCCACAAAGTGAGGCAGCTTGGCACGCTCGTGGGCAAACCGGCCTCGTCGCCAATGTGGAGTGGCAGGGCAGGACCGGCCACGTGGTGATGTCACACTGCAATAAAGGACCACAGACATAGATTGCAGGTTAGCCTGAAAGACCCCGAGCGGTCTTCTGCCTTATTTATTTATACCCCGGCGCGAGCCCGCCCCGGGGTGAGCGTGCGTGCGTGCATGTAAGGTTACATTGTATGGGAGAGCCCGAGTGGCTCTCTACACTAGTGACCTCGTGGTCGGCCTGAGCCTCTGAGCCTGATTGTGTGGCCTGCCTCTGGTACAGAACTTGGCATTTGAAATTGCCCGTGGTAAGCTCAAAACAACCCCCAAAAGTGAGGGATGCAGTGTATTACAATGTGTAAGAATAATATGAAACCTCAAGACTTGGGTGTTTTTCATATCTTGCCAATGAATAAGCACAGTAAAGGAATAAGCACGGTATGATGTTCAAGGCCTGCAGCGAATTAATATGTGTAAAAAGTAACACAAAAATCCGATATTTATACTCAAATAGTGTTATTTTGGAATTGCCCATAGGATAACTTTTGTTTTCGAAGATTTGGTACCTAATTCTTGTCTGACAAAAGTGTGTCAATATTTTTACAAATATTCGAGGCACTGGAAAGTTCGTTGTAGCCAAAGCTGTTGGTGCTCACACCCTCATTAATTTCTAACGTAGTGCTAATAAGTGCATTGGTTTAAATGTGAACGTGCAGAGTGTAAATTGAACATGTAGTGCATAACATGTTGTTACACAAGCGTGAATACCCTGCCCTTCCTCTCTGACGACGAGACTCCGGGCCTCCCTGAATGACATAACAAACCATAGATCCAGAAGAAGGGACTTATCTGCAGGGTGTGTGTCTCATGTCACATTTCTTGGAGTGAATACTGTTTTTGGTAAGGAATCCCTGGACTCCGATTAGGATGTGCAAGTCCCTGTGTTGGGTTTCACAAGTGATCATGAGGGATAAAAAATAGATGTCCCATACATAGGGAGTACCGGACATATTATGTTAGCATGATGCATCTATATGTACCCTTTTTTGCTAGAATATATATATATATATATATATATATGTATCCATCTATATTACTTGTGTTAGGGAGAACAGCCTTTATTCACTCCTTGCGTTAACTCTGCTTACAGAGTAGGTCAACAACCACACAGACACCATTTTCTGAGCCTATGCTCGAACACGAGCTGTGATCACGTGTCGGTCTTCGGCATTTGTCAAGCCCCAGTTCATCTGGATTACTGGGAGCAGTTGAACGTAGGCTGTTTACTCGACTGTCCTGAGAATCAAGGTTGCATCTGGCTTTGGGTGCGATAAGTGCATTCTTGGAGGCGCGGTGCCTACACTCCCGGGCACCAAGACGAAAGGGAGTCACCCCTCCTGACCTCCCCAGTAACAAATTGCTAAGCTTTGAACTAATCATGTGTGCCATATATGGTCCTTTCCTGGAGATCGAGGGCCAACTGGTGTTTTTCCTTTTACAGTGATTATATATGTTGAACTGAAAAGTATATAACCTCATGTTTGAATGCAAGCCAACAGCCTTCTCCGCACACCTGATAAGTGAAAGTTGGAGAGGCTCCTCTATAGAGTATTTTTGCTTAATAAACAATTGAACTTTCTTCTCTGCCAAGTGACTGATTATTGGGTAATGGGATTGGGGCTATTGGTAGGTATAGCCGTTTATGTTATTTTTATGGTACTTCACTTTGCGACACTGGTGGGACTCCATGATAGGGTCGCCCTGCATGTACCTGGGTAGAAAGGACAAAGAAAGGGGGGCTCTGGTCGAGTGAGTGGACAGACCAAAGATTTTCGACGTACTCCGCTCTCGCGAGCAGAGTGCCCCAGCTGCTAGTGACCCTTCGCCAAAGTCCTACGGGCGTAACCCAGGAGCTGACCGTGTTGGTCTTCAGGAGTTGGCAGTGGAGAATACGCAATTGTACTTGCGTGCACCTGGTGAGTGGATTGTTTTTTAAGTCTTTTAGAACGCGCTGTTGAGCAGTGCTTTTGAAGCAGTTTACTGTGTTGGATTTGTTGGTCGGTGTACCACGGAGAATCTTGGGGGTCTGATGGGCAGCATTGTGGCTGCACGGGTAGATGCTCCATGAACTTGTTTTGTGAACAATAGAGATGCCGATCAGATGCATTGGTGTGGCTCGTGTGGTGCGCACCCGGCCGGAATGGTCTCGGAAAGGCCTGTGGTGGTACTTAGGTAGCCTTGGGGACTTATCTGAAGCGGTGCTAAGGAAGCGGGCTTAGTCAGAATAGTCCCAGGGGTGAACCAGGAGGACTACAGAATGGTCTGTAGGACAGTCTGTGGTTATAACTGTCCGACGGTCTCTTGGTAGTCTTCGGACCGCTTGATTTTGATATCTGTTGTCTGGAAGCTGAATTGATTGATTCTCCATGAACAGGAGTCAACAGGCTCTGTTCTTTGTTTGGAAAGACAGAAAAGAGACATGTCGTTTTGAAAATCTTTTTATGTACATATATTATTGTTCTGTGTGTGTTCGAATGGGAGTGAGGTTGAATATGTTGTGATTGTTTGAAGATGGCCATGTTTGAAAGTATGTTTTCATGATTGAATGAGGAATACGTGACAACGATCACTATGCCTTGCTTTAGCAAATTGAGTTGTTTTGGATGTTGTCGCCGTCCTAATTATACGCGCTTGGCTGAAAGTCAACCTGCCCCGCCTGAGGGCAGCCCAGTTATGAAATGTATGTAAGGCATGGTTTTACACCTTTCTTGTTTAACACACAAAGGCATAAATATACTAAGGATAATGTAGAATTGCAATGACCTTTAACCGGGTCTTTTGATGAGAAAAAGATACCTTTTCTGCAAGGTCGACTGTTTGCTAAACGTAGTCGACAGTCAATGTTTGATTCCCTAAACATATGGCAGAAGGAAGCTAAGCGTAGACGGATACGGGAGGAGAAATTATGCAGAATGAAGGGAGGTCAGACGATTACGCAGAAAGTCATTGCTTATGATAAAGCTCAAACCAAACAGGGAATTGGTTGTGCAGAAAGACAATTTAGATTGCAAGTGGATAAGTCCTATGTGGCTAGTACTTAAGAGGAGGATGAGTTGGAGGATTTGTTGGATACTCCCCCACCTCCACCTTATGCCCCACAACGTATATATCCTGTTGTTTCCCGACTGACTCCAGTACAGGTCCCTTTAGCCTTAGCCCCTGCTGTTTCCTCTTCTCCTGTCTCTCTGGGAACGTCTTCTGTTTTGTCTCCCTCTGTGTCTGAGACGGCTACCTTATGGTCTGTTACATTGCCATCTTCGGTTATGTCCACAGCTGTTTTGTCTCCCCCTTCCCTTGCGTGGGCTTCCCAGTCCGCGAGCACGACCTCATCCCTAGCTGCTTCGACTCCAGCTCGTGCTCCGGGGGATTTGAACACACAAAAGTTGTTTACTCGTTCGACTGTAGGACTACATGAAAAACAAATAGTTGAAAATCAGTCATCCCAGTGGATGCGAAATCCTATTTATACTATAACCGATATATGGAGCACACTCCGAGACTTTGAGCCTGTTATGCAGCAACATGCCCTGAAACTCATGGCCACATGTCTTATTACTTTATGGGAACAGTGTTTTCCAGGAGGGATGCCCCCTCAAGTGATGTATGATATTAGGGACAGGGCCCAGAAGTCCGAACTTAGACCAGAGGAAGTGTACAAAAATGTTGAGGTTTTGTTAAGTTACCGGGAGCGGATGCACCTAAAAATTGTCCACATGGAACTCTCTTTTTTTAATTTTTTTTTTATTGGAAAGCAGGGGACCCCTATATAGTGACTGGACTAGCTATACATAGGGAAAGAAACTGGTAGAGAAACGTCTCTAGCTTAGTCGGAGGCTGTGACAATCTAATGGAACCCAAACATGTATGTTTCACAAAGAGGCTATGGCCTAAAAAATACCTTATTACAAAAGGTCATAGTTTCAATAATTTTTTACGTTTATTATTATTTTTTGTATATATAGAAAAGGAATAATAATTTGTACAATAGAAATATAAGACATGTATTAATACTTAATCGTGGTGAGCCAATTTTCTCATTCTATGATACAAGTACACAATACAGAATAAAACATAAGACACAAATGATGATGGCAAGGCGGTAGTAGAGACTACGCGCGTTTAGGCGAGGTCGCCTTCATCAGGTCACCGTCTTAATGTACTGTAAACAAAATTATATAGGACATAGCTTATTATTTTACATATTATAGTTAAGAGTGGGTTACATATCTGAAAATTTATAAACACAGCTCATAATTCTCCTAACATTAAAAATAGTGACCACAGAAATATATACATACATCAAGTGCATAGTAAACAGAAAGCAAGAAAACATAATTCACATATATCAATATGTTGATCTATACATATTTACAGTGTTAAAAAATTCAACATGAAAACAGCAAAAAATGCGGCCTTAGCCATAGACTTTGTACCTTGTATTGTTATGTGAATGGAATTATAGGGATATAAAGATGTACCAGCTCTTAAAAAGCTGGAAAATACAGAGCTGGCATGATGTAAACTTTAAAAGTAACTGATATAGTGTGACCCAATGTAAGCGGTCCTCCAACAATGCAGTCTAAACTGATATAATGAGATAGGAGCCCTGAACAGATCATATAGGTTCTTATAGTCTTTTAGAGATTCTCAAATGATGAATAGAAAGAATCATTGCAGTAAGAATGGCAACATATTATCGACAAGATAGTAAGTCAAACAATCCATTTCAGTTACCACTACATGTAAAAGTACCTAAATATTACCTGTAACACAAAAGAAAAAGGATATAGATTGAAGCTGTAAACTATGTTGTTTTGATATCCAAAAATACGAGTACATGTGAACTGTAAATAATAAAGAAAGGAGCAGGGAACATGTAATATTATTAATATCATGCATCAAATCATGAATGTACATTATTCCAACTTAAAAGAAAAAAGGAGGTATCAAGTATTAATGTAGTGCGCCAGAGCACAACTGTGCACTGCCCTGACTGTTAACAAAAAAACTTTAAAATTGGTGAAATAAAATCATTAACAGGCCTAAGAGTAGGTTAAATGTGATACTATAGATTACAAAAAAGGGGGTTCCTGACAACCAAATGGCAAAACAACATTCCCGAATATGTCAATTACCTGAGTAGACGGGAGACTTTGCTGTAATCAGGCACATAAAGGAGCTCTCAGTATGTAGCTGATTCTACTTTAAATCGTCACAAATATATAAATCCTAGATACAAAAAATATATAGTAGAATGGTAAGTCTCTACTACTGTTGTAGGTGCTCACATCATAGAGGTGAGTAAATGATAACCTAGCATAGTTGCTAACTGTGCGATTTACCTGTATAAAGAAAAGATTCCACCGTGATGTGATGCGAGATTGCAGCTCTTGGTATCTTTAGAATTCTATGTTAGAAATGCCCCCGATATTTAGATCCTAAATGTGAGGGATATAGCAAAAATAAACGTAGTTTAGTAAAGAAGTTGCTTACATCGATGAAATGGATACAAGATGTGAGCAAAAAAGAAGATTCATATAACTTGCACACCTGATATGGCGATGATGTGGACTTAAAGATAAAATCCACAATCGTGCACTGTGGCTTCTGATCCAGAGGCTGGATAAGCTGTCGTAGAAGCCAGATATTTTCACGATGTGGCGGGGCAGTTTACTGTAACAAACAACCAAAGAAGAGAAATACATGATGAATAGAAAAAACGGGCGGATTAACTAATTTAATATGTGGTCCTCTCTCGTAATGAAGGAACGGAGCGGCCGCGTTTACCTTTAAAACCGGCATGGTAGAGGATCTATAGCTCCAGCATGGGACTCTCAGCACCCTATGTGAGAAGTCCATCCTATATTTCACCCTGAAATACCGGAATTAAAAAAAATGATCAGCATATAGTGACCAGACCTCGTGAAGAGGCACGAGTACAGGAACAATGGGTTTATACCCCTTGGAAGAAGAGTGAAGTCCTCTCGCTAAAATCAAAAGTACCTGACCCCCGTAAGAATCCCACGGCTTATTATAGAGAACTCACAGAAGCGGCTTCCTCAGCCGTTATGACCCTAGCTGACATAGAGCTATTTTTTGCGTTGCTAGTTCCTGTTTATGTATGGCGTCAGGTGCATGATCAGGATCATGTTCAGGAGTTGGGCGGAACATGGGAACAGATAAAAGATTGGGATAAGGAACGAAAGCCTGGTGATAAACCAAAACCCAAACTATTGGTGTTACCTGGACATATTATTACTTACATGCATTCCTTAATTCCGCCCTGTACGGTGGATTGGGATAAATTGACAGCATGTAAGCAGAAGAAAGACGAAAGCGTTTCTGATTCCTTCACTGGCTTTGAAGGTGTATTCATTGACTTTAGTGGATAGTATTTATCATTGGACGGCGTTGTACAATTATTGGTTAATCGTTTTGTGACAAATTTATTACCGGAAGTTTCAGCGCGGCTACAAGCAGCCCTCAATAATATTGAGTATGGCCCAATATTACGAATATAGAGAAAATGAGAGTAAGGATAAGACAGAAAAGAAAACTAAAGATCTTAAGACACGGGTGTTATTACAGCAAGTTGAGCGAGGACGAGGCAGAGAGAGAGATGGAAGCGGATTCGTCCTGAGGGGGGCGGGAACCGGACGGTTGTTTTGGGACCAAACCAGTGTGCTTACTGTAAGCAGGAAGGGCATTGGCAATTTCAGTGTCCATTGTTGCTGACTCAGAATGGGGCTATGAGAGGAAGAGGTCGAGGTGGTGTGGATCGCAGTGATATGCGACAAGTGGAGGCAGCGCACGTCGGATCAGAAAAAAATTATTTCGATATTCCGAGAGGTAGGCAGTATTATAATGAGGGCTGTGCGATGGATGCAACCGAAGGGTATGCTTATACATAGGACAGCCAAGGACAGAGTGGGGGCCAGGTGTCAGTACCCGTTGATCAGCAGGGTCCTTATGTAAAAGTTTTTAGTTGATACGGGTGCGATGAATAGTTCTATTTCTCGTTCTCTGGTCCCAGGAGCTGCTCTGTCCGGGCACAATAATGTTTCAGTGGGATTCTCAGGAATTCCGGTGGTACGCCCCATTTCCAAACCTGTTCCGTTTACAATTGGTCCAGTTACGCTAGACTCCCCGTTTCCTTTGACTTCCCATTGTGGTGAAAATGTATTGGGCTTGGATTTGTTAAAGAAATTACATGCAAAAATTCATTGTTCACCTGATGGTGTTTATTTTACTATTAATCCCCTTGGCAAGCATACTTTGCAGTGTTTCACCAAAAATGAACCCCTCCCTCCCGAGTTTGATGCCATCCCAGCAACGCTGTGGGCCACTGGAGAAACAGATGTAGGATTATTAAGGATTCCACCCGTTTCTATTACTCTGAAACAAAATGCTCGGCTTCCACATATATCTCAGTACAAAATTTCGCCAGCGGGCGAGAAAGCTTTGCTCTCCATCATACAAGATTTGATCAAAAAGGGTGTGGAGGAAGAGACGGCTGCTAATGTATGCAATAGTCCCATTTTACCGATCTTAAAAAGGCCCCTGTTGGAAGTGATCCTGACTATGTTGATACTTATCGCTTTGTGATTTATTTGTGTGAAATTAATAAAATAGTAGTACTCCAATACCCTGTGGCTTCTGACATCACAACTATTCTTACCATGATTCCTCCCATTGCAAAATATTTCTCTGTGATCGATTTAAAGAATGCTTTCTTTAGCATTCCGATACACCCTGATAGCCGTCATATTTTTGGCTTCTCATTATCTGGTTGCAGCTTCTGGTTTTGTCGCGCTCCCCAGGGGTACACGGAGAGTCCTAGTATTTATAGTCAAGCTTTGAAGACATTGTTGGATGATTTGGTCCTGCCCCCTGGTAATGTGCTTTTGCAGTATGGTGACGATCTGTTAGTGGCCTCCGATACTGAGGAGGGTTGTAAGGAAGCAACTGTACAATTATTGTCTCATTTGGCGGCTAATGGCAATAAAGTATCTCTTTCTAAATTCCAATATTGTCGACAGGAGGTAACCTATCTAGGTCATCTGCTGTCAAAAGAGGGGAGGAGACTAATCCCTGAGCGTGTGACTAACATATCTAATATGTCTGTACCTATTACTCAGCATGATGTTTGTGCATTCCTCTGCAAAACTTCTTACTGTCGCCAATGGATCCCTAATGTTTCCCTTCTTACTAAACCTCTCCTGTATTAAACCACTAAAGATGTGCATGAATATTTTCCTTGGACTGACGATTGCCAAAATGCTTTCGACTCTTTGAAATCTGCGTTTTGCTCTGCACCTGTTCTCAGTACCCCTGACTACCAAAAACTTTTTGCGCTTAATGTACATGAGGTGGACGGCTGCTCGCTTTCTGTGTTAACACAAGGATTTGGTGGTAAGCAGAGACCTTGTGTCTATTTCTCGGCGGTGTTGGACAATGTCGCCAGAGCACTCCCTAGCTGTATAAGGGCTACTGCTGCAGTCGCGGTGGCTATTCGACAGTCGGAAGGGCTCGTTCCGAACACTGATCTCACAGTGATGGTATCACACGCTGTGGATACATTATTGAACAAAACGAAGACCCAGCACCTTACGAGTGCGCGTCTTACAGGTTACGAATTGACTTTGTTTGCTCCCCACATTATGATTAAATGATGTGCCACTCTGAACCCTGCCACATTACTATCCCTCCCTTGGAATAAAAAGAACAATGATGTACATGATTGTATATTGCGGACAGAGGAAAAGACGAAGGGACGGGTAGACCTGACAGACAAACCTCTATCTGATCCTCAAGGGGAGTTGTATGTCGATGGCTCTTGTTTAAAATTACCAGATGGCACGACATCTGCTGCATATGCGATAACTACTCTTCACACTGTAGTTGAGGCTTCTCGAGTACCCTATCAATCAGCTCAGGCAGCTGAGTTAGTGGCATTGCTTCAGGTCTGTGAGTTAAGTGAAGGATTGAGAGTAAATATCTACACCAATAGCCAATACGCCTTCGGCGTGGTACACAGTTTTGGCCAACTATGGGCCGAAAGAGGTTTTCTCACTTCTCATGGTCAGCGAAAACAACATGGCCCCTTGATTTTGCGATTGCTGACCGCATTGACGTTACCAGAGATGGTGGATTTAGTTTAATGCAGTGCACACAAGGCAGTGGTTGATGCAGTGGGTGAAGGTAATGCCTTTGCTGATCAAGTAGCTAAAGAAACGGTAAAATCCAAATTGACCTCAATGTTTGTGACTAGCTCTGCTAGGTGGGTGTCTGAAAAGGAGATGTTTAATAACACCATGGAGAGTGTCTGAGAAATACAGAAAGAAGCTACCCCCATGGAGCTGGCTCATTGGGAAGGGAAAGTGGGGAAATTAGATGCAGAAGATTGTTGGATTGATTTGACAGAAATACTGCGATGGTTATTGCCCAATGCATTAGTGAATGCGGTGGTAACAATGGCACATGGTTCGGCTCATATTGGGGCGAAAGCTATTTGTGCATTATCAGATCCTGTGTGCTACAATCCCAATATTCCAAGGACCGTTGCTCATTTGGTGCAATATTGCATGGTTTCCTACAACATAATCCTGGGGGCAGGGAGCCTGTTCTGAGTGGAACCTTTGCACCACCATCTTTGCCTTTCGAGGTGCTCCAAATGGATTATATCCAGCTGGACCGTGTAAATAATTTGAAGTATGTCCTGGTCGTGGTGTGCACTTTCAGCAAATGAGTGGAAGCCTACCCGACTAAGGAAAATACTGCTTTGGCAACAGCAAAGGCATTTGTTAAAGGAATACTTCCTACTCTGTGGATTGCCTCGGGTGATCTGGAGTGATAACGGAAAACACTTTAATGCAGATCTTATCAATCACATTTGTAATGGATTACAGATTAAACAGAAATTCCATGCGGTTCGACACCCCCAGTCCGCTGGGTGGGGCGAGAATATAATGGGATACTGAAGGTCAAATTGGCAAAAATCCAAGAAAGTACCAAATTGAAGTGGCCAGATGCACTACCACTGGCACTAATGTCAATACGGGTTACCCCACACTCTGGTTCTGGCTTATCTCCATATGAGGTCATTTTTGGGCGCCCGATAATGTTTGAGGCATCCCGAGACCCAGAACGTTTCGTGATAAAGAGTATCTTATGTTGACTAAAGATCTTCGTTCCATTCATAAACAGGTCTCAGCAGTTTTGCAGCCCCTGCCGGTGGGTCCAGGACATCGATTGGAGCCAGGAAAGTGGGTTCTGGTCTGTAACTACCAGCGAAAATCCAGCTTGGATCCTCGTTGATCGGAGCTATTTCAAATCTTGTTGGCTACGCGGATGGCTGTAAAGGTGAACGGCAAGCGACACTGGATTCATGTGTCACATCTGAAAAAACTACCTCTCCTGCTTCCATATGATCAGCGAATCCAGGAAGGGGTTCTGACCCAGTAAAGCGAGCGAGTTCCTCCTTTTGTCCCTTTTTCTGATGCCCAGGTAATCAGGGAAGGGCAAGGAGAAGATGTCTCGGGCTCGGAAGGGGCTTTATCTTCAGCACAAGTGATTGCCCCAGATTCTGTTGCCCCTACAGTCGAACGAGAGGCTTGCAGTACCCCTGTTGCACCGGATTCATCATCCCCTGTTTTGTTCTCTGATCAAGAAGTGCCTGGCCATGCTCGATACAACCTGCGGCACAGAAAACAATGCAGTACCCCAGGAGAACTTGGTAGGAGGTAGGGAGAGACTTAAGTGACAGGGTACAGACCTGCTCCATGAATGTCTGTTAGATGCGCTTCTGGGGTACTGAGCGAGACACTGGACTGAACGCGCTGAGAGCCTTGAACATTTGCTTGCTCTGTTCAGTAAGAAAGACTGAATTTCTTGTTTAAAAGGGCCCAGGTTGTGTTTCCTTCTAAGGTTGTGTGGGAACTCAACTCCAACGTGAGAGGCTTGCTATGGTATTATTTGTGATGAACGATAGGAGTCTGCCTGTGAGGCTCTAAACGGACACAGGAAAGAAGTACCCTCTGGCAGGTCAGACTGCATTGCCCGAGTTTATTTTTGGACTTTTAGGGCCCCATTAGGATAGCGGGCGGAAAACCACCCCGCCCGCCATGGAGGCGGAAAACAACCGCCCGCCATGGAGGCGGTTCAACCGGCAGACAAATTAGGATCGACCGCCAGTACAGACCCACCGCGGCGGTAGCGGTGAAAATGAAACCGCCCGGCGTGTGCGGTGATGACAAAACTCCGACCGCGGCGGTCGGAAAAGCAGCGGAAAATACAAAAACGGCCCCAGGGACAGCGGAGACACCGCACGGGAAATTACGATATCCCCGAGGGTGTCGCGGGCGGAACCGCAGGCACCGACCGCCGCGGTCGAAGGCAGGATTGCATGGGAGAAATGGCGGCCAAGCACCAGCAAACTCACCGCAGCGGACGAACATGAAATACATGGCGGTCGATGTCAAAGCACCGCAGTGATGCCAAATACTGCATAAACAAAGTAGCCCTGCCCCCAATAGATACAACACACACACACAGATACAGAAATGTCAAACAAATATACAAAACAACATAACCACACCCACAACACACCTGACAACCACAATCCAATTGGACACACCCACACAGCTGAGTACAAAGCCACCCCCTCCACTCACCACAATCCTTTGCATCTTTCCTGAACAGAAGGCCACACACCACATCTGAGAGGAGAGGCAAAATCGCACACCACACCCACCCACCCACCACCACCATCAACACCACCATCACACCATCACAATCAAACCCCCAGCACACAAAAACACACCTCATCACCACACCCCTGCACCCACACACCCCTGCACCCACAAACACCTCAACCCCCCCCACACCATGACATCACAAAAAATGCCAAAATTCACAGAGAGTGAGTTGACAGTCATGGTCAACGAGATTGTGAGAGTAGAACCACAACTATTTGGTAACCTAGTCCAACAGACACCATTAGCCACCAGGACACAAATGTGGGAAAGGATAGTCCAAAGGGTGAATGCAGTTGGGGCCACCCCAAGATCCAAGAAGGAGATCATGAAGCGGTGGCATGATCTCAAGAGGGTTGTCAAGGAGAGGAGGAGCAAGAACTGGACGCTGGCAAACGCGACAGGCAGTGGCCCTCCCATCCCACCGAAGACATTCACACCATGGGAGGAGAAGGTGCTTGCTATCCTGCTACCTGAGAGTTTCACAGGAGTAGCCGGGGGAGCGGAGGCTGGTAAGTACCGACAAATGTGTAACACCACATTGAGATTTACCTCCTTGCAATACCCAACCACCAATACACTGTCCATCCCTAACCAACATGTAGCCAGCCATTCTGCTGAGGAGGCCTGTATGGGGCCGGAATGTCAGTACAACATGCCCCCCTGTCCCACAGCCCAGCAGCATGGAGGCCTCCCCAGCCAGGAGCACGTGTCAGCCATTGCACTGTTTAACAAACAAACTTACAGGTAGGTAGCCATCTTTACTTGGAGGCTGTTTGTGGGTGTGAGGGAGGGAGGGAGGCCTGTCTCACTACTCCCAGCATGCCCCCTGTCCCACAGCCCAGCAGCATGGAGGCCTCCCCAGCCAGGAGCACGTCAGCCATTGCACTGTTTAACAAACAAACTTACAGGTTGGTAGCCATCTTCACTTGGAGGCTGTTTGTGGGTGTGAGGGAGGGAGGGAGGCCTGTCTCACTACTCCCAGCATGCCCCCTGTCCCACAGCCCAGCAGCATGGAGGCCTCCCCAGCCAGGAGCAAGTGTCAGCCATTGCACTGTTTAACAAACAAACTTACAGGTAGGTAGCCATCTTCACTTGGAGGCTGTTTGTGGGTGTGAGGGAGGGAGGCCTGTCTCACTACTCCCAGCATGCCCCCCTGTCCCACAGCCCAGCAGCATGGAGGCCTCCCCAGCCAGGAGCAAGTGTCAGCCATTGCACTGTTTAACAAACAAACTTACAGGTAGGTAGCCATCTTCACTTGGAGGCTGTTTGTGGGTGTGAGGGAGGGAGGGAGGCCTGTCTCACTACTCCCAGCATGCCCCCTGTCCCACAGCCCAGCAGCATGGAGGCCTCCCCAGCCAGGAGCACGTCAGCCATTGCACTGTTTAACAAACAAACTTACAGGTAGGTAGCCATCTTCACTTGGAGGCTGTTTGTGGGTGTGAGGGAGGGAGGGAGGCCTGTCTCACTACTCCCAGCATGCCCCCCTGTCCCACAGCCCAGCAGCATGGAGGCCTCCCCAGCCAGGAGCACGTCAGCCATTGCACTGTTTAACAAACAAACTTACAGGTTGGTAGCCATCTTCACTTGGAGGCTGTTTGTGGGTGTGAGGGAGGGGGGGAGGCCTGTCTCACTACTCCCAGCATGCCCCCCTGTCCCACAGCCCAGCAGCATGGAGGCCTCCCCAGCCAGGAGCAAGTGTCAGCCATTGCACTGTTTAACAAACAAACTTACAGGTAGGTAGCCATCTTCACTTGGAGGCTGTTTGTGGGTGTGAGGGAGGGAGGGAGGCCTGTCTCACTACTCCCAGCATGCCCCCTGTCCCACAGCCCAGCAGCATGGAGGCCTCCCCAGCCAGGAGCAAGTGTCAGCCATTGCACTGTTTAACAAACAAACTTACAGGTAGGTAGCCATCTTCACTTGGAGGCTGTTTGTGGGTGTGAGGGAGGGAGGGAGGCCTGTCTCACTACTCCCAGCATGCCCCCCTGTCCCACAGCCCAGCAGCATGGAGGCCTCCCCAGCCAGGAGCAAGTGTCAGCCATTGCACTGTGTAACAAACAAACTTACAGGTAGGTAGCCATCTTCACTTGGAGGCTGTTTGTGGGTGTGAGGGAGGGAGGGAGGCCTGTCTCACTACTCCCAGCATGCCCCCTGCCCCACAGCCCAGCAGCATGGAGGCCTCCCCAGCCAGGAGCACGTGTCAGCCATTGCACTGTTTAACAAACAAACTTACAGGTAGGTAGCCATCTTCACTTGGAGGCTGTTTGTGGGTGTGAGGGAGGGAGGGAGGCCTGTCTCACTACTCCCAGCATGCCCCCCTGTCCCACAGCCCAGCAGCATGGAGGCCTCCCCAGCCAGGAGCACGTCAGCCATTGCACTGTTTAACAAACAAACTTACAGGTTGGTAGCCATCTTCACTTGGAGGCTGTTTGTGGGTGTGAGGGAGGGAGGGAGGCCTGTCTCACTACTCCCAGCATGCCCCCCTGTCCCACAGCACAGCAGCATGGAGGCCTCCCCAGCCAGGAGCACATGTCAGCCATTGCACTGTTTAACAAACAAACGTACAGGTAGGTAGCCATCTTCACTTGGAGGCTGTTTGTGGGTGTGAGGGAGGGAGGGAGGACTGTCTCACTACTCCCAGCATGCCCCCTGTCCCACAGCCCAGCAGCATGGAGGCCTCCCCCAGCCAGGAGCAAGTGTCAGCCATTGCACCCTGCACACTCACCTTACAGGTATGTAACTACCGTATATCTTCATGAAGTGTGTGTGTGTAGAAATCAAATAACTATTGTACGCAATGCATAGACAATCAACCTTTATGACTCCATGATGTAACTCTGCACTATGTAATGTAACACGGTGTTGCCATGATTTGTACAACTGATGACAGCAAATTGCACTAGTGTACAGACAGCTGATGATACGCAGATGACACAAACACTGACCACTCCCCATCTACTCCACAGGTGATGAAGAACTCACTGCTGGGGACAACACCAACGACCAGCAGAGCCAGTCTCCACCTCCGGCACATGGACTCACAGATGCAGACTCCCAGGACAGTTTGGATGATGAGCTCCAGGCCGGCCCATCTGGTGTTCCACAGAGCCAGAGGTCCCAGGCCCCCATCCTCCCCACCACCACCTCTGCTGCAACAACAACGCAGCAAACCCCTGCTGTCACGGCCTCCGCCTCCACCGCAACCACCACCGCAGCCACTGCCAGCAACACCACCACTACCACCAGTACCACCTGCATCACCCTCCCTGTCCCTAGGGATGACCAGCCCACACCAACAACTGTGGAGGGCAGGGAGCCAGTGCGTGGTGCACCAGTGGCGAGGGAAGAGGTCCGTGGCAGCAGAGCAGGCGGGAGGGCCAGGGTCAACACCAGACCTCGGGAGGAGTGGACACCATCCCTGGACCACTTCACCAGAGTTGTGGATGCCTACCAAGAGGTCCAGGGACAAAGTGGCCGGTCGGATGAACTATTAAGGGAGCTCATCCTGCTGATGAGGTCCATCGATAACCGCCTGGGACAGATGGTGGACCTCATGAGCCAGCAAGTGGCGTTGCAGAGGGACAGGCCTGTGTCATAACCATCACCGCCGTCCCCTCCTGTTGTGCAGCAGGATGACAGTCCACCATCCTCCCCTGCGCCAACAGAGAGGGGCGAGTCCTCTGACGCCGCTGGCCATTCAGCAGGCCCCCCACCGCCAAAAAGATCTAGGGGGCGTCCGAAGAAGAGCCTGGGAGTCTCTGGAAGCAAAGCACCTGCCACACGCCAGTCACGGAGCCAGCCGTGAAGACAACCCTCTCCCCAACTGCATTCACTGTTTGGACTGTCTTTCCCCACATTGCCTTGGCAATGGCACCTGTCTGTTGGACTGGGTCACCACATCCATGTGGTGTCTACTCTTGCATCTCTGCGACCATGACTGTCAACTCACTGCTCATTCACCACCTTCCTGTAAATATTCCCGCAGAATTCACATGTCCACCCCGTAAATAAAATACCTGACACTCCAGATTTGGTGTATTGAATTCTTTAGTGCAGTATTTACATTGATGATAATGTCCATGATGTGTAAACATGATGTACAGTATGCAGGGCAGGAACACTCTGGAGCACCTAGGGAGACACAACAGAACTACAGTCACTGGTCTCATCATGCCAACACACACAGATCACTGCTTGTAAATATCCAATTTATCACAGGTACACTACACATTGTCTAGCTGATATGCACAAATACGGTCCAGAAAACATCTCCGTACGTAACGTCCATTACAACAATACCATACATAGGTGACAGAACATGTGGCTATTGGGAACATCTGCGCATATTCATTCACAACAAAAGCTACCACACTAGACTATGTAGACGTTGTAACTTGTCACACACCTTCAAGTGAAGTAGCGTTGGATTAGCTGCTGGTGTAGGTCAACTCCTTCCTCCTCTCCACTGTCCTCATCACTGGATTCAGGTCCCTGAGCAGGTTGTGGCCTTGGTTCCTCACCATCGTCCAGGAGCAGGGGGACCCCCTTGTGGATGGCCAGGTTGTGTAGCATACAGCATGCCACAATGATCTTGCACACCTTCCCAGGCGAGTATGCGAGTGCGCCTCCAGTCCTGTCAAGGCACCGGAACCTTGACTTCAGCAGGCCAAAAGTCCGTTCAATTACCCGTCGTGTCCTGCCATGGGCCTCATTGTAGCGGATGTCTGCTGGTGTCTGGGGATTCCGGAGTGGGCTCAACAGCCATGGCCTACTGGGATATGCAGAGTCCCCTGTGAATGAAAAACACCCATAGCAATGTTGTATGGCCACAGTAAAGCCAGTGACACATAGCACGTGAATGCAGTAGTGTAACTCACCCACAATCCAGGCACGTTCAGGATGCAGATTCTCCATCATCCGTGGCACCATGCCGTTCCTCATAATGAAAGAGTCATGGGCCGAACCGGGATACTTTGCACACACATGTGATATTGTCATGTCCGCAAGGCACACCACCTGCACATTCATGGAGTGGTAGTGTTTGCGGTTCCGATAAATGTGCTCCGTCGCCTGCGGTGCCACCAGAGCCACATGGGTGCAATCTATGGCACCGACTACATGTGGGATGCGCCCAAGTGGATAGAAATCCCCCTTAACGGCAGCCAATTCACGTCCCCTGGGGAAATGTATGTAGCGATTGCGATATATCATCATGGCCTCAAGTACATCCCTCAGCACCATGCTGAACCAGGGCTGCGACATCCCCCCAGCGTTTGCCACGGTCTCTTGGAAGGAACCAGTCGCAAAGAAGTGTAGTGCTGCCATTACCTTGTAGGTTGGTGTGAATGCCGTAGGATAGTGACGGCGAGGCTGCAGGTGGGGCTCCAATAGATCACACACGATCTTCAATGTCTGTCTGTCCAGCCCGAATTTCCTGATGATTGCCTCATTCTCCATGTCCTCAAGCACAATCAACTGACGTAGGAGATTTGGCCTCCTCCTAGTTTAGGATTATAAAGAATAGGTCAATGACAAGCATCATGAGATGGCCATAGCACAAAGCATCAATGATGTAATGGGAAAACAACAAGGGCCAGAGAGATGCATGGCACATCTGGTTACATGGCTGGCCAATAGCTACACACAGAGGGCAGGCCTCTCCAGTGACAATACCCAAGTGACAGTAACACATCGGGTAATGTGAAAGTGGATATAATGATTGAACTTTTGACATGCGCAGACATGGAGCTACTAGAGCCACAAATGTAATGTGACTTAACATGTCTGTCATACCCATCTGCCGTACCTGCCACACCTCAATGCATCATGTACATTCTGCAAACATTCATTAACACAATGATCACAGTAGCAGGGACACTTCTGGTTGTGTGCATGATCAGTTGTGAATCCACAAGTCAGGTACGATACAATGCAGTGCCACCAGCCCGGTCAAGGTCTGCACTGACCAACAACACATTAAACCTCACGACATCTATGTAGAGCACCTGAAGTCTGTCAATCATCATCACACATCAAAACCCTTACTAAAATGGCACAAACACATGCTAAAGTGGCTCACACTGAACGTGCGTCCTCCTGTGGATGCAATGGCTGTGTGGCATTGTGTGTACAATGATGTGCCCTACACCATGTAGCTGCAGGGTACTTATACATTGTCCAGGATTGACATACACAGCAATGTGTACGAAATGCCAGAACCTACCGCCGGTCCCCGGCGGTGTGACCCCAGCACCACCATCTACCCAGCCAAGGTAGCCATTGGCACATGGACTTGTGTACATGCCGGTGGCTATGCTCCGCCGCATGAGTCGCGGTACCTACCGCCGGTCCCCAGCGGTGTGACCCCAGCACCACCATCTACCCAGCCAAGGTAGCCATTGGCACATGGACTTGTGTACATGCCGGTGGCTATGCTCCGCCGCATGAGTCGCGGTACCTACCGCCGGTCCCCAGCGGTGTGACCCCAGCACCACCATCTACCCAGCCAAGGTAGCCATTGGCACATGGACTTGTGTACATGCCGGTGGCTATGCTCCGCCGCATGAGTCGCGGTACCTACCGCCGGGCACCCGCGGTGCATCACCGCCATGGCGCATTGCATACAGCCAATGGCATGGCTGGTCGCGTTGGCATGATGCATATTTGAAAATAACGGCAGCTGTGCTCCTCCACCGCGGAGCCGGTCATTGGATGCTTTTGAATGATGCACCATCGCGGTAGAGCACCCCGGACACCCGCGGTGCATCACCGCCATGGCGCATTGCATACAGCCAATGGCATGGCTGGTCGCGTTGGCATGATGCATATTTGAAAATAACGGAAGCTGTGCTCCGCCGCCGCGGAGCCGGTCATTGGATGCTTTTGAATGATGCACCATCGCGGTAGCGCACCCCGGACACCCGCGGTGCGTCACCGCCATGGCGCATTGCATACAGCCAATGGCATGGCTGGTCGCGTTGGCATGATGCATATTTGAAAATAACGGAAGCTGTGCTCCGCCGCCGCGGAGCCGGTCATTGGATGCTTTTGAATGATGCACCATCGCGGTAGCGCACCCCGGACACCCGCGGTGCGTCACCGCCATGGCGCATTGCATACAGCCAATGGCATGGCTGGTCGCGTTGGCATGATGCATATTTGAAAATAGCGGAAGCTGTGCTCCGCCGCCGCGGAGCCGGTCATTGGATGCTTTTGAATAAGGCAGACCCAGACAACCAATTGTAGCAGCTTATTAGCTTCCTAACTACCCCAGGGGGCTATAAATCTGTGGGAGTGAGCCACACATTCCCACTGCTCGCAGAGCCTGCTGCCTGGGACCCTCTCCTGCTGCTGCCTGGGACCCTCTCCTGCTGCTGCCTGGGACCCTCTCCTGCTGCTCACAGAGCCTGCTGCCTGGGACACCTCACAACTCACTTCCGCCACAGGTCTGCCATATCCACAGGGATGTCAAGAACAGATAAGATCCGTGCCAGTCCATTTACGAGTGAGGAGCTGGATGTCCTTGTGAACGAGGTGCTGGCACAGTACCCACGCCTGTTTGGTGGCCCCAATGTCGTGGTAAATCAACATGAAGGGAGCAGTAGGGCAGGGTGGTGTCAGACGTGTATTCATGATGCTGCAGTATGTGCTTTTTCATGTGGGGTGCAGACAAACACTGACAGACAAGATGTTTCCAGGTGGTGGGAGTGTGTGTTTTGCATTGTGACTCTGTCCTAGGCCTATACTTGTATGTGTGAGTGGGATTTGCTATTTTTTCGGGCAGACATAACCTACGGTTGTTTGCCTTGTAGCTGCCTGGACAGTGTCCGCTTGTGATGTAATTTCAGGGTGCCCCTGTTGTCATAGTCAGTGTGCCCCACAGAGTAGGTTCAGTGGCTGCACAGCCAAACATTGTCCATCAGCCAACTTACATGCTACAGTTGCTTCACACTGATTAGTGGATATGCCCCATCAATGCCCTGTACTATTTCTGAATTACACAGTGCTGTCGATGCATTCGTGTTGAAGCATCATTCTTTAGTGTGATTATCATGGAGACTACGAACCTCAATGTGTGCATGCATTCACTAACGTTTATGCCATGCAGAGTGGCCTTGTGAGGGTACCCCCAGTTCTGGAGGGAGGGAGGTCACTGTGAGTCCCGATTCAGTGTCTGGCTGCTGTACTGATAGATGCTGACATATGACATTGTGTAAATGTTCATTTGGCCTTCTTTACTCTCATTCCTGCAGCTCAAGGTACACCAACGTAAGGCTGTCTGGAGGGCCATAGCAGCAAAGGTGCGAGCCCTGGGGGTATCAAACAGACGACACACACACTGTCACAAGAGGTGGGACGACATCAGCCGGCTGGCTAAGCAAGTGGCAGAGATGACCTTGGGGATGGTACCACGCACAGGGCGTGTGGCACGGCGCACCATGACTCCGCTGATGGGACGTATACTGGCAGTGACCTATCCAGACCTGGATGCACGTCTGAAGAGGCTTCAGCAGCAAGACAGAGATGGTGAGTATCCGGGGAGGGAGAGTTTGTCTGGGAGTGGATGCATGTGTAGAGTGCCTGTGGCAGCGGTGACACATGTGATGTGCGTGTGCTGCCATGCTGTAATATGTGATGTGAGTGGCAACTGTGATGTGTGTCTGTATGAGGCATTGGCCCACCATGGCCTTACTGTGCAGCTCCTGCCTGCAGTTTTCTGTCCTTGACAGATATTTTGTTGTCCACATAGTCACTCTTCTTTGTGATGGTGGGTGTAGTCCCTATTCTGCCGTACAGCTGTGTCCACTTAATGAGTGTGACACCATGTCTGTCTACTTTGCATGCACCTTCATGGTAGTGGCCCACACATCTGACGACAATGTGAACCCAGATTGGCACATGGTGATTGTAATGGCCTATTTGACAATATGGCATGTGTAGACAATACAGGTGTGTGTATTCACCTCTGGATCCCTTTTGGTCTGTAAGTGGTGATGTTTGTTGTGGCTACATCATGTCCATGGGGCAGGTCAATGTGGGCTGGGGGAACACCATCCATGGGCAGGGTGTAGTGCTGTGTGTCATCGACATTGGTCCACTCCTGCCTGTTTGTCCGCATGACAGGCACTGTTGTGGTCTATATGGTGTGTAGCTGCACAGTGATTGGAGGGTGTGGTGGTTACCATGTAGCTCTAGGCCTCTCATGTGCTGCATTGATCTGATATCGTGTGACCAGACAATGACACTTAGACAACCATGTTTCTGTCACTAATGCAGATTCGCAAGACACCACGGCGGAACATGATCCTGAAAGTGGTGGCGAGACCAGCACGACAGCGGCAGCAGAGCAAAGTGAGACGGAGCCAAGTGACACTGACCACACCAGCGCTACTGAGGGTGACAGCAGTATGCATGAGGAATCTGTGGCTGAGACACAGAGTACCACTTCATCTGAGGGCAGGGGGGATGCGTCCCTGTTAGCAGCCACAGGAGATGGGGAGTCTGCTGCTGCATCAGACTACCAGCGGCCACTGCCCACCCTCCCATCCACTTCCTCTGGGGCTGCCCGTATCCGTGTCACTAAGAGGGGACGTGTGACATTCACACATGGCACCGCTGCACCAGCACCTGTCCCCCCTGCTGCCCTCAGTGCAGAGTGCGTAGATCTCCTGCGGCAACTTTGCGTGGGCCAGACCGCCCTGCTCAATGCCTTCAGTGCACACGATAACAAATTAGGCCAGGTTCTGGCATTCATGGAGGGCATACACTCTGACGTGGGTGGCCTACATCGTACACTCCTGTCATTGTCAGGTACAGTGATGTCAGCCCTCCAACAGGCACATGCCCCCTTTGCAGCTCAGGTGCCTGTGACGTCCACCCAGTCCGTGGCCACATCAGATGACAGTGAGCACTTGGGACATACATCAACTAAACGATACAACACTAGGAGCACAGGTCAGACCCAAAGCAAACAATCCCGTCCACAGACTCCATCCCCAAAGAAGAGCAGGGCCCCCCCAATATGCACAGACAAGGTGAAGTCACAGAAGAGCAAGGCCAGAAGAGCATTGTGTCAGACACTAGGCTCACATGCTGCAGAGGCATCACCAGAAATTGACTCAGCTATGCCCACAGAGGATGTGTGGGATGTCTTGGCTACACCTGGGGAGAGCACAGGGACACAACCACCTACCACATCAACCCCAGAACAAAGTACATCGAGGCAGGTGGAGGGAAGCCCTGTTGTGACCAGCCCAGTCATTGTGGCAGAGGAGACCCCTGTTGTGACCAGCCCAGTCATTGTGGCAAAGGAGGGCAGTGTTGTGTCCAGGCCAGTGACTCAGGTAGAGGAGGGCAGTGTTGTGGCCATCCCTGGCAAGAAGGGACAGGAGGGCACTGTAGACACCACCCCTGGGGTAAGTGGGAAGGTGGTCACTGTGGGGGGTACACCTTCCAGAGAGGGTAAGGTGGTCCGGAGGCGTAGCCAGCCCAAGCGTACTGCAGGATCAAGCACTTCTCCAGAGGGAGTGCCAGTGTCTGCCCCTGATGTGGGACAGTTGGGGGGTGTGCCGGTGGTGTCAACGCCACTTCCCATCAACCCCATGACAGGGAAGCAAATTCATATTCCGAAGAAGTGGAAGGGCACCCCTCCAACCTCTCCCACCCACACTGTGTCAAGGGCGTGCATGACTCCACCTCCACGTGCCACTGTGCCACCTGGTCCGCACAGCCCTCCACCTTGCAGGCCCTCTGTTATAGCCACATCACATGTCCCTCTGTCACACCAGTCAAGTAGACCTGCAGTCCCTGACACACAGCCAGGTCCCACTCCACATGACAGCCAGGAGTGAGTTGCCAACACCCTCAGACGCCTGTGCCACACAGAGGTGTGCTACTCTAGACCATTGTTAGCGATCTGGGTGTGTTCCTGGGCCTGTTGCTCTGATGTACTCTGCTCTGCCAAGGACTCTGGGCCTGTTGCTCTGATGTACTCTGCTCTGCCAAGGACTCTGGGCCTGTTGCTCTGATGTACTCTGCTCTGCCAAGGACTCTGGGCCTGTTGCTCTGATGTACTCTGCTCTGCTCTGCCAAGGACTCTGGGCCTGTTGCTCTGATGTACTCTGCTCTGCTCTGCCAAGGACTCTGGGCCTGTTGCTCTGATGTACTCTGCTCTGCCAAGGACTCTGGGCCTGTTGCTCTGATGTACTCTGCTCTGCCAAGGACTCTGGGCCTGTTGCTCTGATGTACTCTGCCCTGCTCTGCTAAGGACTCTGGGCCTGTTGCTCTGATGTACTCTGCTCTGCCAAGGACTCTGGGCCTGTTGCTCTGTTGTACTCTGCTCTGCCAAGGACTCTGGGCCTGTTGCTCTGATGTACTCTGCTCTGCTCTGCCAAGGACTCTGGGCCTGTTGCTCTGATGTACTCTGCTCTGCTCTGCCAAGGACTCTGGGCTGTTGCTCTGATGTACTATGCTCTGCCAAGGACTCTGGGCCTGTTGCTCTGATGTACTCTGCCCTGCTCTGCCAAGGACTCTGGGCCTGTTGCTCTGATGTACTCTGCTCTGCCAAGGACTCTGGGCCTGTTGCTCTGATGTACTCTGCCCTGCTCTGCCAAGGACACTGGGCCTGTTGCTCTGATGTACTCTGCTCTGCCAAGGACTCTGGGCCTGTTGCTCTGATGTACTCTGCCCTGCTCTGCCAAGGACTCTGGGCCTGTTGCTCTGATGTACTCTGCTCTGCTCTGCCAAGGACTCTGGGCCTGTTGCTCTGATGCACTCTGCTCTGCTCTGCCAAGGACTCTGGGCCTGTTGCTCTGATGTACTCTGCTCTGCCAAGGACTCTGGGCCTGTTGCTCTGATGTACTCTGCCCTGCTCTGCCAAGGACTCTGGGCCTGTTGCTCTGATGTACTCTGCTCTGCCAAGGACTCTGGGCCTGTTGCTCTGATGTACTCTGCCCTGCTCTGCCAAGGACTCTGGGCCTGTTGCTCTGATGTACTCTGCTCTGCCAAGGACTCTGGGCCTGTTGCTCTGATGTACTCTGCCCTGCTCTGCCAAGGACTCTGGGCCTGTTGCTCTGATGTACTCTGCTCTGCCAAGGACTCTGGGCCTGTTGCTCTGATGTACTCTGCTCTGCTCTGCCAAGGACTCTGCACTTCCCGATTGTGTTTGACCAGTGCATAGTCTGTGCCATTTGTACATGCTTTTGTGACTTGCTGGTGTCTACTAATGTTGTGTAGCTACATCTGTGCAATATGTGAATAAATACAGTTACTTATGGTGTGTTTTCTCTGTCTCCTTACTGATTAAAGTACTTTTCTTGTTTGCATATGCTTGACTGAGTACCATGCTCTATTTTGTAAATCACCATTGCAAGGCTCTATGTGGCCATATGATTATTAGACAGGGGGCACAGGGTCTTCAGTCCATTCTGGCCCTGCTGATGTTGTACTGTGTGATGGCTATTTTACAGGCCATGCAGTTTTCGTGTTGGTGAATTGCTATTGCTGCATACACTGTTCACAGGTCACCTTGGGGGACACTGGCAGCACAGGGTGTGCAGCTGTGCTGTGGTTTAGTCGATGTCTATGATGTGATGAGGTGTGTGTGTTTTCCTTTCTGTGTGCCCAGGCGTGTATGTGTATGGTCGTCTTGTGTTGGCCCTTAGTCCTGGTGGCATGGCTTACATGGCATGTGTGGTGTTGGGTGTGGCAGAGGTGTGCAGTCTGAAGGGCGTTAGTTTGTAGTGTATGTATGTGTGCCCCTGTATGGTGTGAGACACACATGTGTCAGCCAGGAGTTGTATGCCTGTTGTTTGTTTTGTCTTGCCCTGTGTGGATGATTGTATGCAATTGTGTGGGCTGTGGGGAGTGCACTGGTGTTGTGTGTTCGTTGTCAGCCAATCCTGCAGTGCCTGTGTCCCTGGTTGTGTGTCGCAGTGTGTGTGTATTGTGCTTGTTGTTACAGTGCTTGTTGGTGTGCATGGAGTTGCACGGGATAGGCACCTGGCCTGTGACTAGCTCGGGTGGGGTGCAGTGTTGGTCGGGGTGGTGTGTCACTGTGATGTTTGGGACCTGGCCATGCCTTGGTGTTGCCCTGCCTTCTGCATAATGCGCATGTGTTGACCACGGCGGTGACGTGTCCGTGACCGTGACGTTGCTGCAGGTTGGCGGACGTTGTGTGTTCCGGATGCCGTGGGGTGCCTTGTTGTGAGGTGGGTGATGTGTGGGTGCCCATGTGAATGTGTTGTGCCCCCCAGCAGGATGCCAGTGTTTTGTTTGGGCACTGTGTCGGCATGTGAGATGTGTGGTGCATATGTGTAGTGCCGTACCTGCGACGGCGTCCGCGGCGGCCCATCTGGCGATAGTGTTGCAGCAGGTACATGACCGGATGCATGTGGAGGGCTGGGTCCATGGGGTTCATGTCGGGTCTCGGCGTTCGTGCTCCGCTGTCGACTTTCCGCCTGCTTCAGCTGTGCGGTGTCTCCGCTGCCGGGCGTCTGCTTGTTTGGGCCATCCTAATTTGTCGAGCGGGGCGGACGTCATCGGCCACGGCGGAGCGTCTCGATTGGCTCCAGCCGCCGCGGTGACGGGCGCACCTTGATGGCGGAGCGCGGCGCTCCGCGGCGGACCGGAAATGACCTGTGTTTACCTATCCTAATGTGGCGGACGTGAGTTCCGCTTCTCGCGGGCGGAAAAAGCTGTTTTTCTGCCCCGCCATCGCCGCGGTGGTGCCACCGCCCGACATCCTAATGGACCCCTTAGTTAGCATGTATCCCTTTGCTCGTATCGTTCCTGAATAGGAACGTCCATTTGTACCATGTTATTTCCCTGCATATATGCCTGTCTTTTCTAGTTGGACCCAACAAGATAAAATAGCATTTATAGATGTTATAGCAATATTATTAATAACCTTGATGGGAGTATTCATCTATTTAGAATTTCGTCACCCTATGCATACTATTTTAGGAACAACTGCCCTACCTCCGGCACATGTGTTTCATACTTTAGCAAATTAGATCAACTAGAGAGGGAGGGAAGAGAAAGACCACTCTCAGTTCCCCGGGTAATAATGTCAAACAACAAGAGAGTGTCGTTACGCCAGAATAAGGTTAAGCACAGTGTTTTGAGAAGGGTGCAATCAACCTAAAAGTTCGCAGTGGAGGTCAATTAGGGATTTGTTTCAGGAAGCCCTCACTCACCACCCTGGTTGGTGATATGCTTCATCATCGGGCCCACCAGGAGAAGCCGAATGCTTCCCTGGTGTGCTACAACGCCTGATTACTGCGGAGCAGGTTTT
Organism: Lissotriton helveticus; assembly: GCF_964261635.1. Taxonomy (NCBI): domain Eukaryota; kingdom Metazoa; phylum Chordata; class Amphibia; order Caudata; family Salamandridae; genus Lissotriton; species Lissotriton helveticus. The sequence goes on along the minus strand of NC_136057.1, from coordinate 562,606,601 downwards.
TCGTGACAGTGGTGTGAAAAGTGAGTTAAAAAATGCCAGCGAGCTGTACCAGACAAAAAAACTTTTATTCTGTGGTCAGCCGGGCAATAGGTAAAATATATGTGTCGGGAAATTTACCAACTAATGTGTTGGGTATTTCCACTTAGAGTGGGGTCGACATGTTTCTGCCCATTTATGTGTAGATCTTACTGGGCTTTCATCAGGACCATGTAGCAGTGTACCTCGGTGGTGTAGGCGCGCTAAGGCCCACCCTTACCAGAGGACGTGAAAGTTAAAATTCGGTGTAAAATAAGTGCAAAAAGAACAAACCAGAAAAAGTGAGTGGTCCTTCAGAATTTGAGGAACCTGTGGTTTGTTATTTAAAAGATCCACACTTCATGGGTCTCGGGAGGGTGGTGGTGGGGACAATGGCACACCGCCCGCAACGCCAAACACCCGCTCGACACCTAGCGATTCCTGCTACCGGACCCTGTGGATTCACATACATCTGATGGGTGAGGGTTGGAGAGGCTCCTCTATAGAGTATTTTTGCTTAATAAACGATTGCACTTTCTTCACTGCCAACTGACTGATTATTGGGTAATGGGATTGAAGCTATTGGTCGGTATAGACCTTTATGTTATTTTTATGGCACTTCAATCAGTAGTAGGCAAGGCGCTTGAGCAAACCCACTAACTTTCAAGTGTTTAATTTGGCACGCAGTAGGCTTAAGTCTTGTCGTATGAGGGATTGGGTCGGGCACTTTACTGACATTAAATGGTGACTCACCATCGTGTATTATGTTAATGTTTCTGAAAGTCAGCCCTTATTTAACTTACTGTGCAATAAATTATAACGGCCTTTGGTGGGGCTGGCTCTGTGAGGCATACAAGGCATTTGCTGATCACGTCACAGCAAAACAACTTTCAGTAGCACTAGTTTAGAAGGGACATGAGCCCGTTTGTCTTTGGACCTTGTCAAAGCCTGACGCCTAAGTGAGTAGCGAGAGAGTCACCATCAGGTAGCAACACACTCTGTGCCGACGTACGTTTGCTGGTTCGCTGTCATTATTCCTCTAAAGCATAAGCGATATTGTATAATACGATTTTAAAATGCACTTGTTCCATTAAAACACTTATTACATGGGTAGTATGCTTTAAAGAAAATGACTATTTGGTTTGAAGGCCGCCTTTATTTCTCCTTCAGATATTGTGTCTTGGCGTTAAGGAAAATAATTCAACCCATAGCAGAGTAAATTCAAGGGCCTCACAGATGTACGTTAAGTGCCTAGGGTAAAATTTTGCCACTGGCATTTTTTATTTTAAAGTTCCTATTGTACTCTCACTCATGGTTCAAACACCTGCAGAGTAGCCTATTCGCCTCTCTAGGGTATGAAGTATTATACTCTGGTTGTGTATTGCTAGGTGTTGTGAACATTTGCACTTGATGGAGCCTTATATGCCTATTCACTTCTTTTGGTTAGTGGAAATACATGTACATAAGGTTATGAGCATATATCCTGCCAGCTGCTGCCTACAATATGTTCCTGTATTTATGGTTAGTAGCCGGCATTCTAAAAAGGCTTTTCTGCCGAAGGGAATGAAACATCTGGTAAGCCAAAACAACACGTCGCTGTAAGTTGTTGCCATAGTCTAAGCCAAAGATGGATGTGTGGGCATAAGAGTTGCAGGAGAGTTTGTCCAGAAGGATGGGTGGATATATAATGAATTAATGGACAAATGCTCCATATGATGGACAAATGAATGTATCATTTTCTAGTATATGGATACATGGATGGGTGGGTGGATGAGTGAATGTGATAGTCTCTAGAAGGATGGATGTATGGATGTCTGCATGAACAGATGCTGTGAATGATGGAAACATGGATGAATATGGGGGGGTGATCTGGTTAATGATGAATGGGCTGAACACCCTTATGTTGGCTGGACTCATTCTCTATTTAAAATGCATCGCCAACATTTACGCCTCACCACTTTAAAATGTTACCAGCCGCCACTGGGCATGACTACTGGAACACCTTCTAGGTGGATTTCCAGAGAGCTTGATTTTGAGTCATCAGATGGTACACAATGCTGCTTCATCAGTGATTTGGGGTTGAAAGTAAGAGACCAGATTATCTGGGACCAGAAGTCTACACATTGTCCTAATGTATGGAGAATATTCATTTTAAATCATATGGACAGATTTTGTACGTGGTTTCATTCTGATGTTTCTGAACACAAGGTACATACATACCTGTTCGTAATCTGCGTAGCAAACACAAATGTTTACTTAAAATGTTACACTATAGCCCCTGTTCTAAAAAATATAGACCCTTCTCTGTCCAGAGATCTTCTAGACGAAATACCCTCACTATAGAACACAGAAGTCTTTGTCTATGGCTGATCAAGGCCTCTCTCTATCCCTATCAACAGTGCCTATTGACACGTTGGCAAACAACCCCTAAAGTAAGAAACCGGGCCACACCTGGAGACCAGCTCAAATTCTTTCCAATGTTTGAAGTGAAGCAGAACATGCAACTACAAAGCTAATAAATAGTAGACAATAGTACTACATAGGAATCAATAAACTAATCAAATCTGGAAACTTCGATTAACAATGTACTTAAAGATAACACGGCTCACAGGGAATTGTGGCATGGCCAAGCGATGCAGCTTCTGACACCCCGAGTAGACAAACCTAATGCTTTAAGCCACTCAAATGCAAAATGAATTGCAATATCTGTAGCAAATACTTAGCAGGAGCAGTTTGGTAAACATAAATGTAACACCCTCAGACCCCACGCCAGGCATAACAAGTATTTTGCATCCCTTACAGGGGCAAGATGCAAATAACACATGAGTAAATCATGTAATTCAACAAAGAGAGGGAGAGACTGAAACTAAAACGCATTTTAATTGAGCTAGCAGTGACACCTTCCAGTCAATAACCAATAGCAGTTGCCCAACAAATAGAAGGGAGGCCCTGAGGGACGAAGCCCCGACACACTACAACAACCATAACACATCAACTATACTCATTTCCCCCCTCTATATATATTCCATAATGGAAGCAACACATTAAACTGGGTGAATATTTTGCTCTCAATACTTCATATCTCTTCTCTAAGTCACTATCAAACTGAGGACAATATTAGATTCAGTTCGAAACAACTTACTCTTACCCTAACATAAAATCAACAATTGTAACCTGGTAGTCCCCAATGCATCTGATGCAAATGCTTAGAAAAAAAATCATATTTTTCACAGTGGGGCATAGAAATTAAGAAAATTGATAGATATCCTCACATTTTAAACAACAAGAGGCCTCCATACACTACAAATTTAACAACAAAAAGTATACTAAAGGGGGAAAAATTGATCCCATTACAAATAAGAACCTTTTTATTCAAATCAATCTTGTTAGACCTGTCATCCTTAGGGTGGTCTTACCTCAAACCTTTTGACTACTTCCCTCAATTTTTATGCTAAAATTTGCTTTTTGTTGGCCTTAGGACTCTGTGCACTTTACGACTGCTAACCAGTGCTTTAGGGGCATAAGTAGGTTATTTCCATTTTGCAATTCTCAAACAGTGATTTTTAAGGAATCGCTATTTGAGAATTGCAAAATGGAATGCAGGTAATAATTCGCAATTTTTTTGCAAAACTCTAACATTCCTTAATTGCGAATCACAATTAAGGAATGAGTGCCCTATTCATTCTTATGGGCCAAGAGGCCCATAGGAATGAATGGTGATACATTCTCAAATTGCGATTTTCTATGAGAAAATCGCAATTTGAGAATCGCAATTCCAAGGGTGCCAGGGTGTCCAAAGGGCACCTGTTGCACCCCTGGAATGTGCATGTAAGCACATGTGGCGCACAGACAAGCCCTAAGGGCATGTCTGTGCGCCACATGGCTCTTTGAATTTTAAAAAAAAATGCATTTTGACAGGAAATCGCAAAATACCATCTACTTGAAGTAGGTGGTATTTTGCGATTCCTTAAGCCAAAATTGCAATTTTAAAGGCACCCCTACATAGCATTTAAGGAGTCGCAAAATTGCGATTCCTTAAATGATTGAGCAAAGTAAGGAATCGCATTTTTGCTAAGTGGCAGCTACATACCAAAACGCCTTCCTACATACACACCCCAAACCTTTAATGGGCTTACACCTAGTTGGCAAAAATTAATTTACTTATAAGTCACTTGTAGAGTGGTAACCATATACCCAGGGCCTGTAAATTAAAATGCTACCTGTGGCCTACAGTGCTTATTGTGCCACCCACTTAAGTAGCTTCTTAAAATATGTCCAGGGTCTGCCACTGCAGCTTGAATGGTTTGAATGCAGCCTCTCCTGTGTCACATGACTGGGTGCATTCTGACAATAAGTATATGTGAATTCCTCCTAGACAGTCACACAATAGAGCGGTGAGATGTGCCTGAATGGGCCATCTGCTGGCAGTAAGGGGGTGAGCTGGGCACAGACCCACTTGCAACTGAATAGGCAGGTCCCTGTCTTCACATAAAGGGTGTATAGCCTCAACATTGTCACGGCAGTTAGCTTGGAGCGAGAGCAGGGGAGTCATGAGATTCCATGCACTTCAAAGTAGAAAACTCTAAGCAGAACTAGTTATAAAAATCAGACCCTCAGACCCACTCTTCAGTTCACTTTTAGACCTGCAGAAGGATCTCAGGGGATTGCCTGCTGCTGTGACCTGCTGTGCACTCTGTAAGCCTGCTTTCCTGTACCTGGAAGTGCTGCTTGCTGATTGGACCCTGCCATGAACCCTCAGAGGCCAACCCTGCCTTTGAGCCCTGCATCTTCACCTGAACCCAGGACTACCGAGGCGACTTCAAGGGCTACTTTGCTGACCTCCTGTTCAGAGCCACAGGGACATAATTGACCCTCAACATCTTGAACTCTGACCTGAACCCAGCCTGACAGAATCCTGAACTCCCAAGTGGTGTCCCACCTGTCCTTTACCCTTGAATGTGGTACTAAAGTTGCCCGGATAGCCAAAATTGAGAACTGAGGACTTAAAGATTTTTCAGCTAAAACATGATCTGAGTCCTGAGGTACATCGCCGGTCGGCATGACTTTGTGGCTGGTCCAGCTACATTCTTCTCTGCAGAATCAAAGCCTGTTCAGCAGCATTTTGCCAAAGGGTTATCCGAGCCCCTTCTTCGGTCTTCGGCAAAAGCCTTCTGCCTCTTCCCGCTGGAGATTTTCAACTTCCATAGGAACTATTAAGGGCCTGATTATGAGTTTGGAGGTCCGAGAACTGCTGTGCCTGCAGTTGTGGTCCGACCGCTGTGACCTACGTGGTCCAATTGCTATATTACAAGACGTGCGGGTAAAAGAAACACTGTGTGGTCCTGTTAATACCGCCGGCCGACTCTGACTAAGGTGACAGCAGAATAGGCCAATGAGCCTATGAGAGGCTCGGACCACCAGTAAAACCACCGGCCCATTTTCGAGTTGCTTGACAGCCAGTGGTGACTGCGGCGGTCCAGCCACCACATCTGAGATGGAGGAAAGAGACGGACATAAGGGTAAATCTCACCTCCACACATCTTATGTCACCATGGAGCCGAACGTACACATCCTGATGCTGCTCTACCTGCTTGATCACATCCAAAACCTACTCTATTGTGGACAAAATCAGGGGTAAGCCATTTAAGTGCAAGTTGCCCTAGACTACTCAGTAAATCGATCCCCAGCCGATGGCCAGGCAAGGGATTTGGGGTCCCTGAGCAAAACATATTTACAGGGACCCTGTCTGGGATTGTTTCATATGAATATCAAAAATACATCTGTAGGCTGCCCTCATAGGCCAAAACACTGACACTGTACAGGCACACTGTACACAAATTGATATGTGTTCAGGAAGACTATAGCTTGTGTCCAAGACTACATACCCAAACGGAAGAAGCTTGACTTTGCCCTGTACTCTCAATGGTTGCTGCGGCATCACCATTCCTGGTTACTTGTGCGAAGGCTCTTTCATGAACTTGCTTCCTTCAAAAACACTGTCACCCAGGATGGCGGGCACAATGCAGCTTGATACCAAAGCTTTAGTACTCGTGCTTTCCGAGTCAAATTTCTGAAGAGAAAAGCACATTGTTGTTATTCTTCAACATAAGGGCAGTAAGAATTCTAGGTTTTTTTTGTGAATAATTTCTAATTCTGCAACCTTGATGAACTAAGACTTTTCTGACTGGTCAAAAAAATAATATTTCTAAAGCAACATTCTTGGAAGCCATAAAACAGTGCATTAGGAGAGTTTCTGGACTAACATATATGTATATATATATGGACGACAGGAAATCAACTAAATAAAGATTATACTATGCAATAAATTGGCTCAGTGCTCCATGTTCTGTAGGGAAAGAAAATTGCAAAAGGCCGGCTGGCCGTGGAGTTTTTGGGATATATATATATATATATATACATATATAAGAGCTCCTCTGCATTTAAATTTGGTGCACTCACAACTGGGTGCTTTACCGCGGAAATGCAAACCGCGCACTCATGTAAACGCTCTCTCCTACTCCCGTCAGAGTGAATGAAGCACTTACAAGGGTGTTGATTCTTTTCTCAAAAAATGCTTTTTTAATTCATTACACCAACCATAACATGACGCGTTTCGGCTACTGCCTTATTCTTTTTTTTTTTTAAGTTTCAAAAACCTTTATTGTGTCATCATAGTTTTACATACAGTTAGTTGTAGCATGAGTACACTCAGTTTAGCATGGATCTTAGACATCATAATAATCTGAATATGTTGCAGAGGTACATAATATGAATTGCATAGTCATAACTGTTATTATAATATATATTTTTTTTTAAAGAAGGGGGGTGACATCTTCTTTCTCTTGAAGCATATATATAACTTTATTTAAGTCGAGCTTCTGTCCAATATTTTAATTCCGGAATATGGTTATGGGCTAACCTCAGGTGATGGGATCTGTAGGGGAGGGACACAGATATTTCCTCGGAATTCGTTCCATTTACTCCATATTTTGGTCCATTTCTTTGGGCAACCCCTGTGTGTGTGAACGGCATTTCAGCTACCATGGCATTGTCCATGTCTCTCTCCCTTTGTGAGCGTGTGGGCGATATCCCGGATCCCCAGTTTCTAGCTATATTCCGCTTTGCTATTGTTATCCCTAATGTGGCCCAATTTTCCAAGGCTAAGTTTAGATCGGTGGGTTGCCAGATATTAAGGAGGCAACATTTTGGATCGCGTGGGACTTCTGCTCCACCAACCTCTGAAATTACCGCCAGCACCCTTTCCCAGTAGTGTTGTATGTTGGGGCATTCCCATATTATGTGATAAAAAGTTCCAGTATGACCGCATCCTCGCAGACAAAGTTGGTCCGGTGTGTGTCCCAGCTTATGTAATGTGGTGCGTGGGTAATATACTCGGTGTAGTATTTTCAGTTGGATGAGTTTAAGTCGAGATGGAATTGCTGCCTCGCGGGCAGATGCTAGTGCGTCCATCCAGTCTGATTTCTCTATGTCCCCTACTTCCGTTTACCATCTGGATTTTAGTGCAGTCATGGGGTCCGGTTGATTATTAATTAATTTCTTATATGTGAGGGAGGTAGCTTTTTTGTCCATATAATCCGTAAGTAGTCTGTCTTCCAAAAGGGAGGATTCCACCAGCGTGGTCTCTGGGGGGATTGCACTTTGCAGTGAGTGTTTTATCTGTAAGTAGCGATATTGTTCTGTATCCGCCATACTGCCTTATTCTTAGACGGGAGGAGGACAGAGCGTATATATATATATATATATATATATATATATATATACGTATTACCTACTGGCGGTCGCCAGTAGGTATATATAGTTAGGATTTTTTCTCTATGGGTTTTTTGAAAATTCTATGTCTAATAACTTTGGCGTTTGTGGACGGAATTGGCTGAAATTTTCAGGAAAATGGCACATTTTGTTTCTGAGCAGCCCTTGAAAATTTGGGGGGGGTTCGTCCAGTGGGGGCCGAGAAAAAAGGGGGGTCCCAAAACGTGTTTTTAACATTGAGTTTTCCATAGGGCGGTTGGCCTCACTTTTAGCCCGAACGGCTGAATGGATTTGCACGAAACTTGGCAAAATTGTAGGGACTGGTAGCCCGATGTGCCTTTTGTAGGTCTCAATATATGTGCTCCAGTGGATTTTGAGAAATTAACGTTTAAAAAAAGATATATATCTGTAAGCGCGGACCAGGCAGCGCTCTGGTTCGCGGACTTTTCGCGCAACGGAGCTTTGTGAAGCGAAGCTGATTGGTTCTCCGGCGTCTGTCAACATTCCAAACAGTCTGTAGCGGCCGCCATCTTGTCTCTCGGTAGGATCGAGAGACAAGAGGAGGTCAAAACAAAGGGGGAAATAACTATAAGGGGGCATAGTAGATCCTCGCTGACCCCCTAGGTTTGATGTGGAGGTTTTAAAAGGGCCCCGCGGGGCAAAAAAAAATAATAAAAATAATAATTGAACGGCTGAATGGATTTGCACGAAACTTGGCAAAATATTAGGGACTGGTAGCCCGATGTGCCTTTGCTAGGTCTCAATATATGTGCTCCAGTGGATTTTGAGAAATTAACGTTCAAAAAAAGATATATATCTGTAACAGCGCTCCGCTTCGCGTACTTTTCGCGTTACGGAGCTTTGCGAAGCTGATTGGTTCTCCGGCGTCTGTCAACATTCCAAACAGTCCGTAGCGGCCGCCATCTTGTCTCTCGGTAGGATTGAGAGACAAGAGGAGGCCAAAGCGAAGGGGGAAATGACCATAAGGGGGCATAGTAGATCCTTCCTGACCTCTTAGGTTTGATGTACCATTTTGCCAAGTTTGGTGTAATTCCGTTCAGCCATTCAGGCTGTAGACGTATGTAAATGTCCTATGGAAAATTGCATGGGGAAAACACATTTGAAAGTGTTGAAATTTAGAACCAATTAAAATGTTACTTTGGTTTTGTATTTGTGTGTGATGAAAGTTAATTGGTTATGTATATATGTCAAATGAGAGGAAACCACAGCCATTTTGTGATACTACTGTCTGAGGTACATTTGTGAGGAATTTTTGGTGGTGAATTTCTGGTGTTTGATTTACACAGTACTAACACTTCTGCTACTTTTAAAAAGGTGAGTTGTTAATTTGTAAGGGGAACTATGTTGTACACTTGAAGATAATTTGAAAAATGTTTTCTGTTATTTATTTGCAGTCCTTCTGTTATACTAAATACTTGATGAAGTTAGTTTTATATTATGTATTACTAAAAACGATAAATGAAAGTGATTATTTTTTTCTGCAATTTACAGCAAGCAATTTCAAAATAAAATGGCTCACAATGAAGAGACCGTGGCAATTTCTTTTGAATTGTCCACTACATTGATTGAAATTGAGAGCACCAATAATGAAATATTGTCACAAGGAGGACATGACTTGTATGATTCCATTAGATTGATTGAAATGGACAGCACCAAGAATGAAATATTGTCACAAGGAGATGACTTGAATGATTCCACTACATTGATTGAAATTGAGAGCACCAATAATGAAATATTGTCACAAGGAGGAGATGGCTTGTATGATTCCATTAGATTGATTGAAATGGACAGGACCAATAATGAAATATTGTCACAAGGAGGAGATGACTTGAATGATTCCACTACATTGATTGAAATTGAGAGCACCAATAATGAAATATTGTCACGAGGAGATGACTTGAATGATTCCACTACATTGATTGAAATGGACAGCACCAATAATGAAATATTGTCAGAAGGAGGAGATGACTTGAATGATTTTTTTGATCAATCTCTTGATGGCGAATTTATCGAGTGTTTGGAGACCATAGAGTTACAAGAATCATCATTGCAGACTTTTAATGAGGAGATTCCAGATGAGATGATTGAAGAGGAAATTACTGATGAGGACATGTTACTAGTTGTTTCAAATTTAGAAAATTCTGAAGAATAAATTTATATTTAGAAATCAAAAATTGTTTGAGACATTATTTATTTTTATTTTTAATTTATGAGGTTGTAGCGAAGTGATTGTAGTATAAAATGAGACTTATAGTATAGAGTGCAACATTTTTATGTTACATGGTAAGTTTACTCATATTTACTTCCCTTCTGCCACTATATTATCTCCAATGTGTATTTGACATGTCTTCTTCATCTCAGGCCTCCTTTCTCTCACTGTGTGTCTCCGATGCATCTTATCGCTGGTATTTTGTGTAATTACAGAAGAGAGTAAAATAAAATAGTTCGGAACGTGAAAAGGGGGCAAAGTAGAGTACTCCTCACCCCCTAGGCCTTTTTAGGCGGTCCCAAAAGGATCAGTTTCTGCTTTCCTGAGAGATTATGGTATGAGTTCCATATACCACAATAACTTGCATTACAACATGCAAGATATCTATCTCCTATTACCAACTTTTGGAGATATTCGCGCTAAGCGCGAATATCTCCAAAAAGTAACACCTGCCCTGAGCAGTTCTTAGCCATGTTATCCAATGGGAGGTGGATAACATGGCTAAGAGTATTAGCTCGGTAATGCATGAATATCGCTGAGTTTTTAGCGATATTCATGCATTGCGGCCGTTTATTATCGCATTTGCGATAAACCTTGATAATAGTAAGGTTTATCTTCGATAATTTCTGACGATGCTTAGTGGTAAAAAATTGGTTGGTAAGCATCGTTAGCGATAAATATCGCTTAACTTTGGTAATATGCCCCAACGTCTGTTAACGTTCGATTCGAAGGAAATGAGGAAGTGTTGAAAAACATTGTCTGCGCCATCTTGCCTTTTTTGAAATGCCACACTTTTGTCGTGCACGGCAGCCATTTTAGATGTCTTGACCAGACCCACTCTCTGCACGCTGTCGATTCGTAGCATGGCTCCTCACCCTCGTAAGCATCTCCCCCAGGCACTGGTCACCACCGCTCTCTGTCTTATGCATGGGCAATAAACCTCCCCCCATCTGCGCTGCTCTTCCCTGAGAATCACACTGTGCCCGCCCGACACCTCCCTTTCGCCCTATTCACTACCGCACCCTGTGACACTCCTCTTCCTCTGTGTCCGATTGTCCAGGCTATCAGCTAGCCCTGCAGATGTAGTTTATGGCCCCAGCTGTAAAGAATCACCCCTCTTCAAAGGAGTTATAGTAGATCAAGGCCCACACCCGATGAGATCCGTCACACCACACGTGTTCCTACTATCTGAAAACTATCCTGTATTGTGATTGGGGAGGGGACCGAGCCTGAAGCGGAAGATTCCAGGAATGACTCTTTGTACATCAAAGTTTTTACAATTATGTGTCACATAAAAAATATATAGCACTCCAACAAAGTAGTAGGAATATAAAACTTTAATAACGTATAAATATATACAACAAAACAAAAACAGTAAAAACATTTAAACAACGAAGAGACCGTGGCAATTTCTTTTGAATTATCCAATAGATTTATTGAAATTGACAGCACCAATAATCAAATATTCTTGTCAGTAGCGGTCTGTTGTGCGAATAGTTCCAAGGCAGCAGAACGCGCTGAAATCTGGATGTCACGAAGGTGATGTCTAGCAAGTTGCCGCCCAGCAAATAACGGCGTGGGGCGCCGCGGGGGTGAGTGAGTCCAGTAGGCACCACAGCTATTCTTACCGGCATTGCAGAATTACTGCTGGGGACAATGCCTGTGCTGGAGCAGGGTCACAGCAGAAACAAAAAGGATTCTGTTGAAGATGTTGTTGGTTTTCAATTTGAAAACAGTTCTGGTGTCAACTGCTATGCTAATGTAGTGGTTAATGTTTTGTTTTCTCTAGAAAATGTAAAAGAGGGGGAGGCAGTCCAAAGTTCCGTTAAAAGGGCAAAGGAAAGGATCGGTGGTTTGAACTATCAGTCAAAAAGGGGAGGGGGTGCAACAATTTTTCCTACCGGGTCACACTGTGCTTTCACCGGAAGTGAGGTCTGCAGGATTCTAGTAATTCAAAGTGAGGCTGGCGCCGACGTCCCGCGGATACAGTTTCGTCACTCCACGGGTGATCATGGCAGTCATTCCCCATCGGGGGTGGGAGACTCCCGCGGCTCCTCTAGAATCTTCAAGGTCGTGGAGGACTACGGTGGTGGAGTCAACCAGTGACCGGGCCATTTCTTTATGCTGGGCCCGCTCTTGCCAGGTCGACCGCCATTTTGAGAGTTCGGTAGCTACTGGCGATCGCGGGGTCAAATGAGCGGACGGGCTCCACCCTGCCGGGCGAGACGTTGCAGCATGGCCACAGTGGAAGAACTCTTTTCCGGGCGCCTGGACCGCTGAGGGTGCAGCTGGGAAGCCTCCACTGGGGAGGCGGGAGAGGCCTGTTCGCACCGTCTCTCCCTCCCAGTGCACCGCACGGCGTCTCGCTTGAGATTTGTTATGGCCGGACCAGGCGATGAGGACGAGGGGGGGGTCGGAGGCATGTGCAAGACATCCCCCCCCAGTGTTGTCGCAGCCATTATAAAAGAAAGAAGTGTCCCGTCCGTCTTCGGGCCGGGCTTCCGGTGGATGTCGGCCGGACGCCCCTGGCTCTGGCCCCATGAACGGGTTTCTTGGTTTATCGGCTGCAGCCGGATTCCGTCGGCCTCGGCCCCCCGACCGTTGGTGGCCGGACCGGAAGAGCATGTGGCGGGACTACCTGCAACTCTCAAGGGCCACCGCGGCCGGACTGGGAGAGAGAGGGGAGGGTCGAGGAGACATTCCCCCCCCCTGCGACTGTTCAGCGTTGTAAAGGCAATCCCCTGGCCGGGTCCCGTTGGTCTCGGCCTCTCCTCCGGCTACACCCTACGTTAGGATCTCCTGGCCGAGGCGTGGCAGCAGGACCTGCCTTATATGGGCTGCTCCCGGCTGGGCGTAGCCGGAACCCTGCCCCACCTTGGAAGTTTCCAGAGTGGGGGCGGATGTTCTACTGACTTGCATTTTCCCTAGTCTATCGATTTTTTTGGCGTGGCAGGCGGTGGGACAGCGAGGGGTGATTTGGTTTCTCTTACTGTTTTTCTGGTCTCTCACCACTGGCATATTTTAACGTTTTCTTGTTTCTAGGACATTAATAGGTTTTATCATTACGTTATGTTATCGTTTCTTTGTTCGTTGTTTAATAAAAGTTCATGTTCATCAGTGGCCTACTGATTTTCGTTTTCCTATTCTTTTCTTTCCAGGTTGTTTCATGCTAAAGTTTCTGTTAACAGGATACAGTGATCACTTCGTTATTATTGCATATGTCCTTTTCACTAGGGGTGCTCTCTGGTCGGGCCAGATGACGTATGTCTAGTAAATGGTCCGGGTGAAACAGGTGCATCAATCAGTGGGGAGTAGATAGGCATGACAGATTACAACGGGGGAGAAAGGTCCGCATTACGTACCCTTTCACTACTTGCAAAGATTTTCCTACGTTTATTTGCAAACAGGGAATACCTCCAAAAAGAACTAATTCCCAAACAGTCAATGTTCGGACAATCAATCAATCAATGAGGAATGAAATAGGTACGACGTGTTAAAGGCTTGCGTTACCTACCCTTCACTATCTGCAAAGGGAGAGAGAATATTCCTATTCTTCCTCGTTTGCAGGCAGAGAAGATCCTTAAGAGAATTAACATCGAACAATTCAATGCTCGATTGAAACAATCAACAAGGGGTACTGTGAACACAAATGAACGCCGCTTATGTACATACGCATTGCTATTTTCAACAGGTTGTTCCTAATGTTTCTATTTTAGCGAGGTCAAAAAGAGATCCCATTAGTGGCCTACTGATTTTGCTCGATTCCTTTTGTTTTTTTACACGATTTTTCGCTATCTGCAAAGACTAAACAGAGTATTGCGACTCTGTGCTTGTTTGTAAATAGAGAATGAACCAAAGAGAACAATCAATCAAATGGAGAGAGAAGCAGGCACGACGGATTACAAAGGGGGAAAGGGCTGCGTTAACTACCCTTCACTATCTGCAAAGAGAGAGTACTCCTAATAGAAATGAGGGGTGGGGGGCAGCAATCAAAGCAGATCAGTGTGCATAAACACGAAAAAAAAAATTCTTACCACGTACTTGACATTCGACAGCTTATGATATTTGCTATTAAAAAACCATTGAAATTCACTGAAAAAACCATAGGTTATAGACCATATATAGTTAGGAATTAGCATTTACAAAACCTTGAAAATTCACTGAAAAAACCATAGGTTATAGACCATATATAGTTAGGAATTAGCATTTAAAAAACCTTATTTTACTCACACAAAACCATTGAAATTCCATATATAGTTAGTTGCACTAACTATATATTGCGCACCCGCAATCCACTGCTGATGATGTCACATATTACATCATTCATGACATGGTCAGTGACATCACTGATGACATCACTGATGACATCTCAAATGACATCACTGATGACATCTCATTTGACATCAATGACCACATCACTGATGATATCATTCATGTGACAATACAATGCATCTCCTCACATTTTAATATAACCTCTGTTTCACCCAGTGTTAAAAACAGAGTATAATTTTTGAAACCATTGGCACACCAATACTAGTTACTACATACGTACTCACTGATTCCTACGTCTACACACACATTCACTCATTCACCCATACAATCATTCATACATACAATCACTCATGTTTACAACACAATCATATGCACTCATACACCTATACAGACACTCACACTCTGCCACTCATCCATGGAGTTACTCACACACCTAGTCAGTCCTGTAAAGAATCAATCACACTTCCATTTTCTACTCTATACAGTTAAACATAGAGCACCTTACGTTTTCAACCATATACTAACACATACTTACTCTCTTATACAATCATTGATACAAGTACACATTGATCTGTACAGAGTCACACACCTCCCATCCAGCCACACACACACTCAGTCTCCCATGCAAATACTTGGGCAATCAATCAATAACCCATATAGTTACTCATATAGCTACTGATCAACACATGCAGCAGTTTACAGAACAACAGACATAATGATGCACAAATTAAGACAGTTTAGTCACTAACCCATGCACTCAGTGAGACACATTTAATCACTCACTCATACATTCAGTCATGCACCTACTAAATCCTTCGTCCAGACACTTATACATCCACTCATTCTTCAATATGTAAGACATATTTTAACTTTACAGAAACATAGTCACTGGATGTTGTCATCAGTGATGTCACTGACCATGTCATGAATGATGTAATATGTGACATCATCAGCAGTGGATTGCGGGTGCGCAATATATAGTTAGTGCAACTAACTATATATGGAATTTCAATGGTTTTGTGTGAGTAAAATAAGGTTTTTTAAATGCTAATTCCTAACTATATATGGTCTATAACCTATGGTTTTTTCAGTGAATTTTCAAGGTTTTGTAAATGCTAATTCCTAACTATATATGGTCTATAACCTATGGTTTTTTCAGTGAATATATATATATATATATATATATATATATATATATATATATACGTATATATATATATATATAAACGCTCTGTTCTCCTCCCGTCTAAGAATAATATATATATATATATATATATATATATATATATATACGTATATATATATATATATATATTCACTGAAAAAACCATAGGTTTTACACACGTTATAGTTAGGAAGTAGCATTTACAAAACCTATGAAATTCACTGAAAAAACCATAGGTTTTACACACGTTATAGTTAGGAAGTAGCATTTACAAAACCTATGAAATTCACTGAAAAAACCATAGGTTTGACACCAGTTGTAGTTAGGTGGAAATTTTACTGATATAAAACCAATGAAATTCCACGTTATAGTTAGTTGGACTCACTATAACTTGCGCGTGTAATGCACTGCTGATGACGTCACATATTACATCACTCATGACATCACTGATGACACCATCCAGTGAATGTGTGTCTTTCTGAAAAATAAATATGTGTTATATATGTATATATTATTGAATATCTTAGTGAATACATATATTACTGAGTAATGCTTAAATATTTAAATATATGTATTAGTGTTTCAGTTTGTGTATAAGTGGCTGCATGGGTTGATGAGTAGGTACTTGTGTATGTATATAGGTTATTAGATGTTTTTCTTAGTATCAGTATGAGTGTTTGCATGGTTTGGTGGAGGTATTACTTAGTACATAGATGCAAGAATGACTGAGTCGGAGGAGGAGCTTGGCGGGCATCCGAGATGGCCGCTTGAGCACAGCGCTCTCCGGACCCTCGCCGCTCCTGGCATTTTATCCTGGCTGAATCCTGATTTCTTGCAAGAATTCGTGTAGGGGACGTTTGGCTGATTACCCTGGCACTTTTCAGAAATTGATTTGGATCTCGTATTCCTGAGATATGGTGCTCTGAACTTTTGGGCTCCGCCCTTGAGGTGCGCCCGGGACGGGGTGCGGTTCTGTAGCCGTCCTGCAATTGAACAACAACGGCAGGAGATCTGGCCTTGTGGGTCCCCCCTTCCTAAGTTTCGGTTTCGATTCTGTTCCGACTTGGGCCACGGGTGTGGATGTCGTGTTGCGGCTGAGACTTGGAGGCAGATCGGCTGTTGGGCTTTCATGTGACCTATTTGCTGGCTTGGCGACCTCTACCCGAGTTGTGCCCCCTTTTTAGTGTACTTTTGATCCTGTACTTTGGGTGTCGGGCCCGTCGAACCTGGTGGCTTGTCCTGTGACGCATCTTCAAAATGGCGGGCAGAGGGGACAGAGAGACGCGCAAGACGAAAACACCTCTGCGCGGAGCTCCAGTTCAATCAAATGTCATGGACCGTTATACCCATTCTAAGGGGTCCCCCGGAGCTGCCCTGCCTGGTTCCAGTATAGCGTCCGAACGAGTTTTGGAAGAGTCGGCGGAGCCCTCCCTACAGGATATCATGGGTGCCATCTCGGGTGTGAGGGAATCCATCGGCCTACAGTACGAGGCCTTGGCCCATAAACTTGACACCGTGGCTATTGAGGTGAATCTGATTCGTGCTGATCTCGGCAAGACGAATGAGAGGGTACAATCATTGGATATTAAATCGTCTAGCCTTACGAAGGACGTCTCGGAGCTCCAGACAGAGATCGGAAATCTCCGTCGGGGGAACGACTTCATGACCCGTCGCCTGGAGGATTTTGAAAATAGGGCGCGTCGCTGCAATGTTCGCCTGGTTGGTGTACCGGAGAACCCTGAACCCCACTCGGTGGCTCTCCTGGTTGAGGATCTGGTCTTGAACCATCTGGCCCCTTCTGGTCTTACAAAATTTTTCACGGTGGAACGCGCACATCGTGTTCCAGGGGGCAAAGTCAAGCCGGGAGCCCCGCCGAGACCCATTGTAGCGAAGCTTTTTCATTATAGAGACCGGGACGCTATCCTGCAGGCCTCGCGGGTGAAGGGCCCGGTGGCCTTTGAGAATGCTACGGTGAACTTTTACCCGGACTTTTCCCAACAGGTTCAGAGACAACGTATGGAGTTTCGTGGTGCCAAGAAACGTCTTCGGGATCGGGGCCTACGTTACGCCATGCTCTTTCCCACCAGACTTCGGGTCGAATACAATGAGCGTACCCTTTTCTTTGATCGGCCAGACGCTGTTAATGACTGGCTGGACTCATTGCCTGACCGTCCTCCTGAGACTGACTCCGCCGCTCACCCTGGTGGTGCCGAAGGTGGTGTGGAGATCTAACTGTTCGGCTCTTATGTCTTATTTTGAATACATTATCAGGAGTGTTGGCCGGCGTCCCTCTACATTGTGATTATTCTGTCTTTCGTTTGTTATTTTTGTTCTTGCTGAGGTCGGGGGGAGGGTGGAACGGAGACCTTTCCTCCTCCGGGGTCTTTGTGTAGAATAGGGGTTCTTGGGCGACAGGCACACTGCAGGTTGGGGTGGCTCTTTAGCTTTTTGCAGGGGTGCAGGGTGGGGGGTGTTTCTCTTCAGTTTGGGGGAGGGGGGTTGGGAAGTTTTTTCTTTTCTGTGTGTTGTTTTCAAGGCGAGTTGCTCCTGTGTTTGCTGCTGTTTCTGATGTCTAGCTCATGGACGAGGGGTCTTGGCTCGGGCGGCTGGGATGGGGGGTAGAGGGTTGAAATTTCTTTCCTGGAACGTTAATGGCCTGGGAGATCGTATTAAGCGCAGTGTGGTCTTAAAATGTATACGACGTTTGTCACCGGACATTGTTTTCATGCAAGAAACCCATTTGATTGGTAATGTTTGTTATGCAATGAATAGATGGGGCTACCGCCTTGTGGCGCACTCGGGGTTTACCTCCGGATCTAGGGGTGTGGGTATTCTTGTTCGAACCTCCCTCCCCCTGGCGATCGATGAGGTGATTCAAGATGATCGTGGGAGATATACTGTCTTGGTGGGTAGATATGAAGGCCGCACCCTATCTCTCTTCAATGTTTATGTTCCCCCGGGTTTGCAGGCTTCTACTTTTACTGATTTGGGCCGTGTTTTGTTAGATCTCCCTGATAGTACTCTCTTTCTGGCCGGTGATTTTAATTCGGTGCTTTCCGGCCTTCACGATCGCCATCCCCCTAGAGATACCCCGCAGGCTCAGCAGTGGTTGGGTGGGTTTTTAGATACCTTTGGCCTTGTAGACTGCTGGCGACTGTTGCATCCTACTCAGCTCCAATACACCTTCCATTCTGGGGCTCATGGCAGTCTGTCTCGGCTGGATTATTTCCTGATGCCCGCGGCCCAATCGTCGGCGGTTCGTGAGATTTTACATTTGCCAAGGGGTATTTCTGATCACTCGCCGCTCTGGCTTCGTTTCGAGGTTGGGGTAGAGGCGGCGGGCCGAGTGGCTCCCATTAACCCTTGGTATCTTTCCTCCCCTGAGACTCGTACCCTCTTGCTCAAGTCCATGGATGCATATTTCCTGGAAAACGAGGGGTCGGTCTCTTCGGCTGTGTCCCTGTGGGAAGCCTTTAAAACTGTGATTCGTGGACAGGCCCTTTCCTTGATTGTTGAAGCTAAGAGGGCTGGGAGGAGGGAGGTGGTGGACCTTGAGGGGGAGATCTCTGCTTTGGAGGACGAGTTGGAGTCTGGTGTCACACCTGAGAAACTCCATGCCCTGGGTCTAAAACAGTTTGCGTATAAATCTCTGGTCACTGACGCTGCAAAGGTGATGTTTCGTGAGCAACAGGGCAGATTGTACGATGTGGGTGACAAGGCGGGCAAACTCCTAGCGTGGTTGGACAAGAAAGAAAGAGTTAATCGTGTGGTGCCCGTGATTCAGTCTGCGAGTGGTGAGAATGTGATTGATCCGACTGCCATTGTTGATCGTTTTGCGGAATATTTCCGTGTGGTATATGCTCCCGTGTCTGTGAGGGATGTTGCCGACTCCCGCCTTCTTCTGCGTGATATCACTTTGCCCTGTGTCACCGACTTGGACCGTATTGCTTTGGACTCCCCTTTTACGAATGATGAGATAGCCACTGCAGTTCGTTCGCTCCGTTCGGGCAAAGCATTGGGCCCGAACGGTTTGCCTATTGAGTTGTACAAGTTACGCCCCGATAAGGTGGCGCCGTATCTTCGCGCCATGTTTCTAGAATCTCGTGAGCGGAACATACTTCCTTATGATCAGCGTCTGGCGACAATCGTCGTCATTCCCAAAGAGGGTAAACCGCGTGACCTCTGTTCCTCGTATAGGCCCATATCCCTATTAAATGTTGAACCTAAGGTATTGGCTAAACTTTTGGCGACCCGTCTCCTTTCGGTTCTCGGGGATTTGGTCCATCCGGATCAGTCTGGCTTTATCCCGCATCGCAACACTGCTCTGAATTTACGTCGCCTCCACGGCGTGCTGGCGAGGGCGGGGCTTTTGACTGAACCGGCCATTTTGGCGTCCCTGGATGCCTCCATGGCCTTTGACACTGTGGAGTGGCCCTATTTATGGGCGACTCTTGAGAAATTCGGATTCGGGTGCGAGTTTATTAGCTGGTTTAGACTGTTGTACGCGGAACCTCTGGCGCAAGTTGTAGTGAACGGTAGAGTGTCGGCTCCCTTCTCCTTGGGCAGGGGTACCCGTCAGGGTTGCCCCTTGTCCCCTCTGTTGTTTGCGCTCGCTCTTGAACCGTTGGCGGCCTGGCTCCGTTGGGAACCGTCCCTTAAAGGGATTCGTTGGGCCCCGGACTTCGAAGACCGCGTCTCGCTTTATGCGGACGACATCCTCTTGTATCTTACTTCCCCTCGCAAGTCTTTATCTGTTTTATTTGACGTTCTTGCGTCCTTTGGCGCTAACTCAGGCCTCGTCATCAACTGGTCTAAGTCCTGTGTATACGTTTTATCTGGTATCTTGCCTCCGTTGCCGAGTAGACTTCCTCTTCAGGTGGTCCGGGATGGCTTCAAATACTTGGGGGTTTTTGTTACCTTGGACCCGTCCCTTCGTTTTGATCGTAATCTCCTTCCCCCGTTGCTTAGGCTCCGTTTGGACGTTGCCCGTTGGCGCAAACTTCCCTTGTCTCCCCTGGGTCGGGCGGCCCTGTTTAAGATGATGTCACTACCGCGGTTTCTCTACGCTCTCCAGAATTATTATGATCCTATCCCTAAGACCTATTTTCGGGAGATTGAGAGCCTTCAGAGGCAACTTATTTGGGATGGGCGACCGCGCATTGCTCTCGCGAAACTTTCCATCCCGTGGTATGATGGGGGCATGGCGCTCCCCGATGTTAAGAGATACTACTGGGCTTCCCATCTGTCCGCTATTAATCACGCTATGTTCTCGCCAGGTCGTAATCCGGCGTTTGAGATGGATAAACTTCAGCTTCCGGGAGGTGACTTTAACAGAGTGCTCTATTCTCGCTCCGCTGGGCGCCATCTTGTGGGACCTACTTTGACTGCTTTGACGGTGTGGCGTGCCGCGAATGTGAGCCTGGGCTGGGAGGATCGCTTGACGTTGGCGACGCCGCTTTATGCTTCAGAACGTCTGGGCGGTCTTTGGTCTTCCAAGGGTTTTGACCGTTGGGACTTGATTGGGATCTCTAAGGTGGGGGATGTGTACTCTAAGGGTTCTGTGCGCCCGTTTCAGGCCCTCCAGGCTGACTACGGCCTGAGTAGTCGGGAATTCTTTCGTTATTTACAGGTCAGGCACGCTTTGGTTTCGGTATTTGCTCCTGGTGAGATTCCGCCTGACTCTTCCCCCCTTGAAGACCGTATCCTTGACGAACATCTTCCTGATAGCACTATCTCCCTGATCTATAAAAAGTTGATTAACAATCGGACTGACTTATTGGCCCGACTTCGGGAACAGTGGGTGGGAGATGGGTTGGAACTTGATGATGAGGTTTGGCAATCGGCCCTCTCCTCCCCGAAGGAGGTGGCTATACCGGCTCGACTCCGTCTGGTCCAATTGAAGATCCTTCATCGGGTGTACGTGACGGGACCGCGACTGATGGTGATGGGCTTTTCCTCCGATGGATTGTGTAAGCGTGGATGTGGTTTGCGTGCTACTTTCCTGCATATTCTTTGGGAGTGCCCGATGGTGGCTGCTTATTGGGTGGCTGTGCTTGATCTGATGACTGTGGTGACAGGGATGTCCTTGCGTCCGGAACCTCGTCGCTGTCTTTTGAATGTTTGGGAGCCCACTGACTATTCGGTGGCACAGACTAGATGGGCCACCCTGGGCTATATGATTGCGAAGCGAGATATTGCGCAACTCTGGGGGGCCTCCAGACCCCCTGCCCTCTCGCAATGGGAGGATAACATGGATTGGTCCATGTTCCGTGAGAAAACTGTCTATGTGGCCAGAGGCAGACCCAGGGCATGGGTGAAGGTGTGGGGTCAATGGAATGAATACCGTGGCGACATTTGTACTCCTCCCCTTGTGGACACTATCGAGATTACCCTGTCTCCTTAGGCTAGCGTTCTCGGAATCTTCATATAGGGACTGAGCTGGTGTTTCCGGCTCCCCCCCCCCTTCTTCCTGATCTCTGCGCCCCTCCCCCCCCCCCCTCCGAACTCCTTAGTGCTTAGAATTTTGCTACTGCACTTCCGTTGCTGTCCCCCCCTTGCGTCCCTTGGGCTGACCTTCAGTGATACACTCTCGCCTTTTTGTATGTTTGTTCTTTTATATACATAATACCTGTTTTTGTCCTGTGTATAATGTGGAGTATTGCATTGTTGATTGACTGTTACCTCTGCGGGCATATATGATATGTGTCTACTCCTTTTTAGCGGCTGGCCCGTGTGGTTGTAGGCCCATCCTTGTACCTTCTTGCTTGCTCAAATAAAGGTTTTTTAAAAAAAAAAAAAAAAAAAAAAAAAAAGAATGACTGAGTCTCTGTTTGTATGTGTTTTGAAGACAGCATATGTGAAGGACTGTATGGGTGGATTAGTGTGTATATGTCTGTGTTAGTGAGTGAATGACTGTCTTATTAGTGTCTTTATCAGTAACTACATATGTTTTAATGTAGTATATGTGAATATTGATGTATATAAGTGACTATATGTGAGAGTGAGGGATTGTAAGAGTTCCTGTTTAAATTAGTATGTGTTTCTATAAGTGATTTTTTAAGAGAGTAAGTATGTGTAAGTTTCCTTAGAAGTAAAGTGGTAGTGTGTGTATAGCTGTTTATGCAAATAAATGGATGTTCAATAGTTTATTTGCATGTGTGAGTATGTGTGTGAATAACTTTTGGATGATTGTCAGTGTGTAACAGGATGTGTAGGTGTATCACTACATATGATTAGTGAATATATGTATGAGTGACTATATAGAACTGTTGGTGAATTAGTGCATGTGTATATAGATGGTGGAATTATTGAATTGGTTGTTGTAACTGGTATGGGTATCTCCATTTTTTTGAAAATGTTAGTTTCTATTTTTGAATATGTGTTTCAAGGGTTAGATTACAGTGAAAGGAGGTCTGTCACTGTGTCACAAGGATGGTGTCATCAGTGATGTCATGAGTGATGTAATATGTGACGTCATCAGCAGTGCATTACACGCGCAAGTTATAGTGAGTCCAACTAACTATAACGTGGAATTTCATTGGTTTTATATCAGTAAAATTTCCACCTAACTACAACTGGTGTCAAACCTATGGTTTTTTCAGTGAATTTCATAGGTTTTGTAAATGCTACTTCCTAACTATAACGTGTGTAAAACCTATGGTTTTTTCAGTGGATTTCATTGGTTTTTAAAATGCTAATTCAGAAATATCTCGTGTATACAACCTATACTTTTGTCAATAAAGGTCTGGCAATATTTTTTTCGGAAACAAGCCGTTTTCTTCACTGTTCAAGTTGCATAGAGACTCCTTGTAAAGCGATACAGAATTAGAAAGTCTGTACCTTGCCTTTTTTTGAACGCATTAAAATTTGTCTGTAAATAAAAATAGCCTTTATAAACTTTCGTGCGCGACCCGGTGTGCGCACTCTCGGCAACAGTTCTCAATAAAATGGATAGCGCATTTCCAGGCTTTCGTGCGCGACCGACTGCGCGCACCCGCCTATATATTTCGTGAAAACTTTGCAATCTGAACTTATTGAATTTCTTCATAGACCCATCAAAGAACTTATACTACGTCAAAGACACTAAACCTAGGCTTCTTTTTTATTATTATGAAAATTTACATTAAATGGAGCCGAATGTTTTTTTAAACTTTCGTGCGTGACCGAATGTACACACCTTGGTATTTTAAAAAAAAATATAAAAGGTTTTATACTTTAACAATTGTATGCTTGAATCGAGCTCAGAAGATATATTAAATCCGGATGTGTTTGGATTTACTCCTTTTCACGTTTTGAAACTTCGCTGAATTAGACCGCTACTTCCAAATGGCGTACGTGACCAGATACTGTCACCGCCTACACGTCCCGAGACGCGCATGTGAAGTCATGTGACTCGAAAACAACACTTCCAATTGGTTCTTAGTAGTTTCTATTCTGCAATTTACATGGAGGACTCCACCCGCTTCCCTCACTATCTTTTGTACTCTCAAAAGAGAACAACGTTCAACATCCTTCGGAAGACTTTGCTGAAATGGCTGCCGCCCCGCATTCATCTTCCGAATCTGAAGGAAATGAGCGACTACCTTTAAAAAGAAAAAAGGTATCTTTTATTTGGCAATTTTTCACTTTTCCTGAAGAACAAAAGAAAGTGAATGCGCCAAAAGTTACCTGCACGATATGCAATTCGGTTCTCTCAAGAGGAAATCCAAGAAAAAAATATTCCTTTTCCATACATACCATGGTGCGGCATGTCAAACAAGTGCACCCTGTGGAATTCGCACAGGCATCGACAAGAGCCCTGGCCACGCTATTACCATCAGAGGTGGCCAACACATCTTCTGATCGACGACCTGTATCTCCATCGAGTGCTGTGATGGACTTGAGGCCATATCTTGCAAAGGTGCACATGAAATGCAACGAGTGTGGAGAAATTCTTCTGTACGGAGAGCTAAGTCTCATTCTTACTAAACTAAAAATTGAGAGTCATAAATGCCCCAAGAAAAGATAAATTTCTTCATTTCATTTTGATCCTGTGTCACACATGAAAATGTTGTTGCAAGTTTAAAAAATCAAAAATAACATAACACTTGTTTTAAAAAAAAAAAAAAAAAAAAAAAGTTCTTTTCAGAACTAACTCATTCTACCAAAAAGAGCTCCAGGAGCATATTATAAAGGTGGTTTATCTCCTCTTTTTTGGCTTTCGTTCATGCGCAACCGTGTGCGCGCACCCGCATATATATTTCGGGAAAACTTTGCAATTGCAACTTATTAAATTTCTTCATAGACCCATCAAAGAACTTATACTACGTCAAAGACACTAAACCTAGGCTTCTTTTTTATTATTATGAAAATTTTCATTAAATGGAGCCGAATGTCTTTTTAAACTTTCGTGCGTGACCGAATGTACACACCTTGGTATTTTAAAAAAAATATATAAAAGGTTTTATACTTTAACAATTGTATGCTTGAATCGAGCTCAGAAGATATATTAAATCCGGATATGTTTGGATTTACTCCTTTTCACGTTTTGAAACTTCGCTGAATTAGACCGCTACTTCCAAATGGCGTACGTGACCAGATACTATCACCGCGTACACGTCCTGAGACGCGCATGTGAAGTCATGTGACTTGAAAACAACACTTCCAATTGGTTCTTAGTAGTTTCTATTCTGCAATTTACACGGAGCACTCCACCCACTTCTCTCACTATCTTTTCTACTCTCAAAAGAGAACAACGTTCAACACCCTTCGGAAGACTTTGCTGAAATGGCTGCCGCCCCGCATTCATCTTCCGAATCTGAAGGAAATGAGCGACTACCTTTAAAAAGAAAAAAGGAATCTTTTATTTGGCAATTTTTCACTTATCCTGAAGAACAAAAGAAAGTAAATGCGCCAAAAGTTACCTGCACGATATGCAATTCGGTTCTCTCAAGAGGAAATCCAAGAAAAAAATATTCCTTTTCCATACATACCATGGTGCAGCATGTCAAACAAGTGCACCCTGTGGAATTTGCACAGGCATCGACAAGAGCCCTGGCCACGCTAGTACCATCAGAGGTGGCCAGCACATCTTCTTGTGGACGACCTGTATCTCCATCGAGTGCTGTGATGGACTTGAGACCATATCTTGCAAAGGTGCACATGAAATGCAACGAGTGTGGAGAAATTCTTCTGTACGGAGAGCAGAGCCTCATTCTTACTAAACTAAAAATTGAGAGTCATAAATGCCCCGAGAAAAGATAAATTTCTTCATTTCATTTTGATCCTGTGTCACACATGAAAATGTTGTTGCAAGTTTAAAAAATCAAAAACTGCATGACACTGTTCCTGTCAAGGTAGCATAGCTGGCGGCCTAGGGGTGGAGGACCGTTGTGCAAATACCCCGGGGAGGACTCTGGATATGCTTGGTCCCTCAGATTCTTCGATGTCACTGCCTTCCACAAATGGCATAAGTCCTGTATGTTCGGTGCCATACTTGAGGGTTTGACCTAAAGACACGTCCTGCGGTGCCCTGGTCCAAAATCAAAAACAACATAACACTTGTTTTAAAAAAAAAAAAAGTTCTTTTCAGAACTAACTCATTGTACCAAAAAGAGCTCCAGGAGCATATTATAAAGGGGGTTCATCTCCGCTTTTTTGGCTTTCGTTCGTGCGCGACCGTGTGCGCGCACCCGCCTATATATTTCGTGAAAACTTTGCAATTGCAACTCATTACATTTCTTCATAGACCCATCAAAGAACTTATACTACGTCAAAGACACTAAACCTAGGCTTCTTTTTTTATTATTATGAACATTTTCATTAAATGGAGCCAAATGTCTTTTTAAACTTTCGTGCGTGACCGAATGTACACACCTTGGTATTTTTAAAAAAATATATAAAAGGTTTTATACTTTAACAATTGTATGCTTGAATCGAGCTCAGAAGATATATTAAATCCGGATGTGTTTGGATTTACTCCTTTTCACGTTTTGAAACTTCGCTGAATTAGACCGCTACTTCCAAATGGCGTACGTGACCAGATACTATCACCGCGTACACGTCCTGAGACGCGCATGTGAAGTCATGTGACTTGAAAACAACACTTCCAATTGGTTCTTAGTAGTTTCTATTCTGCAATTTACACGGAGCACTCCACCCACTTCTCTCACTATCTTTTCTACTCTCAAAAGAGAACAACGTTCAACATCTTTCGAAAGACTTTCTTTTCACGCGATAATATGAAATACTGAGATTGTTACAGGATTTTCTATCAGATATGTGTTCCCATTTCTGTTGAAGCACTAACACAGTGGAAAATTCCACCGATAGCAGTGATATTTTTAACGCCGAGCACCGGCGATTTTTATCACTTAGAAGCCTTCCTATTATGAAGGTTTATCTCCTAAGTCTCTGATTCTCAAACTGTGCAACGCGGCTCCCCTGTGTGCCGTAATAAGGTGCTAGGGGCGCCGCGCACTTTCTAGTGTGACTAACCATCCATAAATTCCACGGACATCTCTCCCCTGTTATCTGCAATTGTGAACATCAAAAGGAGCTGCGCTACGCCCCTGTAAGAGGCCTCACTCCCACTGCTGCAACGGCTTGGCAGTCCTCCATATGCACAGGAAGTTCTGTGTCGGTCTCAATACCACTTACGAAATGAAAATAAGCACTGAAGAATATTTATGCTGTAGCAGGAGGAGTACTACATGCTTGCAGAATGCATTTTATTACCTATAAAAAAGTGAAACACCCACGCTACAATCATATAGAATACTTCCTCCAAAGAAGCCTGTGAATAACTTTAAAACATCAGGTTAACCTTTTTTTACTCTCTCATCATTGTTATAGATAAGTATTTACCATACTATATTAACCAATGCCATGGTTGTTGCTTTTTAATTTTAAAAATCTTGCAATCTTTCACAAACCCAATACTCATGGCTTCTTTTTCGTGACAAAAATATTGCAATATTACATACCTACATAGAATAACAGAAAAAACATAAAACTACAAAGGCCAAACAGTCTACTAAACGCGGATTTGTAACCTATGGGGCAGATTTATGTTAACTACTTCATACCCAGATATGCACCAGTTAATGTGCACCACAGTATGCTAGTGCTCCGTTGCCCATAGTGTGCCACATTTGAAATGTGGCGCACCATGGTACAAAAACACCATACATGCGTAACACATCTGTGCTGAAAAAGTAATACATTGCTAGAGTTGCATCGCAACTGTGATGCAGCTCCAGCAAGGCTCACCAATGCACTATATTCACAATGCTGCGTCAATACCTACGCCTGCTTCAAGCACATGCACAGTTTTGAAACAACATGGGCCTGAAAGTCACTGAGTGAAATATCATACATTACAGTCAGCCACTTTCAAGACGCATTCCTTCAGAGGAACACTTACCGTTTATTAGAGGTAGATCGTCCGACTCCACCGGAGGACACCCCTAATAAAAAAGACATATATATAAAATGCGGACTAGCCGCTGTATCGTGCTAGCAAACTTTAACTTAAAAATCGTTAGAATAAACAAAAGGAATCGAGCAAAATCAGTAGGCCACTGATAGGATCTCTTTTTGACCTCGCTAAAATAGAAACATTAGGAACAACCCCTCATGAGAAATATGAAACTAGTGAGAGAAACCGAGCTCGACGCCATGATGGCTGCAAGATAGCTCGGCTCCGCCGCCCACCCCGCCCAAAATAACGACAAACCCTATGCAAATATTATAAATAAATACAACACACCAGCAAAGTAACAGGGTAAAACATTTTATTAAATAACTATTTACATGGCAGCCTGCTGCAACATGAAAACAACACTTCCATTGGTTCTTACTAGTTTCTATTCTGGAATTTACACGCAGCACTCCACCCACTTCTCTCACTATCTTTTCTACTCTCAAGAGAGAACAACGTCCTACATTTTTCGGAAGACTTTGGTGAAATGGCTACCGTATCTCATTCATCTTCCGATTCTGAACAAAATGATCGACTACCTTTAAGAAGAAAAAAAGAATCTTTCATCTGGCAATTTTTCACTTATCCTGAAGATCAAAAGAAAGTAAATGCACCAAAAGTAACCTGCACGATATGTGACTCGTTTCTCTCAAGAGGAAATCCAAATATTCCTTTTCCATACATACCATGGTGCGGCATGTCAAACAAGTGCACCCTGTGCAATTTGCAGAGGCATCGACAAAAGCCCTGGCCACGCTATTACCATTAGAGGTGGCCAGCACATTTTCTGATCGACGACCTGTATCTCCATCGAGTGCAGAGATGGACTTGAGATATTTAACTATATATGGTCTATAACCTATGGTTTTTTCAGTGAATTTTCAAGGTTTTGTAAATGCTAATTCCTAACTATATATGGTCTATAACCTATGGTTTTTTCAGTGAATTTGCTCTGCCGCCCACCCCGCCCAAAATAACGACAAACCCTATGCAAATATTATAAATATACACAACACACCAACAAAGTAACAGGGTAAAACGTTTCATTAAATAACTATTTACATGGCAGCCTGCTGCAACATCGATCCAAATGCATGACACTGTTCCTGTCAAGGTAGCATAGCTGGCGGCCTAGGGGTGGAGGACCTTTGTGCAAATACCCCGGGGAGTACTCTGGATATGCTTGGTCCCTGAGATGCTTCGATGTCACTACCTTCCACAAATGGCATAAGTCCTGGATGTTGGGTGCCATAGTTGAGGGTTTGACCTAAAGACACGTCCTGCGGTCCCTGGTCCAACCATCACATATACCTCCGCCAGGAGACGGCGTGGGGTGCACTGGAAGGGAGAGGCGGCGCGAACGAGCCTCCCCCACCTCCCCAGCTGGAGGTTTCTCAGCTGCACCCCAGCACTTCACTCGACATAGGCGGCCGGCTCCCCGGGTCCGGCGGAACTTTTAGCCTTTTGGTGACTCTTCCATTCTGGACCTTGTCCCACAATCCGTTTGACCTGAAGACACGTCCTGCGGTGCCCTGGTCCAACCATCACATATACCTGCGCCAGGAGACGGCGTGGGGTGCACTGGAAGGGAGAGGCGGCGCGAACGAGCCTCCCCCACCTCCCCAGGTGGAGGTTTCTCAGCTACACCCCAGCGCTTCACTCGACAAGATGAGTTGCGCCCGCTCCTGCGGCACATTGCCTCGCTCGGCCAGCTGAATTACGCCTGCTCTTGCTATTACAGCGTCTCACCCGCCATCCGGCTGAATTGCACCCACTCTTGCGGTACAGCGGCAAGCGGCTGCCACGGAGCTCAGGAAATGGCGGTCGGCTCCACAGACTTGGGCCTGGCCTGCAAGGATGGCTCTGGACAACCCTGGAACTCGGACGCTTGACTGCTACGGCATGGGCCCCATTCCCAAAAGCGTCCCATCAGCCTTGAAGATTCTACAAGAGTCACCGGGGCCCCCGACTCCCGCAGAGTTCCGGTAGGGAGCTTCTGCCATGATTGCTCGCAGAATGGCCACGACGTAGCCACGGGGTGCTCTCATGCTGACGCCAGCTTCAGTCTGAAACTTCCAGAAACACTGTAGACTACCAATTCAATCAGTTCCGGTGGAGCCCCAAAGACGTATCGCGTTGTTGCATAATGCGTCATATGACACGCCGCGTTAGCGCACCCGGAAGTGCTCCGGTGCGCGAGGCGCGAAGCGCAGCTTCCCGGAAGCAATCCGGGGCACGGCGCGGAGCGCGTAACGTAAGCATAACAGGTCATGTGACTTGTTAATAAAACTTTTCATTGGTTTAGAAATACTTTTTGTCCCAAATGATGAAAACCCCTCCTTCTTTCCTCTTGGCTCCTGCCCCCTCCCCAAGTCTTGCTCGGCCAGCTGAGTTTCGCCCACTCTTGCGGCCTACGACATGGATACGCCGGGGCGTTATGGATCAGTATGAGCAAATATACACTTGGGGATTCACAAGCAACAACAAGCCTTTGTATTTGGGGCTCTAAATCAACAACAGTGACAGAGAACAGAACCGAACTAAGCACTCAGGGGCTACGTTTAAACGTAACATCATCTCCCCAGAGGTACATCACCTTACACACACATGCACTCTGATCTCCTTGGCCTCAGTCAAGCATCAATAGTATGATTTTCATAGGTGTGTCTAGGTTCATGGATTTCCATCCACAGACTAAAAGCCTGGAGTGCGAGTGAAAAAACCATAACTAAGTAAGAAGGAAGGCAGAAACAGAATCTTCCTCTGCAACATCCGGCTCTGCATCGCTACTTACTTATAAATGCAGAAAAAACTCAATTAACACAAGGGCTCTTTTCAGAGCCACCTTATATCAAAGCACTCAAACTTCTGATTTATATCCATTTTCACACTCTTGTAAATAGGTGTGCGCGCCCAAGTGCGCGCACCACGCAACTTTTTTCCAAAAAATATATATATATTTTCGCCTTTAAGGACCTTACTGCACACCCTGAGAAAACCTACGCAGCAAAACAATCTCTACCTTCTCCCCTTTCCATGTTCCAACGCTTTGAAATGAACAATATATTTACTCGCAGTGACAAAATGGCGGTCAACACTTCCTGATTTCCTTCAAATCGAACGTTAACAGACGTCACGCAGCAAAAAAAATTCCGCTCGCGCGCAGCCGCTTGAGTGCGCGCACCCGTGCGCGCATATAGATATATAATTGACTTTAACTTTAATTTTCTCAGCAACTACTGAACGGATTTACACCATTCCAAAAAAAGCGTAATCTGCGAGCCGGACTCTACAGTTTTGCCAAATTTCTTATAAATCCATTCAGCCGTTCGACCTGTAGCCGTGTCTAAACGTCCTATGGAAAATAACATGGAGAAAACACGTTTTGGGACCCCCCTTTTATCTCAGCCCCCACTTCACCAATCGCCCCCAAACTTTCGGGGAAGGAGCGCAGCGGACCGAGCCATCTTCTTTAAGAAATTCGCAAAGATTCATCCACCAGGGCCAAAGTTAATCCAAATAGAATGTTGAGGATTTCCTATGGAAACTAGGTCCTAACTATAACTACCTACTGGCGACCGCCAGTAGGTAATATATATATATATATATATATATATATATATATATATATATATATATATTCATTGAAAAAACCATAGGTTATAGACCATATATAGTTAGGAATTAGCATTTAAAAAACCTTATTTTACTCACACAAAACCAATGAAATTCCATATATAGTTAGTTGTACTAACTATATATCGCGCACCCGCAATCCACTGCTGATCATGTCACATATTACATCATTCATGACATGGTCAGTGACATCACTGATGACATCACTGATGACATCTCAAATGACATCACTGATGACATCACTGATGACATCTCAAATGACATCACTGATGACATCACTGATGACAACATCCAGTGACTGTATTTTTCTGTAAAGTTAAAATATGTTTTACATATTGAAGAATGAGTGGATGTATAAGTGTCTGGATGAAGGATTTAGTAGGTGCATGACTGACTGACTGTATGAGTGAGTGGTTAAATGTGTCTCATTGAGTGCATGGGTTAGTGACTAAACTGTCTTAATTTGTGCATCATTATGTCTGTTGTTCTGTAAACTGCTGCATGTGTTGATCAGTAGCTATATGAGTAACTATATGGGTTATTGATTGGTTGCCCAAGCATTTGTATGGGAAACTGGGAGTGTGTGTGGGTGGCTGGGAAGGTGTATGACTCTGTGCATAATGTATGGGTTCAAAAGTGCATGTGGAAACAGCTGTATGGGTGGTTGACTGTGTGCATGACTGTATTGGTGAGTGAATGGATATCTCAGTGCTACATGTCAAAGTAAGTACATATGTAAAACACAGTACATGTGAGAGTTGACATATATAAATAACTGTGCATAAGAGCCAGTGAATGTGTGAGTGGCTGTATGGATCATTGTGCTCTTGTATCCAGGATTGTATAAGTGAGTAAATATGTTTAGTATATGTTTGAATAAGTAAGGTGTGTTTAATTGTATAGTTAAGGAAATGGAGGTGTGATTGATTGTTTGCATGACTGACTAGGTGTGTGTGTAACTTCATGGATGAGTGACAATCTGCGAGTCTGTGTTTACACTGAGTGTATCTAAGGTTATATTAGAGTCTGAAGAGGTTCATCGTATTATCACATGAATTATGTCATCAGTGATGTGATCAGTAATGTCAAATGAGATGTCATCAGTGATGTCATTTGAGATGTCATCAGTAATGTCATCAGTGATGTCATTTGAGATGTCATCAGTGATGTCATCAGTGATGTCATTTGAGATGTCATCAGTGATGTCATCAGTGATGTCACTGACCATGTCATGAATGATGTAATATGTGACATGATCAGCAGTGGATTGCGGGTGCGCGATATATAGTTAGTACAACTAACTATATATGGAATTTCATTGGTTTTGTGTGAGTAAAATAAGGTTTTTTAAATGCTAATTCCTAACTATATATGGTCTATAACCTATGGTTTTTTCAATGAATTTCATTGGTTTTTTAAAAGCTAATATCTATAGCTGTAAAATTTATTCTTCTTTAAATCCAAAAATATATTTTATATGTTTATTAATAATTTTTTTTAAATATTTTTTTTGTTTCGCTCCCGGTCCGCGAACCGGGAAGCTTCCCGTTAGCTCAATTTGATTCCGCGATCCGGTCCGCGAACCGGTAAGAAATCAACATAGTGACGGTATCGCGTTGCCGCGTAATGCGTCTTATGACGTACTGCGTTAGCGCACCCGGAAGTGCCCCGGGGCGCGGACCGAGGCGCGAAACGCAGGTCCCCGGAAGCGATCCGCGGCGCGAAAGCGCGACGTATCGCGTTGCCGCGAAATGCGTCTTGTGACGTATCGCGTTAGCGCACCCGGAAGTGTCCCGGGGCGCGGACCGGGGCGCGAAGCTTAGCGACCCGGAAGCTAACCGGGGCGCGTTCCGCAGCGCGTAACATGAGCGTGAGAGGTCATGTGACTTGTTAATAAAACTTTTCATTGGTTCATTTCACTTTTAGTTTCATAATTATGGAAGGCTAGGTCAGGTGACCTAAAAATAACACTTTTCATTGGTTGAGAAGTATTGTTTTTTCCAAATGATGAAAACCCCTCCTTCTTTCCTCACTCTGACTTTCATCATTGTGAGAGGAAGACCTATTTTGCTTGTTGGAAGACCTATTTTGCTTGTGTGAAAATGGCTTCATTGGTTGCTTCAGCTGGGGCACCCCCACCACCACCACCACCTCCTCATGGGAAGAGAGGACCACCTCCCCAGGTGATTACCAACACTGAGGAGGAAGATGAAGAAATGGATGAGGAGGGAGAAGAACCACAATTCCTGGAAGAGTTGCCCCGGGTTTCCAGAAAGAAAGCCAGTTTCATCTGGCAGTTTTTTTCGATGCCTCGTGGACAAAAAAAAGTCAACGCGAGGTATGTCACCTGCCTCATATGCAAGGAACAATTGTCCAGAGGGACGGACAAAAAATACAGTTATGGTAATCACACCATGCATAGGCACATGACGAGGAAACATCCCCTAAATTACAGCCGGGCGGAATTAAGGGATATGCTGGACAATCCTAGACCAACTCCTGTGGCCAGACCAACAATACCGGTTTCTTTAACACCAGAGGAGGCACGGGAAACTGTGCCAAATATCCAAGAAAATTTTAGTCATATGATACATTTATGTATGCACTGTCGTGCATTATTAGCTTGTGGCAACATGAGCATCAATGCACTCAACCTTTCATATGAACACCATGATTGCCCTAACCGCCCCCAGTAATTTTTTTTTGCTCCTGTTGAGCCCTTTTCAACGCCTGTTTTTTGTTGTTTCCCCCCCCCAAAAAAACCAAAAAAAATATAAAATCGTTCAAAAAATACAAAAAAAACTAAAAATGTTCAAAAAATAAAAAAAAAATATAAAACAACAAAAATATTTAAAAAAAAGTTCTTTTCAGAACTACCTTCCCTTTCAAAAAAAATTGCTACAATGTTTAGCACTCTGACAAGCTCTATTTCTTTTGGTTCGCTCCCGGGTTAGCTTCCCGGTACGCGGACCGGGAGCTAACCCAAAAAATTTTTTTTTTTTTTAAAAGTGTAAGTATAAGGAAAGTAAACAGAGAGTGATGTTAAAAGAAAGACAGCTATAGGGAGTAAAGAAGAGATACTGTTTAATAGATCTATTTACCGAAGAAAAGACAGAAGAGGGTATAATTGTGAAAAACAAAATAGATAACGAAGTGAAAGAAAAAAAAAGAGAGTATAACATTAACAAAGAAGAGTTTCTTGGAGAATGTGAGTGAATGTTCAAAATAAGATTAAAATATGGGGAATAACAGAGAGAAAAAATAGAAAACAGAAAACAAAAAATAACAGAAAAAGATTAATTGAAACAGCAAAGAAATGTAAGTAACATAGAGCCATATCATCAACATAGGCAATACAAGTTTTGCAGCTTTTATTGGCAGAAATGTGTCGCTAAAGCCGCTTTTGCGGCAGAAAACTGCCGCTAAAACCACTTTTTAACCAGTTTTCTGCCAATAAAAAGAGCAATAATTTTATTGGCTGTGTTCATAATATTCCCCTTAGTGTGCTTCAACTACACAGAGAAAGCATTATGAACAAGTAGTGATAGAGTGATCAGTCAAAGACACTAAGAGTAATAGAGACGGAGTGAGTGAACAAGAGTGAGGAACTATGAGAAGAGAGGGACTGAGAAAAAGAGTGGAAGGAGTTGAGTAAGTAGATAATAGAGAAAGGAATGAGGGAAGTAGCAAAGGCAGGAAACTGAGGGTTAAAGAAATGAAGCAGTGGAACTAATAGAAGTTCAATGTGATAGAAATGTAACGAAAAGAGTACAAAAGATTTACCTTATAATTGTCGTTAAATTACTCACTTTTTGTTTTTATACTTTCAATCTGTGAAAGAGAGAACAAACATTTGAAAAATATTAAAACATGTATTTAAAAATTACAAAAGACAAGGGCAAAGATTGAAGGACAAACAGTTTTTCAACAACTTTGACACTTACAGAAGCTTCTGCTTCTCCAGGCCCCCTACACAGTCCTAAAGATATACATTTTAAACTAACAGTATCTTGATGCAGATGAAGTGAGGCCTATCTTAAAACATGGTGCATATTTTGCATTGCTGTTGTTTCAGAAAAGTGTCGCAAGACACTAAAATTTTAAATAATTGCTTCAGGATGCCAATAAGATGTCTACTATCCAGAGTTTTGTTTCAGGTGAGGCCTACTCAGGGTTGCAGATGAAATTTCGAGTTGTTGAAGAGAATAGAGGACATAATACATGTGAAGGTCTACCAATGAAGTGAGTCATGTCCACTGTACTCTTCAACAAAGTCCAAACCTCCTATGTTTCCCTGGACAGACCTAAACTTGATCTGCACAATGTGATTCGTAATGATAGGAAACACAGGTGATCTAATTGAAATACATGCAATTTATTTTGCTCATTTCTCAATCACATCACTTGCGTTTCCTTTGCTTAGGTATCTCATTGTGCAGATGTAGTCTAGCATATGAAAGAATACGCAGAAGTGCAGCACTGCATGCAACAACTTTGACACTTACAGAAGCCTCACCTTCTCCATGCCTCCTACACAGTTCTACATATACATCATAAATGCAAACAGTACAGAATTAATTATACATGTTAAATGGTTTTTTTTTGCTGTTCTCAGAATGTATCAAAATTCACTAAAAACAGTGACTTGAAGGTATTCATCATGTAACAGCGGGGAAAAAAAAACACAATCAAAATGATTGTTTTTAAAAAACCCATACAACATCAGAAATCAAAATTCAGAACTCCTTAAAGTTAACTTACTTTCCATGACGTCCAAGGATGTCCTATGAACAGCTTACACTCTTTTGTGCTGTTATTACTTTCAGCCCGCCACTTTCTGAAAGAAAATCTCCATCGTTTTTAAAAACACGTTACATGCAATAAATGACTTCTTGCTCTCTACCACAATTTTCCACAAGGCCAAATCTTGTCAGAGCCATTTATAACTCTTGGATTTCTTGTAAGCCAATCCCGTCATTTGGCATTTCCGCAACTTTCAGAATTAAAATGTTGAAGATCATTTTCACAATCCTGGAATAATAATATCTTCCCCTTCTTGCTCAGTCATGTTCTACTTTTCCTATGACACTGATACAAGCAGACTTACACTACCTCTATGACTACTACAATTATTTAATTCTCTACATCACTTTTAATCACAAAGCAATGTAAAACAGTAGACAGCATTGCAGACTTACATTCCCTCTACTCCATGTTTTGATTGGCTGCTTCAATTAGTTTATAAAAAGATACAGTTTTTCTGAACTCATTCAAAGTGCACGTATTTCTCCATAATGTCCAGTCCTATGGTTAGAAGTTATGTCTCTGAACTACACTTATCCTCAAGGCCAAATTGTGTAGGAGCCATTAGAACTTCTTGAAATTCCACAGAGCACATCCCGAGATTCTTTCCCTAAAATTTTGGTTTTAAAAACACCAGGTAAGAGTTTTTAAGGTCATACGGCAATTTTTTTTTGAAAATTAAAACAGAATCATTGCAGAATGACCAGCCATTTCTAGACTTTAAATAAGCTGTGTAATGTCCTGATGTTATTGAAGGGCCGTCATGATATATAATTGCTGCAGTTACAAAAGTCCTTCCTGATATTGACAACTGCGAAGCTACAAAATTTTTAATTAAAGTTGTCAATTTTGTTCCATCAGGCCTACATCGTTGGAACATTAAAATGACATACTGGCCATATGTTCGTATAAATAATGTGGACATCATTTCAGATTTACATTGGCTACACTCCATGTTGTGATCAGCTGCTTTTACTAGCTTATTAAAGGAGACTGATTTACTGTCTGGCAAAGTTAAATATATAAATCTTTCTGAGTCTACACTAGTAGTACTTGATACCATACAGTTCTCGCAGTCATGCTGCCATTGATAAGAAAGCCCAAACAGCTGATCTACATCTACACCTTCAGCATGTAATACATCAAGCATATACATTAAAAACTCCTGACAATCTTGCTGAATATTTTGAGAGAATTGTGTTTGGCCTGAACATCTGTCTAACAGATTTCGAATTTCAGACACACTTTCTATGTTTCTTCTATCAGTGGTACATTTCTCTAACACAGAATTTAACAAACTGCAAAATCTTTGATCAGAATTGACCACAATCTCTTCTTTTACATTTTTTAGAGAAAATAAAA
Organism: Lissotriton helveticus; assembly: GCF_964261635.1. Classification (NCBI taxonomy): domain Eukaryota; kingdom Metazoa; phylum Chordata; class Amphibia; order Caudata; family Salamandridae; genus Lissotriton; species Lissotriton helveticus. Next base: position 562,568,888 of record NC_136057.1, on the reverse strand, counting down.
CATTAACTACTACATTAGCATAGCAGTTGACACCAGAACTGTTTTCAAACTGAAAACCAACAACATCTTCAACAGAATCCTTTTTGTTTCTGCTTGTAATTTTAGGTTCATTGACTTTTTGTCTTTTTGCTACAACCTCCCCAGTATTGTTCTCATTTCTTCGTTTCCGGCCTACCACATGTTTCTCAAACAAAGGATACTGAGGCAAATGTGGTGCATACTCTCTTCTTAACCTATTGTATTCCTTAACACAATCTAGATCTGCACAAATGTTTGTGACATCACACTCAATCAAGTACAATCCCGATAAAGTTCTAACTCGTGACAATGCCACATATGCCATACCCTCCTTGAACACAGAACTGCCAATATTCACCAATGCACTGTCTACGCTTAAACCTTGCGATTTATGAATTGTCACCGCATATGCCAAGCAAACAGGAAACTGCTTACGGCGAACATATAAGTCTTTTACAAGCAAAAATCTAGCAGAACAACGACCAATTAGCTGTACTTCCTCAATGCCATCAAATTTAATTTTTAAAAATTCAATTCCATCTCTATTTCTGTATTTCACAAAATCAACAACATTACCCATTGATCCATTTACCAGACCTCTTTCAACATGTAAATTCCTTCTTAAAATTATACGGCAGTTCAAGCACATATTCAGAGTCTTTTCAAAACCTGCAGTTTTAGATATACTCTTCTCTAATGAATCCAATTTTGTTTTCAGATTCTCAGACAAAATAATTGTTGATCCCATATGCTCTACTCTATCAATAGCTTCCAGTTTCACAATCTCTTGCTTTTCTAAATGCAACATTTTGTTGTTAAATTTGGCACATTCTGCAAGAGTTGGCATCAAACATATTCCAGATTTCTTCTCAGTAATTTTCTGAAAAATATTCTCAGGCACAACATCTTGTTCTGGATATAAATTTGACAGTAATCGTGCATGTAAAGCTTCTTTCCCATGCTCGGTCACTTTTCCAATTCTAACATCTTGTAGAATATTCTTGTAAACTTCATCCTTCGCCTGACGCATATTTTCATGCAGTTCAGCATAATTGAAGTTTAACCATATATTGACGTTGCCAATGCTGCCTAGGCACTTCCTGGTATCTTCATGCGTGAGCATTTTGAACACAGGTTGCCCTTTCACTGGTATCAGCTGCAGTAGATCTCCGAAAACAATGATGTGTTTGCCACCAAATAACACATCATACTCTGTTTTGAGAACTTCTTGCATTCTCAAATGCACAAAGGCAAGCATGACATTGGAAACCATGCTTACTTCGTCAATGATAAGAAGTTTCATTTTCCTCAAGATTCTTGAAACTTCAAAACAAGCATCTCCAGATAGCTTGTGATATTGTAATTTGTTGTCATGCTCCACTGGCAGCATCAGTAAACGATGTAAAGTAATCCCTTTAATATTATGTGCTGCCAGTCCAGTTGGAGCAGTGACAACACAAGACAGCGATGACTCTGTCCTTTCCTGCAAATAACATGAAATTGCTTTAATGAGGAAACTTTTTCCAGTTCCCGCTTCTCCACTCACGTACAGTCGGACAGGCTTCAACGACGTACATGAGCACTCTTTCTTGTCATGACTTAATCCATGATCAATTTGCATGGTAACTTCGTCATATATTTTCCTCTGCTCAACGTTGAGTTGTCTTTCCAACTCTTCTAAGTTAACCGCATCCTCCTGAGCATGTGCCATGGCTCTTTCCACTTCATTCATGGCAGTGGCAGCTTCATTTTCGATAACAGGTCCTCCTAGTGGATCCTGACTCAATGAAGCAGAACTCTGACTGTCCTGAGAACTGTCTCTGGCAATCTCGGCTGCAATCGTTGCTTCCTGCTCAATTTCCGCATTCAACATTTCTACATATTTGGGAAAAGCAGGACATTCTATGGTCTCCTTGGCGGCATTGAAAGAGTCTTCGTAACAGAGGAAATCTCCAAGCAGTTCCTCTTCTGCACGCCAAGGCTTGAAAAGTTGCAAAAGTGCTAAATAGAAAAACTCCTTTTTTTCAGGAGATTCGCCACTCAATTTTCGATGGTTTACCAAGTGGCATTTTCTTTGCTTGACCAGACATCCCTCACTTCCTATTACAGCATACACTCCTTTCTCAGTATCTTCTTTGATGTTCCTCTTGAATATGTAATTTTGCAGAACCTCATACAGACAAACATTCTCGAGGTGACTGCTTCGATTTGGATAATATGTATCCAACATGTTTGTCTTCAAAATGTCGGTACTGTTTGGCTCCTTTTCCGCCAAATACTCAATTTCCCGCACAGGTTTGAGAACTCGATTACGCGTTGCAGCAAGACCAAGACTCGCCCAAACGATACTCCTGGACTTGGCATAGAGACTTGCTGAAGACAACCGGTCAGAACATTCGTACGCTCCGATTTCTCGATGCGACAACATCTTCAGACTGAAACTGTACAACTTCTTGCTGAGGCTCTTTTCATGGGAAATGTCCTCCCACATATCCTTCAATTCTGTCTTCTCTTTTTTGGTGATGTAAGACGTCACATACCGAGCCACAGCCATACAGTTATCAGCCACAAACTGTATATCCATGTTAGCATTCCACATGGACAAAATCACCGGGTTGTAGTCGTTGATGTACTTGGACTCTTCGTTCCTCTTCAAATTGTAAGTGTTTTTAGGTGATTTCTTCATGACATTGTGTCGCAGCGAAGACATCAAACTGTTTACTCTTCCTTTATAAATCACCGGTCGTGGAAAGCCGAAACGACATTTAGTGTAGAACTTGTCCTTGTTTCGGAATTTACGACGGCAGTACTTTCCACATCGATGGCTTTGGAAACGCAGAACTTTTTCTCTTAGGCTTTTCTTCTCCTTTGCGTTTGGAACAGCACACGTAGAATACTGTTGGATGAAACTCATCACTGAGTCTTCTGGATCCGTTCCAAATTTAGGTGCATCCTTGATCCACAGCAACATATGTATATGAGGAGCACCTCTTGCTTGGTACTCTTTTCTCCAGAAGAAATCCAACACCTCTCCAAGAGGTGGATTCTTCTTATTCATGATGAAAGACATCATAGCTTCAAATCTATGATTGAAGTACCTACATACATTGACTGGATCCAAAGAGCACAGTTCTCCGGGTGTCTTGAATTCGATGTTATCTACGTTAGCATTTGCCTCTCGTAGAAATTCAAGTAAGTCTTCCCAGCCATACTCGGCACAGCTCAGAGTGAGGAACCATGTGGGAGTACCTAAGTTCCTCAGCATACATTTTAAATCACCATGACGACGGTACCAGTACTCATTAGTACCACGCTGACACGCCATGAGATTAATCAGGTGAGAATCCAAAATACTATCTTGGACATTGACTTTATCCATAAAGTCACTTGCCGAGATGTTTTGCATGTGTATACCACTTTTCAAGATGTGGTTCACTGCATATGACATTCCAGACAGATCGCTTTCAAACAGGAGATGAAACAAATAAGGAATGCATTGTCGAAACCTAGCATCTCCTGCATACAATCGCAAAGTCCGGTATTCAGAAGCAGGAATTTGATGAGGTCGCTCATCATATCTTCCTCCCTGACCTGTTGGAAAAAGCTGTGGGAAACACCGAGCTTCCAAACTTTCCTCCCAAACACTAATGGGACTCCCTTTGGCTTGTTTCATTTGAAACAACTCAATAGCATTCCCCATGACTTCCTTGGAATGCAAAGGATGAACACTATAATGTTCATATATTTCTTCACTAGTAGAGGGTTCTACTTTCTCAATTTGACCAGCACACAAATCGCTATCCTCTTCCTCACTTACTTCCTCTTCTGCAACATATACATTCTTATAGTATTTATTATTTTTTTTCAAATACAATGTTGCCTTTTTAACTTTCCTAACATCTACTAAATCTTGCCATATTTTCTTATTCTTTGTCGGAACCCCATTAACTAAGATAACCAGAGGTTCCTCTTCCACTTTTTCTACTCCAATTGTGTTAATGTTTTTCTTCAAATCTAGAGGCAAATAAACAACTCTTCCCTTTAATCCTCTCTGTAAATCTGATGGAGGCAATTTCCCTGTCTTTGGCTCCATTCTTACAATAGTCTGAAAGGGATGGATACTTTGAATCAAAATAGATTCATAAGTATTTAAATCCTTCAATTCAGAAGGAATCTCAACCAATTCCAGATTATTATGAACTGCTCTAGCAGGCATCTGGTTTTGATTTAATTTGCAAGAACAATAAGTACACACACGTTGATCCAATCCCAAATCAAAACAATTTTCTACCATCAAGTATGTTGCAAAATCCTTCCATTCACTATTATTTTCCCTTTCACTTTTTGCATATAAATCCACTAACTTAGTCTGATTCTTATAATAAGTGCGTCGACAACACACACAAGTGAAATTAGGCCTCTCACTTGATTTCACCTCAAACGTCGCAATTTCCCTCTGGAAAGTATCTGTACTGGAAACCTGTACACTATCTTCCACATGACCCTCTTCTTCTTGCTCAATTTCAACATTCTCCTCTTTACTTCCAAAGTAACAAAACTCAATTTCTTCACATATATTCTTCACATCTATTTCAGAACCATGCAAAAGAGCAGCGCATAATTGTTTAAGCATAATTGCTGGACTCTTAGCATAATACAACATTCTAACTAATTTCCTCACTTTATTATGATGCACTGCTAGCATCCTGAAATGATGAAAAACACTCTGGCATACTCTCCTGGAAAGACAAGCCAGTGAATGACCATGCAAACCTGTCACTTCTCTCACTCTGCAAGGATCTAATTCTTGCAACAACTTCATTTTCTGCTTCAAACTTTTCTTATTAAATGACCGTACAAAATCACAAAGCAAATTGATGGAATCCTGTCGCACACTGCAAATACTACTACACTTCCAGGTGTACACAGGACCCTTAGCACGTCTTCCTAAAACCTCATTACCTAACACCTCTTCTGCCTCTGTTGTCACAAGTTTTTGTTTTTCAACTGGACAACCATCTTTCACTTCATAAGCACGACCACTGGTGTCAACTGCATGCACCAAATCATTATCCTGGAAATAACTCTCCTCATTAAAAAATGCCTCACAGCTTGAACTATGCATCCATTCTCCAGAAAAAACTTCACAAAAATTACTACGATTAACTATTCTCTTCCATCTACTATTTCTTTTGAAATCAAAAATTGCCTTGTTTAGCTTCCTAATTCTATTGATTATCAAAATAAATAACTTACGTTTAATTTCAAATGCCTGATCAATAACTTTCTCAACTTTTTTTTATTTTTTATAAAAAACTAGTTTATGTTGACCTTTCTTAATATTTTTTAACAAATTGCCAATTATCCTGTTCCGGAACATTCGTTTACGAATCTCCCTAAACTGTTGTTTCCTTCTACTATCATGCACAGAGTTATCTCTTGCTCTAGCAGTAACATTTTTCATTGGCCTTTCTTTTCCATTTGATTTCCTTCTCGTTTTATGGACTGAAACATTTTCTGTAGTAATATTTTTTTTATTACACATATTTCTTATAAAGTGTTTTGTGCTCTTACCCGGTGCTTTCTTCGTGACTTGACAAATCTTTTTGTTAGAGGACTGCTGCGTATTTTTTTTCACCTGCTGTCTTTGACGTTTTGCAGCCTTTCTCTGTCTTTCTATTGTAGGCATGGTGAAATCTTGAAATGATCTGCAGTTGAATCTGTGGAAAAATATAATAAATAATGTTATTAACCATTATTACCAAACAGTAAATCAGTAACAGTGATAAAAAACTTAACACACTACTTGACATTTTAATTAGAAGATTTTTTAGTCGTTGGCAAATTTACAATACAGAAATACCAGAAAAGAAATGACATTTATATTTATGTTACCTATGCTATTTTATATGTGAATCTGATCTAATTTTATGAGCATATTTTAATATTTTATTGAAGACACTACACATAACCTGCTTTTGAATGTGTCTTTATTTTTAAATTAAACGGTTTACCTTTTTACTTTTTATTAATTATACATTTTAAAAATAAATGTTTATATTTCCAAAGGCTCAAGCAGGTCAGCTTCCCATCCTATATCATATAATTCGGACAAATCTGCATCCTCATCACGCTCTTCTTCATCCTCATGATTTAAATCATCCAATGGATCAACATCCACTGATGTTTCAATTACAAGTTCAATGATGAGGTCAAAATCAACTGATTGCAGATTGTCGCTCATGTTGAGGTTGTCTTTATCTTTAAAGAAAGATAACAACAATGAGATGTTGCAGAGTAAGAGACAAATCTCACAGATTATAATAGTAAAATTGTTTAACAAGAGTAACATTTTGCAGCTATTATTTAGCCATGTCCAGCGATGCTGAGCAGGTGAAGCCTATGTCTAATTTTTCACTGAACAGGACTCATCTGTTCTTAACCTTGGATAAGCCTCACCGACTCTGTGTCCCCTGCACATACTTAAATGTAAAGGGGCAGATTTATGTTAAATGGCACATCCCCAGGCATGCACCAGTTAACGTGCACCACTGCTCTGCCACCCATGGTGTGCCGCATTTACAATCAGATAGGAGAAACCTGTGTCAAAACCCTGTGCCTGCTTGAAGCAGGCATAGGTCTTGACGCAACATTGTGGAGATGGTGCACCCCTGAGCCTTGCTGGAGCTGCATCGCACTTGCGATACAACTCCAGCAATGCGCCACCTTAACGGCACAGATGCGTCAAGCATCTGTGCCGTTTTTGCCCCATGCTGCGCCGCATTGTAAATGCAGCACACCATGGGTGGCGGAACAGCGGCGCAAGATGACTGGCACATCCCTGGTGATGCACCAGTCATCATAAATCTATCCCTAAGCTTCTTATCTTGTTAGAGATGAACTGCCATATGTATCATCAAAATATTTTGCATTTCCTAAATAGCGAATTTTAAGGAATAAATAGCGATTCTTTACCATTCCTAATTTGCGATGAGCAAATTGCTAATTGCAAGTTACCCATTTATTTCCATGGGCTAGGAGGCTCATAGGAATGAAGGTTTAATTTGCGATTAGCAATTTGCTCATCACAAATTAGGAATTTTTCCAAGGGTGCAGGGGTGTCTCAAGAACACCCTGCTGCACCCCTGAAAAAGAAATTTGGGGGCGTATGGCACACATACATGCCCTAAGGGCATGTGTTGGCGTCATATGGGACCTTTTGTTTTTTTTAAAAAAAGCTTTTTAAAAAGAATTCACAAATTACCACCAATTTACCACAATAGTTTCCAAATCCTTAATGTCATTTTTTACATATTTTTTGTTTGATACATTGCATTTAAGTAGTCACAAAATTTGCAAATCCTTCAGTGCAATTGCAAAATAAGGAATAGCAAATTTTGCTACTCCTTATTTTGCATCAAACTTGTTTGATACATACCATTTGTCTAATTAACATTCGCAAAGGCCAAAATTCGTAGAATTTTGATCTTTGCGAATGCTAATTAGCTTGATACATATGGCCCCAAGTGAGGCCTGTCTTACGACATGGTGCATCTTTTGCATCACTGCTGCATCGGTTTCATGTGGTACGTTTTTTTTACACCATGACATATCTGCCTAAATGCATCAATTTGTAATGTTGTCGCCTCATAGCAAATCTTTTGCACCACCGCTGCATCATAAAAGTGACGCACAGTGGCACAAAAGAGGCATACACCTATCATAAATCTGTCCCTAGCATTTTAAATGATTAATCCAGGATGACGATAAAGTGTGGCCTATCCAGAGGTTTGTTTAAGGTGAGGCCTACTCAGGATTGCAGATTAAAGTTACGCTTGATGAAGAATACAGAGGAGATAATACATGTAAAGGCCTACCAATGAAGTAAGTAATGTGCACTTTATTGCGCCAGTCATCATAAATGTATCCCTAAGCTTCTTATCTTGTTACAGATCAACCACCATATCTACCATCAAACTATTTTGCATTTCCTAAATAGCAAATTTTAAGGAATAAATAGGAATTCTTTACTATTCCTAATTTGCAATGAGCAAATTGCTAATTGCAAATTACCCATTCATTTCCATGGGCTAGGAGGCTCATACGAATGAAGGTTGCAATTTGCGATTAGCAATTAGCTCATCACAAAATAGGAATTTTTTCAAGCGTGCAGGGGTGTCTCAAGAACACCCTGCTGCACCCCTGAAAAATAAATTTGGGGGCATATGGCACACCTACATGCCCTAAGGGCATGTATGGGCGTCATATGGGACCTTTTGTTTTTTGGAAAAAAATGCTTTTTGAAAAGAATTCGCAAATTACCACAAACTAGAAGTTGGTGGTAGTTTCCAAATCCTTAATATCATTTTTTACATATTTTTTGTTTGATACATTGCATTTAAGGAATCGCACATTTTGAATTAAGGACATTTTAAGTCATTTCCACATGTGCAGTGTTTTCAAATTATGATTTGAAAATCGTTTTTGGGGAAAAGTAATGGTTTGCAAATTTATGACAAGGACATAATGGTGTATGCTTCTCTATAAGGCATTTCAGTGTCTCTGATGTCATTTTTCCCATATTACATTATAAGACCTTTCCCCATGGAGCACATTCCTTGTAAATATGCTCCCACCTGTGCATGGCGAATTTAGATTTTGACTGTTTGAGTCACATAGCCATGTTAAAAGTGACCCAAAAAAATTGCAAACGTTTTAAAAAAACACATTCATGTGTCTTAAGGACATTTTAAGTCATTTCCCCATGGACAATGTTTTCTAAGTGGCGCAAAAGAGGCATACACCGATCATAAATCTGTCCCTAGCATTTTAAATGATTAAATCAAGATAACAATAAGATGTGGCCTATCCAGAGGTTTGTTTAAAGTGAGGCCTACTCAGGATTGCAGATTAAAGTTACGCTTGATGAAGAATACAGAGGAGATAATACATGTAAAGCTCTACCAATGAAGTAAGTGATTTCTACTTCATTGCGCCAGTCATCATAAATGTATGCCTAAGCTTCTTATCTTGTTAGACATCAACCGCCATATGTATCATATAACTATATTGCATTTCCAAAAAAGCGAATTTTAAGGAATAAATAGCGATTCTTTACCATTCCAAATTTGCGATGAGAAAATTGCTAATTGCAAATTACCCATTCATTTCCATGGGCTAGGAGGCTCATATAAATGAAGGTGCACTTTGCGATTAACAATGTGCTCATCACAAACTAGGAATTTTTCCAAAGCTGCAGGGGTGTCTCAATAACACCCTGCTGCACCCCTGAAAAAGAAATTTGGGGGCATATGGCGCACATAAATTTTAACAACATTCCTTTACCTCAAAAACGATTTTCAAATCATAATTTCAAAACACTACACATGGGAAAATTACTTAAAATGTCCTTAAGACACATAAAAGCGTTTTTTGATTGCCTTTCCTGCATGGTTGGGTCACTTTTAACATGGCTATGTAACACAAACATTCAAAATCTAAATTTTCCATTCACATGTGGGAGCATATTTACAAGCAATTTGCGCCACAGAGAAAGGTCTTACACTAAAATGAGAAAAATAACATCAGGGACAGTCAATTGCCTTATAAAGAAGCATACACCATTATGTCCTTGTCATGAATTTAAAAACAATTCCTTTACCCCAAAAACGATTTTCAAATCATAATTTCAAAACACTGCACATGGGAAAATGACTTAAAATGTCATTAAGACACATGAAAGCGTTTTTTGATTGCCTTTCCAGCATGGTTGGGTCCCTTTTAACATGGCTATGTAACACAAACATTTAAAATTTAAAATTACCATGCACAGGTGGGAGCATATTTACAAGCAATTTGCGCCACAGAGAAAAGTCTTACATTAAAATGGGAAAAATAACATCAGGGACAGTCAATTGCCTTATAAAGAAGCATACACCATTATGTCCTTGTCATAAATTTAAAAACAATTCCTTTACCTCAAAAACGATTTTCAATTCATAATTTCAAAACACTGCACATGGGAAAATTACTTAAAATGTCCTTAAGACACATAAAAGCGTTTTTTGATTGCCTTTCCTGCATGGTTGGGTCACTTTTAACATGGCTATGTAACACAAACATTCAAAATCTAAATTTTCCATGCACAGGTGGGAGCATATTTACAAGCAATTTGCGCCACATAATTAATAATTTTCTCCTTAAAGCACACTATTCTCTATCTAACTTAAAGAAATATTTTCTCACCTTAGCAAATACTTTGAGTTTGAAAACAGTCTCAGAAACACACCAATTTGTCTTCAGCAGAGCAAAAGGTATGCACTCCAGAGTCTGCAGCTATCAAAAGCACAGAAATGCTGTAATTCTTCACACATATTTCTCATGTCACCCAATCAAAACTCTTCCCTCACTTTTTTTCAAATGAAAACCCTTCCCCCCTCTGCCCTTTCTGTCTTTTCTGCATGGCAACCACCTCATTGGAAGACTTCTGGTGTTTGCAAGTTCACACAACTTTGTTGCAATTGAACTCTGAACTCTCAGTGCACCTGCATATCCAGTGCATTCTTTCATTTAATGATTTTTTATTGACCATTCAAAATACATCTTTCAAAGAACACATCCGTGCACCCTAACTTTCTATTTTCAGCAATCAAAATCCACCAATCACTGTTACTGCTTCATGAACACAGAAACTCCACAGTTTTTTTCATTTTAAACTCTCATTTTTTCAACTGCCATTTCATTGCCACACTTCATCTGACTGCAGGAGAACCTTCTCTCACCATGTTTTCTGTCTGGATTGTTGGACATAGTTATATTCACTGGGCTCAAAGGTACGTTGAAAACAGGAAATTATCTAACCTCAATTTACAAGATGTGGAAATTAAGTGGTTTGGCCACAGAGGATTAAAATGTCACCAATTGATACCATTGGTGAAAACCTTTATGCATTTGCCCAAACCTGACCTGTTAATTGTGCACTGTGGAGGTAATGACTTGGGCACTTTGACTGGTGTAGGTCTGGAAATGCTTTTAAAGGACACCTTTGAGCAATTAATGGCACTTTTTCCTCAGACTGCCTTGGTATATTCAAATATATGCCAAAGACAGAAATGGAGATGGTCAAACCAATTTTGTCCACAAATTGAGAAGTCGAGGAAGCATGTAAACAAATCTGTTTCAGCTTACATGAGAGACCATGGAATGGGCTCCCTGTACAACAATAACTTGCGATACTACATGCAAGATATCTACAGAGGAGATGGAGTTCACTTCTCAGATGAGGGCAACAGAGTTTTCACTCTGAATTTAAGAATGTGCATTGGTACCTACTTATAAGTACCTAAATGTACCATAAACCCAAAAGCTCTTCTCAGAGCTACCCTACATCTAATCACTCACAATTATTATTTTACTCTAACATTTTCACTAATTTTCAACAAAGTACGCTCCCCGGGGCGCTACCCGGTACGCGAACCGGGAGCTAACCTCGCGAAATTTTTTAAAAAAATGTTTTTTTTTCGCACATATGGGCCTCCTCAGCCACCCTCACAAAACCTAGGGGGTCAAGATAAGTCTACCGTGCCCCCTTCTACCCATTCTGAACATTATTTGCCCTCCATCTTGTATCTAAATTCGACCGAAACACAAAATGGTGGACTCCCGGAACGCTTAAGGTTCGCGAACCGGGGCGCTCAACGGTTCGCGTACCGGGTCGCTCCCTGGGAAGCGCACCATCAAAAAAGGTGGGAAAGTAGTTCACAGAAAAGCCACTGGAGACAATTTCACCAAATATAGATTAGTTCATACTACATACCAATCCCTACCATTTTCACAAATTTGATTGGAATTCCATTTAGTCATTTAGCCTGTAGACCTCTCTAAATACCCTGAGGTAAATTACTTCACAAAACACATCTGAAGTGTTGGAATTGACAACCAATGAAAATGTTACTTTCATTTTCTATTTTTTTTACCTGACATTTCATTGGTTATATACCTGAATATATATAAAGGAAGAGAAGAAAACACAGCCATTTTGACTACTACTTCTTGCTGTACATTTCAATAGTATTTTCACTAATTCCTTCAACTTCTTTCTAAAGGTAAGTTTTTATTTTTAAAACTGAAGTATATTGTGCACTATAAGTTAATATGGTAAACTTTTTCTGATAGATATATACTATCCCTCTGTAGTAGTTATAGATTTAGAGAGACTTCTCTGTTATAGTTAAGGATGGAGTTAGGCTTCTCTTGTATAATTATGAATTTACTTACGTTAAATCACATACACATTTTTATATTCCTACTTCCACTCTGATACTATACACTGCCCAAAGATAAATTCACTGATAAAAAATGCCTATCTAAAATTATTCCCAACATTGCCCTATCTCTACTAATATATATTTTTTTTATTCAAATTTCAGGCAAAATGGAAGGCGAAAACCAAGTTTCTTTTGAAATGGACCTGCAAGACAGCAGCCAAGAATTGATTGATACAATTGATCAAATTGACATTGAATTTTTCGATGAAACTTGGGACAATGAACTACTGCAATGTGTACAAGCAGTAGATAACCTCCTTGCAAATGAGGACATTTTACACCCTCAGAGACTACAATGTATATTCCATGATAATTATGAAATTTCTGACAATGAAATGTTAGAAAGTTTAATAAATTATGAAACACAATCACATTAAAAAAAATGCTTAAAAAATAAAGAAAATAAAAAATAATCAACAAAAACAACAATCAATTAACATACAGCATTTGAAAAGTCTATCATTCATTTTTCATTGCAGTACGCTGCCCAGAACGCTTCCCGGTTCGCGGACCGGGCGCTCCCCACGCAAAAAAAAAAAAAAATTTTTGTTGTTTTTTTTGCCCCGCGGGGCCCTTTTAAAACCTCCACATTAAACCTAGGGGGTCAGGGAGGATCTAGTATGCCCCCTTATGGTCATTTTCGCCTTTGTTTTGGCCTCCTCTTGTCTCTCAATCCTACCGAGAGACAAGATGGCGGCCGCTCCGGACTGTTTAGAATGTTGACAGACACCGGAGAGCCAATCAGCTTAGCTACGCGAAGTTCCGGTACGCTTAAGGTCCGCGGACCGGAGCGCTGCCCAGAGCGCGCTTACAGATATATATCTTTTTTTAAACGTTAATTTCTCAAAGTCCACTGGAGCACATATATTGAGACCTAGAAAAGGCACATCGGGCTACCAGTCCCTACAATTTTGCCAAGTTTCGTGCAAATCCATTCAGCCGTTCGGGCTAAAAGTGAGGCCAACTGCCCTATGGAAAACTCAATGTTAAGAACACGTTTTGGGACCCCCCTTTTTTCTCGGCCCCCCCTGGACGAACCCCCCCCAAATTTCCAGGGGCTGCTCAGAAACAAAATGTTCCATTTTCCAGAAAATTTCAGCCAATTCCGTCCACAAACGCCAAAGTTATTAGACATAGAATTTTCAAAAATCCCATAGGGAAGAAATCCTAACTATATATACCTACTGGCGACCGCCAGTAGGTAATATATATATATATATATATATCATAATGTGTGCCAAACTTCATATATCTATATATATATATGCAACTGTGATATATTTGTATACTTATTGTCATGCCTTGAGAATCCAATGAATTAATGGGTTGGTCTTCGCATTTATGCAATTTAGACATGTTTTTAGTGTCAAAACATTTATAAAACAAAATGGGCATGTTTTTGTATTCTGCCTCGATAATAACAGTCATTTTACCATGTCTAACATGTCACATGCCTAAGCTGGAGGCAGGTTGTAGGCGGGGTGTATTGCATTATAAAAATAATTACATTCTGCTATCCTCTGCATGTGAACAAGGGCCGCTTGGCTCGAAACGTGTCATTGCTGGTTTTATTATCTGACCCTTCTCTGCAGTAAAGAATTGTAACCCTCAATTGTGGTCCGTCTCCTGCTTCGCCGATCTCGAGGGATTGGAGGTAGCGGTGTGGAGTTCTTTTGGCATATATATATATATCACTTTTTAAACCTCTGCGCCACATTATAATCAAAAATGTAAAAACCAATCATTTTCTCCAAAATCGTTTTTGACATCACATTTAGGAAACACAGCACAGATCCTATTTACAATCATCTGCCTCACAGCAGGGATAAGACTGAGGCAAAATCTTGCACGTGCCTCACAACAGGAATAAGACTGAGGCAAACGCTTTCTCATGGAGCTTCACAATTTTATAAAATACAATTTTATATAACTATATAACTCAATATTTTCTTGGGAAGCATAGGTGGTGAAGCCTGTGTATAAGAGTGCAGTGGAGTTAGACATAGGTCGGATCTTCTTTGTAGTTGTGGACAGAGCTGTCTTCCACTATATTTTTCAATACAGTCCTCACCTTTTGTGCACCACTGGAGAATCCTAACCTGATCTGAAACCCTGTATTGATCTTTTGCTTTTTGTCATTGCTTTGTTGTTTGGTAATAGTGGTCTATAATGTGCTACTGTTTTTCTTTAACACAGATTGAAATCGTTATTTGAAGAAAAAGCAAAGATGCCCACAAAGGAAAGGACAAAGAAACAACGTAACCGGGAAAAATCAAAAACAGCAACGGAATTACAGCATTCTTCCACAACAGATACTTCAAAAAACAGGAATAAAGCTCCCGGTAAGACAACTAAGTCTTTTTTACGCAACATATGTACATTCGGAAAAAATAATGGACACCATGTAGAAAAAGAAAATGAGAGAGTAAAATTGAAAAGGAAGGAGAGAACTTCAAAGAATCCTAAAACTGGAGCAGGAGAGAATAATATGTATAGGAATAGAAGGCAGAATCAGTTTAGAGACATTCGTAGACGAATGTTTCGCAATAGGGTGGTTTTAAATTTGTTAAAAAACATTAGGAAAGGTAAACAGAGAGCTGCTTTTTATAAGAAAAAGAAATGTGTAGAGAAGATTGTTGATCAGGCTTTTGAAGTTAAGAAAAAATTATTTATTTTAATAATCAATAGAATTAGGACACTTAACAAGACAATTGATGTTTTCAAATCAAACAGTAGATGGAAAAGAGTAATTACTCGGACTAATTTTTGTAAAGTTTTTTCTGGAGAATGGATGCACAGTTCAAGTTGTGAGCCATTTTTTAATGAGGAGAGTTACTTCCAGTAGAATGATTTAGTGCATGCAGTTGACCCAAGTGGTCGAGCGTATGAAGTGAAAGACGGTTGTCCGATTGAAAAAGAGAAACTTGTGCCTAGAGAACCAGAAGAGGTGTTATATGATGGAGTTTTAGGGAGACGTACTAAGGGTCCAGTGTACACTTGGAAGTGTAGTAGTATTTGTAGTGTGCGACAGGAATCAATTGATTTGTTTTGTAATTTCTTACGTACATATAGTAAGAAAAGTCTAAAGCAGAAAATGAAGTTGTTGCAAGACTTAGATCCTTGCAGAGTGCGAGGAATCACAGGTTTGCAAGGCCATTCACTGGCTTGTCTTTCTAGAAAAGTCTGTCAGAGTGTTTTTCATCATTTTAGGATGTTAGCAGTGCATCATACCAAAATGAGGAAATTAGTGAGAATGTTGTATTATGCAAAAAGTCCAGCACTTAAGCTTAAACAATTAAACAGTGCTCTTTTGCATGGAACAGAATTAGATGTGAAGAACATTTGTGAAGAAATTGAGATTTGTTATTTTCGTGAGCAAGAGGACAGTGTAGAAATTGAGACAGCAATTCAAGGTAATGTGGAAGACAATGTACAGATTTTAAATACAGAAAAGTTTGAGAAGGAAATTACCAGGTTTAAGGTGAAATCAAGTGAAAGGCCGAATTTTACTTGTGTGTGTTGTCGACGGACTCATTATAAGATTCAGACTAGGTTAGTTGATTTATATGCAAAAAGTGAAAAGATGGATAATTATGAGTGGAAAGATTTAGCAACTTATTTGTGGGTGGAGAATTCTTTTGATTTGAGTTCTGATCAGCGTATTTGTAAATATTGTTATGACAAATTAAATCAAAACAGGATGCCTGCTAGAGCTGTTCATAATAATCTGGAGTTGATAGACATTCCCCTTGAATTGATAGATTTAAATACATATGAGTCTATTTTGATTCAATGTGCCCATCCTTTTCAGGCAATTGTTCGCATGGAGCCTAAGATAGGGAAATTGCCTCCTACAGATTTGCAGAGAGGATTAAAGGGAAGAGTTGTTTATTTGCCCCTAGATTTGAAAAAAAATATTGATACAATTGGTATAGAAAAAGTAGAAGAGGAACCTTTAGTTATTCTAGTTAATGGGGTTCCAACAAAGAGTAAACAAATCTGGCAAGATTTAGTGGATGTTAGGAAAGTCAAAAAGGCAACGTTGTATTTAGTAAAAAACAATGAGTACTACAAAGATGTATGTGTTGCAGCAGAGGAAACAGCTACAGATGAAGACAGTGATTGTTCAGGCGGCCAAATTGAAAAAGTTGATGTGTCTAGAAGTGAAGAAATATATGAACATTATACTGTTCATCCTTTACATTCCAAAGAAGTAATGGGGAATGCAATTGAATTGTTTCAAATGAAAACAGCAAAAGGAAGTCCCATTAGTGTATGGGAAGAAAGTTTGGAAGCTCGTTGTTTTCCACAGCTATTTCCAACAGGTCGAGGTGGACGATATGACGATCGACCACTACAAATTCCTGCATCTGAATATCGAACTGTAAGATTATATGCTGAAGATGCAAGGTTTTGTCAATGCATTCCCTATTTGTTTCATCTACTGTATGAAAGTGACTTGTCTGGGCTTTCTTATGCAGTAAACCATATTCTGAAAAGTGGAGCACATCTACAAAATGTTTCAGCGAGGGACTTTATGGAGAAAGTGAATCTGCAAGATAATATTTTAGAATCTCATCTAATCAATCTCATGGCATGTCAGCGTGGTACAAATGAGTATTGGTACCGTCGCCATGGGGAATTGAAATGTATGCTAAGAAAATTAGGAACTCCTACATGGTTCCTCACTCTTAGCTGTGCCGAGTATGCATGGGAGGACTTACTTCAATTTCTACGAGAGGCCAATGCTAATATACAAAATATAGAATTCAAAACACCTGGAGAACTGTGCTCTTTGGATCCAGTGAATGTATGCAGATATTTTAATCATAGATTTGAAGCTATGATGTCTTTTATTACCAACAAAAAAAATCCTCCCCTTGGAGAGGTTTTGGATTTCTTTTGGAGAAAGGAGTATCAAGCGAGAGGTGCTCCTCACATACATATGTTGTTGTGGATTAAAGATGCACCCAAATTTGGAACAGATTCGGATGAGACAGTGATGAGTTTCATTGAAGAGTATTCAACATGTGCTGTTCCGAAAAATACGGAAGAAAACAGTTTAAGGCAACAAGTTTTACGCTATCAATCCCATCGTTGTGGAAAGTACTGTCGTCCAAAATTCAGAAACAAGGACACGTTCTACACAAAATGTCGTTTCAGCTTTCCACGACCAGTGATTTCTAAAGGAAGAGTAAATATTTTGATGTCTTCTCTGCGACATACTGTGACGAGGAAATCACCAAAAAATACATACAATTTAAAAAGAGACGAAGAGTCCAAGTACATCAACGACTACAACCCAGTGATTTTGTCCATGTGGAATGCTAATATGGATATTCAATTCGTTGCTGACAACTCTATTGCTGTGGCTCGATATGTGACGTCTTACATCACAAAAAAAGAAAAGACAGAACTAAAGGAAATGTGGGAGGACATTTCACATGAAAAGAGTCTAAGCAAGAAATTATACAGTTACAGTCTGAAGATGTTGTCGCATCGAGAAATTGGAGCGTATGAATGTTCTGATCGATTGTCGTCAGCAAGTCTCTATGCCAAATCTAGAACCATCATTTGGGTGAGTCTAGGTCTTGCTGCAACACGAAATCGAGTTTTGAAATCTGTACAAGAGATAGAGTATTTGGCGGAGAAAGAACCAGAAAGTACAGATATTTTGAAGACAAACATGTTGGATACATACTATCCAAATAGAAGTCATCACCTTGAGAACGCTTGTCTCTATGAAGTTCTGCAGAGATATATTTATAAGAGGAACATCAGAGAAGATATCAATAATGGAATATATGGAGTCATTGGATGTGAAGGATGTCTAGTGAAACAGAAAAAAGGTCATTTGATTAATCATCGCAAATTGAGTTGTGATAATCCAGATAAAAGAGAATTTTATTATTTGGCTCTTTTGCAACTGTTTAAACCATGGCGTGAAGAAGAGGAACTTCTTGGAGATTTTCTCTGTTATGAAGACTCCTTTATTGCAACGAAGGATACCATAGAATGTCCTGTTTTTCCAAATTATCTGCAAATGTTGAATGAAGAAATAGAGCAAGAAGCGACAATTGCTGCAGAGATTGCGAGAGACAGTTCTCAAGGCAGTCAGAGTTCTGCTTCATTAAGTCAAGATCCACTAGGAGGCCAATTATCCAAAATGAAGCTGCTACTGCCATGGATGAGGTGGAAAGAGCTATGGAACAAGGTCAAGATGATGAAGTTAACTTAGAAGATTTGGTGAAACAACTAAACCTTGAGCAGAAACAGATATATGACGAAGTCACAGGACAGATTGAACATGGATTCAGTCATGAGAAAAAAGAGTGCTCATGTACATCATTTAAGCCTGTCCAACTGTACGTGAGTGGAGAAGCGGGAACTGGAAAAAGTTTTCTGATTAAAGCCATTGCAACTTATCTGCAGAAAAGGACTGAATCACCGCTGTCTTGTGTTGTTACTGCTCCAACTGGGCTGGCAGCACATAACATTAAAGGGATTACTTTACATCGTTTACTGATGCTGCCAGTGGAGCATGATAACAAATTGGAGTATCACAAGCTATCAGGAGATGCGTGTTCCGAAGTTTCGAGAGTCCTGAAGAAAATGAAACTTCTTATCATTGATGAAGTAAGCATGGTGTCAAATATCATGCTTGCTTTTGTGCATTTGAGAATGCAAGAAATTCTTAGAACAGACTATGATGTCTTATTTGGTGGAAAACATATTATTGTTTTTGGAGATCTTCTGCAGTTGACTCCAGTGAAAGGACAACCTATGTTCAAAATGCTCACACATGAAGATACCAGGAAGTGCTTAGGGAGCATCGGAAATGTTAATATATGGTTAAACTTTAAATATGCAGAACTGCTTCAAAATATGCGGCAGGCAAATGATGAAGATTATAAAAATATTCTACAAGATGTAAGGATCGGAAAAGTAAGTCAGCAAGGGAAAGAAGCTTTACATGCACGATTAATTTCAAATTTGTACCCAAATGAAAACATTCTTCCAGAGAACATATTTAAGAAAATTAACGAGAAGAAATCTGGCATATGTTTGTTGCCAACTCTGAAAGAATGTTCCATGTTCAACAACAAAATGTTACAGTTAGAAAATGAAGAGATAGTGAAACTGGAAGCTATTGATAAAATAGAGCATATGGGAGCAACAATTATTTTGTCTGAAAATTTGAAATCAAAATTGGATTCATTAGAGAAGACTATATCTAAAACTGCTGGTTTTGAAAAGACTCTGAATGTGTGTTTGAATTGTCGTGTCATTTTAAGAAGGAATTTAAATGTTGAAAGAGGTCTAGTAAATGGAGCAATGGGTTATGTTGTTGGTTTTATGAATTACAAAAATAGAGATGGAATTGAAATTTTAAAAATTAAATTTGATGACATTGATGAAATAGAACAAATTTGTCGTTGTTCAGCTAGATTTTTGCTCGTGAAAGACTTATATGTTCGCCGAAAACATGCGGTGACAATTCATAAGTCTCAAGGTTTAAGTGTAGATAGCGCTTTGGTGAACATTGGAAGTTCTGTGTTTAAAGAGGGTATGGCATATGTGGCATTATCACGAGTCAGAACTTTAGCAGGATTGTACTTGATTGAGTGTGATGAAACAAAGATTTGTGCAGATTTAGATTGTGTAAAAGAATACAATAGGTTAAGAAGAGAGTATGCTCCACATTTGCCTCAATATCCTCTGATTGAAAAACGTGTGGTAGGCCGAAAAAGAAGAAATGAGAGTAATTGCAGTGAGGTATCAGCAAAAAGGCATAAAGTAGATAAAAGTGTAATTGTAAAGAGAAACAAAAAGGATTCTGTTGAAGATGTTGTTGGATTTCAGTTTGAAAACAGTTCTGGTGTCAACTGCTATGCTAATGTAGTAGTTAATGTTGTTTTTTTTCTTCAAAATTTACAAAGACAGATTGTTGAAAATCGGGAACAAACATTGTGCTGTTTATTGAATTCTGTGTTAGAGAAATGTAGTAGTGATAGAGCTCAAATAGAAAGTATTTCAGAAATTAGAAATCTTCTAGATATATGTTCAGGTCAAAATCAATTTTCACAGAATATTCAGCAGGATTGTCAGGAATTTTTAATGTATATGTTTGATGTATTACGAGATGAAGGAGTAGATATAAAAAATCTATTTGGCCTTTCTTATCAATGGCAACATGACTGTGATAACTGTGCTTCATCAAGTACTACTCGAATAGACTCTGAAAGATTTATATATTTAACTTTACCAGACTGCAAATCAGTGTCTTTCAATAATCTAGTTAAAGCAGCGGATCACAATATGGTGTGTACCCAATGTAAGTCTGCAATGCTGTCCACAATATTTCTACAAAATTATGGTCACTATGTTATTTTAATGTTCCAACGATGTAGACCTGATGGAACTAAATTGCCAACTTCTATTAAAAATGTCATGGCTTCTCAGTTATCGATATCAGGAAGAACCTTTGCAACTGTAGCTATTATTTTTCATGACGGTCCTTCTACAACATCAGGGCATTACACATGCTATTTAAAAACTTCTAAAGGTTGGACCCAATGTAACGACAATCATTTGACTTTCAAACAACGTTTGCCTTTTGGCTTTATAAATTCATATCTAGTGTTTTTACAGCCAAAATGTAGGTAAAGGTAATTGGCCTATGAAGACGGGAGGAATACTCATATATACTCATACATCTGACACTATTTGGCCAAATGGAAAGGTGCAAGAATGAGTAAAGAGTCATGACTGGAAAAAAGGAGTATATTAAACTTTTGAAAATATTTCAGATGTTCTTGGAGCTTTTCTTGTAGAAAGTCGATGAAATGGATTTCTAAGTGAACAGCAAAATACTATGTAACGAGAAAAGGACCTCCATGATATACTATTTGGCCTCAAGGAAAAGTAAGTCAATCAAAGATTAGCGTACATTTGTCGTTTGTCAGTATGTAAGGGTTTTTTTAAAACACAATCTTTTAGATTGTGTTTTTTTTCTTTTCGCTGTCATATGATGAGTAATTTGAACTCACTGCTTTAAGTGAAATTCAATATATTCTGAGAACAGCAAAAATAAACTATGTAACATGTTGTAGAAATTATTCTATACTTTGGATTGTGTAAATTAAATTGTATTCCCATTCTCTGACATCCACTCTCCCTCGCTTATCTTTGTTTGCTTCTTACTTTTGACCTCTTCTCTCTATTTTTCGTTCACTATTTCTCTGTGCTCAGTGCCTCACTCTACTTGTGTTATTTTCACTTGTGTTTATCTACCTTCTATCACTTTTTTACAACAACTTCACTGCTCCTCTCTCGTCGTTCTTCATCCCATTTCTTTTACTCTGGTTCCGTTACTATCCATCATTTCCTTTCTTTCAATGTCCTTCTCTTTACTTTCATCACCAAATTATTTTTTCTCAGTAGCACTGTTTTAGTCGTGTTCTCCTCTCTTTCCTTTTTTTTGCTCACTTACTTTTTTCTTTTCTCACTCATTGTACTCCACCTCACTCTGTTTTTCTCTTAGTGTGTCTACCTTATAACTTCCTCAGTCCATTTCCTTAAACTGTTGTATATTATTCTGTCTCCCTTCATCCTTTCACTCTATGACTGTTCTTCACTTACTCTCAGTTATCTTCTATTCCTCATTCTTCTAAATGTATCATTAATTAGACTGTTTTCTGTCTCAGTCATTATCTTTTTACTTGTGTTTCCTGATTTAGTTTTGCTAACTCACATTGTTTTAGCATCTTTCTTACCTTCAGTTCATCTGTACTTCTCTCTCTTTTTCTTAGTGAATCTATATGCCTTACTCATTGTAATTTGCTATCCTTCTATTTCTTTTTCCCTTTTTTGTCCTTCTACCTTAGTTTATTTCCCTTTCTGTGTTCTTCACTCTCACTTTATTTCTAAATAGAGTGTTATGATGTTTTTAGCTCTTCATTTGTATCTTTTAATTTAAAATACATATTTGACTAATTATAACTTATATTTTTTTTCTCTCTTTCACAGATACCAACTGTAGTAAAAAAAATTATAGTTACATTTATTATATGGTAAGTATGACTAAAAAAATGTAGTTTGTTATCACCCTTTGCTTTCAGGTCACTAACATTTTCTCAATCTACCTCACTCCTGTGTTTTTACTCTGCTTCTCTCACTTATTTTTATTCTCCATGTTTACTCCCCTTTCATTATTTACCCTCTCATATTCAACTTCTTTTGATCCCTATTCTTTACTTCACTTACCCTCTGTTCCCTTCCTTTGCTTATTTACTCATTATCTTTTTCTTAATTATTTACCTTACTCCTACACATATACCTCACCCCCCTCCCAACACATACACACACCTGTAACATACACCCCACACACACACCACACCTACACATCATACACACAAAAAAAACCTCCCACACACACTCCTCAAAAACACACACACATTCCATACACACACATACATCGAACACATATACACCCCACACTCATACACTTCTCACACATATTTCACACACCCTCATCTCTACCCACACCAAAACACTCCACACAACCACACCCACAGACACACCTTACACACCCACACTTTGACCTACGCCCACTAACTCCCTGTAAGTCACACACACTGCATTACTTATCTTTTTTTGCTGTTGTACTCAAGCCCATTCAGGTACTGTTCCCTTTACTCTCTTTGTCCTCTCTCTTTGTCACTCACCATGTGTTATCCTAATTCAATATTTCTCCCTCTATCACCCCTCTTTACTTTTACTATGGGTAGTGCACCGGGGAGCGTAACAAGGGGAAAACAAAGAGAAACAGTAAAATAATATTTTAGAGTGCTTTGAGGTAGGGTAGCTGTTGTGTTGTGTTGGTGATTTACTTACTGCACTCCTTCCACTCCTTTTCTCAGTACCTCTGTTCTCACAGTTCTTCATTCCCGTTCACTCAGTCCTTCTATCTTACTGTAATTGTCTCTGTCTCTTCACTCTTTCACTACTTGTTCATTATGCTTTCTCCCTGAAGTTCAAGCACACTACGTTATTTACATTTCTTTGCTGCTTCAATTATTCCCTTTCTGTTACTTCTTCTTTTCTTCTTTTAGTTTTTTCTCTCTGTCAATCCACATGTTTTAACTTTATTCGATGTTATCCATCTTATTTCATCCCTCTTTAGTTATGCACACTACTTTTTTCTCTCTCTCCCTTACCAGTTTTATTTAAATCTGGTTCCGTTATTACCTTTTATTTGTACATCATTTTTTCTCTTTCCTTTTACTCTTTACAGCCACTCACATTCTTCATGTGCCTCTACTTTAGTATTCTTCTTCACTCTTTCTTTGTTTCACAGCCTTATATTTTTTACATTTTCTCTCTTACACTTTGTTATATCTTTTACACTGTTTTACTATGTATTACACAGTACATCTGTGTTGCTCTCTCTTGCTGTCTGTCTCTTAACATTACTCTCTCTTTCTCTTTCTCTTATGCTCTCCTTCTCTTGTTTTTTTTTTCTTGTTTTTTTTGTTGCGCTAACGGGGCGCTCACCGGTGCGCGTACCGGGAAGCGCACCCATGAGAAAAATGAAGTCAAGAGTGCTAAAAATGTTAGTAATTTTTTTAAATGGGAGGTAGTTCTGTAAAGAACTTGTTTTTTTAATGTTTTTGTTGTATTATATATTTTTTTATTTTTCTGAACAGTTTTTTTTTGTATTTTTTGAACAATTTTATGTTTTTTTTGGTTTTTTGGGGGGGAACAACGAAAAACAGGCATTAGAAAGGGATCAACAGGAGCAAAAAAAATGTTTATTTCTTGGGGCGTTTTGAGCACTTGTGGTTTTCAAATGCTCTATTTATCAAATTGATACTCATATTTGCACATGAAAGTAGGTCACCACAATAAAGGCACACTATCTGCATGTGCACAAAATTCTGCTGGATATCTGGGACCGTCTCCCTCGCCTCTGGTCCCGATAGAGATACCTGTGCCGATGTACTGGCCACAGGAGTTGGTGGGTTATCTCGGAGGTGACGCATCTCTGCAACGCTGTAATTGAGTGGATGCCACCTCTGCATATGGCGGTGCATAGTATAGTTACCATAACTATACTTTTTATCTGTACCTCTAGACAAAACATCTTTACAAATGAGGCATGTCACATGTCGGGCATTGACCTTTTTTTGGCCTTCAGGGTATGAATAAAATTGCCAAATAAAACTGTCTTTGTGGTGGGATTTCCGGGGCTCTTCAGGCAAGAAGTGCCTCCGCTCTACTTCCTCTTCCTCGCCTTCTTCCTCTTCCTCTGGGTTTGGAAGGAACTGCGCAGGTGGTCCTTCCTTCCTAGGTGGTTGTGGTGGGGGTGGGGGTCCACCAGCTGCAGCTACTACAGATGCCATTATTTCAACAAGGAGAAACAGGTCTTCCTCTCACAAAGATGAAAGTCAGAGTGAGGAAAGAAGGAGGGGTTTTCATCATTTGGGAAAAAAAAAGTTCTAAACCAATGAAAAGTGTTATTTACAGGTCACATGACCTGTTACGCTTACGTTACGCGTCCCGCTCCGCGCCTGGAGCGCTTCCGGTCTGCTGCGCTTCGCGCCTCGTTCGCGCACCGGAGCACTTCCGAGTGCGCGAACGCGGCACGTCATAAGACGCATTACGCGATACGTCGCGCTTACGCGACGCGTCGCGATGTTGTTCTCGAACGCGGCAGTTGTGCAAACGGTACGTTTCCCGGTACGCGGACCGGGTCGCGGCATAAAAATGAGCTAACGGGAAGCTACCCGGTGCGCGGACCGGTAGCGAAACTAAAAAAAATAATATATATATATACATAAAACAATTATATTAAATACATATAAAATATATTTTTCTTTTAAAAGAAGAATACATTTAACAGCTTTTAATATTTGCTATTAAAAAACCATTGAAATTCACTGAAAAAACCATAGGTTATAGACCATATATAGTTAGGAATTTGCATTTACAAAACCTTGAAAATTCACTGAAAAAACCATAGGTTATAGACCATATATAGTTAGGAATTAGCATTTATAAAACCTTATTTTACTCACACAAAACCATTGAAATTCGCATATATAGTTAGTTGCACTAACTATATATTTCGCGCACCCGCAATCCACTGCTGATGACGTCACATATTACATCATTCATGACATGGTCAGTGACATCACTGATGACATCACTAATGACATCTTAAATGACATCACTAATGACATCACTGATGACATCTCATTTGACATGACTGATCACATCACTGATGACATCATTCATGTGATAATACGATGAACTTCTTCAGACTCTAATATAACCTTATATACACTCAGTGTAAACAGACACTCACAGACTGTCACTCATCCATGGAGTTACTCACACACAAAGTCAGTCATGCAAAGAATCAATCACACCTCCATTTCCTCAACTATACAGTTATACACACCTTACTTATTCAAACAGATACTAACACATATTTACTCTCTTATACAATCCCTGATACAATTTCATAATGATCCATACAGCCACTCACACATTCACTGGCTATTATGCACAGTTATTTATATATGTCAACTCTCACATATACTGTGTTTTACATATGTCTTTACTTTGACATGTAGCACTGAGATATCCATTCACTCACCAATACACTCATGCACACAGTCAACCGCCCATACAGCTGTTCTCACATGCACTGTTGAACCCATACATCTAGTGAATCAACTGCTCACACATCTATGCACAGAGTCATACACCTCTCAACCACCCACACACACACTCAGTCTCCCATACAAATACTTGGGCAACTAATCAATAACCCATATAGTTACTCATATAGCTACTGATCAACACATGCAGCAGTTTACAGAACAACAGACATAATGATGCCCAAATTAAGACAGTTTAGTCAGTAACCCATGCACTCAGTGAGACATATTTAATCGCTCACTCATACAGTCAGTCATGCACCTACTAAATCCTTCATCCAGACACTTCTACATCCACTCATTTTTCAATATGTAAGACATATTTAAACTTTACAGAAACATAAAATCACTGGATGTTGTTTTCAGTGATGTCATCAGTGATGTCATCAGTGATGTCATTTGAGATGTCATCAGTGATGTCACTGACCATGTCATGAATGATGTAATATGTGACGTCATCAGCAGTGGATTGCGGGTGCGCGAAATATATAGTTAGTGCAACTAACTATATATGCGAATTTCAATGGTTTTGTGTGAGTAAAATA
The DNA here is from genome assembly GCF_964261635.1 of Lissotriton helveticus. Lineage (NCBI taxonomy): Eukaryota > Metazoa > Chordata > Amphibia > Caudata > Salamandridae > Lissotriton > Lissotriton helveticus. The sequence continues at coordinate 562,542,272 of NC_136057.1, read as the reverse complement.
AGGTTTTATAAATGCTAATTCCTAACTATATATGGTCTATAACCTATGGTTTTTTCAGTGAATTTTCAAGGTTTTGTAAATGCTAATTCCTAACTATATATGGTCTATAACCTATGGTTTTTTCAGTGAATATATATATATATATATATATTCAGCTCGGTGGGGATTGTCCATCAGAAGAACCGACAACAAGAAGCTTCCCCGAAGGCTTTTTTAAGGTCCACACTGTCGCCTTCACCAAATTAATGATAGCATCAGGCCACAGTCCTGACGCGTTTCGGGTTCGGGAAATGCAGCCCATGAGCGTTTAACTGACTCCGCCTGCCATTCATATATGCGAAAATCTCCCGCCAATTGGCTGCTCCGAATGAGTTCCAGGCGTTGCGTGCTGGGAGACAGAGTCACAATTTCAACCCACAGATGGAAACGCTCCAAATAAATGCAATAATCCACGGTTCTGTATGAACCTCGGTGAGGGCGGCAGGTTACAATCCGTACTTGTTGTCCCCCAATAGAGCCCTATTTGCAAGGCTCCGTGGCCCCCAGACCAATGGGTGGTGCGGATTCAGCGGCAGTAAGGCTGCTCGTACATTCTATCATTAATTTGGTGAAGGCGGGACACCGTGCGTGCACCGTGCACGCACACGTGCGCGGAGCCTAGCGTGCCTGAGCAAAATTTTGATTGGCTGTTGGACGTCTGTCAACATTCCAGTCAGTGGAAATCGTGAAGTGCTGGCCGCCATCTTGTCTCCGAGGCAGAAGCTAGCTGAAAACAAAAGTCTAGAACCTGGAAAGGGGGCAGGGTAGAGACTCCTTGACCCCCTAGGCTTTGTCAGGGGGTCCCTAAAGGACCCCGAAGGTCGAAAAAACATGTAAAAAAAATAAATAAATCGCGGGGTGCGCACGGTGCGCGGACGCAGAAAAAAAAAGACAGGTTCAGATAGGTGTTTTGTGGAGAGTTATTATGGTAACAGGCAGAGAGCAGTGGGGGTAGGTTGGATATTATGTGAGTTTGAAATTCTTAAAAATTAAGAACCAATTAAAATGTTACTTTGATTTAAAATGTTACTTTGGTTTTGAATTTGTGTGTGAAGTAATTTTATTGGTTATTTACGGGGATATGTGTGAAAAATTATCTGGAAACACGGCCATTTTGTGTTTGTAGTGTCTGAGGTACATTTGTGAGGAAATTTTGGGATTTCAATTTCTGGTGTGAGATTCACACAGTACTAAATGTTCTACAGCATTCTAAAAGGTGAGTTGTTAATTTGTAAGGGGAACTATGTTGTACACTTTAAGTTAAGAATAATGTTTTTTAATGTGGAAGTTTCTTACTCTCACTGTCTTTCTGTCTCTCTCTTTTTATACTACCCTAACAGCAATGGTGGATCTGAATGAGGAGTCAGTTGACATCATTCTTGAAAATTCTGCGACTTTTATTGAGGACTTGAATGTTCCTGTTGATGACAGTACTCATGATGAAGACCTTTTTGATGGAGGAGATGGCATGGGGGATTTTTACGATCAATCTTTGGTTTCTGAATTAATTGAATGTTTGGAGATTATTGAGTTCTAGGATTCTTTTTGGGAGGCTTTCGATGAGGAAATTTCTGATGATTTAATGTTAGAAGTTCCTTTAAATTTCGAAAATTCAGAAGAATAAATTTATATTTAGTAATTAAAAATTGTTTGAGAAATTATACTTTTTTAAATGTAATTTATGAGGTAGTGGCCAAGTGATGGTGGTATAAAGTGAGACTTGTAGTATAGAGTGCAACATTTTTGTGTAACATAGTAAGTTTACTCATAGTTACTCCCCTTCTCACACTATACTTTCTCCTGTGTGTATCTGACATCTTTTCATTTTTACGTATTTTTCCATCACTCTACCTCACTTACTGTCCTTTTCTCATTGAAATCCTGATTTCGTTTTTTTAATCCAGTTTTGTAACTCTCTCCATCCCATCACTGCTCTTCTCTGAAAGACTTCAAAGGTTAAAAAAATGTTTATTTATGTATTTATTTTTTAAATTTGCTAGGTCCGCGCACGGTTAGTGCTCATAGAGTGCACGGTGAGTGCTCGGAGAGCGAACCCTATCGCCGCCATTTTGTGGTTTCAGAAGAGAGTGAAAAATAAAAGTTGCAAACGTGAAAAGGGGGCAGGGTAGAGTGTCCCTGACCCCCTAGGCCTTCTCAGGGGGTCCCTGAAGGACTCCAAAAGCGAAAAAAATGTTTATTTAAAAAAAAAAAATCAGTAGGTGCGCGTACGGTGAGTGCTCAAAGAGTGCACGGTGAGTGCTCGGTGCGTGGACCTCTCTAAAAATTAATAAAAAAAATACAGTTAAAAATCAAATTTGAGTGTTTCAAATTTTGAGTCTAAAAAGAGCCGTTGTGTTAATTGTGTGTTTTTTTGTACCTACAAGTAAGTACCAATGCAGAGTCTTAAGTTACAGAGGAAGATTCTGTTCCCCTCATCTTTGAAATGTACACCATCTCCTCTATAAATGCCTTGCATGTTGTAACACAAGTTGTTGTTGTATATAGAACCCATGCCATAGTCTTTGAGGAAAGCAGAAACAGACTTATTCACATGTTTCCTTGCTTTCTCAATCTGTGGACAAAATTGGTTGGACCATTTCCATATGTTAGAATATACCAAGGTAGTTTTTGGAAAAAGTGACATCAATTGTCCAAAAGCGTCCTTTAGAAGCATTTCCAGACCTACCCCAGTCTAAGTGCCCAGGTCATTGCCACCACAGTGCACAATTATGAGGTCAGGGTGTGGAAGATGCATAAAGGATTTTACCAATGGCATCAATTGGTGACATCTCAATCCTCTCTAGCCAATCCACATAATATCCACATTTGGTAAATCAAGGTTGTGAAAGCATCTATTTGCTACATACCTTTCACTCCAGAAAACATAGCTATGTCCTACTATCCAGACTTTCAGCATCTTGAAGGCAGATGTGGTTGTACCGAGATGAGTTGTGGAAATGAAATGGCAGTTTGAAAGTAGGAGTTTAGAAAAAAAGTGGTTGAGATTCAGTGTAGTTGAAAAAGAAGAAATGATTGGTGATTGCTTTTTTTTAAAGTAATAATACTATTATTTTAGAAAAAGTCATTGAAAGGAACATTGCACCGGATAAGCTGGAATATTGAGAGGTCAAACACACCTGCTGCTTTGGTTTGCAACATTGAGAGATGAACTTTTAACCTTTTGAGTTTAGATTGGTGTTCTATGGAGAGTTGCCATGGTAACAGGCAGAGAGAGAGCAGTGGGGAATGGTTTGAAAATTATGTGAGTTTGAAAGTGTTGAAATGTACAACCAATTAAAATGTTAGTTTGGTTTTGAATTTGTGTGGGAAAAAATTTGATTGGGTATGTTCAGAGATATGTGTGTTTAATGAGAGGAAATCAGGGCCATTTGTGGTTGCAGTGTCTGAGGTACATTTCAGAAATTCTGCTGAAGAAAATCTGGTGTGTTTTTGGCACTGTTCTCAATCTTCCAAAGCATTTTTAAAGGTGAGTTATTAATTTGTGAAGGAATATATGTTGTGTATTTTAAGTTAATGATAAAAATTAGTTGCAATCTGGTAGTTACTCACTCTCCCGCTCTTTCACTGTCTCTCACTGTCTTCCTTTCTGTCCAACGGTGTTCTTTTCCTTCTTCAGTTTCTCTATAAATCCTGCTGGCATAAAGTAATGCTGCAAATTGGAAATGTATTTTGAAAATGACACAGGTTCTGCACTGTATTGTAGCGGTGAAATAGATAGGATGTGTTCTGTCTCTTAATTGTTTTAGTGTGGTAAATGAGTTTTGGTAAAAAGTTTGGTTTTAAAATTTTTTGTCCAGGATCACACAGAGTGTCTGTGTAAATTAAAGAATTATATTTGCACATTTTACTATAATCTTCCCTGTCTCTTCTCACAGTCTATCTCCCCCTGGTTATACTGTTTTCTTTCATGAAAATATTGTGTCTTATGTTTGGATGTAATGCTGGCAAAAAGTAATGCTGCAAATTGGAAATGTATTTTGGAAATGAGTCAGGTTTCTGCATTGTAATGTAGTGGTCATTTATATGGCCCCATCTCACCCTCTGCCTCCACCATCTCTCCCTTTGCCTGTGCCATCTCACCCTCTGCCTGTGCCATGTCTCTCTCTGCCTGCGCCATCTTACCCTCTGCTTGCGCCATGTTTCTCTCTGCCTCTGCCATCTCTCCCTCTGCCTGCGCCATGTCTCTCTCTGCCTGCGGCATCTCACCCTCTGCTTGCGCCATCTTACTCTCTGCCTGCGCCATCTTACCCTCTGCCTGCGCCATCTCTCCCCTGCCTGTGCTATCTCACCCTCTGCCTCTGCCATCTCTCCCTTTGCCTGTGCCACCTCACACTCTGACAGTGCCATGTCTCTCTCTGCCTGCGCCATCTTACCCTCGGCTTGCGCCATCTCACTCTCTGCTTGCGCCATCTCACTCTCTGGCTGCGCCATCTCTCCGTCTGCCTGCGCCATCTTACCCTCTGTGGGCACCATCTCTCTCTCTGCATGCATCATATCCCCTTTGCCTGCACCATCTCTCCCCTCTGTCTGCACCATCTCCCCTCTGCCTGCAGCATCTCTGCCTGCGCCATTTTTCCCTCTGCCTGTGTCATCTCTCCCTGTGCCTGCGCCATCTCTCCCTCTGCCTGCGCCATCTCTTCCTCTGCCTGCGCCATCTCACCATCTGCCTTCGCCATCTTTCCCTTTGCCTGTGCCATATCTCTCTCTGCCTTGGCCATCTTACCCTCTGCTTGCGCCATCTCACTCTCTGCCTTGGCCATCTCACTCTCTGGCTGCGCCATCTGTCCCTATGCCTATGCTATCTCTCCCTCTGCCTGCGCCTTCTCTCCCTTTGCCTGCGCCATCTCTCCCACCGCCTGCAGCATCTCTCCCTCGGCCTGTGTCATCTCTCTCTCTGCCTGCGCCACCTCACCCTCTACCTGCGCCATCTCACCCTCTGCCTGCGCCATCTCACCGTCTGCCTGCGCCATCTCACCTTCTGCCTGCACCATCTCCCCTCCGCCTGCATCAGCTGTCCCCTCTGCCTGCACCATTTCACCCTCTGCCTGTGCTATGTTACCCTCATCCTGTGCCTGTGCCATCTCTCCCTCTGTCTGTGCCATCTCTCCCTCTGCCTGCGACATCTCTTCCTCAGCCTGCGCCATCTTCCCTTTGCCTGCACCATCTCTCCCTCTGTCTTCGCCATCTCTCCCTCTGCCTGCGCCATCTCACTCTCTGCCTGCTCCATCTGTTCCTCAGCCTGCGCCATCTCAATTATTATCATTTATTTGTAATGGTATACAGCTCCTTTCTAATATAAAGGATGAGCAGAGTGTCATCAGCATACCACATGATGTTGAAATTCTGATAGCTTACTGGTTGTTTAAACTACCAAGACTCCCCATTTCACTGTGTATTGTGTCTCATGTTTGTATGTAATGCTGGCAAAAAACGAATGGTGCGTATTGGAAATGTATTCTGGAAATGAGTCAGGTTTCTGCATTGTAATGTAGTGGTCAATTATATGGCGCCATGTCACCCTCTGCCTCCGCCATCTCTCCCTTTGCCTGTGCCATCTCACCCTCTGCCTGTGCCATGTCTCTCTCTGCCTGTGCCATCTTACCCTCTGCTTGCGTCATATTTCTCTCTGCCTGCGCCATCTCTCCCTCTGCGTGTTCCATGTCTGTCTTTACCTGCGCCATCTCACTCTCTGCTTGCACCATCTCAGCCTCTGCCTGCACCATCTCTCCCTTTGCCTGTGCCATCTCACCCTCTGCCTGTGCCATGTCTCTCTCTGCCTGCGCCATCTTACCCTCTGCTTGCGCCATGTTTCTCTCTGCCTCTGCCATCTCTCCCTCTGCCTGCGCCATGTCTCTCTCTGCCTGCAGCATCTCACCCTCTGCTTGCGCCATCTTACTCTCTGCCCGCGCCATCTTACCCTCTGCCTGCGCCATCTCTCCCCTGCCTGCGCTATCTCACCCTCTGCCTCTGCCATCTCTCCCTTTGCCTGTGCCACCTCACACTCTGACAGTGCCATGTCTCTCTCTGCCTGCGCCATCTTACCCTCGGCTTGCGCCATCTCACTCTCTGCTTGCGCCATCTCACTCTCTGGCTGCGCCATCTCTCCGTCTGCCTGCGCCATCTTACCCTCTGTCGGCACCATCTCTCTCTCTGCTTGCGTCATATCCCCTTTGCCTGCACCATCTCTCCCCTCTGTCTGCACCATCTCCCCTCTGCCTGCAGCATCTCTGCCTGCGCCATTTTTCCCTCTGCCTGTGTCATCTCTCCCTGTGCCTGCGCCATCTCTCCCTCTGCCTGCGCCATCTCTTCCTCTGCCTGCGCCATCTCACCATCTGCCTTCGCCATCTTTCTCTTTGCCTGTGCCATATCTCTCTCTGCCTTGGCCATCTTACCCTCTGCTTGCGCCATCTCACTCTCTGCCTTGGCCATCTCACTCTCTGGCTGCGCCATCTGTCACTATGCCTGTGCTATCTCTCCCTCTGCCTGCGCCTTCTCTCCCTTTGCCTGCGCCATCTCTCCCACCACCTGCAGCATCTCTCCCTCGGCCTGCGTCATCTCTCTCTCTGCCTGTGTCACCTCACCCTCTGCCTGCGCCATCTCACCCTCTGCCTGCGCCATCTCACCTTTTGCCTGCACCATCTCCCCTCCGCCTGCATCACCTGTCCCCTCTGCCTGCACCATTTCACCCTCTGCCTGTGCTATGTTACCCTCATCCTGTGCCTGTGCCATCTCTCCCTCTGTCTGTGCCATCTCTCCCTCTGCCTGCGCCATCTCTTCCTCTGCCTGCGCCATCTTCCCTTTGCCTGCGCCATCTCACCCTCTGCCTGCGCCATCTCTCCCTCTGCCTGTGCCATCTCACCCTCTGCCTGCATCATCTCCCCTCCGCCTGCATCATCTGTCCCCTCTGCCTGCACCATTTCACCCTCTGCCTGTGCTATGTTACCCTCATCCTGTGCCTGTGCCATCTCTCCCTCTGTCTGTGCCATCTCTCCCTCTTCCTGCGCCATCTCTTCCTCTGCCTGCGCCATCTTCCCTTTGCCTGCACCATCTCTCCCTCTGTCTTCGCCATCTCTCCCTCTGCCTGCGCCATCTCACTCTCTGCCTGCTCCATCTGTTCCTCAGCCTGCGCCATCTCAATTATTATCATTTATTTGTAATGGTATACAGCTCCTTTCTAAGATAAAGGATGAGCAGAGTGTCATCAGCATACCACATGATGTTGAAATTCTGATAGCTTACTGGTTGTTTAAACTACCAAGACTCCCCTTTTCACTGTGTATTGTGTCTCATGTTTGTATGTAATGCTGGCAAAAAACGAATGGTGCGTATTGGAAATGTATTCTGGAAATGAGTCAGGTTTCTGCATTGTAATGTAGTGGTCAATTATATGGCGCCACGTCACCCTCTGCCTCCGCCATCTCTCCCTTTGCCTGTGCCATCTCACCCTCTGCCTGTGCCATGTCTCTCTCTGCCTGTGCCATCTTACCCTCTGCTTGCGTCATATTTCTCTCTGCCTGCGCCATCTCTCCCTCTGCGTGTTCCATGTCTGTCTTTACCTGCGCCATCTCACTCTCTGCTTGCACCATCTCACTCTCTGGCTGCGCCATTTCAATCTCTGCCTGCGTCATCTCTCCCTCTGCCTGCACCATCTCTCCCTCGGCCTGTACCATCTCTCCCTCGGACTGCGCCATCTCACCCTCTGCCTCTGCCATCTCTCCTCCTGCCTGCGCCATCTCACCCTCTGCTTCCGCCATCTCTCCCTTTGCCTGTGCCATCTCACCCTCTGTCAGTGCCATGTCTCTCACTGCCTGCGCCATCTTACCCTCTGCTTGCGCCATCTCACTCTGTGCTTGTGCCATCTCACTCTCTGGCTGCACCATCTCTCCGTCTGCCTGCGCCATCTCACCCTCTGTCGGCACCATCTCTCCCTCTGTTTGCGCCATATCCCCTCTGCCTGCACCATCTCTCCCTTCTATCTGCACCATCTTCCCTCTGCCTGCAGCATCTCTGCCTCTGCCTGCGCCATTTTTCCCTCTGCCCGCGCCATCTCTCCCTCTGCCTGCGCCATCTCACCCTCTGCCACCGCCATCTTTCCCTCTGCCTGTGCTATCTCATCCTTTGTGTGTGCCATGTCTCTCTCTGCCTTGGCCATCTTACCCTCTGCTTGCACCATCTCACTCTCTGCCTGTGTCATCTCACTACACCTGCAGCATCTCTCCCTCTGCCTGCGTCATCTCTCTTTCTGCCTGCGCCATCTCACCCTCTGCCTGCGCCATCTCTCCCTCTACCTGTGCCATCTCACCCTCTACCTGCATCATCTCCCCTCCGCCTGCATCATCTGTCCCCTCTGCCTGCACCATTTCACCCTCTGCCTGTGCTATGTTACCCTCTACCTGTGCCATCTCATCCTGTGCCTGTGCCATCTCTCCCTCTATCTGTGCCATCTCTCCCTCTGCGTGCGCCATCTCTTCCTCTGCCTGCGCCATCTTCCCTTTGCCTGCACCATCTCTCCCTCTGTCTTTGCCATCTCTCCATCTGCCAGCGCCATCTCACCCTCTGCCTATGCCATCTGTTCCTCAGCCTGCGCCATCTCAATTATTATCATGTATTTTTAATGGTATACAGCTCCTTTCTAAGATAAAGGATGAGCAGAGTGTCATCAGCATACCACATGATGTTGAAATTCTGATAGCCTACTGGTTGTTTAAACTACCAGGAATCCCCTTTTCACTGTGTATTGTGTCTAATGTTTGTATGTAATGCTGGCAAAAAAGGAATGGTGCGTATTGGAAATTTATTTTGGAAATGAGTCAAGTTTCTGCATTGTAATGTAGTGGTCATTTATATGGCGCCATGTCACCCTCTGCCTCCGCCATCTCTCCCTTTGCCTGTGCCATCTCACCCTCTGCCTGTGCCATGTCTCTCTCTGCCTGCGCCATCTTACCCTCTGCTTGCGTCATATTTCTCTCTGCCTGCGCCATCTCTCCCTCTGCCTGTGCCATGTCTGTCTTTGCCTGCGCCATCTCACTCTCTGCTTGTACCATCTCACTCTCTGGCTGCGCCATCTCTCCATCTGCCTGCGCCATCTCACCCTCTGTCGGCACCATCTCTCCCTCTGTTTGCGCCATATCCCCTCTGCCTGCACCATCTCTCCCCTCTGTCTGCAACATCTTCCCTCTGCCTCCAGCATCTCTGCCTCTGTCTGTGACATTTTTCCCTCTGCCTGCGCCATCTCTCCCTCTGCGTGCGCCATCTCTCCCTCTGCCTGTGCCATCTCACCCTCTGCCTCCGCCATCTTTCCCTTTGCCTGTGCTATCTTACCCTTTGTGTGTGCCATGTCTCTCTCTGCCTTGGCCATCTTACCCTCTGCTTGCGCCATCTCACTCTCTGCCTGTGCCATTTCACTCCATCTTTCCCTGTGCCTGTGCTATCTCTCCCTCTGCCTGCGCCTTCTCTTCCTTTGCCTGCGCCATCTCTCCCTCCACCTGCAGCATCTCTCCCTCGGCCTGCGTCATCTCTCTCTCTGCCTGCGCCATCTCACCCTCTGCCTGCGCCATCTCTCCCTCTGCCAGCGCCATCTCACCCTCTGCCTGCATCATCTCCCCTCTGCCTGCAACATCTATCCCCTCTGCCTGCGCCATCTCACTCTCTGCCTGCGTCATCTCTTCCTCTGCCTGTACCATCTCTCCCTCTGCCTGCACCATCTCTCCCTCTGCCTGCGTCATCTCTCCCTCTGCCTCTACCATCTCTCCCTCCGCCTGTACCATCTCTATCTCTGCCTGCGCCATCTCTCCCTCTGCATGCGCCTTTTACGCGCTGCCTGCACCATCTCTCCCTCTGTCTGCATCATCTCTCCCTCCGCCTGCACCATCTCTCCCTCCGTGTGTGCCATCTCTCTTTCTGCCTGCGCCATTTCACCCTCTGCCTGCGCCATGTCACCGTCTAGCTGCTTCATCTCATCCTCTGCCTGTGCCATCTCTCCCTCTACCTGTACCATCTCCCCTCTTCCTGTACCGTCTCTTCTTCCGCATGCCCCATCTCTCCCTTTGCCGGTGCCATTTCAATCTCTGTCTGTGCCATGTCTCTCTCTGCCTTTGCCATCTTACCTTCTTCTTGCGCCATCTCACTCTCTGCCTGTTCTCTGTCTATCCTCTGTCTGTATCAGTTTAGTCTCTGCCTGCATTATTTTATTTTCTGTCTATTCCATCCTTCTTCTTTTGTCTGCACCCTCTGCCTGTATCTTCTCATGTACATCTGGGGAGGCCTATTATGATATGGCTGCTGGTGTGTATTAGAAAGCACGAGCAGGTTGGACTATTGTAATGCCCTTCTGTTAGGATCCCCGGGGTTCCTGCTGGATAGGCTTCAAAAGGTTCAATCAGCGGCGACTAAGCTGGCCTTGGGTGCTCCGAGAAGATCACACGGGCCGTCCTCTCTGGCCAAATTGCATTGGTTGCCGGTGAGACAGAGGATACAATTCAAGGTCCTTTGCATAGTCTTTAGGGCTCTCCATGGGACTGGCCCGGCCTCCTTACATTCGAAATGTGCCTGGTACATTCCTACTAGGCAGCTTCGATCTTCTGAGGCCAAGCTGGTAGTGGTACCCAGATTTAGGAAAGTCATAGCCGGAGGTAGATCCTTTGAGGTGGCAGCTGCCAAACTCTGGAATACGCTCCCGTCCGAGATTAGGCAAATTACTGATCTTCTCCCGTTTAGGAGAAGGATTAAAACCTGGTTATTTCCCTTGGCCACTGCCTGAAAGCTCACACTCCTCTTGGTCATTTCCGCCTCTCTATGAGATAGTCAGCGCCAGGATGCAATGGTGACAGTGCGCTTAAGTGTCTTAAATAATAATAAAATAATTGTTACATTTTTTGTTTCTGTGTGTGTAGTTTTGCACCCTCTGCTTTTACCATTTTATCTTTGTCTTCACTATCTCCCCCTGTGTGTGCTCTAATTTGCCTCTGCATGTAGCATTTGTTTCCCTGTTTCCAGCATTTTTTCTTTGTTGTACCATTTTATCCTCTGTGTGTACCTTGACTGTGTTTGCTTGCACTATGTGTTTGTGTGCTTGAAGCATCTCACCCTCTCTCTGCAACATCTTTTTTGTGAGAACACCATATGTCCCTGTGTCTGTAGCCCTGTACCATGTATCCTCTGCCTTTAGTAGTTTAGTCTATGCATGCATTATCTTATTTTCTGTCTATGCTATCCCTCTCTCTCTGCCTGCATCCTCTGCCTGCACCCTCTCATGTACATCTACAGAGGCCTATTACAATATGGCTTCTGGCGTGTATTAGACATTGCTATCATGTTAAATCTTTTTGTTTCTCTGTCTGTAGTTTTGCACCCTCTGTTTGTACTATTTTATCTCTGTCTGCACTATCTCCTCCTGTGTGTGCTCTAATTTGCCTCTGCACGTAGCATTTGTCTCACTGTTTCAAGCATTTCTTCTCTGTTGTATCATTTTATTCTCAGTGTGTACCATGTCTGTGACTGCTTGCACTATCTGTGTGTCTGCTTGAAATATCTCACCCTCTCTCTGCACCATCTTTTTTTTGGAATACACCATCTGTCCCTCTGCCTGCAGCTTAGTATCATCTCTCCTCTGCCTGTTCCAGTTTAGTCTCTGACTGCATTATGTTATTTTCTGTCTATACCGTCCCTCTCCCTCTGCATGCATCCTCTGCCTGCACCCTCTTATGTACATCTGCAGAGGCCTATTATGATATGGCTGCTTGTGTGTATTAGACAGTGCCATCATATTAAATCTTTCCTGCCTTTGTACCTGTAGTATTGCACCCTCTGCTTGTATCATTTTATCTCTGTTTGTACTTTCTTTTCTTTTGCAAATCACCTAAATCATGAAGTTAGTCATGAATAACTAGATGTACTTGTGCAAAGTTCTATGCAGTATGTGTCTTAGGCCTTTTAATTTCCAAATTGTAAATATGTTGTGCAAATTATATACTGGGTGTGCTGAACCCTGAAATACCATTCTCAGCAAATTACTCTATAATGTTGAAACACTACTGTACTGCTATAAACTCATAAACAGACTCAGTGCCTGATTTCCTGCTCTGGTCAGACATAGTTGCTGTGCTTTAAAATTACTTATGAAGTAAACCAGTGTTGATATCATTTAGTGATTCTAATTGCTATGTAGTATGTTAGTTGTGGTCTATAACATGTTATTTTTTCTTCACAACAGGTCATAATTATCTACAGAAAGAAAAAGGAATATTCAGACGAAGGAGGCAAAAATAAAAAAAATAAACAGGCTTTATTATCCAAGAAAACACAATTAGAAGATTTATCCAAAAAACAATGTTCAGAGAAAAAGAAGAATGCTCCTGGTAAGCCAACTAAAGATTTTATAAGGAAATTAACCCATTGTAAAAAAAAATGTGGATAATGAGCAAAAGAAGAAAAATTCATCTGTAACTACAAAGAAAAAGCAGAGCCCTCAAAAAAATGTTGGAAATGTACATGGAGATGATTTGGTCTATAGTAATAGACGCAAAAATCAGTTCATTGACATTCGTGACAGAGTTGTTTTAAATGTATTAAAAAGTGTAAAGAATTGTAAAAGGAAAACTATTTTTTACAAGAAAAAGAAAACTATAGAGATGATAGTTGATCAGGCTTTTGCAGTGAATTGTTTTATATATTTTAGTAATCAATAGAATTCGTAGACTAGACAAGGCAATCAATGTTTTGAAAGCAAAAAGTAAGTGGAAAAGAGTAATTAATAGGACTAATTTTTGTGATGTTTTTTCTGGAGAATGGAAGCATAGTTCAAGTTGTGAGCCATTTTTTAATGAAGAGACCTACTTTCAGACTAATGATTTGTTGCATGCAGTTGACATCAGTGGTCGAGCATATGAGGTGAAGGTCGGTTGTCCAATTGAAAAAGAAAAAATTGTACCTAGAAATGCAGAAGAGGTGTTAGCTGATGAAGTTTTAGGGACACGTCCTAAGGCTCCGGTGTACACTTGGAATTGTAGTAGTATTTGTAGTGTGCGACAGGATTTTTCAGAATTTCTTACGTAAATATATTAAGAAAAGTCTAAAACAAAAGATTAAGATATTGCAAGAATTAGATCCTGGCAGATTGAGAAAAAAAACAGGATTGCATGGGCATTCACTGGCTTGTCTTTCCAGAAAAGTATGTCAGAGTGTTTTTCATCATTTTAGGATGTTAGCAGTGCATCATACTGAAGTGAGGAAATTAGTGAGAAGGTTGTATTATGCAAAAAGTCCAGCACTTAAGCTAAAACAGTTAAACAGTGCTCTTTTGCATGGATCTGTATTAGATTTAAAGAACATTTGTGAAGAAATTGATTTATGGTATTTTGGTGAAAAAGAGGACAGTGCAGAAACTGATGCAGTAATAGAAGGCAATGTGGATGAAAATATACAGAATTTAAGTACAGAAAATTTTGACCAAGAAATTACAAAGTTTAAGGTCATGTCAAGTGAAAGGCCAACTTTTTCTTGTGTGTGTTGTCGACGAACTCATTATAAGAATCAGACTAGGTTAGTTGATTTATATGTTAAAAGTGAAAAGGAAAATAATAATGAGTGGAAGGATTTTGCAACTTATTTGTTGGTAGAGAATTGTTTTGATTTGGGTTCTGATCAACTTATTTGTAAATATTGTTATAATAAATTAAATGATAACAAAATGCCTGCTAGAGCTGTACATAATAATTTGGAGTTGGTAAATATTCCTTCTGAATTGATGGATTTAAATACCTATGAGTCTATTTTGATTCAATGTGTGCATCCATTTCAGGCTATTGTTCGCATGGAGCCTAAGACAGGGAAATTGCCTCCTTCAGATTTATAGAGAGGATTAAAGGGAAGAGTTGTTTATTTGCCTCTAGATTTTAAGAAAACTATTGACACAATTGGTGTAGAGAAAGTGGAAGAGGAACCTCTAGTTATTCTAGTTAATGGCGTTCCTACAAAGAGTAAGAAAATCTGGCAAGAATTAGTGGATGTTAGGAAAGTCAAAAAGGCAACGTTGTATTTGGTAAAATACAATCAGTACTATAAAAATGTGTATGTAGGAGAAGAGGAAACAACAGTAGAAGAGGACAGTGATTTGCCAGCTGGGCAAATTGACAAAGTGGATGTGTCCAGAAGTGAACAAATTTATGAACATTATAGTGTTCATCCTCTGCATTCCAAAGAAGTAATGGGGAATGCTATTGAGTTATTCCCAATGAAAAAAGCAAAAGGAAGTCCTATAAGTGTATGGGAAGAATGCTTGGAAGCTCGTTGTTTTCCTCAGTTATTTCCAACAGGTGTAGGTGGAAGATATGATGACCGACCTGTGCAAATTGCTGCATCTGAATACCGGACATCAAGATTATATGCAGAAGATCCAAGGTTTCGCCAATGCATTCCATATTTGTTTCATCTTCTTTTTGAGAGTGACTTGTCTGGACTTTCTTATGCAGTGAACCATATACTAAAAAGTGGAGTACATCTGCAAAATGTTTCGGCAAGGGACTTTATGGAAAAAGTCCAACAGAAAGACACTGTTTTGGATTCTCAGCTAGTTAATCTCATGGCTTGTCAGCGTGGTACTAACGAGTATTGGTTCCATCGTCATGGGGAATTGAAATGTATGCTATGAAACTGATAGAGCGCGCGAGGTCACCCAGCCAATGATTCCGCCGTTTCCGGCTTCAGGGCCCATATACTTTCAATTCACACTATTCATTGACAGGGCGACTTCACGGGCTGCTACCAATTGTGTGTGTTCCCTACTGTTATTACTCAGAGTACCCGACTTACCATCCACCGACACGGGTACCTATGACCTCAACGGATCAGGAGCCTAGCTGTAAAAGGAAAAGCAGCAAATGCAAATTCAAATGACATTCAATATTGTTTGTAAATGACCACGGACAACTGGAAGTTTTAAAATGTTTATCTAAAGTTCGTTTTCATCAAGCATTAAACTTACAAGAATAAGGCAGTCAATAACCAAGATAATGAAAAGTACATAACTATAGAGAAATAAGGTCAGGGTAACCATTTAAATGCATTTATGAGATAAAGAGAGAATACTATGCATTCAAGGCAAGGAGTTTTCAGACAGTTTAAGTAAGGCCGTTCTAGACCATATCAGAAAATGACAAACTGCAATGCAAAATATGATTTCCAAAAGGTAGGATAGCATAGGAACAATTTAAGAATATATGCACTTGACTTTATGATTCAATAATTTGCGGCAAAAGCATGGAAAAATCAACATGTGCAAAGGTGTGTCTTTATTTAAGCAAAGACAGAAAAATAGAAAGGTGCAAGTTTAAAGAACTTAGAGCAGTATTTACCTAGACTGGTGTAGAAACCAAACCCTGGCCACGGGTCAGTTAAGGATAGGAAACCCTCAAGGAAGGATACCCCTCAGAGGACAGCAGGTGCAGAATGGACACCCAGGACAGGACAGGATACCCTCAGATTAGGAATCAGGACAGGACCCTCAGGACAGGACAGCAAACCCTCAGGACAGGACCGCTCAGGACAGGACCACACCCGCAGTTTGGAAGCAACGCCTGCGCTCCACCCTCTCTGCAGCTATCGATCAAGACCCCGATTGGGTCAGCGAACTCCCAGCAAAGTGCTTCGCCAGCACTTTTAAGGTTTAGTAAAACCTTAGTCTATGGTCAATTTTCGGACAGAGTGCTCCGCAGCGCTCTGTATCTTCAGTCACCTATTGAGTACGATGGGTCAGTGACAGGTCAGCTAAACCAGACAAATCGGACAATTTCCCTAGGTGAACCCAGGGTAGATATACTGTTTTGGGACAGGGTACCACCCCCCAAATGTTGCAAAGTGTCAGAATCCCCAATTTCGATTGGTCCTAAGGTAGGATTTGGGTAATACACCAATCATAACACACTATTTGGATGCTTCATTTACATATCTGGGTACCGCCTAGCGAGATCGGGGTTCCCATGAGAAACTGCATAGAAATACAATAGATATATTACATTGTTTTGGAAAAAGAACATGTGATTCCGTCCTGCTAGGGTTGCAGGTCAGTTCTCAGGAGCATCTTGCCCATCACTGCCAACTGGCGGTGTTCCATCAGCCAAGGTTGTCGGTGCCCCAGAAAGTCGCACATGCGTAGAAGGGACCTCCAAGATGGCTTTTGGTGCAGTTAGACCCCCATTCCCCGCGGTACATGAAAAGTAAGCGAAAACAAATTAATACATAAAAATAACTTGAAAACACATCATTTGGTTTTGTACTTTCAACTTATCACTATAAAATATACTTATGCAGTCTAAATGTTAGCTACATATAACAGGCACAAGAGCAGTGGCACGAGCAGTACCACGTTACAGGCAAAGCTATGTATTACGCATGCGCATAAATTTCCCTCCAACTCTGCAGACACGTCAGGACACGTGAGTGTGACTGACGCATGCGCAGTAACTAAATACAAGCGGCGGCCATATTTTACGGACAAGGATTAAATGCATTAGGAATACACATAGGCAAGCTTCATAAACTTTGCTTAAACTAAATATAACGTTAGTAAGACGTACACTTATTACCTTGTTACACATAAACGAGGTTCATGAATACAGCAAGTCGCAAAATATGCGAAGCTTTGCTTCATCAATCCCCTCTTTGATGATATTTACTATCATCACAAAATTTAATAGAACCAGATGCCAACTTTCTTTCACACTTTGTACAACTCTATCTCTTCCAGCAATTTCTCCAGTTTCTCCCTTTCAGTTTTGGTAGGGTGAGAATTTTTCACCTTTTTATAGATCTGATTATTCACTTCCTCCAATTCGAACTCATCCACACTTCGTTTCACCCCTCTTGCATTCACTTCATGCTTTCTGGTGTGCTTACGGCATTTGCAACAGACAAATATGAAAAATAGAATGAGACCTATAATTCCAATTGGCATCAGTACTTTAAACAATAAGCCTTTACCTATACTAGCGAACCAATGACCTACATTTGAGAGACCATCTACCAGTCTCTTCCAGGCACTATCAACCTCGAGTGGTCTGAGTTCTTTTGCCAAATTAGTAATGTTTCTCACATATCTTTTGAGCTGCACACTTTTGTCCGGAATATAAGTGCAACAATGTTGCGCCTTCAACATCCGGCAGACTCCGCCCTCTTTCGCCAATAAGGTATCAAGAGCAAGTCGATTCTGCAAAACCATTGATCTGATCGCAACCATTTCGGTATTGACCAGCAGAAATCCATGAGCTGTCTCAGTCGACAACACATCCACTATAGTGGACAATTTGCAAATTCTGTGAGTGTTCAGAACCACTCCCACTCCAGGTATCAGTGCACTGAAAATACTACCCATAATCTCACCTATACTTTCTCTTTTACTACGCACTAAGCCATTAGTATTTTCACTGCTTCCAGCAACTCCATTCACATGGTATATTTTCGGGAAGACAATGCCAAAATAGCAGCTTCCATACCAGTGATCCGGTAATTTGAATAAGCCTTGTCCCCACAAATATAATAAATTCCAGGAAACACAGGCTCTGACCCATTTTTGAAACCCCAACCTCCAATTACCTTGTAATTATGTTCGCATTCACTGGAACCAATGAAAATTTTATTATAATAGCTAGTCTTCTCGCGGTGAAGACATAGCTTGCCTTTCTTTTCAAAATCCAGCAACAGAGCAGGACCCGCCCCACCAGTTGAGGTGCCTTCCATGTTCTCTGCCCACCTTGGCTTTTTCTGACTTTCGTCATTAGCCTTCTTTTGTATTTTAATTCTCCTTTTCTCTGCCATGTTTAGGAACATCTTTTCCTGCTCATGCAAAGAACAAGTCAAGTTATCTCTGTGTGCTTCACCTATGTCAACATCACCAATAGTCAGGAAATAGTCTCCCATATATCGTATCACGTCACTTTTGGTATGTACAGGATTCAAGTTCCCACGTATAGGAAGCTCAGAAAAGATCACGTCATTATTAGAGTAATAGTACTGTAACGGTCCTCTTTTGTAAAATAAACTAGCTAAAATGCTACAGGAGATTCCGTATGTCAGCGGCAAGTGATGGTATGTCACGCCTTCAGCTACAGAAGTAGGTAGCTTCATGCAGACATAGCAATCTTCAATTTCCATAGTCTCTACATAGTGTATTAATAAGTTTGCGAAAACATTTAAGCGTGTCCTGTTTTTAATTCTATGATAATGTAGTTCTCCCTCATCTGATGCTTCTAAGTCTTGTTTTGTTTGTCTCAGTGCTCTCTCATGTCTAGCTACACTCTGTGTTGTCAGCTCTTCACTGTCAGTATTTACAATTTCAGTAGGGACAATATTAGTATCTTTGCTTACAGCAAAGGGAATGAAAATTGTTAGTCCTATCCAGAGTAATATCAGGACAACTATACTACAGACACATACCTTGCAGCAAGTTTTGCAACCGCTGCGACTAGGTCTACCATTCACATTTGAATCAGACATTTTGGCTTCAGAAGAAGTTTCTCAACCCCTCTTTGTGTCTCTACACAAGTATCTTACTTTGTGCAAATTCACGGTGGCTCTTCTTCCTCTTCGTCAGAGTACTCAGGGACGGGCTCTCCGTCGCTTACGTCAGTGATATCGAGATCTTCAAGTTCTTCTAACACAAGTGTCCATTCAGGTGACTTGTACTTTTTGTTTTGTCTCTTTATCCGATCACTCCTTCTTTTGGAAGTGTCTTCTGGTTGTTCTGCTATGCGAGCACTTCTCCTTTCTTCTGCACGTTTTTCTTCTACTGTTTTTATTCTCAGTCTCAATTTCTTTATGTATCTAGGTTCAAGATGCTTTCTTTTCTTAAGTCTTTTGGTTGGTACTTGGACTTCGTTTTCTTCTCTTGCCCTCTTATTTTCATTAGCTTGGGGCAATTCTGCTTCAGTTTCTTCTTCTTCTATCTGACTAATTCCAGGGCTAGCATCTGTTTCTTCTGCCTGGTTACTAATCTGGCCTTGTTCAGGTAAATTGTGTGTTTGCTCTTCAAGTGTCTCTGACTCTGTTTCCTGAACACGTTCTTCTAATTCTATCTGATCCTGTTCAAGCACTTCGATCTCTGGACTTTCTTCTGCTCGAACTATTACACTATGTCTAGTCTGTCCCTTCCCGATATCAGGTGTCAGTGGAGGAGTATCAATCACTTGTTCTGTATTCCTCTCTTGTTCAGGATCCTTCACTTGTTCAGTATCGGGCACCGGCTCTGCAGCATTCACTTGTTCTGTATCAACCACGTGCTCTGTCCCTGTCTGACCTTCTCCTTCCTCAGTTTTGATGTGAATCTCAAGATTCTGAGGTTCTTCGCCTGTGCCTTGCTTTTCCTCTCTAGTCCACTCTCTACCTTCCCAAAGTCGTTCACTTGTTCGAATGGGGTCTTCGGTGAGATCAATCAAGGGAATCCACTCTTCTGGCCATATGCTCGGCAGCTCATCTTCAGCTACTTCTGGCTCAGCTTCTTGGACCCCTTCAGCAGGCTGCGCTCCTGGTAGTTCGTTATCAACTATTCTTGGGCCAACGTCTGCTGATTCTGTAGCTCGACTGGTACTGGGCTGTACGTCGTCAGCTACTTCTGGTCTGGCTCCTGCAGAGTCCTCTGCTGGACGCCCTTCTGCCTCAGGCACTTCGTCTGGTGGTACCTTCTGGGTGTGGCTGGCGTGTATCCAACGCGGAACCCCTGCACACTTGACTGCTGTGGTAGTAACCAGAATCACCTGACGTTTTTCTCCCCACCTTGGCTCCAGGCAGCTCTTCCGAGTATGCTTCTTTATCTTCACCCAGTCCCCCGGGACCAGTTTGTGGAGAGGAGTCATTGGATTGAGGATGGCGTCTTCTCCGATCTGGCGAGAGATAGAACGCACTTGGTCACCCAATCTCTTGCAGTATTCAAGCACCAAATCATCAGTAATACTCAACAATTTGCTTCCTGGCACCCATGCTTGTCTCATCACTCTTCCCATAATGATTTCATGGGGACTTAGGCCTTTCTTGCGATCAGGAACACTTCTGAGTCCCATCAGGACCAGGGGCAGGGCCTTCACCCAAGTCATGCCAGTTGCATCACCCTGTTTTGCTAGTCTGTTTTTGATAGTTCCATTTACTTGTTCCACTATTCCAGAAGCCTCCAGACGGTATGCACAGTGAAGCTTTTGTGAGATCCCAAAGGCTTTACAGAGTTCGTCGATCACCTCATTCTGAAAATGTCGGCCTCTATCTGATTCAATAGTGACTGGAACCCCGAACCTAGGTATCAGTTCTTTTAGTAAACACTTAGCTACTGTTATTGCGTCATTTTGGGGAGTAGGGAAAGCTTCCACCCACTTTGAAAATAAACAGACCATGACAAGGACATATCGCTTCCCTTCACACCGGGGCATGGTGATGAAGTCAATCTGTATTCGTACAAAGGGCCCCCCTGACCTCCCAATTTTCCCCAATTCAACCATTGTTTTCTTTCCTGGGTTCATCCTTTGACATGACAGGCACCTCTGGCAGAGGGACTCTGCTACTTTTCTGAACTTTTTACTGTACCAAGTCTGTTGGAACACTAGAATCATGGCGTCCCTACCAATGTGTGATCCCTCATGTATCAATCTCACCATTGTGCTAAGTAAGTGTCTAGGTAACACAGGCATACCAGTTGGGCCCAGAATGACACCATCCACACGTCTTGGTCTACACCCATCTTCCTTCCACTTCTCTCTTTCTTGCCAAGGTGCCGCCTGCTGCCACTCTTTCACTTCATCCCATGTAGGCACTTCTTCAAACACCTGAAGTTGGCAGCTGGTTCCTGGCCCCCCTCGTTTTGGATTTACGATATACCGATCTCTGGCGCACCATTGGGCCACTCGGTCAGCATAATCGTTTCCCAGTGATACCTTGTCCATGCTCTTCTTATGAGCCGCACATTTTACCACTGCCAGTTCCTTTGGTAACTGGATTGCCTCTAAAAGGTCTTGAACAACCTTTCCATTTCGAATGGGGGTACCTGATGAAGTCAGGAACTCCCTCTGTAGCCACAACTGGCCGAAGTCATGCACAACCCCATAACAGTACTGACTGTCAGTATACACTGTTATGCGCAGGTTCTTCCCAATTTGGCAAGCTTTTATCATAGCAATCAATTTGGCTACTTGTGCAGACTTGATATGATATAGGTAACCTGCTTCCTCAATTTTTTCTAAGGAGACTACCGCATAGGCAGCACTCAGGCCTCCTTGTTCATGCCTTAGACATGAACCATCTACAAATAATTCTTTGTCATGCTCAGGCAATGGCGTTTCTTTTATGTCTGGGCGTGGCTTGGTGTTGAATTCTGTTAGATCAATACAATCATGTTCATCATCCACCCCCCCTTCCATATCCTTTGGGTCGGGAAGTAAGGTGGCTGGGTTCAGAATACTGCACCTAACAATGTTTACATTTGCAGCACCCACAAGAATCCTCTCATATTTAGTCAGCCGACTAGGGGTGAGATACTGAGTTTTTGTTCTGGTCAACAAAATTACCACTCCATGTGAGACATACACAGTTACCGGATGTCCCATGACAATGGACTCACTCTGCTCTAAACTTGCGCAGGTAGCAGCTACTGCTTTCAGACAACCTGGTAATCCAGCAGCCACTGGATCCAGGGTGGCAGAGAAATATGCCACAGGCCTTCTCGTTGTGCCATGATCTTGTGTCAGGACCGCCAATGCACAATTATCACGAGTGTCACAGAACAGGGCAAATTCTTTGGAATAGTCTGGCATTCCCAATGCAGGGGCTGTACACAGACAATCTCGCAGTTTCGTGAAGGCTGTTAAGCTTTCATCATCCCATTCTACAACATCTGGAGTTCCTCTCTTGGTCATTTTTATCAAGGGCCTAGCTAGGACTGCAAATCCCAGAATCCACTGCCTGCAGTATCCTATCACACCCAGGAACATTCTGATCTCTTTCTGAGTACGGGGTAACTGCATCTTTTGTATTATTCTCACTCTTTCTGACGTCACTTTCCTGACCCCTTTCTCTATCTGGTGCCCCAGATATTTCACTGATTTTGCACAAAACTGTAATTTGTCAGGGGCCACTTTATGTCCTTTCTCACTCAGATGATTCAGGAGGGCAATGGTGTCAATCACACAATCCCTATGACTTTTAGACGCCACCAAGAGGTCGTCTATGTATTGCACTAAGACAGAGTTTCCAGGTAAGACCAAAGTTTCCAAACATTTTTTCAAGATCTGATTAAAGATAGAGGGGCTCTCTGTGTACCCTTGAGGGACCCTGTTCCAGCAATACACGTGACCATTGAAGGCAAATGAGAAAAGAAATTTGCTATCTGGATGCAAGGGAATGGAAAAGAATGCATGACATAGGTCTATCAAAGTGAACCATTCAGCATCCCAGGGAATCTGATACAGAATCACTGCTGGATTCGGGACAATAGGGCAGCAGGGGACTACTATCTTGTTGATTTTTCGTAGATCCTGCACTACTCTGTACTTGCCACTAGGCTTTTTAATGCCCATAATCGGGGAGTTACATGGGCTACTCATTACTTCCTGTATGATGTTTCCTTCTAGCAATTTCTGTATTTCCAGAGTAACACCAGCTTTCACTTCTGCATTCATTCTGTAGGGTTTAGTATTGGGGTATACTGCATTGTCCTTGATGGCTATCTGTATGGGGTCCACATTTTTTATTAACCCTACATCTTTCCCAGTAAAGTCCCACACCTCTGGCTTCACTGCTTCTTGGAGTTCTTTGGGTAAATCCTGCATGGTCATTCGTTTAATTTCCGAGTCAGGGCGGACTAACATTCTTTTATAAATGCCGTCTTCATCTGGGGTCTGAATTTCAACACCCTTTGGTGTGCAAAAGATGGTACAGTTCATTTTGCACAGCAAATCACGTCCCAGCAAGTTCACTGGACTGGTGTCGCAAACGACAAATCTATGCATTTCCTTAAAGTTTCCAATTGAGATCTCCATGGGCTTGGTAACAGGAGTACTAATCAATTGATTAGATACACCCACTACTTGGATGGCTTCTCCCGAGAGGGGTAGGTTTGGAACGTCCACTGTTCTCACAGTAGAACGGGTAGCACCAGTGTCCAACAGAAAGGTGACATCATTTCCATCAACCTTTCCTTCAATGTATGGTCCGGACTGGTCTACCGGCAAGGAGGCGCCAAGTACACACTCCTCGTCCTCCCCTCTCAGGCCCCGTCAGTACTGGTCATCACAAAGGAAGGTATCATTTAAAAGATACTGCGAAGTTGCTGCATTTCTGTTCTCATTGCTTTCCCAGACTTCTATCTCATCTCCCTCTGTTTGTTTTCCCTTGAATACCTGCTTTGGTGCGCGGGGCACCTGCACTGTCTTTACCTGTGGTTGAGTCTTTCTTGGTCTTTCTTTCTGCGTCTGTGGAGTTAAATCAGGTGTTTTGGGGTTATCATCCGGCAAGTAAGGACACTCGTTACGCCAGTGTCCAATTTCGCCGCACTGATGGCAAGGAAATTTCTTCATAGCCTCCTCCCTGTTCATTCTGGGCCGGGGCTTATTTCCTCCCCCACCCCCAGGACCTTCGTTCTTAGCATTTTTGACCATTGTACTCAACTGCTTTTCCTGCTGTTCTGCGAGCTTCACCTGAGCCCACATCACTTTCTCCTTAAGAGCCTTTTTCTTTTCTGCCATCTCGTCCTCGCAGTACTTTGCGTACCGCAGGACCTCGTCTACCTTTTTGGAGTGCCAACAGATTTTGTTATCTTTTATCCACTGACAAATTTCAGGTCTTAAACCGTTTACAAACCTGTAAATGAAATGCGTCATGTCCTTCATCTCGATGTTATCTATACCACTGTATGTTTTAAACACCTGCTATTTGAAAACTTGACCATGCACACCGGGTTTTGTGTGCAGGAACTCTAAAGTAAGCTAGACGTTGCTGTTTGATAGATTAACTTACACAAGAATAGCGTAATTTGAATTTTTTATTTGTTTATTTATATTTTTATTATTTTTCTTCCTCTAATTTTTTATCCTTTTTTCTCCTCTGTACAAAAAAGTGCGTTGATATATTTTCATTTCATCACTGTTTAACAATCACACATTTATATCATAAAAATTACAATTCAATTTTGTTAAAAAAACAATTCAAAGAAGATAACAGTTTATATATGGATATACATCATTTAGCAATTTCTAATTTTGAGTTTGTAAATACAGTATATATTCCCTTCCAACGCGTTTCGGCTTGTGGCCTTCCTCAGGAAATCTGTATTTTTGAATACCGCATGAACTTCATTCTACAATTATGAAAAATATTAGTTTAGTGATTCGAATATGAACTTTCAGAATACAAACAACGTCTAACATATACTTTTTCTCATTTTTAACTATATGTCACTTATGACGTCTAATGGTGTCCCACTGATCAGGGGTCTTTACTTGCTGGGCTGGATTAAACTTCATACAGGTGTCTAACCATCTCTAAAACTATACATACAGAAACAAAACTTTTACTATTCTCTCATCTGTTAATCCTTAAAACCACAATTTCATGTATATACACTATTTACAACAGTTATTTAAATTCCAATGGTCTTACATGTTTTTAATGCTTGCAGATGGGAGCTGAGAATTTAGTTGGTATGCGGGCTGGTTGACCTAGAAATTTTATTGGTTATATGAAAAAGAGTGAAAGGAAATTATGTAAAAATTGGGCAGTTGGGTAGAGCAGGCGAAAAATTATGTAATCATCTGATCATGATGAGCAACAAGGTAAGAAGAGCGTACCTGGGAAGTCTAGATTTTATGATTCTTAAATAATAATTACTAATACTAAGAGGCTTACTTCATGGTAACATTAAGGTAAGATGTGCTATACCTGTATTCTGGAGATAAATTCTCAGGCTGTAATTGCGATCACAATGGAGCGAGATTCGAATTTCACGCTATTCTATTTTGACTAAGCCTGTTGGAAAGAATTTTATATTCATCACCCTCTAAATGCCTAGTGTGTAAATTACCCAAGCCACATAGTGTTGTGCTACAAGTTAATACCTGGATTAAGGACTTGGGCGCTGTGACATTCCGTTCCTAATTCAATAGGGTTTTGTATTCTCTTATCTGTCAGGTTATTAGAGGGTTGTCTATGGAAAGATGATATAAATACCCGTGTTAGTGGTCTATTGTTATTTAAAAGTTCTAATCATTATAGGCACAACACTGGATAGCGATATACCTTAGTTCTAGATATCTTTCATGCTCCAATGATGTCTTGTGGGGCTTCCCCGATAAACTACAGTCATTAGTCGGTTGCCTCTCTCGAGTTCAACGGTGCTCGGTCTACAATAGAGGGTAAAGGCACATTTGTGATCAACCTGACGATGTTTGACAACTATTCTTTTTATTAAATACATTCTAATTCTAAGTTTTTGACTGTGAGCCTTTCCATACCTTAGGGGATGCAATGACAACGCTCCATGTGGGGTCCTTACTCCTATATAGTTGCCTTGACGTATGTACCAAGACTGTCTTCCGTTAGGTTCCTCTAAAAAATTTATAATGTCTGCTGTGGGCATAAAAATTAATTCCTCCCATTAATTTCACTATAATAGGATACTCGTCTTTTAATACGCTTTCAACTTGCTCCATAGGGGCTCGCCTTAAGTCTTACCTTATATAATGGCAAACAACATTGTGAGACTAGGTCCTGCAGTCAGGCTAGATGGCTCCGCTACGGGTGCTTACACCGATCTCATTATAAGCTTTTACTTTTGGCGTCTGTGCTAATGCCGGTTTCCAGAAAGATTCTTCTAAGTCTTTTGCAGTATTTGCTGAGGGCATAAAGCGTGATATCCTCCCATTAGTTTCACTTTAAATGCGCACTTGCAATTATTAGCGTTATGGGCTTGCTCCAATAGGGGTCCCCTATGGTCTTACCTTATTTATATGCGAAACGACGTGAAATCGGGTCCTGCCGTCATGCCTAGTGACTCCGCTAAACTAGCTTACACCGGCATCCCTTTTAAGTTTGAGTTTTGGCGCCACAAACGGCAACCACCTGATTGACTGGCGTAATCTCGCGAGCTCACTGTGTCTCTCCGCCTATGCATGTCATATTACACTAGTTTGTGCGCGGAGCCTCCATCTTAGAACTGTTAAATTTGCATCGGAATAGTGCGAAAACGTTTTATTTGTAGAAGTTTAAGCCGATATTTGGAGCTTATATTTATTTATCCTACATGTTTTATATATCTCGCCTACCTACTGGTATTTTCGATCTATGTAATTTATTATTTGTAGATATTCCGATTTCGATTTTTGTGAAGTAATGCAAATTATTCTCTTGGGACCTTTTCTATTCACATCTACTTGTGCCTCTTAAAGTATAGCCCTTCTTAACTCAACTTGTCATATTTAGTTCGTTATTTGCAAGGGGCCATGGCCAAAGTGATTAGATGGAGTGTGCTTTGCAGGCGCCATCTTAGAGCGTGTAATTTACCTTGCAAGGTGACTATCAAAAGGTAAAAAGCGCTGCCATCTGCAAACAATCGATATTCAAAACTAGTCAAAAAGTATATAAATTATTAAAATCAATAATTCTTCACTCTGTTTCTACTCAACATTCATTATTCATAGTTTCTTATATGTTGTCACAACCTTCACAATTGACTTTATACATATTCCCAATTAATCAGTTCTTATTACAGAATTGCTTGCTCCCATGGTATTTCAGCATTCAGCCCATTTGTGGCTGTTCCCAAAAAGAATATCCAAAATACCTCTCTCATTTTGCGTATCTTGTCTTGGTCTTGTCCAGCTTTGACATGTATTCGTTCTAAAATGAACCATGCCATATTCTCTGGTGTGTGGTTGTGTTCCACATAGTGGCTCACCATAGGTGCCGTTAACTTCTTAGTTCTGATTGCAGATCTATGTTCTGTCAATCTGACATTCACTGCCCTACCAGTCTGTCCCACATAACCCTTCTCACATGGACATATGATCAGATAAATTACATTTGTACTTTTACAATTGTTTAGGTCCACAGGCTGAATTAGCTGTTTATTGAAAGTGAGATTCGGTCCTTGTATTGCCGTTTTACAGGATTTACAACTGGAACAACTATAAGTTCCTACTACAGGTTGATTATTCACAACTGATAGTTGTACCATAGATTTTGTAGGGATCATTCTCGATTTGACTATGTGGTCTTTCAATGTCTTGTTTTTTTTGTACGCAAAAATGGGTTTTGGAAGACAGTCTTGTTTAGGAACATTTGCATTTAAGATGTGCCAATTGGAACATATGCATTGCCTGATTCTTTCATTAATCATGGAATGTTTAGTTATGAATATCAATTGGGAAATGCTTTTAGATTTTTTCGGTTGGAGCAAGCTTTGGCGATCATAAAAACGTGCCCGTTTGTAAGAGTCTCTTATTATTTTTTTGGGATATCCTCTGGACAAGAATTTTTCTTTCATATTTGTAGCTTTAGTGTCATAATCTAGAATGCTGGTACAATTGCGCCTCAGCCGTAAGAATTCACCAAATGGCACACTATTTTTCTGTATATGTGGGTGAAAACTATCATAATGGAGGAGTGTGTTCCTCGCAGTTGGTTTGACAAATAGGTCTACAACTAACTTCCCGTCTTGATGTTTAATTACTACATCCAGGTAGTTTACTTGTTCCCTATCTATATTGTGCGTGAACCTGATATTGTTGTCACAAGCATTTATCCATTGAAAAAACTCTTCTAACGTGTCCGAAAATTGATTTTAAACACCTGCAACAGCCTTTCATAATAGGAGTGCACTGTCTCCTCTCTTTCCTGCGTTGTTCTATCTATCCTAGTCCAATCAGTTTCCTTTGCTGGCACCTTTTCTTTCAAGTGCTGAATTACCTGCTCATACTTTCTCATGACTTCCTTTGAAGGTTCCCCTGTTTCTTTATCTCTTGTGTACTCCTCACTAGGCCAGGCTATGGCTATTTTACACTCGGTCCATAGATCGACCGGGACCACAATATCGAAAAACCCATCCAGGTCTTTCCACAGACCTTTTTGCACCTTTACGAACCTTTCCACTTGCCGGTACCATTCAACCGGCTTCTCGCGCAGTTTCGGGAAATCGTTAGTAAAGGACACAATATCCTGTCTGGACCATGGAACGTGCACATACCTCCCACCTGGTACCTCACGCATGGGGCATAATGTTTCAGGCTTGTCTACTT
Organism: Lissotriton helveticus; assembly: GCF_964261635.1. NCBI lineage: Eukaryota > Metazoa > Chordata > Amphibia > Caudata > Salamandridae > Lissotriton > Lissotriton helveticus. The sequence goes on along the minus strand of NC_136057.1, from coordinate 562,513,956 downwards.
CTCTTAAAGGGAACTCAGGGGTAGCTTGTCTGGATCAAGCCTCATCTTTCTTTCTTGCCCACCTGCTTCTCCACCTTTCCACATCTCCCCATTTTTGCAAAACTGCAAGCAATTCTTTAATCTGTACCTTCTTCCCTGACACATTCAGGTTCTCTAAATCCTTGTCTGAGAATTCAGCTCTGTAAGGCTTTTGTAAGGGCTTGGATCTTGAAATATCTACCCCCATACTAGCTGCGGTGTCTGTCAGCTTTTCGTGGAGCACCCTGGTACTTCTGGTAAGGCTTTTACACATGAACAGCAATTCTTCTTCAGAATAGGTGTTTAATCTGTCCAACCCCACATTTCCTGCCATCAATTCCTCTATTTCTACCCTCAGCTTGTAGAGGTCTAAAGGTTTCGTTTGCGGAGCCTGTTTTTCTAAATCACGACTCCAACTTTCAATCTCTTCCGGCGTTACCAAGGAAACACTCCTAGTCCCTGTTGCTGATTCTAATTTAATTTCTTTCGCATCAAAAGGATTATGCCTCTTCTGCACTCCCCTCCCGCTCTGTTTGTTGGGCAGGTCCAAGAACACAACCTCGGACTCGCACTCACTGGACTGATCGTCTATCAGTAGGGGCTCCTGCCTTGGTGGGGCCATGATTGGGTTAATAACTGGAGGGTTTGGACTTGCCTGATTATTCCCATACAACGGAACCACTGGTCCGATTGTTACCGGAATAGTCAAAGCCTCAGGACTGGTATTTAACTGGGAGATTTTCTGAATTATTTCTGTTCTCTGTCTAGCTAGGGCCTCTTGCTCCCTTTCATCCAGTACTCTTCCTAATGTCCGGTCAGGTATCATCTGTGGGGTCAGGTGAGGGGTAAGACTCGGGGCAGTAGGATGCGTTTCACTTGGTCCTCCGCCATAATTTGGTTTTGGGAACAAAGTTCCTGTGCCAAATGACCTACGCTCTTCCCCATATGGAGGCTGCAAAAAGGGTACTCCTGAACTTACTGGCTTTTCTTCGTTTTCATACAGAGGTCTGGGAAAAAATGTTCTTTCACGGGAATATTTTTCCTCTGAGCTCTCGGGCATTCTAGGATATATATTGCGTACCTCTGCGGGTCCGGGGTTCTCAAAATAGGGCAACACCTGGCCACCTCCCCCCCTACATAGGGATCTGTCTTCCTCCTTAATAGATGGACGCTGGGGATTCTCTCCTGCACTGGAAGGTCGGGCTCCCTCATTATAAGGGGGCAGACTTCTCGTAAAGATGTCATCTAACAATTCATCGTCTGACTCTCCAAGGGCTCCCCAATGCTTACATTTTTCTGTCTTTTTCCCTTCCCCCGAAGGGGTACATGCTGGCATCATGGGAAACAGACCCTCAACAATCATGCTCTGTCTCCACTGTTTCATCCTTGGGTACCACTTGGTCAGACCTTTGTCCATCCGGGGTTTCTCTCTTTCAAAAGCCTCAATCTCCCATTCCTCTAATGCCTCATACTGCGTTAGTCTTGGTCTGGGATGTAATTCATTCATACGGGTTCTCAAATTGAATAGAATCCTACCATTGAAGGTACCGTCTAACGGAAAAGCCAATACTCCGTCATCTTTTGTGTACCTTACCCAATTCTCCAACCACACACAGGTATTGTACCCTCGGTCAAACATCATGAATGAGGCAGGAGTATTCGGTGGCGGGATAGTAACGCCCTCTCTAGATTTAATCGGTTTGTCCGTTTTGAAATAATTCTTTACCCTGCTTACAAGGGACATCTTTCTCTTAGCTCCGTACATAATATCGTATCTATTAGCTTTCCACTGATCCCTTTCAAACCCTTGGTTTCTCGGATCGGGTCTAGTCTCTGGACAATACGAGTGCCACATACGATTTTTACGCTTAACTCTGTTTACAAATTCACCTCCAATCAAAAACGCGTCTTGCAATTCCGTGCGACCAATGAGGTGCACGCGTTCAAGTATTTTCGGCCAATGGGTGCGCGGCCCCTTCGTGAGACTGTTCTCACGCTCCGGCGCTTCACCCCTCCTTTACAATTCCAGCCCCGCTACCCGCCCGCTGCTTCTACCAATCCCAGCGCGGCACGGAGTGACGTCAGAGGCGCTTCGCGACTGACTCCCTCCCTTCACAAGGTAACGGAAACTTTCTTTCCTTTTAAAGTGCTAGTGCTTGGTTATTTAACAACGAATACACATTCGCCACAGTGCTCAAGTGTCTAGACAGGACAGTGTTGTTTCACTGCAAGTAAACTACTTCCATTTACTTTTCACGCGCTGCGGGTAGATCTCTTCCGCCTACCCTTCACTCTAGCATCGGTGAACCTGTTATTCCCCTAAACTCATCCACTTCTCCGGGATATATCCGAGTCTAAGGTTTCCCAGCGGACCCCTCTGCTTTCACCCTAGCTCCGAGGAACCTGCTACTCTTCCGATGTGACCCTTACTAGGTTACGCCACTATGGGATTTTTGCCAATGAACCTCGTTACTGACATTTATTCACACATGTATTCAGAAAAACCCTAGTTAGTGCTTCCCGGTTATCCTAACCTGCACCTAACTTTCCTTAAGCCTGTGACCTCAGGACAATGGATTCTATTCACCACTTGCCCTTTCAATTCCCCGGGGAGTTCGGACAACAAGAAACAATACGGTTTACAAACGCATGGATTAATACATATAACAATATAAGAACAAGAATAATAATGGAAAAACAATTCATTGATTTCAGCAGCGTATTCACAAGAGAGTGATCAGTCCCCTCGGAACAGCCGCTCTTATAGCAGCATTAATGTACTAGCAGCAACCGACTTAACTAGTCTAACTAATCCTGCCTAACCTTTAGCTAGTCCCTAACCATCCTCTGATCTACCAGAAAAACTGATAGAGCGCGCGAGGTCACCCAGCCAATGATTCCGCCGTTTCCGGCTTCAGGGCCCATATACTTTCAATTCACACTATTCATTGACAGGGCGACTTCACGGGCTGCTACCAATTGTGTGTGTTCCCTACTGTTATTACTCAGAGTACCCGACTTACCATCCACCGACACGGGTACCTATGACCTCAACGGATCAGGAGCCTAGCTGTAAAAGGAAAAGCAGCAAATGCAAATTCAAATGACATTCAATATTGTTTGTAAATGACCACGGACAACTGGAAGTTTTAAAATGTTTATCTAAAGTTCGTTTTCATCAAGCATTAAACTTACAAGAATAAGGCAGTCAATAACCAAGATAATGAAAAGTACATAACTATAGAGAAATAAGGTCAGGGTAACCATTTAAATGCATTTATGAGATAAAGAGAGAATACTATGCATTCAAGGCAAGGAGTTTTCAGACAGTTTAAGTAAGGCCGTTCTAGACCATATCAGAAAATGACAAACTGCAATGCAAAATATGATTTCCAAAAGGTAGGATAGCATAGGAACAATTTAAGAATATATGCACTTGACTTTATGATTCAATAATTTGCGGCAAAAGCATGGAAAAATCAACATGTGCAAAGGTGTGTCTTTATTTAAGCAAAGACAGAAAAATAGAAAGGTGCAAGTTTAAAGAACTTAGAGCAGTATTTACCTAGACTGGTGTAGAAACCAAACCCTGGCCACGGGTCAGTTAAGGATAGGAAACCCTCAAGGAAGGATACCCCTCAGAGGACAGCAGGTGCAGAATGGACACCCAGGACAGGACAGGATACCCTCAGATTAGGAATCAGGACAGGACCCTCAGGACAGGACAGCAAACCCTCAGGACAGGACCGCTCAGGACAGGACCACACCCGCAGTTTGGAAGCAACGCCTGCGCTCCACCCTCTCTGCAGCTATCGATCAAGACCCCGATTGGGTCAGCGAACTCCCAGCAAAGTGCTTCGCCAGCACTTTTAAGGTTTAGTAAAACCTTAGTCTATGGTCAATTTTCGGACAGAGTGCTCCGCAGCGCTCTGTATCTTCAGTCACCTATTGAGTACGATGGGTCAGTGACAGGTCAGCTAAACCAGACAAGTCGGACAATTTCCCTAGGTGAACCCAGGGTAGATATACTGTTTTGGGACAGGGTACCACCCCCCAAATGTTGCAAAGTGTCAGAATCCCCAATTTCGATTGGTCCTAAGGTAGGATTTGGGTAATACACCAATCATAACACACTATTTGGATGCTTCATTTACATATCTGGGTACCGCCTAGCGAGATCGGGGTTCCCATGAGAAACTGCATAGAAATACAATAGATATATTACATTGTTTCGGAAAAAGAACATGTGATTCCGTCCTGCTAGGGTTGCAGGTCAGTTCTCAGGAGCATCTTGCCCATCACTGCCAACTGGCGGTGTTCCATCAGCCAAGGTTGTCGGTGCCCCAGAAAGTCGCACATGCGTAGAAGGGACCTCCAAGATGGCTTTTGGTGCAGTTAGACCCCCATTCCCCGCGGTACATGAAAAGTAAGCGAAAACAAATTAATACATAAAAATAACTTTATGAAAACACATCATTTGGTTTTGTACTTTCAACTTATCACTATAAAATATACTTATGCAGTCTAAATGTTAGCTACATATAACAGGCACAAGAGCAGTGGCACGAGCAGTACCACGTTACAGGCAAAGCTATGTATTACGCATGCGCATAAATTTCCCTCCAACTCTGCAGACACGTCAGGACACGTGAGTGTGACTGACGCATGTGCAGTAACTAAATACAAGCGGCGGCCATATTTTACGGACAAGGATTAAATGCATTAGGAATACACATAGGCAAGCTTCATAAACTTTGCTTAAACTAAATATAACGTTAGTAAGACGTACACTTATTACCTTGTTACACATAAACGAGGTTCATGAATACAGCAAGTCGCAAAATATGCTAAGCTTTGCTTCATCAAAACTTAGGAACTCCTACATGGTTCCTTACTCTTAACTGTGCTGAGTATGCTTGGGAAGACTTACTTGAATTTCTTCGAGAGGCAAATGCAAACATAGAAAATATACAATTCAAGACACCTGGAGAACTGTGCTCTTTGGATCCAGTTAATGTGTGCAGGTATTTCAATCATAGATTTGAAGCTATGATGTCTTTTATCACAAACAAACAAAATCCTCCTCTTGGAGAGGTTTTGGATTTCTTTTGGAGAAAGGAGTATCAAGCAAGAGGTGCTCCTCACATACATATGCTGCTATGGATCAAAGATGCTCCCAAATTTGGAACAGATTCGGATGACACGGTGATGAGTTTTATTGAACAGTATTCTACATGTGCTGTTCCGAAAAGTACAGAAGAAAACAAGACATCAAGTCTTACGGTTTCAAAGCCATCGTTGTGGAAAATACTGTTGTCGAAAGTTCAAATCCAAGGACAAGTTCTACACAAAATGTTGTTTTGGATTTCCACGACCAGTATTATCAAAAGGAAGAGTTAACAATTTCATGTCTTCTTTGCGACATACGGTGACAAGAAAATCATGGAAAAATACCTACAACTTAAAAAGAAATGAAGAGTCAAAATACATAAATGACTATTCCCAGTCATTTTGTCCATGTGGAATGCTAACATGGATATTCAATATGTTGCAGACAACTCCATTGCTGTGGCTCGATATGTAACGTCTTACATGACAAAATCTGAGAGACAGAACTAAAGGAAATGTGGGAGGAAATTTCTCAGGAAAAGAGCCTAAGTAAGAAATTATACAGCTACAGTTTGAAGATGTTGTCTCATCGAGAAATTGGAGCATATGAATGTTCAGATCGGTTATCATCTGCAAGTCTGTATGCAAAATCTAGAACAATCATTTGGGGGAATCTAGGTCTTGCTGCAACACGAAACCGAGTTTTGAAATCTGTACATGAAATTGAGTATTTAGCAGAGAAAGAACCAAACAGTACAGATATTTTGAAGACAAGCATGTTAGATACATACTATCCAAATAGAAGTAATCATCTGGACAACGTTTGTCTCCATGAAGTACTGCAAAGCTATACTTTTAAGAGGAATATTACAGAAGATATCAATAAAGGAGTATATGCTGTGATTGGATGTGAAGAATGTCTGGTGAAACAAAGACAAGGACATTTGATTAATCATCGAAAATTGAGTTGCGAAACTCCTGACAAAAGGGAATTTTACTATTTAGCTCTTTTGCAACTCTTTAAGCCGTGGCGTACAGAAGAGGAACAAGTTGGAGATTTTCTCAGTTATGAAAATTCATTCAATGCAACTAAAAATACCATAGAATGTCCTGTTTTTACAAATTATCTGCAAATGTTGAATGACGAAATACAGCAAGAACCTACAATTGCAGCAGAGATTGCTAGAGACAGTTCTCAAGACAGTCAGAGTTCTGCTTCATTGAGTCAGGATCCACTAGGAGGACCAATTATTCAAAATGAAGCTGCCACTGCCATGGATGAGGTGGAAAGAGCCATGGAACAAGCTCAGGAGGATGTAGTAAACTTAGAAGAAATGGAGAAACAACTAAATGTTGAACAAAAACAAATATATGATGAAGTGACAGAGCAGATTGAGCATGGTTTTTGTCATGAGAAAAAAGAGTGCTCATGCACGTCATTTAAACCTGTCCGACTGTACATGAGTGGAGAAGCCGGATCTGGAAAAAGTGTTTTTAGAACCCAAATTTTAGGGAAAAGAATTGGCCTAGGAAGATTAGTGAAGTAAAAAAAGTTAGTCTGCTGTTAAAAATTACTTTATGAGTGAAGGTGATCATTTAGAAGATCGTGAAATGGAAGGTTAAGAGTTCTATTAAGTACTTTTCAAAAAAAGGAATTTTGATATACTATTTGGCCATGTGGAGAAGTATGTGGATTAAAAATGCGTATTTCGTGTAAATGTTGGTAATATATGTTTATACATAACTTTACTTTGAAAGTATAAAAAAGAAGTAGGAAGGTTTAATTAGTTTGTAATTGTTTTTATTTACGTTAGAAATTGTTGTTTGGAAGAAAACATTTAAGATATCTTTTTTCCTAATTTTGACATTATGTATTGAAATGTTGTATGGGTTTTTTAAACACAATCTTTTTGATTGTGTTTTTTTTTGCCTGCTGTCATATGATGAGTAGTATTGAAGTCACTGTTTTTTAGTGAAATTCAATATATTCTGAGAACAGCAAAATAAAACATATAACATATTGTACAAGTTATTTTGTATTTGGTATTGTGAAATATATATTATAACTCTATTGTTTATTATCTTCCACAGATATTACATTTATAAGGTAAGTACGACAAACAAAAAATACTTTTTGATCACTTTGTTACTTGTCTTTCTCTTTATCCTTTCTTCAGTTTCTCACTTACTCCTTCACCTTTACTCATCTTACTCTTCTTCCCTCATTTTAATTACTCACGTACATTCACCTTTACACTCCTTCTTTCACCATCAGTACTCTTCCTTCACTCTCACTTATCTTGTGCAACTGTCTCATTCCCCTGTCTGTCCTTCACTTGTTTTTTTATCTTCCTCCATCACTACTCTTGTCTTGCTGTATCGATCAGTCTGTTTTCACTGCCCTCTTACTGTATTTCCTTCACATCATCCCTGAGTGACCTTCACTCACTTCACTGCTTTCCCTTTATCACTCCCTTTCGTTCAGACCCCTTTCTTCCATCCATCTGTAAGTCTGTTCCTCTGTGTCAGTCACTATAACTGATTTAGTTTTTCACAGTCCGTCACTCTTCCTCTGCTTGTCTCTTTTACTGTCTTCCTCTCTGTCCACCACTGTTCCTTTTCTTTTCTCTCTCTTTCCATAAATCCTTCTGTTTGTCACTTATTTCTTTTTCCTTTCTCAATATGCTTTGTTTTCCCTCACTCCTCTTCCCTTACCGTTATATCCCTTCCCTCACTGTCACTCCCCTTCATTCAATCTGAGTCCTATTCCTCCACTTCAACCACTATACTTACTGCCCTTCATTCACTTTTACAGTCTTTCTGTCACTATCAGTACTCTCTGTTCATTCTCAATCATCTTTTCCAACTCCCTCTATCTCCTGTTTGTCTCTCATTGCTCTTTCCTATTTTCCTCTATCACTACCCTTGTGTTAGTGTATTGCTTAGTGTCTTCTCATTCACCTCTTACTCTCTTTTAATAACATCATCCCTCATTCACCTTCACTCACTCCCTTTCTCTCAGTCCCTTACTCCCTTTTGCTCACTCCCCTTCCTTTATACCCTCCCTTACTCCCCTTTTTTTCTTCTGTGTGTAAGTCTCTTCCTGTGTCTCAGTCACTATAACTGCCTCACTCCCTCACAGTCCTTCATTTTCCCTCTCTTTCTCTCTCTCCTTGTGTGTCTCTGTCTTCACAAATCTACCTTTGGTCAATGACACAATAGTTAGTGATAGCCTTATGTGCCTTTTTAGCTTTTTTCTTGATGTTTTGCTTTGGCCCTCCCTTAGTTGTTTCCCCACTCTCATCTTGAACCTTTCTCTTTTGCATAACCTTGGATCAATCTTGGTGCAACAAGTGCTAAGTTATATGTGCTTCAACGAGAAAACCCAGAATTCACTCTTTACCCAGTACTCGGGAAATCACAAAGGTAGAAATAGTAAAAAAATAACCATAAAACTATGGTTGTCTCAGAGTCCTTAGCTGACAAAAATATTGTTGACAACAGTACCTTTTTAAAAAGCTGCAACGAAAGTCTGGGTACGTCCACCAGAACGAAGAGGGGGGGCCCAGCCCAGCCTCTTTCTAGCTAAGAGATGCACAAATGGGTCTGCCCTTTGCCCAGGTTTTGCCTGCGTGTGTCCCACGCTGCGGGAGCCCTGATGTAAATGTAAGCTCCTCCTGGTGCACACAGATGGCGGAAAACTTTGGCGCTCTCCCTCTCTTTCTCTCTCTCTCTCTCTCTCTCTCTCTCTCGCTCTCTCTCTATCCTTCATTCTTTCTCTCTTTCCCTTTCTGTTTCCTTCACTCCTACTATATCTCTCAGTCCCCTTTCCTGACTCTTAATCTCCTTCCTTCTCGCTTATATTGTGAAATATATATTATATATATTATAATTAATTTTTTTCTTGTCTTTCACAGATATTATATTTATAATAAATATTTAATTTACTTTTTTTATTTCTTAGAAGGTATGTATAACACATAAAAAACTACTTTCTCATCACTGTCTAAGTTTTCATTATTTATAAGGTAAGTATGAGAAACAAAAAAAGTTTGTCATCACTCTCCCTTGCTCTCCCTCTGTCTCCCTGTCTCTTCCTTACACTTAATCTTCTTTCCTCTCTCTTTCTGCCATTCCTCCTCTCTCCATCACTCACTTTCCCTCACTCTTAGTTTTTTTTCTTCGCCCTTATTCCCCTTCCCTTACCCTCTTATCCATTTCTTAACTGTCATATGTTTATGTTTATGTTTAAGGATTTCTAGAGCGCATGGCTGCCCGTGAGCGTCCCAGCGCTGATGATGAGAACAGGCATGGACACATGAGAAGAATTAAGGGAACAGCCAAGTTTTTAGGAGTTTACGGAAGGAGACTAGATTTGGTTGAGCACGTATTTCCAGAGGGAGTGAATTCCACAGTTTGGAAGCATTATAAGAAAAAAGGTGGCCTCTAGCTCGAGCTCTCTTAATCCTAGGTGTCAAGGCCAGGTGGAGGTTCATAGACCGAAGGGTTCTATTTGTTGTGTAAGTAGCAATGAGATCCTTGAGAATGGGTGGGGCCTTACCGTGTAAATTTTTGTGAGTTATACAAAGGGCCTTGAAGTGTACTCTCTCTTGTATTGGCAGCCAATGAAGTGCTCTTAGGGCCGGTTTGGCCGAACAACGATTGTTGGTGCCTGTGAGGATCCGGGCCGCAGTGTTTTGCACGACCTGCAGTTTAGCTGTCACTTTCTTTGGTACCCCAAGGTAGAGGGCATTTCCATAATCCAATCTGGACAATATCAATCCCTGAACCAGGAGTTTCCTGGACTGAAAGGGGAGCAGGGGTAGGATTTTACGGGCAGTACAGAGGAGACCATAACAGGCTCCGACCGTTTTCCTTGCTTGAGTACTAAGTGTAAGATCTTGGTCCAGCCAGATCCCAAGGCTTTTGATGTCAGACTTTGGGATGGGAGGTGTACCCATACAAGGGGGCCACAGAGTCTCTGGACTATATGTGGGACTGCTTGCCCATGACCAGGATCTCTGTTTTGTCGCTATTCAATTTTAACTGGGACTTGTCCATCAGCTAGTTATATCCCCAAGGCAGGAATACAAGTCGGTGGCAGTGTTGTTCTTTTGGTTAAGGGATACGACGAGCTGAGTGTCGTCAGCATAGGTCAACAGTTTAATTCCATAGGAAGCGACAATTTTTTCCAGGGGAGACATATACACGTTGAAGAGCGTAGGGCTCAATGAAGAGCCCTGCAGGACTCCGCAGTGTATCGGGGTCACTTTGGAGATGTAATTACCCTCCGCCACCTGGAAGGAGCGGTTGTGTAAAAAAGATCTCAGCCAGGACAGTGCAAGTCCGGAGATGCCCAGTTCCCTGAGCCATTGCACCAGCGTATGGGCGTTGACGGTATCGAAGGCCGCACTCAGATCAAGGAGGATCACTGCCACTGATCCTCCTGCGTCAATGATCTTCCTGGCCTCCTCGACTACCGCAACCATCGCCGTCTCCGTGCCCTGACCCGGGCGAAAACCCGTCTGTGAGGGCATGAGTAATTTGCTTGATTCCAGATAGTTAGACAGCTGGCCGTTAATGAATTTTTCAGCCACCTTGCTGGTACTTGGCAGAAGGGAGATTGGCCTAAAGTTGTTCAGATCCAGCGGGTCTAGATTCGGCTTTTTTAGTAAGGCCTTAACCACAGCCTTCTTCCAACTCGGGGGGACAATGCCCTGCGAGAGGGAGGAGTCTATCATGTTCCCCATTGGGGCAAGAATGGTAGATACAACACGTTTCAAGGTCTTCACTGGGGCTGGATCTAACGGCGAACCACTCTTGATTGACAGAAAAATAGGTGAGATGGTGTCCTCAGTAATCGGAGTGAATGCATCCAATCCCGTTTTAGGATCCTGTAATGGTGTCAAGGGCGGATCCAGTGGGTCGGCAGGGTTGTGGGGAGGGAGTTGTTTCAAAATATTTTGTATCTTTTGCTCAAAGAATTTGGCTAATTCATTGCATCGGTTGTCCGAAGGGTCCACCAGGTGGGGGGGCTCCGGGGTTTTTAGGAGTTTCTTTACAATTTGGAAGGTTTCTCTTGATGAACTAGAGGCTGCACTTATCCTTACTTCGAAGAACACTGCTTGCGCCGCTTTGAGGGCCTTCTTGTAGTTAAGAATATTGAGTTTATATTCCTTCTTACTGTTAGGATCGTGGTCCTTCCTCCAAGCTCTTCACTCATTCGCACTCCACTTCCCCCACTCCACTTCCTCCTGTCTGTTTCTCACACCCCTTTCCTTTTGCACTGACTTTCGCTTACTCCCCTTTGCTTTCTTTTGCAAAAAGGTGCAGGATTTTTACGTTGTATAAGTCTAAAAGTGACTGAATGAAATATTATAAATTTTACTTATTCACTTTTAGGAGGCGTTCCTGCATCTGAACATTCCCCATGTATGCAGGAAATCCTTCTTTTGGTGCATTGTTTTACAATATGATGCACCTTGCAAGTACATCAGATTGTAAAAACCATACTTTATGGTGCATCTTTTGTACCACTGCTGCATCACAAATGTGATGCAACAGTTGTGTAAAAGACACACAAGGGGATTATAAAACTGCCCTTAATACATATAAATTCATTCACGCACTTTCACTAATAGTACAAATTGAAGCATAGAGTTGTAACATATTTATATACATATGTTAAAATACAGTGCTTTGAAAGTACTACAGTATACTATAGGTAAACACCCTATAGATATATTCTGTACCACATCCTTATAGTTTTGCACTTTGACATTTACTATGACAAACTTTTACATACAAACATAGAAATATAGTTCTTTTTTTTGACCAGTAGAGGTAGTTCTAAAAAGAACTGGTTTTGTTTTTAGGATTTTGATTTGCTGCAAAAACGGTGAAAAAATGAACTTTTTAAACAAAACAATTGTTCAACAGGAACAAACAGCTACAAAAAAAAGAAAAAATTAATGGGAGCAGTTGTGCCTCGTAGTCTTCTCAAGAATAACTTCTATGGACTGTTGCCCATAAGCAATTACTTGGTTGCAATGAATGCAACGAATCATTAGATTCCTAAATTCAGGCTGGATGTTTGGAATCATGGTAGATGGAAGTGATGGTGGTGGTGCTGATGAAGTGCTTGGAGCAGAGCCCTGCTCCTTCTCCGACCTTCGCACTACAGCTCTCGCCCAATTGTTGGGGTGGATGTTCTTCACATGGCGTTCCATGCTGTAAGTGCCAAACAAATATTTCTTATTCGGATTACCCCTAGATAGTACTGCTTCACATATCTTACATGTGACAAGGGGAGCGTTCACTTTTTTTAAACCTTCAGGGAAGGTAAAAAACTTCCATACAATGGATTCCTTTTTTTTGGTAGGTCGTGGTTGTTCTTCTACAAAGTCTTCAGATGAAGATGAAGAATGATCAGATTCCTGTGGAAGTTCAGCCATTTGGAGTTGTTTCTCTGAAGCCCAGGAGCTAAAGAAAAAAGATGCTCCTTCTCTGAAAGTCAAAGAAGAATGATTAACATGGGAGGGGTCTTTCAATAATTGGAGTAGGAAGTATTATAAACCAATAGAATGTCTTCTTTTAAGGTCACATGGTTGGACGTGATCTTACGGTGCGCTCACAGAGCGTTTACGGAGCGCTTACGTAATCTTGCGATGCGTTTACGATTTATTTACAGCGCGCTTACGTCATCTTACGATGCGCTTACGTGGGACGCATCCTGGCGAGATTCGTAATTGCTTTAATAAAGTAATATACGGTCTTTAAAAGTTTAAAATAAACATTTTCTTTATTATCCAACATAATATGTACCTTTACATTGTACAATAAATACGTAGATATAACGTTTTTAAGTTTATAAAACTTTCGGGGGTAAGCGCTCGAAGCATTTACGGTGCGCGGACGGAGCTCTCACGATGCGTGCAAGTGCGACGTACCCTCGCGAGATTTGTAATTACTTTAAAAAGTAGCATACTGTTCTTAAAAGTTTAAATAAAACCATTTTCTTCATTATAGCAGATATTGTCTACCTTTAAAATGTACATTAAATCGTAGATATTACGTTTTTGGAATTAAAAAAACTTTCGGGGGTAAGCGCACAGAAAGTTAACAGTGTGCTTGCGGAGCTCTCACGGTGCGTGGACCTTGTAATCATATTTTTTTTTTAAAGTTTGAAAATAAAAAAAATTAAAAAAAATATTTTTGTACTTTGTTTTATAATTATTTAACTATAAAATGTGAAATATAAAGAAGGGAAAAATAATATGTAAATAGTATTTATTAAAAAAAAGAAAAATTTGTATAAAAATAATTTTTTTAAATAATTAGTAAATTTAAAAATGATCTTTTACAAAACCTTTGAAATTCACTGAAAAAACCATAGGTTTCACACACGTTATAGTTAGGAATTAGCATTTAAAAAAACCTTGCGAATTCACTGAAAAAACCATAGGTTTCACACATGTTATAGTTAGCTGGACATTTCACTCATGCAAAACCATTGAAATTCCGCCGTTATAGTTAATCCAGCTAACTATAACTCGCGCGCCCGCAATGCACTGCTGATGACATCACATATTACATCACTCATGACATGGTCAGTGACATCATAGTGAAACCCATGGTTTTTTCAGTGAATATATATATATATATAGATATATTACCTACTGGCGGTCGCCAGTAGGTATATATAGTTAGGATTTTTTCTCTATGGGTTTTTTGAAAATTCTATGTCTAATAACTTTGGCGTTTGTGGACGGAATTGGCTGAAATTTTCAGGAAAATGGCACATTTTGTTTCTGAGCAGCCCTTAAAAATTTGGGGGGGGTTCGTCCAGTGGGGGCCGAGAAAAAAGGGGGGTCCCAAAACGTGTTTTTAACATTGAGTTTTCCATAGGGCGGTTGGCCTCACTTTTAGCCCGAACGGCTGAATGGATTTGCACGAAACTTGGCAAAATTGTAGGGATTGGTAGCCCGATGTGCCTTTTGTAGGTCTCAATATATGTGCTCCAGTGGATTTTGAGAAATTAACGTTTAAAAAAAGATATATATCTGTAACAGCGGACCGGGCAGCGGCCCAGGACGCGTACTTTTCGCGCAACGGAGCTTTGTGAAGCGAAGCTGATTGGTTCTCTGGCGTCTGTCAACATTCCAAACAGTCCGTAGCGGCCGCCATCTTGTCTCTCGGTAGGATCGAGAGACAAGAGGAGGCCAAAGCGAAGGGGCAAATGACCATAAGGGGGAATAGTAGATCCTCGCTGACCCCCTAGGTTTGATGTGGAGGTTTTAAAAGGGCCCCGCGGGGCAAAAAAAAATAATAATAATAATAATCGAACGGCTGAATGGATTTGCACGAAACTTGGCAAAATTGTAGGGACTGGTAGCCCGATGTGCCTTTGCTAGGTCTCAATATATGTGCTCCAGTGGATTTTGAGAAATTAACGTTCAAAAAAAGATATATATCTGTAACAGCGCTCCGCCTCGCGTAACGGAGGTTTGCGAAGCGGATTGGTCATTCTGTCACTGGGCTATAGTTGGGCTACATCTGGCTGATATTTGGGCTACATTTGTTTTTTGTGTGTCTGGCGGCCATCTTTGGGCTACATTGGGCTACATTGGGCTTCATTGGGCTACATTGGGCTACATTTGGGCTCCAACATATATATAGGCCAATGTAGCCCAATATATATTTTTCAAAGTTAATTTTCGTAAAAACCACTGGAGCATATATCTTGAGACATAGCAAAGGCACATCGGGCTACCAGTCCCTACAATTTTGCCAAGTTTCGTTCAAATCCATTCAGCCGTTCGAGCTAAAAGTGAGTCCAACCGCCCTATGGAAATGAAGGAAATGAATGGGTAATTTGTAATTAGCAAATAGCTAATCGCAAACTAGGAATGGTAAAGAATCGCTATTTATTCCTTAAAGTTCGCTATTTAGGAAATGCAAAAAACTTTGATGATACATATGGCGGTTCATCTCTAACAAGATAAGAAGCGTAGGGATACATTTATGATGACTGGCGCATCACCAGGGATGTGTTAGTCATTCTGTGCCGCTGTTCCGTCACCTATGGTGTGCTGCATTTACAATGCGGCGCATCATGGGGCAAAAACAGCACAGATGCGTGATGTATCTGTGCCGTAAAGGTGGCGCATTGCTGGAGTTGTATCGCAAGTGTGATGAAGCTCCAGCAAGGGTCGGGCGTGCCCCTGTCGCAGGGTTTCTGTTCTCACACAGAACTGTGGACAGAGGATTGGAACCTCGGCGAATTAGGG
Source organism: Lissotriton helveticus (assembly GCF_964261635.1). NCBI lineage: Eukaryota > Metazoa > Chordata > Amphibia > Caudata > Salamandridae > Lissotriton > Lissotriton helveticus. The sequence continues at coordinate 562,498,540 of NC_136057.1, read as the reverse complement.
TGTCCCAAAACTCACGTTAGTAATCAAAAACTCCTTAGCAAGCTAGGTACAGTGTCACATTGGATATAACAAACTCTCAATGTTTAGACAATCCAGAATATGAACTTATAGTACCTCAGGATACGTGGAACTCATGAACAGTCGGTCGTTATATATTTCTTAGAAACCAGAACATGGAGTTAAGAAGAACACATGTGTATTTGAAATGTTTATTTACTAATGCCGTCTTCTGAGGCGTAGTATCTTAGATTATACAAGTACACATATTATCAGTAGCAAAATTACCAGCATAGTCAGTAGTACATAAAAAGCGAATGGTGACAGTATGTTAACATGCTGTAAATGAATAAGAGTTAGCAACACTTATAAGCAGCCGCGGGCCGTGGAGGGAGTTACGGTGAGGCAGGGAGGCGGGGAGGGGGAGAAGCAGGGTGGAGAATACAAGTACACATATTATCAGTAGCAAAATTACCAGCATAGTTACTAGTACATAAAAAGCGAATGGTGACAGTATGTTAACATGCTGTAAATGAATAAGAGTTAGCAACACTTATAAGCAGCCGCGGGCCGTGGAGGGAGTTACGGTGGGGCAGGGAGGCGGGGAGGGGGAGGGGCAAGGTAGAGAGGGCTCCACCCTGCTTCTCCCCCTCCCCGCCTCCCTGCCTCACCGTAACTCCCTCCACGGCCCGCGGCTGCTTATATCTCACCCTCCCTAATACACATATTATATTATTTGCTAAGAAGGTCTCTTTGTGTTGGTTTAGGGCGTGCCCATACTTTAGTGTCTTAGATTTGAAGGAATCACATCAGCATACACCAGCTCTCTCTTCATGTGAACCGCATCAACTGTTGTGTATGTGTGTTCGGCAAAGCAATATAAAACCCGCCTCATGCCCAGAATTGGCAGAAGTTGCACTTATGTTATGAGTATGAAGTCGTGGAGATCAGACCTCATAACAATTCTGTATCGTGTTGTTCTTGAAACTTTAGCACTCGCTGTACAGATATAGTTTAACAAGCAAAGCAGATAGTAGAGCAATAACATATTATTCTCATGTAAACCACGATGAACTACTAGGTGGAAAGCTAAAGCAACAACTAAGTGTCGTGTGCAGAAGTTGCAAAAAAGGAAAAATGGCGTTTAAACCGGTAATGAGCCCATGCTAACTTAACACGGTGTAAAGATATCCAGGACCTAGATGACACCTCCCCATGATCCGGAAACGAACTGAATAAGATAATAGAAGTGCCATCTCATGAGAGTAGATTGCAAGTTTATATGTGGACGGTCCGCAAGGTAAAGCATTAAAAACTAGGAAAATTTAATGCTAAAGAAAAATAAAACAGCCAAGTACTTTATCGAGTCTTAAGCCAATAGGCAAGGTAAATAATAAAAACTTGACAAATAAGTCAATGAATTGTCAATGAAATGCTAGTACTCAGCATATCAAACATGAAAAAGGTCTATGACATAACTGTGTATGCAAAATAAGCTGCAACAGCCTCCAATAGGAAGTCACCGTCTTCATCCGAAAACAGTTCAGCCATCCAATTTAAAAGCGGAAAAGAACATACGTGCTCTCCCAGCACCGGATCCTCTATCACCATCAGAGGACAGCTCGGTGGGTTTTCAAGAAAGCTCTGTTCCAAGAAAGACTGTGCTGCCGCCAGTAAATTCCAGGGACCAAGTAGTCCATGCATCAATGCCACAGCCATAATCCTTTCGCCAGGACAAACCAACTCGTGAGTAATGATAGGAGTCATCAGCTGATTAAAGTCGACGTCAGGAGAAACCGGTCCGCAGAGACACAAATCAATGGCCCAATCGAAATCACAGGTCAGGCAGTGAAATACAGGCTGGACACAGGTGAAGTAGGAGAATCGAAAAGATAATCCATATGCCGTGCTTAATATCGCCAACGGCATTGTGCCATAATATTCTAGCATGCGATTGCGGAACAGTGTCAGCAGCTGCAGGGTGGGAGGTTGCATAGGAGGGACATCCATATTTAAAAATGTAAAAAAGCACAAGAGCGTCCGCTGGTAATGCAAGTAAAAATGCCAATCCACGAACCAGAGTGGAGAAAATAGAATGAAAGGAAGCAGGGATGACTCCAAAGATTTTCTCAAATGAAGTCACGAGACCACTGGTAACAACTTTAAAAAAGTGCGCCAGGGTCTTTGTGGAGGATGCGTTAAAGATAGTCGGAACCATCTTGCTGAAATTGAAAGGCAAATCTGAATTAAAAGTATTCCTTTTATCGTAACAGTAAGTGAACGGGTTATTTGCTGCAGAAATGTTCTATTTCCTCCCACACATGAACATAGGGAGTTTTCAATCTGGCCACAAATACCAACCTTGGGACAGATTTCAACGGCATGGCAAGAATAAGAGCTCTTTTGTCTCAGAGAGAGGTGGCCTTGAGTTCGGCCCGTGAAACTTTCGTGCTTCACATAGCGAACACCCGTACAGAGGTGCAGACCCTTTTCAATTAACTCAGAACAATCTTCATTATTGAGCATCAAATAACTACCATTTTCCAACAACTTGAACGTGGCGATGATAGCAGGAACTGGCGTGCCTTGCAACACGCAAGCCATATTTGGTCGGTGTTTGTTGCATGAACCGTGTAACTGTATGTGCCTACACATTAGTGAATGATCTGGCGTCTCAGTGCATTCCTCTCCATTCAGATAAACTTCTTGATCATCTTTGAAACATCTGTATGTGTATGGAAGCGACCAGACCTCATGAAGAAAAGCACTACCTAAAGGTTCATAACGACCTATTGGTATATATTTCATACAATTTGAAAACTTATATAAAGCAAAAGGCAGCGTTATTAAACCGTGGATAAGGCACGTTGCCAAAAAACCCGCAATCCTCTGCTGATGATGTCACTGAGCATGTCATGAATGATGTAATATGTGACATCATCAGCAGTGGATTACGGGTAATAGTATCTCTAGTTTACTCCCCTATAGCTGTCTTTCTTTTAACATAAGTGTCTGTTTCCTTCCCTTATACTTACTGTTTTTGGTTCGCTTCTAGTTCGCGTACCGGCGAGCGAACTGGGAAGCGAACTAAGAGAAATAGAGGTTGGCACAGTTCCAAATATTGTACCAATTTTTTATTAACGGGGAGGTAGTTCTGAAAAGAACTTTTTTTTTTATTGTTTTTGTTGTTTTATATTTTTTTTATTATTTTTCGGAACATTTTTTTACTTTTTTTGAATTTTTCTGAGGTTTTATATTTTTTGGGGTTTTTCTTGGAGGGGGCAATGAAAACGATTCATTGTAAAGGGCTCAACAGGAGCAACAAAACAAAAAAAGAAGTATTTATTATTTTGGGCGTTTCATACAAACTTGCATATGATAGTCAATAGCTCTGTTGATCAGAGTGATGCTTTTTTCTCCGTAGGAAATGAATCCATCGCAAAATACGCAGGTGTGTTTTACTTCACCAAATTTCATTTGTATATTTGGCACCATCTCCCTGCCCTCTGGTCCCGTTACTTCCGGTACAACAGATCTTCTGGCCATAATAGGGAGATTATCTAGGTCGTTCCGAAACTGTGCAGCACTGTAGTTGTTAGGATGCCACCTAGTCATATGGCGATGCATTGTGTAGTTTCCGAAACTGTATTTTTTCTCGGTTCCTCTGGACAGTCTATCTTGACATATAAGGCAAGTTACGTATCTTGCATTTACTTTTTTCTGACCTTTGGGAATTTTAAAAAATTGCCAAATTAAGTTTTCTTTCCGGTGAGACGTCTTGGGCTGCTCAGGCAAAAACTGCCTCTCTTCGTGCTCGTAGTCCTGTTCCTCTTCTTCCCCTTCTTGTTGAATTATAACTTGAGCAGGTGGTCCACTCTTCCTTGGATGTGGTGGAGGTGGTGGGGAAGCACCAGCTGAAGCTACTAAAGAAGCCATTGCTCAGTGATCACAAAGGGTCTTTCTCTCACAATGATGAAAGTCAGAGTGAGGAAAGAAGGAGGGATTTTCATCATTTGGGAAAAACAAGAGTTCTCAACCAATCAAAAGTGTTCATTTTAGATTATATGACCTAGTCTTACATCATTAGGAAACCAAAAGTGAAATGAACCAATGAAAAGTGTTATTACCAAGTCACATGACTTGCTGTGTTTACGTTAAGCGCTTTGCAGGGCCTCACGGTTTGCTTCCAGAAACCTGCGCTTTGCGACTCGCTTCGCGTACCAGTTCGCTAACGTAGCACGTCATATGACGTATCACGCGACAACGTGGAACGTCATGCGGACGGGAGGCGTCACGATGTTGTTTTCTAACGCGGCACTTGCGGTAAAGAAACGTTTACCGGCTCGCGGTCTATTTCGCGGCATCAAGGTCAGCTAACGGGAAGCTTCCCGATTCGCGAAGCGGGAACGTAGAAAAAAAAATATTTAAAAAAAAAATTCTTCATAAACATATAAAATATATTTTTGGATTTAAAGAAGAATACATTTTACAGCTACAGATATTAGCTGTTAAAAAACCAATGAAATTCACAGAAAAAACCATAGGTTATAGACCATATATAGTTAGGAATTAGCATTTACAAAACCTTGAAAATTCACTGAAAAAACCATAGGTTATAGACCATATATAGTTAGGAATTAGCATTTAGAAAACCTTATTTTACTCACACAAAACCATTGAAATTCCATATATAGTTAGTTGCACTAACTATATATCGCGCACCCGCAATCCACTGCTGATGATGTCACATATTACATCATTCATGACATGGTCAGTGACATCACTGATGACATCACTGATGACATCTCAAATGACATCACTGATGATATCTCATTTGACATCAATGGTCACATCAATGATGATATCATTAATGTGACAATACAATGCATCTCCTCACACTTTAATATAACCTCTGTTACACCCAGTGTTAAATACAGAGTATAATTTTTGAAACCATTGACACACCAATACTAGTTACTACATACGCACTCACTGATTCCTACGTCTACACACACATTCACTCATTCACCCATACAATCATTCATACATACAATCACTCATCTTTACAACACTATCATATGCACTCATACACCTATACAGACACTCACACTCTGCCACTCATCCATGGAGTTACTCACACACCTAGTCAGTCCTGTAAAGAATCAATCACAGTTCCATTTTCTAATCTACACAGTTAAACATAGAGTACCTTACATTTTCAAACATATACTAACACATACTTACTCTCTTATAGAATCACTGATACAAGTACACATTGATCTGCACAGAGTCACACACCTCCCAGCCAGCCATACACACACTCAGTCTCCCATACAAATACTTGTGCAACCAATCAATAACCCATATAGCTACTTATATAGCTACTGATCAACACATGCAGCAGCTTGCACAACAACAGACATGCTGATGCACACTTTCAGACAGTTTAGTCACTAACCCGTGCATTTAGTAAGACGCATTTAATCACTCACTCATACAGTCAATCACGCACCTACTAAAACCTTCATTCAGACACTTATACATCCACTCATTCTTCAATATGTAAAACATATTTAAACTTTACAGAAACACATAATCACTGGATGTTGTCATCAGTGATGTCATTTGAGATGTCATCAGTGATGTCATCAGTGATGTCATCAGTGATGTCACTGACCATGTCATGAATGATGTAATATGTGACATCATCAGCAGTGGATTGCGGGTGCGCGATATATAGTTAGTGCAACTAACTATATATGGAATTTCAATGGTTTTGTGTGAGTAAAATAAGGTTTTCTAAATGCTAATTCCTAACTATATATGGTCTATAACCTATGGTTTTTTCAGTGAATTTTCAAGGTTTTGTAAATGCTAATTCCTAACTATATATGGTCTATAACCTATGTTTTTTTCTGTGAATATATATATATATCTATATATATATATAGTTAGGATTTTTTCTCTATGGGATTTTTGAAAATTCTATGTCTAATAACTTTGGCGTTTGTGGACGGAATTGGCTGAAATTTTCAGGAAAATTGAACATTTTGATTCTGGGCAGGCCCTGAAAATTTGGGGGGGGTTCGTCAAGGGGGGGCCGAGAAAAAAGGTGGGTCCCAAAACGTGTTTTCCCCATGTTAATTTCCATTGGGCGGTTGGCCTCACTTTTAGCCCGAACGGCTGAATGGATTTGCACGAAACTTGGCAAAATTGTAGGGACTGTTAGCCCGATGTGCCTTTGCTAGGTCTCAATATATGTGCTCCAGTGGATTTTGAGAAATTAACGTTCAAAAAAAGATATATATCTGTAAGCGCGCTCCGGGCAGCGCCCCGGTTCGCGTACTTGACGCGTAACGGAACTTCGCGAAGCGAAGCTGATTGGCTCTTCGGTGTCTGTCAACATTCTAAACAGTCCGGAGCGGCCGCCATCTTGTCTCTTGGTAGGATCGAGAGACAAGAGGAGGCCAAAACAAAGGGGGAAATGACCATAAGGGGGCATAGTAGATCCTCCCTGACCCCCTAGGTTTGATGTGGAGGCTTTAAAAGGGCCCCGCGGGGCAACAACCCCGGGGAGCGTACTATAAGGAAAAAAGAATGATAGACTTTTCAAATACTGTATGTTAATTGATTGTTGGTTTTGTTGATTATTTTTTTATTTCTTTATTTTTTAAGCAATTATTTATTATTGTGATTGTGTTTCAAAATTTAATAAAATGTCTAACATTTCACTGTCTGAAATGTCGTTATTTTCATTGAACATAGCTTGTAATGTTTGAGTGTGTAAAATGTTCTCATTTTCAAGGAGGACATCTACTGCTTGCACACATTGCAGTAGTTCTTGGTCCCAAGTTTCATCCATAAATTCTATATAATTTGGATCAATTATTTCTTGGTTGGTCTCTTGCAGGACAATTTCAAATGAAACTTTGTGTTCGCCTTCCATTTTGTCTGAAATTTGGATAAAAAGTATATTAGTAGAGATAGGGCACTGTTGGGATTAATTTTAGATAGGCAGTTTTTAACAGTGAATTTATCTTTGGGCAGTGTATAGTATCAGAGTGGAAGTAGGAATATAAAAAGTGTATGTGATTTAACGTAAGTAAATTCATAATTATACAAGAGAAACCTAACTCCACCCATAACTATAACAGAGAAGTCTATCTAAATCTATAACTACTACAGAGGGATAGTATATAACTATCAGAAAAAGTTTACCATATTAACTTATAGTGCACAATATACTTCAGTTTTTAAAATAACAACTTACCTTTACAAAGAAGTTGAAGTGATTAGTGAAAATCCTATTGAAATGTACACCAGGAAGTAGTAGTCAAAATGGCTGTGTTTCCTTCTCTTCCTTTATATATATTCAGGTACATAACCAATCAAATGTCAGGTAAAAAAAAAATAGAAAATGAAAGTAACATTTTAATTGGTTGTCAATTCCAACACTTCAGATGTGTTTTGTGAAGTAATTTACCTCAGGGTATTTAGAGAGGTCTACAGGCTAAATGGCTAAATGGAATTTCAACCAAATTTGTGAAAATGGTAAGGATTGGTATGTAGTATGAGCAAATCTATATTTGGTGAAAGTGTCTCAAGGGTTTCTTCTGTAAATTACTTTCCCACCTTTTTTAATGGAGCGCTTCCCGGGGAGCGCCCCGGTACGCGAACTGGCGAGCGCCCCGGTATGCGAACCTTAAGCGTTACGGGAGTCCACCATTTTGTGTTTCGGTCGAATTAAGATACAAGATGGAGGGCACATAATGTTCAGAATGAGTAGAAGGGGACACGGTAGACGTATTTTGACCCCCTAGGTTTTCTGAGGATGGCTGAGGAGGCCCATATGTGCGGAAAAAATTTTTTTTTTTAAAACATTTCGCGCGGTTAGCTTCCGGTTCGCGTACCGGGTAGCGCTCCGGGGAGCGTACTTTGTTGAAAATTTCTGAAAAAAGTTAGAGTAAAATAATAATTGTGAGTGATCAGATGTAGGGTAGCTCTGAGAAGAGCTTTTGGGTTTATGGTACATTTAGGTACTTATAAGTAGGTACCAATGCACAGTCTTAAATTCAAAATGAAAACTCTGTTGCCCTCATCTGAGAAGTGAACTCCATCTCCTCTGTAGATATCTTGCATGTAGTAACGCAAGTTATTGTTGTACATGGAGCCCATTCCATGGTCTCTCATGTAAGCTGAAACAGATTTGTTTACATGCTTCCTCGACTTCTCAATTTGTGGACAAAATTGGTTCGACCACCTCCATTTCTGTCTTTGGCATATATTTGAATATACCAAGGCAGTTTGAGGAAAAAGTGCCATTAATTGCTCAAAGGTGTCCTTTAAAAGCATTTCCAGACCTACTCCAGTCAAAGTGCCCAAATCATTACCTCCACAGTGCATAATTAACAGGTCAGGTTTTGGCAAATGCATAAAGGTTTTCACCAATGGTATCAATTGGTGACATTTTAATCCTCTGTGGCCAAACCACTTATTTTCCACATCTTGTAAATTGAGGTTAGGTAAATTTCTGTTCTCAGCATACCTCTGAGCCCAATAGATGTAACTATGTCCAACAATCCAGACAGAAAACATGGTGAGAGAAGGTTCTGCTGCAGTCAGATGAAGTGTGGTAATGAAATGGCAGTTGAAAAAATAAGAGTTTAAAATGAAAAAAACTGTGGAGTTTCTGTGTTAATGAAACAGTAACAGTGATTGGTGGATTTTGATTGCTGAAAACAGAAAGTTAGGGTGCATGGATGAGTTCTTTGAAAGATGTAATTTGAATGGTCAAGAAAAAATCATTTAATGAAAGATTGCACTGGATACGCAGGTGCACTGAGAGTTCAGAGTTCAATTGAAACATTGTTGTGTGAACTTGCAAACACCAGAGGTCTTCCAGGAGGTGGTTGCTATGCAAAAAAGGCAGAGAGGGCAGAGGGGGGAAGGGTTTTGATTTGAAAAAAGTGAGGGAAGAGTTTTGATTGGGTGACATGAGAGATATGTGTGATGAATTACAGCATTTCTGTGCTTTCTATAGCTGCAGCCTCTGGAGTGCATACCCTTTGTTCTGCTGAAGACAAATTGGTGTATTTCTGAGACTGTTTTGAAACTCATAAAGTATTTGCTAAGGTGAGAAAAGATTTATTTAATTTAGATAGAGAATAGTATGCTTTAAGGAGAAAATTATGAAGAAAGTTGTGTTTTTAAAATGTTGCTTTGTCTCAAGTGTTTTACAAATAGATTTTGTTTCTTTGAGAAATTGTAATTGGAGATAATGTGAAGTATTAGTACTGACAGGGTGTTTTTGTACATAGGAGCTGTGCAGTGTTTTCAAATTATGACTTGAAAATCGTTTTTGAGGAAAAGGAATGCTTTTAAAAATTATGACAAGGAAATAATGGTGTCTGCTTCTTTATAAGGCATTTGAGTGTCTCTGATGTTATTTTTCACATTTTAATTTAAGACCTTTCTCCGTGGGGCAAGTTCCTTGTAAATATGCTCCCACCTGTGCTTGGCAAATTTAGATTTTGATTCTTTGAGTTACATAGCCATGTTAAAAGTGACCCAAAAATGGTGCAAGGGCAATCAAAAAACGCTTTCATGTGTCTTAAGGACATTTTAAGTCATTTTCCCATGAATGTAGGTATACAATTGATTTATATGTTGTGTTTAAAAACGTTTTTTGAAATCAATTACATTTCTGGATATGTACTGCAAGAGCTTCATAGGTTGTTTGGGGCATATTTATAAGGCATTTGAGTGTCTCTGATGTTATTTTTCCCATTTTAAATTAAAAGACCTTTCTCCGTGGGGAAAGTTCCTTGTAAATATGCTCCCACGTGTGCTTGGCAAATTTAGATTTTGATTCTTTGAGTTACATAGCCATGTTAAAAGTGACCCAAAAATGGTGCAAGGGCAATCAAAAAACGGTTTCATGTGTCTTAAGGACATTTTAAGTCATTTCCCCATGAATGTAGGTATACAATTGATTTATATGTTGTGTTTAAAAACGTTTTTTGAAATCAATTACATTTCTGGATATGTACTGCTAGAGCTTCATAGGTTGTTTGGGGCATATTTATAAGGCATTTGAGTGTCTCTGATGTTATTTTTCCCATTTTAATTTAAGACCTTTCCCCGTGGTGCAAATTCCTTGTAAATATGCTCGCACCTGTGCTTGGCAAATTTAGATTTTGATTCTTTGAGTTACATAGTCATGTTAAAAGTGACCCAAAAATGGTGCAAAGGCTTTAAAAAAACACTTTCATCACCTGTGTTTCCTAAGTTTACGAATGACATTGTGCAGATGAAGTTTAGCTCTGTCCACGGACACAAAAGAGGTCTGGCCTTTGTTCAAGAGTGAAGTGGACATGACTTACTTCATTGGTAGGCTTTCACATGTATTATCTCCTCTGTATTCTTCAACAAGCGTAAATTTGATCTGCAACCCTGAGTAGGCCTCACCTTAAACAAACCTTTGGAGAGGCCACACCTTATCGTCATCCTGAATTAATCATTTAAAATGTTAGGGACAGATTTATGATAGGTGTATGCCTCTTTTGCGCCACTGTGCGTCACTTTTGTGACGCAGTGGCGGTGCAAAAGATTTGCTATGTGGCGACAAAATTACAAATTGATGCATCTAGGCAGATGTGTCATGCTGTAAAGTCCCGTGCCACATCAAACCGATGAAGCAGTGATGGAAAAGATGCACCATGTTGCAAGACAGGCCTCATTTCATCTCCAACAAGATAAGAAGCTGAATCTTCTGTAAATGTCAAAATTGTTGTATACACTGCTCAACTTCTGTGTACTCTTTCATATGCTAGAGTCCATCTGCACTATGAGATACCTAAGCAAAGGAAACACAGGTGATGTGATTGTGAAATGAGGAAAAGAAACTCCACATTTTTCAATTACATCACCTGTGTTTGCTAAGTTTACGAATGACATTGTGCAGATGAGGTTTAGGTCTGTCCACGGACACAGAAGAGGTCTGGCCTTTGTTTAAGAGTGAAGTGGACATGACTTACTTCATTGGTAGGTCTTCACATGTATTATCTCCTCTATAGTCTTCAACAAGCGTAAATTTAATCTGCAACCCTGAGTAGGCCTCACCTTAAACAAACCTTTGGAGAGGCCACACCTTATCGTCATCCTGAATTAATCATTTAAAATGTTAGGGACAGATTTATGATAGGTGTATGCCTCTTTTGCGCCACTGTGCGTCACTTTTGTGACGCAGTGGCGGTGCAAAAGATTTGCTATGTGGCGACAAAATTACAAATTGATGCATCTAGGCAGATGTGTCATGCTGTAAAGTCCCGTGCCACATCAAACCGATGCAGCAGTGATGGAAAAGATGCACCATGTTGCAAGACAGGCCTCATTTCATCTCCAACAAGATAAGAAGCTGAATCTTCTGTAAATGTCAAAATTGTTGTATACACTGCTCAACTTCTGTGTACTCTTTCATATGCTAGAGTCCATCTGCACTATGAGATACCTAAGCAAAGGAAACACAGGTGATGTGATTGTGAAATGAGGAAAAGAAACTCCACATTTTTCAATTACATCACCTGTGTTTGCTAAGTGTACGAATGACATTGTGCAGATGAGGTTTAGGTCTGTCCACGGACACAGAAGAGGTCTGGCCTTTGTTCAAGAGTGAAGTGGACATGACTTACTTCATTGGTAGGTCTTCACATGTATTATCTCCTCTATAGTCTTCAACAAGCGTAAATTTAATCTGCAACCCTGAGTAGGCCTCACCTTAAACAATCTCTGGATAGGCCACACCTTATCGTTATCCTGAATCAATCATTTAACATGTTAGGGAAAGATTTATGATAGGTGTGTGCCTCTTTTGCGCCGCTGTGCGTCACTTTTGTGACGCAGCGGTGGTGCAAAAGATTTGCTATGTGGCGACATATTTAAAAATTGATGCATCTAGGCAGATGTGTCATGCTGTAAAGTCCCGTGCCACATGAAACCGATGCAGCAGTGATGTAAAACATGCACCATGTTGCAAGACAGGCCTCATTTCATCTCCAACAAGATAAGAAGCTGAATCTTCTGTAAATGTCAAAATTGTTGTATACACTGCTCAACTTCTGTGTACTCTTTCATATGCTACAGTCCATCTGCACTATGAGATACCTAAGCAAAGGAAACACAGGTGATGTGATTGTGAAATGAGGAAAAGAAACTCCACATTTTTCAATTACATCACCTGTGTTTCCTAAGTTTACGAATGACATTGTGCAGATGAGGTTTAGGTCTGTCCATGGACACAGAAGAGGTGTGGCCTTTGTTCAAGAGTGAAGTGGACATGACTTACTTCATTGGTAGGCCTTCACATGTATTATCTCCTCTATACTCTTCAACAAGCGTAAATTTAATCTGCAACCCTGAGTAGGCCTCACCTTAAACAAACCTCTGGATAGGCCACACCTTATTGTCATCCTGAATCAATCATTTAACATGTGAGGGACAGATTTATGATAGGTGTATGACTCTTTTGCGCCACTGTGGTTCACTTTTGTGACGCAGCGGCGGTGCAAAAAATTTGCTATGTGGCGACATATTTACAACTTGATGCATCTAGGCAGATGTGTCATGCTGTAAAGTCCCGTGCCACATGAAACCCATGCAGCAGTGATGTAAAACATGCACCATGTTGCAAGACAGGCCTCATTTCATCTCCAACAAGATAAGAAGCTGAATCTTCTGTAAATGTCAAAATTGTTGTATACACTGCTCAGCTTATGTGTACTCTTTCATATGCTAGAGTCCATCTGCACTATGAGATACCTAAGCAAAGGAAACACAGGTGATGTGATTGTGAAATGAGGAAAAGAAACTCCACATTTTTCAATTACATCACCTGTGTTTCCTAAGTTTACGAATGACATTGTGCAGATGAGGTTTAGGTCTGTCCACGGACACAGAAGAGGTCTGGCCTTTGTTCAAGAGTGAAGTGGACATGACTTACTTCATTGGTAGGTCTTCACATGTATTATCTCCTCTATACTCTTCAACAAGCATAAATTTAATCTGCAACCCCGAGTAGGCCTCACCTTAAACAAACCTCTGGATAGGCCACACCTTAATGTCATCCTGAATCAATCATTTAACATGTTAGGGACAGATTTATGATAGGTGTATGACTCTTTTGCGCCACTGTGCGTCACTTTTGTGACGCAGCGGCGGTGCAAAAGATTTGCTATGTGGCGACATATTTACAAGTTGATGCATCTAGGCAGATGTGTCATGCTGTAAAGTCCTGTGCCACATGAAACCTGGGTCAGTTTTCATATAGGTGTTTTGTTGCAAGGTATGCATTAATTTGCATGAAAGCCCTGTAAAACTAACACAGTGAAATTTAGAAGATTTCACTGAGTCAGCTTTATAGCATTGCTGAATCAAATCCTTACGCCTGTTTGAAACAGGCATAAGAAGTGATGCACCATGCAATGTGAGGGTTCCTCCTGTGCATTGCAGTAGACATGTTGCGCTTATGACGTGATTCCTGCAATGTGCTGCTTTTGCGGCACAGATGCGTGACGCATATGTGCTGTTTTTGCTCAATGGTGCTCCACATTGTAAATTTGGCACCCTATGGCTGGCAGAGCAGCGGTGCACATTAACTGGTGCATCCGTGGGGATGCACCACTTAGCATAAATCTGCCCCTGTACATTTAAGTATGAGCAGGGGACACAGAGTCGGTGAGGCTTATCCAAGGTTAAGAAGAGATGAGTCCTGTTCACTGAAAACTTGGACATAGGCCTCACCTCCTCAGCATCGCTGGACATGGCTAAATAATAGCTGCAAAATATTACTCTTGTTAAACAATTTTACTATTATAATCTCTGAGATTTGTCTCTTACTCTGCAACATCTCATTGTTGTTATCTTTCTTTAAAGATAACGACAACATCAACATGAGCGACAATCAGCAATCAGTTGATCTCGACCTCATCATTGAACTCGTAATTGAAACATCAGTGGAAGTAGATCCCTTGGATGATTTAAATCCTGAGGATGAAGAAGAACATGATGAGGATGCAGATTTGTCAGAATTGTATGACATAGGGTGGGAAGCTGACCTGCTTGAGCCTATGGAACTATAAACATTTATTTTTAAAATTTACAATAAATGAAAAGTAAAAATGTAAACTCTTTAATTTTAAATTAAACACACCTTCAAAAACAGGTTATGTGGAGTGTCTTCAATAAAATATTAAAATATGCTCATAAAATTAGATCAGATTCACATATAAAACAGGACAGGTAAATGAAGAAGAATTCCATTTCTTTTCTGCTATTTGTCTATTCTAAATTTGCCAAAGCACTAAAAAATATTCTATGTAAAAATGTCAAGTAGTGTGTTAAGTTTTTGACGACTGTTATTGATTTACTGTTTGGTAATAGTGGTTAATAACATTTTTTATTATATTTTACCACAGATTCAACTGAAGACCATTTCAAAATTTGAAAATGCCAACTAAGGCTCGAATTAGAAAGGCTACAAAACGTCAAAGACAGCAGGTGTATCAAATACTGAAGCAGTCCTCTACAAAAAAAAGTTGTCAAGTCACCAAGAAAGCACCGGGTAAGACCACGAAATAATTCATAAGTAATATTTGTAGTAAAAAAAGTATTACTACAGAAAATGTTTCAGTCCAGAAAAAGAGAAGCAATTTAAACGGAAAGGAAAGGCCAATGAAAAATGTTACTGCTACAGCAAGAGATAACTCTGTGCATGATAGTAGAAGGAAACAACAGTTTAGGGACATTCGTAAACGAATGTTCCGCAACAGGATAATTGGCAATTTGTTAAAAAATATTAAGAAAGGTCAACAGAAAGTGGTTTTTTATAAGAGAAAAAAAAAGTTGAGAAAGTTATTGATCAGGCATTTGAAATTAAACGTAAGTTATTTATTTTGATAATCAATAGAATTAGGAAGCTAAACAAGGCAATTTATGATTTCAAAAGAAATAGTAGATGGAAGAGAATAGTTAATCGTAGTAATTTTTGTGAAGTTTTTTCCGGAGAATGGATGCATAGTTCAAGTTGTGAGGCATTTTTTAATGAGGAGAGTTATTTCCAGGATAATGATTTGGTGCATGCAGTTGACACCATTGGTCGAGCTTATGAGGTGAAAGATGGTTGTCCAGTTGAAAAAGAAAAACTTGTGACAACAGAGACAGAAGAGGTGTTAGGTAATGAGGTTTTAGGAAGACGTCCTAAGGGTCCTGTGTACACCTGGAAGTGTAGTAGTATTTGCAGTGTACGACAGGATTCCATCAATTTGCTTTGTGATTTTGTAAGGACATTTAATAAGAAAAGTTTGAAGCAGAAAATGATGTTGTTGCAAGAATTAGATCCTTGCAGAGTGAGAGAAGTGACAGGTTTGCATGGTCATTCACTGGCTTGTCTTTCCAGGAGAGTATGCCAGAGTGTTTTTCATCATTTCAGGATGCTAGCAGTGCATCATAATAAAGTGAGGAAATTAGTTAGAATGTTGTATTATGCTAAGAGTCCAGCAATTATGCTTAAACAATTATGCGCTGCTCTTTTGCATGGTTCAGAAGTAGATGTGAAGAATATTTGTGCAGAAATTGAGTTTTGTTACTTTGGAAGTAAAGAGGAGAATGTTGAAATTGACCAAGAAGAAGAGGGTAATGTGGAAGATAGTGTACAGGTTTCCAGTACAGATAATTTTCAGAGGGAAATTGCGACGTTTCAAGTGAAATCAAGTGAGAGGCCTAATTTCACTTGTGGGTGTTGTCGACGCACTTATTATAAGAATCAGACTAAGTTAGTGGATTTATATGCAAAAAGTGAAAGGGAAAATAATAGTGAATGGAAGGATTTCACAACATACTTGATGGTAGAAAATTGTTTTGATTTGGGATCGGATCAACGTGTGTGTACTTATTGTTGTAACAAATTAAATCAAAACCAGATGCCTGCTAGAGCAGTTCATAATAATCTGGAATTGGTTGAGATTCCTTCTGAATTGAAGGATTTAAATACTTATGAATCTATTTTGATTCAAAGTATCCATCCCTTTCAGGCTATTGTAAGAATGGAGCCAAAGACAGGGAAATTGCCTCCATCAGATTTACAGAGAGGATTAAAGGGAAGAGTTGTTTATTTGCCTCTAGATTTGAAGAAAAACATTAACACAATTGGAGTAGAAAAAGTGGAAGAGGAACCTCTGGTTATCTTAGTTAATGGGGTTCCGACAAAGAATAAGAAAATATGGCAAGATTTAGTGGATGTTAGGAAAGTCAAAAAGGCAACATTGTATTTGAAAAAAAATAATAAGTACTATAAGAATGTATATGATGCAGAAGAGGAAGTAAGTGAGGAAGAGGATAGCGATTTGTGTGCTGGTCAAATTGAGAAAGTAGAACCCTCTACTAGTGAAGAAATATATGAACATTATAGTGTTCATCCTTTGCATTCCAAGGAAGTCATGGGGAATGCTATTGAGTTGTTTCAAATGAAACAAGCCAAAGGGAGTCCCATTAGTGTTTGGGAGGAAAGTTTGGAAGCTCGGTGTTTCCCACAGCTTTTTCCAACAGGTCAGGGAGGAAGATATGATGAGCGACCTCATCAAATTCCTGCTTCTGAATATCGGACTTTGCGATTGTATGCAGGAGATGCTAGGTTTCGACAATGTATTCCCTATTTGTTTCATCTCCTGTTTGAAAGCGATCTGTCTGGACTGTCATATGCAGTGAACCACATCTTGAAAAGTGGTATACACATGCAAAACATCTCGGCAAGTGACTTTATGGATAAAGTCAATGTCCAAGACAGTATTTTGGATTGTCACCTGATTAATCTCATGGCGTGTCAGCGTGGTACTAATGAGTACTGGTACCGTCGTCATGGTGATTTAAAATGTATGCTGAGGAACTTAGGAACTCCCACATGGTTCCTCACTCTGAGCTGTGCCGAGTATGGCTGGGAAGACTTACTTGAATTTCTACGAGAGGCAAATGGAAACAATGAAAACATCGAATTCAAGACACCCGGAGAACTGTGCTCTTTGGATCCAGTCAATGTATGCAGGTACTTCAATCATAGATTTGAAGCTATGATGTCTTTCATCATGAATAAGAAGAATCCACCTCTTGGAGAGGTGTTGGATTTCTTCTGGAGAAAGGAGTACCAAGCAAGAGGTGCTCCTCATATACATATGCTGCTGTGGATCAAGGATGCACCTAAATTTGGAACAGATCCAGAAGACTCAGTGATGAGTTTCATACAACAGTATTCTACGTGTGCTGTTCCAAACGCAAAGGAGAAGAAAAGCCTAAGAGAAAAAGTTCTACGTTTCCAAAGCCATCGTTGTGGAAAGTACTGTCGTCGTAAATTCCGAAACAAGGACAAGTTCTACACCAAATGTCGTTTCGGCTTTCCACGACCGGTGATTTCTAAAGGAAGAGTAAACAGTTTGATGTCTTCGCTGCGACATAATGTGATGAAGAAATCACCTAAAAACACATACAATTTGAAGAGGAACGAAGAGTCCAAGTACATCAACGACTACAACCCAGTGATTTTGTCCATGTGGAATGCTAACATGGATATACAGTTTGTGGCTGATAACTGTATGGCTGTGGCTCGGTATGTGACATCTTACATCACCAAAAAAGAAAAGACAGAATTGAAGGATATGTGGGAGGACATTTCCCATGAAAAGAGCCTCAGTAAGAAGTTGTACAGTTTCAGTCTGAAGATGTTGTCGCATCGAGAAATCGGAGCTTACGAATGTTCTGACCAGTTGTCTTCAGCAAGTCTCTATGCCAAATCTAGGAGTATCGTTTGGGCGAGTCTTGGTCTTGCTGCAACGCGTAATCGAGTTCTGAAACCTGTGCGGGAAATTGAGTATTTGGCGGAAAAGGAGCCAAACAGTACCGACATTTTGAAGACCAACATGTTGGATACATATTATCCAAATCGAAGCAGTCACCTCGAGAATGTTTGTCTGTATGAGGTTCTACAAAATTACATATTCAAGAGGAACATCAAAGAAGATACTGAGAAAGGAGTGTATGCTGTAATTGGAAGTGAGGGATGTCTGGTCAAGCAAAGAAAATGCCACTTGGTAAACCATCGAAAATTGAGTGGCGAATCTCCTGAAAAAAAGGAGTTTTTCTATTTAGCACTTTTGCAACTTTTCAAGCCTTGGCGTGCAGAAGAGGAACTGCTTGGAGATTTCCTCTGTTACGAAGACTCTTTCACTGCCGCCAAGGAGACCATAGAATGTCCTGCTTTTCCCAAATATGTAGAAATGTTGAATGCAGAAATCGAGCAGGAAGCAACGATTGCAGCCGAGATTGCCAGAGACAGTTCTCAGGACAGTCAGAGTTCTGTTTCATTGAGTCAGGATCCACTAGGAGGACCTGTTATCGAAAATGAAGCTGCCACTGCCATGAATGAAGTGGAAAGAGCCATGGCACATGCTCAGGAGGATGCGGTTAACTTAGAAGGCTTGGAAAGACAACTCAACGTTGAGCAGAGGAAAATATATGACGAAGTTACCAAGCAAATTGATCATGGATTAAGTCATGAGAAGAAAGAGTGCTCATGTACGTCGTTGAAGCCTGTCCGACTGTACGTGAGTGGAGAAGCGGGAACTGGAAAAAGTTTTCTGATTAAAGCAATTGCATCTTATCTGCAGAAAAGGACTGAATCACCGCTGTCTTGTGTTGTTACCGCTCCAACTGGGCTGGCAGCACATAACATTAAAGGGATAACTTTACATCGTTTACTGATGCTGCCAGTGGAGCATGACAACAAATTACAATATCACAAGCTATCTGGAGATGCTTGTTGTGAAGTTTCAAGAGTCTTGAGGAAAATGAAACTTCTTATCATTGACGAAGTAAGCATGGTTTCCAATGTCATGCTTGCCTTTGTACATTTGAGAATGCAAGAAGTTCTCAAAACAGAGTATGATGTGTTATTTGGTGGCAAACACATCATTGTTTTCGGAGATCTTCTGCAGCTGACACCAGTGAAAGGACAACCTGTGTTCAAAATGCTCACGCATGAAGATACCAGGAAGTGCCTAGGGAGCATTGGCAACGTCAATATATGGTTAAACTTCAATTATGCTGAACTGCATGAAAATATGCGTCAGGCGAAGGATGAAGTTTACAAGAATATTCTACAAGATGTTAGAATTGGAAAAGTGACCGAGCATGGGAAAGAAGCTTTACATGCACGACTACTGTCAAATTTATATCCAGAACAAGATGTTGTGCCTGAGAATATTTTTCAGAAAATTACTGAGAAGAAATCTGGAATATGTTTGATGCCAACTCTTGCAGAATGTGCCATCTTCAACAACAAAATGTTGCATTTAGAAAACCAAGAGATTGTGAAACTGGAAGCTATTGACAGAGTAGAGCATATGGGATCAACAATTATTTTGTCTGAGAATTTGAAATCAAAATTGGATTCATTAGAGAAGACTATATCTAAAACTGCAGGTTTTGAAAAGACTCTGAATGTGTGCTTAAACTGCCGTATAATTTTAAGAAGGAATTTACATGTTGAAAGAGGTCTGGTAAATGGATCAATGGGTAATGTTGTTGATTTTGTGAAATACAGAAATAGAGATGGAATTGAATTTTTAAAAATTAAATTTGATGGCATTGCCTAAGTACAGCTAATTGGTCGTTGTTCTGCTAGATTTTTGCTTGTAAAAGACTTATATGTTCGCCGTAAGCAGTTTCCTGTTTGCTTGGCATATGCGGTGACAATCCATAAATCGCAAGGTTTAAGTGTAGACAGTGCATTGGTTAATATTGGCAGTTCTGTGTTCAAGGAGGGTATGGCATATGTGGCATTGTCACGAGTTAGAACTTTATCGGGATTGTACTTGATTGAGTGTGATGTCACAAACATTTGTGCGGATCTAGATTGTGTTAAGGAATACAATAGGTTAAGAAGAGAGTATGCGCCACATTTGCCTCAATATCCTTTGTTTGAGAAACGTGTGGTAGGCCGGAAACGAAGAAATGTGACCAATACTAGGGAGGTTGTAGCAAAAAGACGAAAAGTCGATGAACCTGAAATTATAAGCAGAAACAAAAAGGATTCTGTTGAAGATGTTGTTGGTTTTCAATTTGAAAACAGTTCTGGTGTCAACTGCTATGCTAATGTAGTGGTTAATGTTTTGTTTTCTCTAGAAAATGTAAAAGAAGAGATTGTGGTCAATTCTGATCAAAGATTTTGCAGTTTGTTAAATTCTGTGTTAGAGAAATGTAGCACTGAAAGAACAAAAATAGAAAGTGTGTCTGAAATTCGAAATCTGTTAGACAGATGTTCAGGTCAAACACAATTCTCTCAAAATATTCAGCAAGATTGTCAGGAGTTTTTAATGTATATGCTTGTTGTATTGCATGCTGAAGGTGTAGATGTAGATCAACTGTTTGGGCTTTCTTATCAATGGCAGCATGACTGCGAGAACTGTAGGGTATCAAGTACTACTAGTGTAGACTCAGAAAGATTTATATATTTAACTTTGCCAGACAGTAAATCAGTCTCCTTTAATAAGCTAGTAAAAGCAGCTGATCACAACATGGAATGTAGCCAATGTAAATCTGAAATGATGTCAACATTATTTATACGAACATATGGCCAGTATGTCATTTTAATGTTCCAACGATGTAGGCCTGATGGAACAAAATTGACAACTTTAATTAAAAATGTTGTGGCTTCACAGTTGTCAATATCAGGAAGGACTTTTGTAACTGCAGCAATTATATATCATGACGGTCCTTCAATAACATCAGGACATTACACAGCTTATTTAAAGTCTAGAAATGGCTGGTCATTCTGCAACGATTCTGTTTTAATTTTCAAAAAAAAATTGCCGTATGACCTTAAAAATTCTTACCTGGTGTTTTTAAAACCAAAATTTTAGGGAAAGAATCTCGGGATGTGCTCTGAGGAATTTCAAGAGGTTCTAATGGCTCCTACACGATTTGGCCTTGAGGATAAGTGTAGTACAGAGACATAACTTCTTACCATAACACTTGACGTAATGGAAAAATAACTGCACTTTGAATGAGTTCAGAAAAACTGTTTATTTTTATAAGCTAATTGAAGCAGCCAATCAAAACATGGAGTAGAGGGAATGTAAGTCTGCAATGCTGTCTACTGTTTTATATTGCTTTGTGATTAAAAGTGATGTAGAGAATTAAATAATTGTAGTAGTCATAGAGGTAGTGTAAGTCTGCTTCATAGTAAGCAGTATCAGTGTCATAGGAAATGTAGAACATGAGTGAGCAAGAAGGGTAAGATATTACTAGTCCAGGATTGTGAAAATGATCTTCAACATTTTAATTCTGAAAGTTGCGGAAATACAAAATGACGGGATTGGCTTACAAGAATTCCAAGAGTTATAAATGGCTCTTACATGATTTGGCCTTGTGGAAACGTGTGGTAGAGAGCGAGAAGTCATTTATTGTATGTAACATATTTTTCAAAACGATGGAGGTTTTCTTTCAGAAAGTGGCGGACTGAAAGTAATAACAGCACAACAAAGTGTAAGCTGTTCATAGGACATCCTTCGACGTCATGGAAAGTAAGTTAATTTTAAGGAGTTCTGAATTCTGATTTGTTATGTTGTATGGGTTTTTTAAACACAATCATTTTGATTGTGTTTTTTTTCCCCCGCTGTTATATGATGAATACCTTCAAGTCACTGTTTTTAGTGAAATTTGATACATTCTGAGAACAGCAAAAATAAACCATTTAACATGTATAATTAATTCTGTACTGTTTGTATTTATGATGTACATTTAGAACTGTGTAGGAGGCATGGAGAAGGAGAGGCTTCTGTAAGTGTCAAAGTTGTTGCATACAGTTCTCACATTCTACGTAGTCTTTCATATGATAGACTACATTTCCACAATGAGATACTTTGAAATTACTTTATTCGAAACAAGTTTCATAAAAGTACAATACACAGTATCCAAAATAAACTATACATAAAAATGATTTCAGACAATGGGCAAAAGTTTTGACCTGATGAACCAAGCATTCGCCACATATTTAGCCACCGCACAGACCATGTGCATTGAAATGACATTAGTTTGAATGATACGCATGGCTAATCTATGTTCCCTCACCCCTAAATTCCTACAAACAGGTTTCAACCACCTATCTCTTGGTTTTTTGTAAGCTACACATGCAAATAGGAAGTGGCCCAACGATTCTTTCGGGCAGGGACAACCTGGACATTTGATCTCTGTTCCACTATATCCCTTCCAGCCTTCTTTGAATGTGTTGAGGGGTAAAATACCATATCTGAATTTTAGAAACAGTGTTCTATCGCGAGGGACCTGGATAAAGTCCAGAAAGGGCTCTAACTTTCTAAGAGGCTTATGGTCAAGGAAGGTACTAGTTAAATGGCCCCAATTTGGGTTCCTAAGTTCTTTTGCAACAACCCAATCCCAATATAGTTTTTTAACAATTGTTTTTGGGGGTGGCATTTGTGAAATCCAACTCTCCTCCAGACCTATAGATTTCACAAGCCTCTTTAAATTGTTCAGCCATTTAATTTTATTGGCTACATTCAGGCTGATCAACTCATCCAAAACCTTAGCATAGTTAGAGAGTTCTGGGGTCCTTCTGAGACGAACCCAAAATAGCAGGGGGCGGATTTGCACCAGATCAGCTATCGATTTTTTGCCCAGGTCTAAAAATAAAGGTTTCAAGGGGGACGATAAAGGTAGCGAAACCATGTCTCTAATGAACTTATTTTCCGCCACTATTAAAACTTTTGTATTTTCCGCCCCCCAAAGTTCTGAACCATAGACTGCCGCCGCCAGTGCTTTCCCTTCATAAACTGCCAGGGTAGGGGCTATGGGTCTGCTAATAGATCGTCGCTGATTCTTAAGAATTACTCCTGCAACCCTTTTGAGGTTTAAAACCATTTTAGCGATATGGGCAGACCAACTCAAATTGTTACAAAGTCTTACTCCGAGGTAATCAAATTCTTGTACCACCTCCAGCGCGGTGCCATTCAACAAGAGATTAACCTTCCTGTGTTTCTTTTTAGAGGTTAGCACCATCAACTTTGTTTTTGAAGTATTTATTGTCAACCCCCTGTCTTTACAAAAACTGCAAAATTGATCGAGCAGTTTCTGCAAACCCATAGGGGATTTAGACATGAGAAGGGTATCATCGGCAAAGAGGAGAGTGGGTGTTTTCTCTCCTGCAAGGACGGGTGCATCAGCCGGGTCCTCCCTCAAATGGTCTACCACCCCATTAATAAAGAGGGAGAACAAGGTTGGAGCCATCACACACCCTTGTCTCACTCCCCTATTTACCGGAATCTTCTCAGTCAGTTGGCCCTGGGATCCCCAGCGGATCCTAGCATAATTTCCTTCATGAAGTTTAATAATAAATTGTAGAAGGTAACTAGGAAAACCCATATCGGATAAGACCGACCAAAGCTTAGTCCGTGGAATGACGTCGAATGCTGTCTTCAGGTCTATAAAAGCCAGGTATAGACTGCCCTTCGTAATTAGCACTGACTTCCAGCAGACTGCACAAAATCTGAAGACCTGATCTATTGCACCTATATAGCTTCTGAACCCGGCCTGGAAATGGGACAAAATGCCTTTATCCACAAGCCAAGATTCTGTTCGATTTATGATCACCCTTCCCACCACCTTCTGGATAATGTCTATCAGACTTATCGGTCTGTAATTAGAGGGGTCATCCCTTTCGCCCTTTTTGGAAATAGTTATCACCTCAGCGCCTTTCCAGGAATCAGGAACGGGGTGACCAGCCTGGATCAAATTCATCAGACACGAAATATACTTAGCCCACACATTTGATTCATATTTTAACATGTCCCCTGGGAGACCATCTTGGCCTGGGGCCTTCCCGGGCAATAGTTTAGAGATGGCATCTAATACTTCTCTCTGGGAAAATGGATCTATATTGTGAATCAAATTTCCACATGGCATATTTCCGGGGGTATTAGCTGGTTGTGATAACGAGTTATCCAAATTATCCTCGCAATACAATTTTAAAAAATGGGAATACCATTCCTGCTCCGTATTATGATTTAAAATAGGTCCTGCTCCCTTGCTATCTAGAACATTAATTAATTTCCAAAAAATAACAGCGTTTTTCCCACATGCTGCTTCCTTCAGCTGTTGCCAATGCTCTTCCTCCCAGTCTCTTTTTGCGGATTTTATACTTCTTGAGTAATCTTTCCTAGCCGCCCGGACGGCCACAGAATCCTTGCTTCGTATTGCTTTAGTAATTGCTTTCCTTTTAGTTCTGCAATTACTCGTGTACCATGGATTACTTGTAGTTTTAATACCATTAAGGCATGATTTTGCCATTGGCTTCTTACAAAAGTGGGCTCCCAATTTACTTATTAAGTTACTATAGGATACCGACAAACTGGGACCGACTAAATTAACTGAGGAGAAGGCTAAAGCTGTCAATCTGCTAGTTTCTTTGGATACTAAATCCGTAATATTTTGGAGCTTCCCCTCATCACATTTGACGACATTCCATTTTAGCTTCCGATTATTATTTACAGGGAAGATTTCTTTGGTTAACATCTCAGTTACCCGGCTGAGATCACGGCCACTTACCCACCTAAGCTGCATACATAAGGGGTTGTGGTCGCTATAGGAGGACTCCCTAACCACCATGTCAATTAGGTCGGGCCAGGAATGTTCATCTAAAAGGATATAGTCGATACGAGAGGGGCACCCCAACCTATTAAAGGTCATCGCTCCTGCGCGATCTGATTTTGTACGGCCATTTAAAGCCCAAAGATTATGATCTAACACCAGGGCGTTCAACTGGATAACTCTCGATGACCATTTCTTAATTGGACTAAGATTTAGCGGGGGTATGCTTTGTCTACCTTCCACTACGTTGGATCCCAATACTTCTTCCACATCTAGAGGTTCGAATGTACAGTTAAAATCCCCCCCAACCAGTATTTTAGATCTGGTCGGGAGTTTTGACAACTCCACATCCAATAATTCCAATATTGGGGAAGTAAGCCCTCCCTGAAGACCTCTAGCATAAATACAGAAGATTTCGTAGGTATAGCCCCCTACACTGTTCTTTAGAGTAATGTGCAAGATGTCATTAGAAACGTACTTGTTAGAAATAGCACAACAATTCAGAGATGTTTTCACCCAAATATGTAACCCACCAGAAGGGCGGCCTCTTCCTAATGAGACAGCTGGAACATAAAAGGTAGAGTAACCATTCATATATTCGGGGGATAGGCACCACGTTTCTTGAAACATACAAATGTCAAAATTGTTAATAAAAATGTTCCAATCAGGATTTGCTAAGTTTTTCTTTAAACCTGCAATATTCCATGATAGAATATTGATAAAGGGACCCGGAGGCTTAGGTTCCATTTGACCTATAGATACTATATCCTGCATACAGTTACCAACTACAACCGAAGGTTCAATAATATCTGTACCAACACTGGTGGAGCCTGTAATAACCACTCTATCTACAGGTGGTTTAACTTGATCTCCGGGTAAGGCCTGCACCACCCGACTACCCAATCGTTCAATGGGCTGGTTGGTAAGTCAATCGACTTCCTCCAGACCATTGAAACGATTATAACATTGAATAGGGTAATCCAACTGTGGGCCCAACCATCCCTCCTTAAGCCTATTTCCACCATGATAAGTTCTACCTCTTCCTCTACGCACTTCTTGCCAATCTCCATTTCCAGCCCCTCCCCAATTGTAGGGGCGTTGGTTCCCCTGGGTTTCAAATCTCCTCCAACCATTTTCATGCGGGGTAGTCCTTAGCCAACTCCATCTATTGTCATGGCTCCCCGCGGGCATATAAAAGTATGACAAGGGTTTAACAAGGATCTCGGAGTCATTGTTACGGCTATGCCCAGAGCAAATAAACTCTATAATACAAGGGTCTTCAAATGTGATCACCACACAATCTCCTTTGAGGTGTTTCTTTTTCTCTCCCACCCATGGTGCTCTCTCTACCATAAGAATATTTTTGTTGATATTGGGTGGGGTTGGGAGATTCCTGTCCAACCAGTGACAAACTTTGTTTTTAAGGCCCCAGAATGTTTCGGGAATGTCTGTGGTAAGCTCAGGGACACCCGTTAACACTATCACAAATGGGCAGGCGTCAGACGGTAAACTAATATTACGCCGTACCCTTGGTGTCTTCACAGGGGGTGGGTGCGGGATAATGCTTGGAGCAGTAGAACTGGCTGTTCCCGGAGGTTTATTAACATCTACAACGACTTGTTTAGTGATCACTTTACCAACCTTCTGTACAGTTGTAACGGTTGGACAAGTCTTGGTTTGCTGGATGGGTGCTATTGGAGGGTTCTTAACCAATGGCAGTGGGCTTCCCGTTGTTCCGGGGGTATTCTTCTGAAGTTCTTGAGTTACTTTTACCCCCTTACAATTTAGCTCCTTTGATATAATTCCCAGTTGATTTTCTATACCCTGGAGTCTAACTTCCAGGGGCAAAAGCAAGGACCTAATAAGGGTAGCTAGGGAGTCAAAAAAGGGCGCATCCTCATCCTCTTCACTCTCTACAGACTCATCAGGACTACCATTATCAAGAATACTGGCCAAGCTAGTGTCGGATACAGTTACGTCTGGTAACTCTAGGGGTAGTGGGTGGGATACTCGAGGTGGCCTAACAGAAGTTACTGGGGCATCCACACTTAATCCCCCCTCCTGTGAACCATTTCCCCCACCGGCTGTGTTCCCGATACAGGGTAAAGTATTTTGATTAACTGCAATATCACTAAGCACCTCTGTAACAGATGGTATTGGAGAGGGTGTTTTCTCTACAACAGTGAACCCTTCTAACTCCTGGGGGTCTGTATATATAATAGCTGAGGTAACCATGGGAGTAATGAGGGTAGCAGGCTCAATTGTGGGTACTGGTAATGTAGATACCGGAGATATATTTATACTTTGAGGCTGGGTCATAGACAATACAGGGGTCACATGAGTGGTTAGTAAATGGGGCGTATCTGATAAACGCAATTGTTTATTCGGAGTACAAGCCAGAGCTATATTACCCAGTGACGATCTTTTGGCCAGGAGCAAATCTTGAGAAACCCTCCGTTCCATCAATATAATACCCTCATCAATTAGGGTGTTAGTGCGAAGGATAAAACTATCCAAGGTATTAGTGAGTTTTTTGGTTTTTGTGTTTTTTATCCCCGCCACCGCCTGGCTTCTGGTTTTCCGTGTTGACATTGTATAACACCAGCAGATAACTAACACAGGGTACTCTAGTTAAATGGTAAAACGGTGTAACTTAATTAACAAACCCTATAAGTAGAATATTACTACAAAAAAGCTAATACACACAGTAGTGCTAAAAACAAAACAATGACATCCCATACAGAATATAGCACATCAATGACAACAACAATATTATAAAACTTGCAATGGGTTGTGGCCAGTCCAGTCCTATCGGTCCTCGGAGGGCCTCAGAGGGCCCGCCCTTTGCCCGGGCTTAGCCCCGGGCTATGTCCCGCGCGCGTCCCGCGTGCGCGCTCACCTCTACACTTAAATAGGAGGGTTGGGGGCGGGAAGAGACACCAGGTGCGCTAAGTTGTTGAAGCGCTGGGCACCCTGGGTCTCGCAGTCCCGGCCCCCGCAGCGTCCGCTTGTGACCTGGATCCTCGTCCTCG
The DNA here is from genome assembly GCF_964261635.1 of Lissotriton helveticus. Classification (NCBI taxonomy): domain Eukaryota; kingdom Metazoa; phylum Chordata; class Amphibia; order Caudata; family Salamandridae; genus Lissotriton; species Lissotriton helveticus. Next base: position 562,470,809 of record NC_136057.1, on the reverse strand, counting down.
TCGATCAGGAAGCAGGGAGTAGGGCAGCAAGTTAAAAGCGTCTTGAAATAAAACAATGTTCCACTGGAATTATCCCCAAAGGCTGCGAGCGGCTCCCGCGAAGCGGGGGCCGCGAGCCTTAAGTAACCGGTAGGTGAGCACTGAAGGGCGGAGGGCTGGGGGCGGGAAGAGACACCAGGTGCGCTAAGTTGTTGAAGCGCTGGGCACCCTGGGTCTCGCAGTCCCGGCCCCCGCAGCGTCCGCTTGTGACCTGGATCCTCGTCCTCGTCGATCAGGAAGCAGGGAGCAGGGCAGCAAGTTAAAAGCGTCTTGAAATAAAACAATGTTCCACTGGAATTATCCCCAAAGGCTGCGAGCGGCACAATGAGATACCTAAGCAAAGGAAACACAGGTGATATGATTGTGGAATGAGCAAAAAAAATGGCACGTTTTTCAATTATATTACCTGTGTTTCCTAACATTACACATCACATTGTGTAGATGAGGTTTAGGCCTGTTCCAGGAGACAGAGGAGGTCTGACATGTGTTCAAGAGTGCAGTGGACATGACTCACTTCGTTGGTAGGCCTGCACATGTATTATCTCCTCTGTATTCTTCAACAAACCTAAATTTCATCTGCAACCCTGAGTAGGACTTACCTGAAACAAATCTGTGGATAGGTTACACCTTATCGGCATCTTGAAACAATCATTTAAAATGTTAGGGTCAGATTTATGATGGCCGTGCGCCTCTTTTGCGCCGCTGTGGGTCACTTTTGTGTAAAAGATGCACCATGTTGCAAGATAGGTTTCAGTTCATCTCCAGCAAGGTACCATTAGTTTAAAATGTATATAATTAGCACTGTGTAGGGGGCATGCAGAAGCTGAAGCTTTTGTAAGTGTCAAAGTTGTTGCATGCAGTGTTGCACTTCTGGGTACTGTTTCATATGCTGGACTACATCTGCACAATGAGATACCTAAGCAAAGGAAACACAAGTGATGTGATTGTGAAATGAGCAAAAGAAATTGCACGTTTTTCAATTACATCACCTGTGTTTCCTAAGTTTACGAATGACATTGTGCAGATGAAGTTTAGGTCTGTCCACGGACACAGAAGAGGTCTGGCCTTTGTTCAAGAGTGAAGTGGACATGACTTACTTCATTGGTAGGCTTTCACATGTATTATCTCCTTTGTATTCTTCAACAAGCGTAAATTTGATCTGCAACCCTGAGTAGGCCTCACCTTAAACAAACCTCTGGAGAGGCCACACCTTGTCGTCATCCTGAATTAATCATTTAAAATGCTAGGGACAGATTTATGATAGGTGTATGCCTCTTTTGCGCCACTGTGCGTCACTTTTGTGACGCAGTGGCGGTGCAAAAGATTTGCTATGTGGCGACAAAATTACAAATTGATGCATCTAGGCAGATGTGTCATGCTGTAAAAAACCCGTGCCACATGAAACCGATGCAGCAGTGATGCGAAAGATGCACCATGTTGCAAGACAGGCCTCACTTCATCTCCAACAAGATAAGAAGCTGAGTCTCCTGTAAATGTCAAAATTGTTGTATACACTGCTCAACTTCTGTGTACTCTTTGATATGCTAGACTCCATCTGCACTATGAGGTACCTAAGCAAAGGAAACACAGGTGATGTAATTGTAAAATGAGGAAAAGAAACTCCACATTTTTCAATTACATCACCAGTGTTTCCTAAGTTTACGAATGACATTGTGCAGATGAAGTTTAGTTCTGTCCACGGACACAAAAGAGGTCTGGCCTTTGTTCAAGAGTGAAGTGGACATGACTTACTTCATTGGTAGGCTTTCACATGTATTATCTCCTCTGTATTCTACAACAAGCGTAAATTTGAATTGCAACCCTGAGTAGGCCTCACCTTAAACAAACCTCTGGAGAGGCCACACCTTATCGTCATCCTGAATTAATCATTTAAAAGGCTAGGGACAGATTTATGATAGGTGTATGCCTCTTTTGCGCCACTGTGCGTCACTTTTGTGACGCAGTGGCGGTGCAAAAGATTTGCTATGTGGCGACAAAATTACAAATTGATGCATCTAGGCAGATGTGTCATGCTGTAAAAAACCCGTGCCACATGAAACCGATGCAGCAGTGATGCGAAAGATGCACCATGTTGCAAGACAGGCCTCACTTCATCTCCAACAAGATAAGAAGCTGAGTCTCCTGTAAATGTCAAAATTGTTGTATACACTGCTCAACTTCTGTGTACTCTTTGATATGCTAGACTCCATCTGCACTATGAGGTACCTAAGCAAAGGAAACACAGGTGATGTGATTGTAAAATGAGGAAAAGAAACTCCATATTTTTCAATTACATCACCAGTGTTTCCTAAGTTTATGAATGACATTGTGCAGATGAAGTTTAGCTCTGTCCACGGACACAGAAGAGGTCTGGCGTTTGTTCAAGAGTGAAGTGGACATGACTTACTTCATTGGTAGGCTTTCACATGTATTATCTCCTCTGTATTCTACAACAAGCGTAAATTTGATCTGCAACCCTGAGTAGGCCTCACCTTAAACAAACCTCTGGAGAGGCCACACCTTATCGTCATCCTGAATTAATCATTTAAAATGTTAGGGACAGATTTATGATAGGTGTATGCCTCTTTCGCGCCACTGTGCGTCACTTTTGTGACGCAGTGGCGGTGGAAAAGATTTGCTATGAGGCGACAAAATTACAAATTGATGCATCTAGGCAGATGTGTCATGCTGTAAAAAACCCGTGCCACATGAAACCGATGCAGCAGTGATGCGAAAGATGCACCATGTTGCAAGACAGGCCTCACTTCATCTCCAACAAGATAAGAAGCTGAGTCTTCTGTAAATGTCAAAATTGTTGTATACACTGCTCAACTTCTGTGTACTCTTTGATATGCTAGACTCCATCTGCACTATGAGGTACCTAAGCAAAGGAAACACAGGTGATGTGATTGTGAAATGAGGAAAAGAAACTCCACATTTTTCAATTACATCACCAGTGTTTCCTAAGTTTACGAATGACATTGTGCAGATGAAATTTAGGTCTGTCCACGGACACAGAAGAGGTCTGGCGTTTGTTCAAGAGTGAAGTGGACATGACTTACTTCATTGGTAGACCTTCACATGTATTATGTCCTCTGTTCTCTTCAACAACTCGAAATTTCATTTGGAACCCTGAGTAGGCCTCACCTCAAACAAACCTCTGGATAGGACACATCTTATTGGCATCCTGAAACAATCATTTAAAATGTTAGTGTCTTGCGACACTTTTGTGAGACAACAGCAGTGCAAAAGATGCACCATGTTTTAAGATAGGCCTCACTTCATCTGCATCAAGATACTGTTAGTTTAAAATGTATATCTTTAGGACTATGTAGGGGGCCTGGAGAAGCAGAAGCTTCTGTAAGTGTCAAAGTTGTTGAAAAACTGTTTGTCCTTCAATCTTTTCCCTTGTCTTTTCTAATTTTTAAATACATGTTTTAATATTTTTCAAATGTTTGTTCTCTCTTTCACAGATTGAAAGTATAAAAATAAAAAGTGAGTAAGTTAACGACAATTATAAGGTAAATGTTTTGTTCTCTTTTCGTTACATTTCTATCACATTCACCTACTATTAGTTCCACAGCTTCATTTCTTTAACCCTCAGTTTCCTGCCTTTGCTACTTCACTCATTCCTTTCTCTATTACCTACTTACTCTACTCCTTCCACTCCTTTTCTCAGTCCCTCTCTTCTCATAGTTCCTCACTCTTGTTCACTCACTCCGTCTCTATTACTCTTAGTGTCTTTGACTGATCACTCTTTCACTACTTGTTCATTATGCTTTCTCTGTGTAGTTGAAGCACACTAAGGGGCATATTATGCACACAGCCAATAAAATTATTGCTGTTTTTATTGGCAGAAAACTGCTGCTAAAGTGGTTTTAGCGGCAGTTTTCTGCCGCAAAAGCGGCTTTAGCGACACATTTCTGCCGATAAAAGCTGCAAAACTTTTATTGCCTATGTTGATGATATGGTCCTATGTTATTTACATTTCTTTGCTGTTTCAATTATTCTTTTTGTGTTACTTCTTCTTTTCTGTTTTCTGTTTTTTCTCTCTGTTATTCCACATGTTTTAATCTTATTTTAAACATTCACTCACATTCTCCAAGAAAATCTTCTTTGTTATTCTTCTACTCTCCTTTTTTTCTTTCACTTCCTTATCTATTTTGTTTTTCACAATTATATCCTCTTCCCTCTTTTCTTCGGTAAATAAATCTATTAAACAGTATCTCTGGTTTAGACCCTATAGCTGTCTTTGTTTTAACATTACTCTCTGTTTACTTCCCTTATACTTACTCTTCTTTTTTTTTTTTTTTTTTTTTTGGTTCGCTCCCGGTTCGCGTACCGGCGAGCGAACCAGGAAGCGAACCAAAAGAAATACAGCTTGCCAGAGTGCTAAACATTCTAGCAATTTTTTTTGAAAGGGGAGGTAGTTCTGAAAAGAACTTTTTTTTAATGTTTTTGTTGTTTTATATTTTTTTTTATTTTTCTGAACATTTTTTGTTTTTTTTGTATTTTTTGAACAGTTTTATGTTTTTTTTGTTTTTTTTGGAGGGGAAACAACAAAAAACAGGCATTGGAAAGGGCTCAACAGGAGCTTTCTGGGGCGTTTAGAGCACTTGTGGTTTTCAAATACTCTGTTGATTAAGTTAATGCTCATATTGCCACATGAGAGTAATGCACCGCAATATAAACAGGTAATCTTCATATGGACAAAGTTGTCCTGAATGTTTGGCATGGTTTCCCGTGCCTCTGGCCCTGACAAAGATATCTGTGTTGATGTCCTGGCCACAGGAGTTTGAGGATTGTCCTGAAGGTCACGCATCTCTGCCCGGCTGTAGTTTAGTGGATGCCACCTCAGCATGTGACGGTGCATGGTGTAGTTGCCGAAGCTATACTTCTTTAAGGTGCCTCTAGATAAGTCCTCTTTACATATCAGGCACGTCACATATCGAGCATTAACTTTTTTCTGCCCTTCAGGGATTGAAAAAAACTGCCAAATGAAACTAGTTTTCCGATGAGAAACCCGGGGCTCCTCTTGTAAAAATTGTGGAGCCTGTATCTCTTCTTCCTCTTGTTCATCCTCTTCCTCCTCTGTGTTGCTAATGAACTGTGGAGGTGGTCCTCTCTTCCCATGAGGAGGTGGTGGTGGTGGTGGGGGTGCACCAGCTGAAGCTACCAATGAAGCCATTGCTCAGTGATCACAAAGGGTCTTCCTCTCACAAAGATGAAAGTCAGAGTGAGGAAAGAAGGAGGGGTTTTCATCATTTTGGAAAAAAATAGGTCTAAACCAATGAAAAGTGTTATTTTTAGGTCACATGACCTAGCCTTACATCATTAGGAAAGCAAAAGTGAAATGAACCAATGAAAAGTTTTATTAACAAGTCACATGACCTGTTACGCTTATGTTACGCGCTGCGGAACGCGCCCCGGATCGCTTCCGGGGAGCTGCGCTTCGCGCCTCGGTTCGCGCTCCGGAGCACTTCCGGGTGCGCTAACGCGGCGCGTCATAAGACGCATTACGCGGCAACGTGATACGTCGCGCTTTCGCGACGTGCCCCGCGTCTCAGTTCGCGTACCGGAGCACTTCCGGGTGCGCTAACGCGGCGCGTCATAAGACGCATTACGCGACAACGTGATACGTCGCGCTTCCGCGACGCATCACGATGTTGATTTCTAACGCGGCAGTTGCGCAAACGGAACGTTTACTGGTTCGCGGACCAGGTCGCGGCACCAAATTAAGCTAACGGGAAGCTTCCCGGTTCGCGAACCGGGAGCGAACCAAAGCATAATAATAAAAAAAAATATTAATAAACATATAAAATAAATTTTTTGATTTAAAGAAAAATACATTTTACAGCTATAGATATTAGCTTTTAAAAAACCAATGAAATTCACTGAAAAAACCATAGGTTATAGACCATATATAGTTAGGAATTAGCATTTACAAAACCTTGAAAATTCACTGAAAAAACCATAGGTTATAGACCATATATAGTTAGGAATTAGCATTTAAAAAACCTTTTTTTACTCGCCCAAAACCATTGAAATTCCATATATAGTTAGTTGTACTAACTATATATCGCGCACCCGCAATCCACTGCTGATCATGTCACATATTACATCATTCATGACATGGTCAGTGACATCACTGATGACATCACTGATGACATCTCAAATGACATGACTGATGACATCACTGATGACAACATCCAGTGACTGTATGTTTCTGTAAAGTTAAAATATGTCTTACATATTGAAGAATGAGTGGATGTATAAGTGTCTGGATGAAGGATTTATTAGGTGCATGATTGACTGTATGAGTGAGTGAATAAATGTGTGTCACTGAGTGCATGAGTTAGTGACTAAACTGTCTTAATTTGTGCATCATTATGTCTGTTGTTCTGTAAACTGCTGCATGTGTTGATCAGTAGCTATATGAGTAAGTATATGGGTTATTGATTGGTTGCCCAAGTATTTGTATGGGAGACTGAGTGTGTGTGTGTGGGTGGCTGGGAGGTGTATGACTCTGTGCATAGATGTGTTAGCAGTTAATTCAATAGATGTATGGGTTCAAAAATGCATGTGGAAACACCTGTATGGGCGGTTGACTGAGTGCATTGGTGTGTGAATGGATATCTCAGTGCTACATGTCAAAGTAAGTACATATGTAAAACACAGTACATGTGACAGTTGACATATATAAATAACTGTGCATAAGAGCCAGTGAATGTGTGAGTGGCTGTATGGATCATTGTGTACTTGTATCAGGCATTGTAAAAGAGAGTAAATATGTGTTAGTATATGTTTGAATAAGTAAGGTGTGTATAACTGTATAGTTGAGGAAATGGAGGTGTGATTGATTCTTTGCATGACTGACTAAGTGTCTGAGTAACTCCATGGATGAGTGACAGTCTGTGAGTGTCTGTTTACACTGAGTGTATCTAAGGTTATATTAGAGTCTGAAGAGGTTCATCGTATTATCACATGAATTATGTCATCAGTGATGTGATCAGTAATGTCAAATGAGATGTCATCAGTGATGTCATCAGTGATGTCATTTGAGATGTCATCAGTGATGTCATCAGTGATGTCATTTGAGATGTCATCAGTGATGTCATCAGTGATGTCATTTGAGATGTCATCAGTGATGTCATCAGTGATGTCATTTGAGATGTCATCAGTGATGTCATCAGTGATGTCACTGACCATGTCATGAATGATGTAATATGTGACATGATCAGCAGTGGATTGCGGGTGCGCGATATATAGTTAGTACAACTAACTATATATGGAATTTCAATGGTTTTGTGTGAGTAAAAAAAGGTTTTTTAAATGCTAATTCCTAACTATATATGGTCTATAACCTATGGTTTTTTCAGTGAATTTTCAAGGTTTTGTAAATGCTAATTCCTAACTATATATGGTCTATAACCTATGTTTTTTTCAGTGAATATAGATATATATATATATATATATATATTGATATGAAGTTTGGCACACATTATGATTGTCTTCAGTTGTTTACTGGTATAGAGGTTGGCAACAAGAAATAAGACGATGGAGCCAGATCTACGAAGCATTTTACCATTCGCAATGGCCCTTGGATGTGGACAGGAACCTTCTGTGCTCCAGGTCAGAAAACATTAGGCACAGCACAACAGCATGCACCGACTTCCAGACGTACACTAGACTACATCTTGTGTGTGATACATGGCCGCCACCAATATGGTTGGTGAAATGCCTGTCAATAACACTCAAAGTTGGCAATATAGTATGTATGACTGCTGTTGGGTCCTCAACTGCCCATCAAGCTCTGGGGTAACCCACATCCAGTAAGTGGGCCATTAGGGGGAATCAGGGTCCAATGTGCAGCCATTTCGCATTGGGAGGACTTCCCCAGCTGGACATCCATGATCTTCTGGGTCCAGCACCACAGGTCCTCCCACCTCTTACTGCAGTGGACACTAGACCAGTTAAAGATCCCAGGGTGGCACTTTCCGCGCGATGGCTCTCCAAATGGCCTTCTTCTGAAGGGTGTTGACCTTTATGGATGTAATAGCTGTAGAATCAATTTGTAACTGGAGGTTTGAGGATAAGTGTAGAGTTAATACACAATTAGTTGACATCTATCACAAGCATTCTTCAAGAGCCAGCATAATATATTGTGTCCATGTCACATGCTAAGCACAAGTAAATCATGGATATACACTTTTGTGGTCATCTGATGACTAACCTGAACCCTGGTCACGACCATCACTGTCTGAGGCAGCACATTTACATCATGTAGACCAGGGTAATCCTACATGGAATGTGATGTGAGGTACCACGACACACAGCACACCATCTGAACCTTCTGAAGGGTAAACTACCTGTGCATGATTGTCCAGACATCTTTCCTGCCAAGCTTATTGCATTGATGGATATGGCCCAGAGAAACGAGTGCCATACTATGCACAGCATCCTCAGACTAACATCACAATGTAAGGGCTGTTATGTGTGTAACTGAGAGCTACTTCTCTGGGTGATGTGTGTGCAAGTGGACTAAATATTGCGATATCTTAGTCCATCAGAATACGTTTGTGTGGTATGTACTGCCATTACAAGACATGCCTTTTGATAGGAAATATTGTAACCAAACATGTTTTCAGGAGTAACCCACTATCTACACTGTTCATGTCTCAGATGTGCAATAGTACTGTACATTGGAAGCACCACTATTGGAAAAGTGTCAACAAACCTGTGTGAGAATGGGGACTGTCATTAGTGACAGACACAACTTCACACTCTGGGTCAATGGAAGGAAGTACCAGGTTAGGGGTCACCTCAGTCACCATTCCATATATCATTCATGTAACAGCTATCGGGATTACTAGTGATACAGATAACTCTTTCTGGGTATGTCCATGAATCAGCAGGTGTACAGGTACATTACTCTGTGCTTCTGTTTTCCTGCCAGAGTAAATGAGCCAGGCTGGGCACTAGCCCAGACTGCCCACAAATCATTGTCAGGCCTTTCTTTCTACAGGCCCACACATGAACCTCACATTTCCACCAATTCAATACATAAAAGTGAATCTTCTGCCCCCCTCATATGTGAGCATACGGTTCTATGGCACTCTGAAGGGGTCTGAGAGGCATAGCTAACTCTGAGACAGCTGTTTTACAAAGTCTGATGTGGGCTGAGTGATCTGTGGGACGGTACACATGGCCAACATCATCCTCCAGTGCTCATAAAAATATACCGATATGGCTCAATGTGTAAAGCCTTTAAATAATTATGCACAGGTTTTATATAGCGCTGCTGGACCCAAGAGTATCAGAGCGCTTTACATGGTAAATAAACATGCTAAAATGCAAAATACAATTGTCAATGAGCAGAAAAATTAAAACAAGATAAAAACATTGCGTTAAATGGGTGAAGGGGGCAAAGGAACAGAGGGATAGTAGAAGGGACAAGGGGAGTTAAAAATTAGAGAGAGAGCGGGGGTGAAGTGAGGGAGAGTGAGTGGAAAAGGGGGAGAGTGGTTAGGTAATAATAGCAAATCAGAGCAGAGAGGTAGAGAGCGGGGACAAAAGTCAGTAACATTAAGAACCCCAATATTTATTGAGGAGAACTTTGAGTCTTGTTTTGAAAAGATGGTAAGAGGGGTTGCAGCGAAGATCTTTGGGGAGTGAATTCCAGATCGTAGGAGCATTACCAGAGAATGCACGAGATGGGTCTTATTGCATTTTAATCTAGGAGGGATAAGGACAAGGGAGTTAGTGCTCCTCAGGGACCTGGAGCCCCCTGCCTTTTGTAGTTTGCTTGAAAGGTAGGAAGGGGTGTTTTGGTGAAGAGCTTTGTGCGTGATGCAGGCAATCTTGTAGGTGGATCGACCTTCAATTGGTAGCCAGTTTAGGTTTTTAAAGACAGGAGAGATATGGTCAAATTTTTACAGTCAGAAATAAGTCTGGCAGCTAGGTTGGCAGTGGTTGGTGCTACTGTGAAGACATCTGAACGCACTATATCGGTGGAACGCAACCTAGAAATGACCAATTGCCGATCGGCCAACATTGTATATGTGTTCTTATTCCCCTGTGATCTCCCATATGTCGGGGAAACGGGACGGGAATGCTGTATTAGGATGGGAGAGCATATATCAAATATCCGAAATAAAAAAATGTCGGCACCCATTGTCGCCCACTGGCTCGAGAAATCCCACTCGGAATTAGACGTTAGGTGGTTTATACTCGAAAAAATCAAGGCCAAACCCGGAGTAGACCCCACAAGCCTCCACAAAAAACGGGAGGTATTTTGGATCTTCATGTTGAATTCTGTCTCTAAGGGCCTCAATGAGGAATGCCCATGGCACAATACTTTCATATGAAACCATTGCCTCCTGGACCTGGTTTTGCCATGTTTTGGGAAACAACTCAAAAAAGAATACTGATTCAGACATTGAAATATATTTGATCAGTACAACTTATTCTGTAACCCTATTTGACCCAATCATTTCCTGTCCTTTTTCTCATCTATGGAGAAGCAAATTTAAAGTTTATTGCGGGGAAAAATAATGTTGTTATTTGTCTAATCTTTGACAGATCCAAGATGGCGCCCAATAACAACCAAATGAGAAATGGTCGGCTTTCTAGATCCATTCCCCTAGCACGCGGGCCGATGGACTCTCAAAACATCACTAGAGGGCGACCTAAATGGTGATCCAGAGATAGTCCCTTTTTGACTTCCAGGAAGGATTGCCACCTGGAACCAATACAACCTAAATCAGCATGGCTTATAAACGGGAAGTTATACTACCGAAACTCCTCTGGGGATCCTGCTTCGCGTCGGGACCATGACCAGGCCCGGCGGCTTTAAATTCCCATTTCCGAATGTTTTTACGGTAAGCCACGCTCAGGAACACTACAGGTTTTATACTCTGAAGCGCCCCTACGGAGAGTCTATAGTCACCAATGTGTCCTTACCTTCCTTAACAGATCTACCCTCTCAACCTGACATCCTGATTAGGACCGCCAGATCAATGGAAGTACCCATTCCTTCCCCGCCTTGAATCAGCTACGATCGTACTACCAGGTGAGCACAAGAAGTCAATTCTAGCGTAGCGAGCACCTAGCCTAGATTTAGGGCTAATGTGAGAAGTTAACACTTCGAAATCTCTTGTAGTGCACCTAGCGTCTTAACTTCCATATCTCAGAACTTCCACCTACAATAGGAAGTAAACAAGGACATTTTTATTATTTAGAGATAAAGATCTTGTATCTCTGGCTGACAGCATGTAAAACCATACTTATCCCCTTTGCGAATGATTAAACTGGGTCAGCGTGGCTTTTCACGTATAAAAGATATAGATCTTGCTCACGGGACGACAGCATGTAAAACAGTGTCCACATGTTTTTCGAGTAAGAAAACTAAATTAGCACGTCCGTTTCCCACAAAAGATATAGATATCGGTTCCGGAGCGGCAGCGTGTCAAAAAGCTTTTAGCTGTTTTTCGATTGAATAAATTAGATTGGCGCGCCATGTCCATATAAACATTATTCTGCTCTTCTGTCCATAGTCTATGTACTGGCACCACCGGAGTGAACTAGAAAAGAATAGCCTACCGATTGGAGCGGAAACACCCCATAACCTCACGGCTTTTTAGTAAACTGCACTGACCTCAAGAAATTGTGAAGCAGGATAAACTTGGCTCTATAATCCCGGGTACGTGGTGGTCATTGTGCTCCCAAACTCTACACTTGGTCTTTGAATCGCTAAGTTGTTTGAGAGATATCAGCATATTAAGAACCCCTTTAGATGTTATAGGTGGTGATCTAGGAGGACCCTCATTCCATCCTGTGCCCTCTGGAACCTTTCCCATCCATCCATCTAGAAAATTCCCCGAGGCATTATCAGCGGGGGACCAATGTAAATGTGATTGCCACACTATCCAGTAAGTAGATCTACAGCTGCTTTATATTAAACAAGTGAGTTCCCTTATTTTGACAATATGTTTTGGGATTCCACTCTCTATATTGGCCTACACGACTATCCATAAGAGAGAGTAGATATACTATTGTGCTCGATACCACTCTCTCGTGCCCCTCTTTTTCGCAATGAAGTCTTAGGAAGGGGAGAATTAGCTTCCCACACAGTCTATATCAAGCACAATGGAGGTCGCTTCCTAACTCCATACAGGAAGCCTCTGGGCCGGTTTGGCCGAACAACGATTGTTGGTGCCTGTGAGGACCCGGGCCACAGTGTTTTGCACGACCTGCAGTTTAGCTGTCACTTTCTTTGGTACCCCAAGGTAGAGGGCATTTCCATAATCCAATCTGGACAATATCAATCCCTGAACCAGGAGTTTCCTGGACTGAAAGGGGAGCAGGGGTAGGATTTTACGGGCAGTACAGAGGAGACCATAAAAGGCTCCGATCGTTTTCCTTGCTTGAGTACTAAGTGTAAGATCTTGGTCCAGCTAGATCCCAAGGCTTTTGATGTCAGACTTTGGGATGGGAGGTGTACCCATTCAAGGGGGCCACAGAGTCTCTGGACTATATGTGGGACTGCTTGCCCATGACCAGGATCTCTGTTTTGTCGCTATTCAATTTTAACTGGGACTTGTCCATCAGCTAGTTATATCCCCAAGGCAGGAATACAAGTCGGTGGCAGTGTTGTTCTTTTGGTTAAGGGATACGACGAGCTGAGTGTCGTCAGCATAGGTCAACAGTTTAATTCCATAGGAAGCGACAATTTTTTCCAGGGGAGACATATACACGTTGAAGAGCGTAGGGCTCAATGAAGAGCCCTGCAGGACTCCGCAGTGTATCGGGGTCACTTTGGAGATGTAATTGCCCTCCGCCACCTGGAAGGAGCGGTTGTGTAAAAAATATCTCAGCCAGGACAGTGCAAGTCCGGAGATGCCCAGTTCCCTGAGCCATTGCACCAGCGTATGGGCGTTGACGGTATCGAAGGCCGCACTCAGATCAAGGAGGATCACTGCCACTGATCCTCCTGCGTCAATGATCTTCCTGGCCTCCTCGACTACCGCAACCATCGCCGTCTCCGTGCCCTGACCCGGGCGAAAACCCGTCTGTGAGGGCATGAGTAATTTGCTTGATTCCAGATAGTTAGACAGCTGGCCGTTAATTAATTTTTCAGCCACCTTGCTGGTACTTGGCAGAAGGGAGATTGGCCTAAAGTTGTTCAGATCCAGCGGGTCTAGATTCTGCTTTTTTAGTAAGGCCTTAACTACAGCCTTCTTCCAACTCGGGGGGACAATGCCCTGCGAGAGGGAGGAGTCTATCATGTTCCCCATTGGGGCAAGAATGGTAGATACAACAAGTTTCAAGGTCTTCACTGGGGCTGGATCTAACGGCGAACCACTCTTGATTGACAGAAAAGTAGGTGAGACAGTGTCCTCAGTAATCAAAGTGAATGCATCCAATCCCGTTTTAGGATCCTGTAATGGTGTCAAGGGCGGATCCAGTGGGTTGGCAGGGTTGTGGGGAGGGAGTTGTTTCAAAATATTTTGTATCTTTTGCTCAAAGAATTTGGCTAATTCATTGCATCGGTTGTCCGAAGGGTCCACCAGGTGGGGGGGCTCCGGGGTTTTTAGGAGTTTCTTTACAATTTGGAAGGTTTCTCTTGATGAACTAGAGGCTGCACTTATCCTTACTTCGAAGAACACTGCTTGCGCCGCTTTGAGGGCCTTCTTGTAGTTAAGAATATTGAGTTTATATTCCTTCTTACTGTTAGGATCGTGGTCCTTCCTCCAAGCTCTTCACTCATTCGTACTCCACTTCCCCCACTCCCTCCTGTCTGTTTCTCACACCCCTTTCCTTTTGCACTGACTTTCGCTTACTCCCCTTTGCTTTCTTTTGCAAAAAGGTACAGGATTTGTACGTTGTATAAGTCTAAAAGTGACTGAATGAAATATTATAAATTTTACTTATTCACTTTTAGGAGGCGTTCCTGCATCTGAACATTCCCCATGTATGCAGGAAATCCTTCTTTTGGTGCATTGTTTTACAATATGATGCACCTTGCAAGTACATCAGATTGTAAAAACCATACTTTATGGTGCATCTTTTGTACCACTGCTGCATCACAAATGTGATGCAACAGTTGTGTAAAAGACACACAAGGGGATTATAAAACTGCCCTTAATACATATAAATTCATTCACGCACTTTCACTAATAGTACAAATTGAAGCATAGAGTTGTAACATATTTATATACATATGTTAAAATACAGTGCTTTGAAAGTACTTCAGTATACTATAGGTAAACACCCTATAGATATATTCTGTACCACATCCTTATAGTTTTGCACTTTGACATTTACTATGACAAACTTTTACATACAAACATAGAAATATAGTTCTTTTTTTGACCAGTAGAGGTAGTTCTAAAAAGAACTGGTTTTGTTTTTAGGTTTTTGATTTGCTGCAAAAACAGTGAAAAAATGAACTTTTTAAACAAAACAATTGTTCAACAGGAACAAACAGCTACAAAAAAAAGAAAAAATTAATGGGAGCAGTTGTGCCTCGTAGTCTTCTCAAGAATAACTTCTATGGACTGTTGCCCATAAGCAATTACTTGGTTGCAATGAATGCAACAAATCATTAGATTCCTAAATTCAGGCTGGATGTTTGGAATCATGGTAGATGGAAGTGATGGTGGTGGTGCTGATGAAGTGCTTGGAGCAGAGCCCTGCTCCTTCTCCGACCTTCGCACTACAGCTCTCGCCCAATTGTTGTGGTGGATGTTCTTCACATGGCGTTCCATGCTGTAAGTGCCAAACAAATATTTCTTATTCGGATTACCCCTAGATAGTACTGCTTCACATATCTTACATGTGACAAGTGGAGCGTTCACTTTTTTTAAACCTTCAGGGAAGGTAAAAAACTTCCATACAATGGATTCCTTTTTTTTTGGTAGGTCGTGGCTGTTCTTCTACAAAGTCTTCAGATGAAGATGAAGAATGATCAGATTCCTGTGGAAGTTCAGCCATTTGGAGTTGTTTCTCTGAAGCGCAGGAGCTAAAGAAAAAAGATGCTCCTTCTCTGAAAGTCAAAGAAGAATGATTAACATGGAAGGGTCTTTCAATAATTGGAGTAGGAAGTATTATAAACCAATAGAATGTCTTGTTTTAAGGTCACATGGTTGGACGTGATCTTACGGTGCGCTCACAGAGCGTTTACGGAGCGCTTACGTAATCTTGCGATGCGTTTACGATTTATTTACAGCGCGCTTACGTCATCTTACGATGCGGTTACGTGGGACGCATCCTGGCGAGATTCGTAATTGCTTTAATAAAGTAATATACGGTCTTTAAAAGTTTAAAATAAACATTTTCTTTATTATCCAACATAATATGTACCTTTACATTGTACAATAAATACGTAGATATAACGTTTTTAAGTTTATAAAACTTTCGGGGGTAAGCGCTCGAAGCATTTACGGTGCGCCGACGGAGCTCTCACGATGCGTGCAAGTGCGACGTACCCTCGCGAGATTTGTAATTACTTTAAAAAGTAACATACTGTTCTTAAAAGTTTAAATAAAACCATTTTCTTCATTATAGCAGATATTGTCTACCTTTAAAATGTACATTAAATCGTAGATATTACGTTTTTGGAATAAAAAAACTTTCGGGGGTAAGCGCACAGAAAGTTAACAGTGTGCTTGCGGAGCTCTCACGGTGCGTGGACCTTGTAATCATATTTTAAAAAAAAAGTTTGAAAATAAAAAATATTTTTGTACTTTGTTTTATAATTATTTAACTATAAAATGTGAAATATAAAGAAGGGAAAAATAATATGTAAATAGTATTTATTTAAAAAAAAGAAAAATTAGTATAAAAATAATTTTTTTAAATAATTAGTAAATTTAAAAATGATCTTTTACAAAACCTTTGAAATTCACTGAAAAAACCATAGTTTCACACACGTTATAGTTAGGAATTAGCATTTAAAAAAACCTTGCGAATTCACTGAAAAAACCATAGGTTTCACACATGTTATAGTTAGCTGGACATTTCACTCATGCAAAACCATTGAAATTCCCCCGTTATAGTTAATCCAGCTAACTATAACTCGCGCGCCCGCAACGCACTGCTGATGACATCACATATTACATCACTCATGACATGGTCAGTGACATCATAGTGAAACCTATGGTTTTTTCAGTGAATATATATATATATATATATATATATATATATATATATATATATATATATATATATATATATATATATATACACTCCACTATTGCTGGTTAAAAGGGGTCAGGCTGTCACGGGCGGTCCTGCAAATAGCTACCAGCCAGCTTCGTAATTGTATCCAACAGACTCCAAACAGTTTTTGAAGAATACAGGACACAGTTCAGATATTCCAGATTTTATTCCGCAGATGAAAAAATCACGACGGGTTTCGCCATTACGGCTTGATCACGCTCATCTCGGGAGATGAGCGTGATCAAGCCGTAATGGCGAAACGCGTCGTGATTTTTTCATCTGCGGAATAAAATCTGGAATATCTGAACTACGGGTGTCCTGTAGTCTTCAAAAACTGTTTGGAGTCTGTTGGATACAATATATATATATATATATATATATATATATATATATATATATATATATACATATAGATATATATATATATATATACATATATATTACCTACTGGCGGTCGCCAGTAGGTATATATAGTTAGGATTTTTTCTCTATGGGTTTTTTGAAAATTCTATGTCTAATAACTTTGGCGTTTGTGGACGGAATTGGCTGAAATTTTCAGGAAAATGGCACATTTTGTTTCTGAGCAGCCCTTGAAAATTTGGGGGGGGTTCGTCCAGTGGGGGCCGAGAAAAAAGGGGGGTCCCAAAACGTGTTTTTAACATTGAGTTTTCCATAGGGCGGTTGGCCTCACTTTTAGCCCGAACGGCTGAATGGATTTGCACGAAACTTGGCAAAATTGTAGGGACTGGTAGCCCGATGTGCCTTTTGTAGGTCTCAATATATGTGCTCCAGTGGATTTTGAGAAATTAACGTTTAAAAAAAGATATATATCTGTAACAGCGGACCGGGCAGCGTCCCAGGACGCGTACTTTTCGCGCAACGGAGCTTTGTGAAGCGAAGCTGATTGGTTCTCCGGCGTCTGTCAACATTCCAAACAGTCCGTAGCGGCCGCCATCTTGTCTCTCGGTAGGATCGAGAGACAAGAGGAGGCGAAAGCGAAGGGGCAAATGACCATAAGGGGGAATAGTAGATCCTCGCTGACCCCCTAGGTTTGATGTGGAGGTTTTAAAAGGGCCCCGCGGGGCAAAAAAAAATAATAATAATAATAATCGAACGGCTGAATGGATTTGCACGAAACTTGGTAAAATATTAGGGACTGGTAGCCCGATGTGCCTTTGCTAGGTCTCAATATATGTGCTCCAGTGGATTTTGAGAAATTAACGTTCAAAAAAAGATATATATCTGTAACAGCGCTCCGCTTCGCGTACTTTTCGCGTTACGGAGCTTTGCGAAGCTGATTGGTTCTCCGGCGTCTGTCAACATTCCAAACAGTCCGTAGCGGCCGCCATCTTGTCTCTCGGTAGGATTGAGAGACAAGAGGAGGCCAAAGCGAAGGGGGAAATGACCATAAGGGGGCATAGTAGATCCTTCCTGACCTCTTAGGTTTGATGTACCATTTTGCCAAGTTTGGTGTAATTCCGTTCAGCCATTCAGGCTGTAGACGTATGTAAATGTCCTATGGAAAATTGCATGGGGAAAACACATTTGAAAGTGTTGAAATTTAGAACCAATTAAAATGTTACTTTGGTTTTGTATTTGTGTGTGATGAAAGTTAATTGGTTATGTATATATGTCAAATGAGAGGAAACCACAGCCATTTTTCGATACTACTGTCTGAGGTACATTTGTGAGGAATTTTTGGTGGTGAATTTCTGGTGTTTGATTTACACAGTACTAACACTTCTGCTACTTTTAAAAAGGTGAGTTGTTAATTTGTAAGGGGAACTATGTTGTACACTTGAAGATAATTTGAAAAATGTTTTCTGTTATTTATTTGCAGTCCTTCTGTTATACTAAATACTTGATGAAGTTAGTTTTATATTATGTATTACTAAAAACGATAAATGAAAGTGATTATTTTTTTCTGCAATTTACAGCAAGCAATTTCAAAATAAAATGGCTCACAATGAAGAGACCGTGGCAATTTCTTTTGAATTGTCCACTACATTGATTGAAATTGAGAGCACCAATAATGAAATATTGTCACAAGGAGGACATGACTTGTATGATTCCATTAGATTGATTGAAATGGACAGCACCAAGAATGAAATATTGTCACAAGGAGATGACTTGAATGATTCCACTACATTGATTGAAATTGAGAGCACCAATAATGAAATATTGTCACAAGGAGGAGATGGCTTGTATGATTCCATTAGATTGATTGAAATGGACAGCACCAATAATGAAATATTGTCACAAGGAGGAGATGACTTGAATGATTCCACTACATTGATTGAAATTGAGAGCACCAATAATGAAATATTGTCACGAGGAGATGACTTGAATGATTCCACTACATTGATTGAAATGGACAGCACCAATAATGAAATATTGTCAGAAGGAGGAGATGACTTGAATGATTTTTTTGATCAATCTCTTGATGGCGAATTTATCGAGTGTTTGGAGACCATAGAGTTACAAGAATCATCATTGCAGACTTTTAATGAGGAGATTCCAGATGAGATGATTGAAGAGGAAATTACTGATGAGGACATGTTACTAGTTGTTTCAAATTTAGAAAATTCTGAAGAATAAATTTATATTTAGAAATCAAAAATTGTTTGAGACATTATTTATTTTTATTTTTAATTTATGAGGTTGTAGCGAAGTGATTGTAGTATAAAATGAGACTTATAGTATAGAGTGCAACATTTTTATGTTACATGGTAAGTTTACTCATATTTACTTCCCTTCTGCCACTATATTATCTCCAATGTGTATTTGACATGTCTTCTTCATCTCCGGCCTCCTTTCTCTCACTGTGTGTCTCCGATGCATCTTATCGCTGGTATTTTGTGTAATTACAGAAGAGAGTAAAATAAAATAGTTCGGAACGTGAAAAGGGGGCAAAGTAGAGTACTCCTCACCCCCTAGGCCTTTTTAGGCGGTCCCAAAAGGATCAGTTTCTGCTTTCCTGAGAGATTATGGTATGAGTTCCATATACCACAATAACTTGCATTACAACATGCAAGATATCTATCTCCTATTACCAACTTTTGGAGATATTCGCGCTAAGCGCGAATATCTCCAAAAAGTAACACCTGCCCTGAGCAGTTCTTAGCCATGTTATCCAATGGGAGGTGGATAACATGGCTAAGAGTATTAGCTCGGTAATGCATGAATATCGCTGAGTTTTTAGCGATATTCATGCATTGCGGCCGTTTATTATCGCATTTGCGATAAACCTTGATAATAGTAAGGTTTATCTTCGATAATTTCTGACGATGCTTAGTGGTAAAAAATTGGTTGGTAAGCATCGTTAGCGATAAATATCGCTTAACTTTGGTAATATGCCCCAACGTCTGTTAACGTTCGATTCGAAGGAAATGAGGAAGTGTTGAAAAACATTGTCTGCGCCATCTTGCCTTTTTTGAAATGCCACACTTTTGTCGTGCACGGCAGCCATTTTAGATGTCTTGACCAGACCCACTCTCTGCACGCTGTCGATTCGTAGCATGGCTCCTCACCCTCGCAAGCATCTTCCCCAGGCACTGGTCACCCCCGCTCTCTGTCTTATGCATGGGCAATAAACCTCCCCCCATCTGCGCTGCTCTTCCCTGAGAATCACACTGTGCCCGCCCGACACCTCCCTTTCGCCCTATTCACTACCGCACCCTGTGACACTCCTCTTCCTCTGTGTCCGATTGTCCAGGCTATCAGCTAGCCCTGCAGATGTAGTTTATGGCCCCAGCTGTAAAGAATCACCCCTCTTCAAAGGAGTTATAGTAGATCAAGGCCCACACCCGATGAGATCCGTCACACCACACGTGTTCCTACTATCTGAAAACTATCCTGTATTGTGATTGGGGAGGGGACCGAGCCTGAAGCGGAAGATTCCAGGAATGACTCTTTGTACATCAAAGTTTTTACAATTATGTGTCACATAAAAAATATATAGCACTCCAACAAAGTAGTAGGAATATAAAACTTTAATAACATATAAATATATACAACAAAACAAAAACAGTAAAAACATTTAAACAACGAAGAGACCGTGGCAATTTCTTTTGAATTATCCAATAGATTTATTGAAATTGACAGCACCAATAATGAAATATTCTTGTCAGTAGCGGTCTGTTGTGCGAATAGTTCCAAGGCAGCAGAACGCGCTGAAATCTGGATGTCACGAAGGTGATGTCTAGCAAGTTGCCGCCCAGCAAATAACGGCGTGGGGCGCCGCGGGGGTGAGTGAGTCCAGTAGGCACCACAGCTATTCTTACCGGCATTGCAGAATTACTGCTGGGGACAATGCCTGTGCTGGAGCAGGGTCACAGCAGAAACAAAAAGGATTCTGTTGAAGATGTTGTTGGTTTTCAATTTGAAAACAGTTCTGGTGTCAACTGCTATGCTAATGTAGTGGTTAATGTTTTGTTTTCTCTAGAAAATGTAAAAGAGGGGGAGGCAGTCCAAAGTTCCGTTAAAAGGGCAAAGGAAAGGATCGGTGGTTTGAACTATCAGTCAAAAAGGGGAGGGGGTGCAACAATTTTTCCTACCGGGTCACACTGTGCTTTCACCGGAAGTGAGGTCTGCAGGATTCTAGTAATTCAAAGTGAGGCTGGCGCCGACGTCCCGCGGATACAGTTTCGTCACTCCACGGGTGATCATGGCAGTCATTCCCCATCGGGGGTCGGAGACTCCCGCGGCTCCTCTAGAATCTTCAAGGTCGTGGAGGACTACGGTGGTGGAGTCAACCAGTGACCGGGCCATTTCTTTATGCTGGGCCCGCTCTTGCCAGGTCGACCGCCATTTTGAGAGTTCGGTAGCTACTGGCGATCGCGGGGTCAAATGAGCGGACGGGCTCCACCCTGCCGGGCGAGACGTTGCAGCATGGCCACAGTGGAAGAACTCTTTTCCGGGCGCCTGGACCGCTGAGGGTGCAGCTGGGAAGCCTCCACTGGGGAGGCGGGAGAGGCCTGTTCGCACCGTCTCTCCCTCCCAGTGCACCCCACGGCGTCTCGCTTGAGATTTGTTATGGCCGGACCAGGCGATGAGGACGAGGGGGGGGGGTCGGAGGCATGTGCAAGACATCCCCCCCCAGGGTTGTTGCAGCAATTATACAAGAAAGAAGAAGTGTCCCGTCCGTCTTCGGGCCGGGCTTCCGGTAGATGTCGGCCGGACGCCCCTGGCTCTGGCCCCATGAACGGGTTTCTTGGTTTATCGGCTGCAGCCGGATTCCGTCGGTCTCGGCCCCCCGACCGTTGGTGGCCGGACCGGAAGAGCATGTGGCGGGACTACCTGCAACTCTCAAGGGCCACCGCGGCCGGACTGGGAGAGAGAGGGGAGGGTCGAGGAGACATTCCCCCCCCCTGCAACTGTTCAGCGTTGTAAAGGCAATTCCCTGGCCGGGTCCCGTTGGTCTCGGCCTCTCCTCCGGCTACACCCTACGTTAGGATCTCCGAGGCGTGGCAGCAGGACCTGCCTTATATGGGCTGCTCCCGGCTGGGCGTAGCCGGAACCCTGCCCCACCTTGGAAGTTTCCAGAGTGGGGGCGGATGTTCTACTGACTTGCATTTTCCCTAGTCTATCGATTTTTTTGGCGTGGCAGGCGGTGGGACAGCGAGGGGTGATTTGGTTTCTCTTACTGTTTTTCTGGTCTCTCACCACTGGCATATTTTAACGTTTTCTTGTTTCTAGGACATTAATAGGTTTTATCATTACGTTATGTTATCGTTTCTTTGTTCGTTGTTTAATAAAAGTTCATGTTCATCAGTGGCCTACTGATTTTCGTTTTCCTATTCTTTTCTTTCCAGGTTGTTTCATGCTAAAGTTTCTGTTAACAGGATACAGTGATCACTTCGTTATTATTGCATATGTCCTTTTCACTAGGGGTGCTCTCTGGTCGGGCCAGATGACGTATGTCTAGTAAATGGTCCGGGTGAAACAGGTGCATCAATCAGTGGGGAGTAGATAGGCATGACAGATTACAACGGGGGAGAAAGGTCCGCATTACGTACCCTTTCACTACTTGCAAAGATTTTCCTACGTTTATTTGCAAACAGGGAATACCTCCAAAAAGAACTAATTCCCAAACAGTCAATGTTCGGACAATCAATCAATCAATGAGGAATGAAATAGGTACGACGTGTTAAAGGCTTGCGTTACCTACCCTTCACTATCTGCAAAGGGAGAGAGAATATTCCTATTCTTCCTCGTTTGCAGGTAGAGAAGATCCTTAAGAGAATTAACATCGAACAATTCAATGCTCGATTGAAACAATCAACAAGGGGTACTGTGAACACAAATGAACGCCGCTTATGTACATACGCATTGCTATTTTCAACAGGTTGTTCCTAATGTTTCTATTTTAGCGAGGTCAAAAAGAGATCCCATTAGTGGCCTACTGATTTTGCTCGATTCCTTTTGTTTTTTTACACGATTTTTCGCTATCTGCAAAGACTAAACAGAGTATTGCGACTCTGTGCTTGTTTGTAAATAGAGAATGAACCAAAGAGAACAATCAATCAAATGGAGAGAGAAGCAGGCACGACGGATTACAAAGGGGGCAAAGGGCTGCGTTAACTACCCTTCACTATCTGCAAAGAGAGAGTACTCCTAATAGAAATGAGGGGTGGGGGGCAGCATTCAAAGCAGATCAGTGTGCATAAACACGAAAATGTTTTTACTTACCACGTACTTGACATTCGACAGCTTATGATATTTGCTATTAAAAAACCATTGAAATTCACTGAAAAAACCATAGGTTATAGACCATATATAGTTAGGAATTAGCATTTACAAAACCTTGAAAATTCACTGAAAAAACCATAGGTTATAGACCATATATAGTTAGGAATTAGCATTTAAAAAACCTTATTTTACTCACACAAAACCATTGAAATTCCATATATAGTTAGTTGCACTAACTATATATGGCGCACCCGCAATCCACTGCTGATCATGTCACATATTACATCATTCATGACATGGTCAGTGACATCACTGATGACATCACTGATGACATCTCAAATGACATCACTGATGACATCACTGATGACATCTCATTTGACATCATTCTTGTGCTAATACGATAAACCTCTTCAGACTCTAATATAACCTTAGATACACTCAGTGTATACAGACACTCACACACTGCCACTCATCCATGGAGTTACTCACACACCCAGTCAGTCATGCAAAGAAACAATCTCACCTCCATTTCTTCAACTATACAGTTAAACACACCTTACTTATTGAAACATATACTAACACATATTTACTCTCTTATACAATCCCTGATACAAGTTCACAATGATCGATACAACCACTCACTCATTCAGTGGCTCTCATGCACAGTTATTTATATATGCCAACTCTCACATGTACTGTGTTTTACATATGTACTTACTATGACATGTAGCATTGAGATATCCATTCACTCATCAATACACTCATGCACACAGTCAACTGCCCATGTAGCTGTTTCCACATGCACTCTTGAACTCATACACCTAGTGAATAAACTGCTCACACATCTATGCATAGAGTCTCACACCTTCCAGCCACCCCCACACAAACTCAATCTCCCATAGAAATACTTGGGCAACCAATTAATAACACATATAGCCTCTCGTATAGCTAATGATCAACACATGCAGCAGTTTACAGAACAACAGACATAATGATGCACAAATTAAGACAGTTTAGTCACTAACCCATGCATTCAGTGAGACACATTTAATCACTCACTCATACAGTCAGTCATGCACCTACTAAATCCTTCATCCAGACACTTATACATCCACTCAAGACATATTTTAACTTTACAGAAAAATACAGTCACTGGATGTTGTCATCAGTGATGTCATCAGTGATGTCATTTGAGATGTCATCAGTGATGTCATCAGTGATGTCACTGACCATGTCATGAATGATGTAATATGTGACATGATCAGCAGTGGATTGCGGGTGCGCCATATATAGTTAGTGCAACTAACTATATATGGAATTTCAATGGTTTTGTGTGAGTAAGATAAGGTTTTTTAAATGCTAATTCCTAACTATATATGGTCTATAACCTATGGTTTTTTCAGTGAATTTTCAAGGTTTTGTAAATGCTAATTCCTAACTATATATGGTCTATAACCTATGGTTTTTTCAGTGAATATATATATATATATATATATATATATAGATATATATATAGATATATAGATATATATCTATATATATATTCACTGAAAAAACCATAGGTTATAGACCATATATAGTTAGGAATTAGCATTTACAAAACCTTGAAAATTCACTGAAAAAACCATAGGTTATAGACCATATATAGTTAGGAATTAGCATTTAAAAAACCTTTTTTTACTCACACAAAACCATTGAAATTCCATATATAGTTAGTAGTACTAACTATATATCGCGCACCCGCAATCCACTGCTGATCATGTCACATATTACATCATTCATGACATGGTCAGTGACATCACTGATGACATCACTGATGACATCTCAAATGACATCACTGATGACATCACTGATGACACCTCAAATGACATCACTGATGACAACATCCAGTGACTGTGTATTTCTGTAAAGTTAAAATATGTCTTACATATTGAAGAATGAGTGGATGTAGAAGTGTCTGGATGAAGGATTTAGTAGGTGCATGACTGACTGTATGAGTGAGTGGTTAAATGTGTCTCATTGAGTGCATGGGTTAGTGACTGAACTGTGTTAATTTGTGCATCATTATGTTTGTTGTTCTGTAAACTGCTGCATGTGTTGATCAGTAGCTATATGAGTAGGTATATGGGTTATTGATTGGTTGCTCAAGTATTTGTATGGGAGACTGAGTGTGTGTGTGGGTGGCTGGGAGGTGTATGACTCTGTGCATTGGTGAGTGAATGGATATCTCAGTGCTACATGTCAAAGTAAGTACATATGTAAAAAACAGTACATGTGAGAGTTGGCATATATAAATAACTGTGCATAAGAGCCAGTGAATGTGTGAGTGGCTGTATGGATGATTGTGAACTTGTATCAGGGATTGTAAAAGAGAGTAAATATATGTTAGTATATGTTTGAATAAGTAAGGTGTGTATAACTGTATAGTTGAGGAAATGGAGGTGTGATTGATTCTTTGCATGACTGACTAGGTGTGTAAGTAACTCCATGGATGAGTGACAGTCTGTGAGTGTCTGTTTACACTGAGTGTATCTAAGGTTATATTAGAGTCTGAAGAGGTTCATCGTATTATCACATGAATGATGTCATCAGTGATGTGATCAGTAATGTCAAATGAGATGTCATCAGTGATGTCATCAGTGATGTCATTTGAGATGTCATCAGTGATGTCATTTGAGATGTCATCAGTGATGTCATCAGTGATGTCATTTGAGATGTCATCAGTGATGTCATCAGTGATGTCACTGACCATGTCATGAATTATGTAATATGTGACATGATCAGCAGTGGATTGCGGGTGCGCGATATATAGTTAGTACTAATAACTATATATGGAATTTCAATGGTTTTGTGTGAGTAAAAAAAGGTTTTTTAAATGCTAATTCCTAACTATATATGGTCTATAACCTATGGTTTTTTCAGTGAATTTTCAAGGTTTTGTAAATGCTAATTCCTAACTATATATGGTCTATAACCTATGGTTTTTTCAGTGAATTTCAATGGTTTTTTAATAGCAAATATCTTAAGCTGTCGAATGTCAAGTACGTGGTAAGAAAAAACATTTTCGTGTTTATGCACACTGATCTGCTTTGAATGCTGCCCCCCCCCTCATTTCTATTAGGAGTACTCTCTCTTTGCAGATAGTGAAGGGTAGTTAACGCAGGCCTTTGCCCCCGTTGTAATCCGTCGTGCCTGCTTCTCTCTCCATTTGATTGATTGTTATCCAAGCATTTACTGTTTTAGAATTGGTTCTCTTTGGTTCATTCTCTATTTACAAACAAGCACAGAGTCGCAATACTCTGTTTAGTCTTTGCAGATAGCGAAAAATCGTGTAAAAAAACAAAAGGAATCGAGCAAAATCAGTAGGCCACTAATGGGATCTCTTTTTGACCTCGCTAAAATAGAAACATTAGGAACAACCCCTCATGACAAATACGAAACTAGTGAGATGAACTGAACTCCACACCATGATGGCTGCAAGACAGCTCGGCTCCGCCACCCACCCCGCCCAAAATAACGATAAACTCTATGCAAATATATACAACACACCAGCAAAGTAACAGGGTAAAACATTTTATTAAACAACTGTTTACATAACTATTTTAAACTTTTTGTTGCCCGATCCGGCTACCTCAATTGATCGAGCATGAAACTCATGCACTCTGATGATTCAAAGTTTTGAAGAGTGCTTGTAACACTGTCTGAAGCCTATTTGCACTTGCTTCATCTTCACTATTCTAAAAGTAAGTGGGGGCTGTTTG
The DNA here is from genome assembly GCF_964261635.1 of Lissotriton helveticus. Taxonomy (NCBI): domain Eukaryota; kingdom Metazoa; phylum Chordata; class Amphibia; order Caudata; family Salamandridae; genus Lissotriton; species Lissotriton helveticus. The sequence continues at coordinate 562,444,098 of NC_136057.1, read as the reverse complement.
AGTACGTTACTGCATTTGTAAACAATGTGATGCGGTGCCACCCTGAACCGCTTAACGGAGGCCCCCGAGGGACGGTGTGATGGCGCGGACTCGGAGGGGGCGCTTGGCTCCGGCCCCCTCCCCAAGTCGTGTTCTCCTGGTGTGGCCTGAGATCGCCCCCGACATAGGTGGCCGGCTCCCGGGATCAAGCGGAACTTTTTGCCTTTTGGTAACTCTTCCATTCTTGACCTTGTCCCACAATCCGTTTCACCTAAAGACACGCTGTAGTGGGGCGCCCCTTTACCATTTCAGTTGCCATTCCGCCCGCTTTTGCTACACTGTGCCTCTTCCGCTATTCAGCTGTTTACCGCCCGCTCTTTCGACTACAACGTCTCGCTCACCATGTAGTTGAGTTGCTCCCGCTCTTGCGGTGCAGCGATAGGCGGCTGCCGCAGGACTCTCAAAATGGCGGCGGCTCTTCAGATTTGGGCGTGGTCCACTAAAATGGCCCTGCGACACCTTGGAACTCGGACGCTTGTCTGCTAGAGCTTGGGCTCCATTCTCGAAAGCGTCCCCTCAGCCTTGAAGATTCTACAAATGTCGTGGGGGCCCCCGACTCCCGCAGGCTTCTGGTGGGGAGCGGCTAGCATGATTGCTCGTGGAATGGCCACGACGGAGCTACGAAATGGTGGTGCTCTCATGCTAACGCCAGCTTCAGTCTGAAACATCCAGAAACTCTGTAGACTACCAATTCGATCAGTTCCGGTAGCGCCCCAACGTGACCCGGTAGAGAAGAACTTGCCCTCCCCTCTTTGACTGATGGTTCTTGTTGCCTGTCCCTTCTGTTGTCATTTAACAGAACTATTTAGCCTGCTGAAAGGGGTTGTGTTCCGACCGCTGGTTGGTGGAGACATTTTGACTATATTCTGGACCTGAGTTGTCGCGTAATGCGTCATATGACGCGCCGCGTTAGCGCATCCGGAAGTGATCCGGGGCGCGGCGCGCAGCGCGTAACGTAAGCATAACAGATCATGTAACTTGTTAATAAAACTTTTCATTGGTTCATTTTACTTTTCTTATTCTAATGATGAAAGGCTTGGTCATATGACCTAAAAATTACGCTTTTTATTACTTTCGAACATTATTTTTTCTTAAACATATGTTATAATGTTCCAGGCTAATGTACTTTCCCGGAAAATTTACAACTGTCCTGCAAGTAAAATATATTCCTTTTTCGAGAAAAAGGGCGTTTCTTCGTCCCATGACGGAGCCGTTGAGCAAAAGAGGGTCGGCCTGCTGTCTTAGTCGCCGATACGCCAGAATATCAGATTCTTATCGATCACTTTATGTTGCAGGAGTAGAAAACACAACAACCCTTGACCATTTATCTTTACTGCGTTCCTGCGTATTATACCTTTTACCCTTCATGTAATTCGAATGCTTTATTTCACTTGCCTTTTACTGATTCTAAAACAGTGACTAGTATTAAAAACTTTACCAATGTAAATACTACTACCATGTTTTCTTTTAAAAACCTTTATTGTGAAAATGTCAGTATACAAATACGGGCCTATAACCACGTGGGCCGGCCACGGAGCAAACTGTAATCGTATATGATGAGTAGACATTTACACTGTAGAGGAACGCAACGGGCGGGCCATTAGGTTGCAAGAACTAAGGTGTCTAACAGTTGCGGAATCGGTGGACGTACATTTTATTATTAAAATACGACAGGGCCAGTTACAATAAAATTATCTAGATATACATTTGCGGGCAAGTACCATGGGTGACGTTAATTCGAACTTTCAATAGTACAGTAATCAATAACACATCAGAACTTAATATCAATAGGGATGTCGAAATATTCAATCAATTCTCGTCCCCGCCCGCCATGTGCTTCAAAACTGCATACGTATCTCGTGATTTCAATGTTCTGCAACCAGTACACAACAAGGAGTTACGACTCCCATTTATTCTGGCGCCATTTTGGGCGAGGACGGGCAGGTCCAGGATATAGTCAAAATGTCTCTACCAACCATCGACTATGATGATGTTTATATGCTGTATTTATTAGAGTAACACTCATCTGTCCACATGAAATTAATTTGCCACAATCTAAACATGTCATTTTAATCTTTCCAAAGTTCTTCTAAATATTTGGGACTGTTTCCCTTGCCTCTGATTCTGTCAGTGCCAGTTCTTTGATGAATGTACTGGCAGGTCGGGGGTTCTCCTCCAAATCTCTCTTTTATGCAGCACTATAATTAATCGGTGCCACCTCTCCATATGACGATGCATGGTATAGTTACCATAACTACATTTTTTTTCGGTTCCTCTGGAGAGTACATCGTGGCAGATGAAGCGTGTAACGTACCGGGAATTTACCTTTTTTGCATGTAGAGGAAAGGAAAAAAAATTCGAGCGTCCGAGTTCTAAGGTGTCCCAGGGCCATTTTAGTGGACCAGGCCCAAAGGACAGGCTGCCATTTTGAGAGTCCTGTTGCAGCCGCCTGTCGCTGTAGCATCAAGAGCGGCCGAAACTCAGCTGAATGGCAACTGAAACGGTAAAGGGGCGCCCCACTACAGCAGACGAGCCTCCACCTGGGAAGGCCCGTTCACGCCGCCTCCCCCCCCCCTTCGGGCACCCCACGCCGTTATTCGGAGCAGGATTGTAGGATGGCCACACTAATGCGGCAACTTGCTAGACACCACCTCGGTGCCAACCGAATCTCAGCGCCTTGTGGTGTCTTCTATTCAGAAAATATTGTTGTGCTGCCTTCGACCTATTCGCCGCAAGTGCGCACGCAACTCAGCTGCATAGATTGCTAGACACCACCTCGGTGCCATCCGGATCTTGGCGCGTTGCGCTGCCTTTGGCCCCATTCGCACATCGGTCCGCTACTGATGCCACCTCACAGGCCAACGGGGCGCCCCACGCCCACTTTCAGCATTGTAGGATGGCACACCAGTGCGGCAACTTGCTAGACACCACCTCGGTGCCATCCGGATCTTGGCGCGTTGTGCTGCCTTCGGCCTATTCGCACATCAGTCCGCTACTGACGCGAACTCACAGGCCAACGAGGCGCCCCACGCCGACTTTCAGCATTATAGGATGGCCACACCAGTGCGGCAACTTGCTAGACACCACCTCGGTGCCATCCGGATCTTGGCGCGTAGTGAAGCTGCAGCAGCTGCAAATAAGCTTCAGACAGTGTTACAACCGCTGCTCAGAACTCTCAACTATGACACCACCTCGGTGCCATCCGGATCTTGGCGCGTTGCGCTGCCTTTGGCCCCATTCGCACATCGGTCCGCTAATGACGCCACCTCACAGGCCAACGTGGCGCCCCACGCCCACTTTCAGCATTGTACGATGGCCACACCAGTGCGGCAACTTGCTAGACACCACCTCGGTGCCATCGGATCTTGGCGCGTTGTGCTGCCTTCGGCCTATTCGCACATCGGTCCGCTACTGACGCTGCCTCACGTGCCAACGGATTTTCTACGCTTTTTATACCCTATGCCGCATAACAGGTCATGTGACTTGTTTATAAAACTTTTCATTGGTTCATTTTACTTTTGGTTTCCTAATGATGGAAGGCTTGATCATATGACCTAAAAATAACACTTTTCATTGGATGAAAACTTTTTTTTTTCCCCAAACGATGAAAGCCCCACCTTGTTTCTGGATGTTTCAGACTGAAGCTGGCGTCAGCATGAAAGCACCACCATCTCGTGGCTCCGTCGTGGTCATTCCGCGAGCAATCATGGCATCCGCTCCCCACCGGAAGCCTGCAGGAGTCGGGGGCCCCCAAGACTTTTGTACAATCCTCAAGGCTGAGGGAACGCTTTCGAGAATGGGGTCCAAGACCTAGCAGACTAGCGTCCGATTTCCAAGGTGCCCCCGGGGCGCCCCACGCCGTTATTCGGAGGGCGGCAACTTACTGGACATCACCTTGGTGCCATCGTTCTGCTGCCTTGGAACTATTCGCACAACAGACCGCTACTGATGACCCACCCCCCGCGACGCCCCACGCCGGATACCGAAATCAGTGCGGCACCCAGGCAACATCACCTGGGTGCCGTCCAGAAATCTGGACGTTGTGCTGCGTTGGGACTATTCGCACAACCGACCGCTACTTCCTACTTTTTCCCTAAAAATGTTTAAATGTTTTTACTGTTTTTGTTTTGTTGTATATATTTATAAGTTATTAAAGTTTTATAATCCTACTACTTTGTTGGAGTGCTATATATTTTTAATGTGACACATAATTGTAAAAACTTTGATGTACAAAGAGGCATCCCTGGAATCTTCCGCTTCAGGCTCTGTCCCCTCCCCAATCACAATACAGAATGGTTTTCAGATAGTAGGAACGAGTGTGGTGTGACGGATCTCATCGGGTGTGGGCCTTGATCTACTATAACTCCTTTGAAGAGGGGTGATTCTTTACTTACAGCTGGGGCCATAAACTACATCTGCAGGGCTAGCTGATAGCCTGGGACCGGCCTGGACAATCGGACACAGAGGAAGAGGAGTGTCAGAGGGTGCGGTAGTGAATAGGGCGAAAGGGAGGTGTCGGACAGGCACAGGGTGTGATTCTCAGGGAAGAGCAGCGCAGATGGGGGAGGTTTATTGCCCATGCGTAAGACAGAGAGCGGGGGTGACCAGTGCCTGGGGAGATGCTTGCGAGGGTGGGGAGCCATGCTAAGGATCGACAGCGTGCAGAGAGTGGGTCTGGTCAAGGCATCTAAAATGGCTGCCGTGCACGACAAAAGTGTGGCATTTGAAAAAAGGCAAGATGGCGCAGACAATGTTTATCAACACTTCCTGATTTCCTTTGAATCGAACGTTAACATACGTTATCTCTACCACACTACCGGTCCCCCTGGGCTTAAACGCCGAGATGGTAGGGACTGGATCCCGTGGAGATAGGCCGAGACGTCACTCAGCAGAAAAAAAAGAAAAAAAAAAGTCTATAAACATACAATAAGTTAAAAGTCAATCATTCTTGTTTCCTTGTAGTACGCTCCCCAGGCCCGCGGGGCCCTTTTAAAACCTCCACATCAAACCTAGGGGGTCAGGGAGGATCTACTATGCCCCCTTATGGTCATTTGCCCCTTCGCTTTGGCCTCCTCTTGTCTCTCGATCCTACCGAGAGACAAGATGGCGGCCGCTACGGACTGTTTGGAATGTTTACAGACGCCGGAGAACCAATCAGCTTCGCTTCACAAAGCTCCGTAACGCGAAAAGTACGCGAAGCGGAGCGCTGCCCGGTCCGCTGTCACAGATATATATCTTTTTTTTAACGTTAATTTCTCAAAATCCACTGGAGCACATATATTGAGACATAGCAAAGGCACATCGGGCTACCAGTACCTACAATTTTGCCAAGTTTCGTGAAAATCCATTCAGCCGTTCGATTATTATTATTATTTTTTTTTTTGCCCCGCGGGGCCCTATTAAAACCTCCACATCAAACCTAGGGGGTCAGGGAGGATCTACTATGCCCCCTTATGGTCATTTGCCCCTTCGCTTTGGCCTCCTCTTGTCTCTCGATCCTACCGAGAGACAAGATGGCGGCCGCTACGGACTGTTTGGAATGTTTACAGACGCCGGAGAACCATCCGGTCCGCTGTTACAGATATATATCTTTTTTTGAACATTAATTTCTCAAAATCCACTGGAGCACATATATTGAGACCTAGCAAAGGCACATCGGGCTACCAGTCCCTACAATTTTGCCAAGTTTCGTGCAAATCCATTCAGCCGTTCGGGCTAAAAGTGAGGCCAACCGCCCTATGGAAATTAACATTGGAAAAACGCGTTTTGGGACCCCCCTTTTTTCTCGGCCCCCCTTGACGAACCCCCCCCCAAATTTCCAGGGGCTGCTCAGAAACAAAATGTTCCATTTTCCTGAAAATTTCTGCCAATTCCGTCCACAAACGCCAAAGTTATTAGACATAGAATTTTCAAAAATCCCATAGAGAAAAAATCCTAACTATATATACCTACTGGCGACCGCCAGTAGGTAACTACTGGCGACCGCCAGTAGGTAATTACCTACTGGCGGTCGCCAGTAGGTAGTTATAGTTAGGATTGTTTTCCATAGGAAATCCGCAACATTCTATTGGGAATAACTTTGGTGCAGATTGAGGGATCTGCCTGTAACTTCCCTGAAAGGTTCGGGGGGATTCGTGAAGTGGGGGCCGAGAAAAAAGGGGGGTCCCAAAACATGTTTCCCCCATGTTAATTTCCTTAGGACGAATAGACAAGGCTACAGCCCGAACCGCTGAACGGAATTAGACCAAACTTTGCAAAATTGTAGGGACTGGTACGCAGAAGTGCCTTTTCTATATTTGGTGAAAATTGCTCCAGTGTTTTTTTTTAAAATTAACTTCAAAAACACATATATATCTATATGCGCGCTTCTAGCGCTTACCGGTACGCGTACCGGGGAGCGCACCCTGCTCGCCACGGAAGTGCGCGAGGGGAAAGCTGATTGGCTCTTGGGTGTCTGTCAACATTCTAAATAGTCGGGAGAGTCCGCTATCTTGTGTCTCGGTAGAATCGAGACACAAGAGGTGAGAAAAAATGGGGGGAAATGATTAAAAGGGGGCAGGGTAGACCCCCCTGACCCCCTAGATTTTCTGAGGGGGGCCTAGAAGGACCCTGAAGGGCAAAAAAACTATTTATTTTTTTAATAATTTTCCCGGGGTAAGCGCTGGGTGCGTTTCCATGTACGCTTCCAGGTACGCGTACCCTGAGCGTAGCACAGGGAAAAACAGTGAAAGAAAATAGTGTAAAATAAGAATTTGGAGTGCTTAGAGGTAGGGTAGCTCTAAAAAGAGCTGTTGTGTTATGTGGGTGATTTAAGTACCTACAAGTAGGTACCGATGCAGAGTCTAAAATTCAAGAGAAAGACTCTGTTCACCTCATCTGAGAAATGTACACCGTGTCCTCTGTAGATATCTTGCATGTTGTAATGCAAGTTATTGTGGTATATGGAACTCATACCATAATCTCTCAGGAAAGCAGGAACTGATCCTTTTGGGACCGCCTGAGAAGGCCTAGGGGGTGAGGGGTACTCTACTTTGCCCCCTTTTCACGTTCTGAACTATTTTATTTTACTCTCTTCTGTAATTACACAAAATGGCAGCGACAGGATGCATCAGAGACAGACAGTGAGAGAAAGGAGGCCGGAGATGAAGAAGAGATGTCAAATACACATTGGAGATAATATAGTGGGAGAAGGGAAGTAAATATGAGTAAACTTACTATGTAACATAAAAATGTTGCACTCTATACTATAAGTCTCATTTTATACTACAATCACTTCGCTACAACCTCATAAATTAAAAATAAAAATGAATAATGTCTCAAACAATTTTTGATTTCTAAATATAAATTTATTCTTCTGAATTTTCATAATTTGAAAGAACTAGTAACATGTCCTCATCAGGAATTTCCTCTTCAATCATCTCATCAGGAATCTCCTCATGAAAAGTCTGCAATGATGATTCTTGTAACTCTATGGTCTCCAAACATTCGATAAATTCGCCGTCAAGAGATTGATCAAAAAAATCATTCAAGTCATCTCCTCCTTGTGAGAATATTTCATTATTGGTGCTGTCAATTTCAATAAATGTAGTGGATAATTCAAAAGAAATTGCCACGGTCTCTTCATTGTGATCCATTTTATTTTGAAATTTCTTGCTGTAAATTGCAGAAAAAAATAATCACTTTCATTTATCGTTTTTAGTAATACATAATATAAAACTAACTTTATCAAGTATTTAGTATAACAGAAGGACTGTAAATAAATAACAGAAAACATTTTTCAAATTATCTTAAAGTGTACAACATAGTTCCCCTTACAAATTAACAACTCACCTTTTTGAAAGTAGGAGAAGCGTTAGTACTGTGAAAATCAAACACCAGAAATTGAGCGCCAAAAATTCCTCACAAATGTACCTCAGACAGTAGTATCACAAAATGGCTGTGGTTTCCTCTCATTTTAGATATATACATAACCAATTAACTTTCATCACACACAAATACAAAACCAAAGTAACATTTTAATTGGTTCTAAATTTCAACACTTTCAAATGTGTTTTCCCCATGCAATTTTCCATAGGACATTTAGATACGTCTACAGCCTGAATGGCTGAACGGAATTACACCAAACTTGGCAAAATGGTACATCAAACCTAGGGGGTCAGGGAGGATCTACTATGCCCCCTTATGGTCATTTGCCCCTTCGCTTTGGCCTCCTCTTGTCTCTCGATCCTACCGAGAGACAAGATGGCGGCCGCTACGGACTGTTTGGAATGTTTACAGACGCCGGAGAACCAATCAGCTTCGCTTCACAAAGCTCCGTAACGCGAAAAGTACGCGAAGCGGAGCGCTGCCCGGTCCGCTGTCACAGATATATATCTTTTTTTGAACGTTAATTTCTCAAAATCCACTGGAGCACATATATTGAGACATAGCAAAGGGACATCGGGCTACCAGTACCTACAATTTTGCCAAGTTTCGTGCAAATCCATTCAGCCGTTCGATTATTATTATTTTTTATTTTTTTTTGCCCCGCGGGGCCCTTTTAAAACCTCCACATCAAACCTAGGGGGTCAGGGAGGATCTACTATGCCCCCTTATGGTCATTTGCCCCTTCGCTTTGGCCTCCTCTTGTCTCTCGATCCTACCGAGAGACAAGATGGCGGCCGCTACGGACTGTTTGGAATGTTTACAGACGCCGGAGAACCAATCAGCTTCGCTTCACAAAGCTCCGTAATGCGAAAAGTACGCGAAGCGGAGCGCTGCCCGGTCCGCTGTCACAGATATATATCTTTTTTTGAACGTTAATTTCTCAAAATCCACTGGAGCACATATATTGAGACATAGCAAAGGCACATCGGGCTACCAGTACCTACAATTTTGCCAAGTTTCGTGCAAATCCATTCAGCCGTTCGATTATTATTATTTTTATTTATTTTTTGCCCCGCGGGGCCCTTTTAACACCTCCACATCAAACCTAGGGGGTCAGGGAGGATCTACTATGCCCCCTTATGGTCATTTGCCCCTTCGCTTTGGCCTCCTCTTGTCTCTCGATCCTACCGAGAGACAAGATGGCGGCCGCTACGGACTGTTTGGAATGTTTACAGACGCCGGAGAACCAATCAGCTTCGCTTCACAAAGCTCCGTAACGCGAAAAGTACGCGAACCGGAGCGCTGCCCGGTCCGCTGTTACAGATATATATCTTTTTTTTAACGTTAATTTCTCAAAATCCACTGGAGCACATATATTGAGACCTAGCAAAGGCACATCGGGCTACCAGTCCCTACAATTTTGCCAAGTTTCGTGCAAATCCATTCAGCCGTTCGGGCTAAAAGTGAGGCCAACTGCCCTATGGAAATTAACATTGGAAAAACGCGTTTTGGGACCCCCCTTTTTTCTCGGCCCCCCCTTGACGAACCCCCCCCAAATTTCCAGGGGCTGCTCAGGAACAAAATGTTCCATTTTCCTGAAAATTTCTGCCAATTCCGTCCACAAACGCCAAAGTTATTAGACATAGAATTTTCAAAAATCCCATAGAGAAAAAATCCTAACTATATATACCTACTGGCGACCGCCAGTAGGTAATATTGATATGAAGTTTGGCACACATTATGATTGTCTTCAGTTGTTTACTGATATAGAGGTTGGCAACAAGAAATAAGACGATGGAGCCAGATCTACGAAGCATTTTACCATTCGCAATGGCCCTTGGATGTGGACAGGAACCTTCTGTGCTCCAGGTCAGAAAACATTAGGCACAGCACAACAGCATGCACCGACTTCCAGACGTACACTAGACTACATCTTGTGTGTGATACATGGCCGCCACCAATATGGTTGGTGAAATGCCTGTCAATAACACTCAAAGTTGGCAATATAGTATGTATGACTGCTGTTGGGTCCTCAACTGCCCATCAAGCTCTGGGGTAACCCACATCCAGTAAGTGGGCCATTGGGGGGGTCAGGGTCCAATGTGCAGCCATTTCGCATTGGGAGGACTTCCCCAGCTGGACATCCATGATCTTCTGGGTCCAGCACCACAGGTCCTCCCACCTCTTACTGCAGTGGACACTAGACCAGTTAAAGATCCCAGGGTGGCACTTTCCGCGCGATGGCTCTCCAAATGGCCTTCTTCTGAAGGGTGTTGACCTTTATGGATGTAATAGCTGTAGAATCAATTTGTAACTGGAGGTTTGAGGATAAGTGTAGAGTTAGTACACAATTAGTTGACATCTATCACAAGCATTCTTCAAGAGCCAGCATAATATATTGTGTCCATGTCACATGCTAAGCACAAGTAAATCATGGATATACACTTTTGTGGTCATCTGATGACTAACCTGAACCCTGGTCACGACCATCACTGTCTGAGGCAGCACATTTACATCATGTAGACCAGGGTAATCCTACATGGAATGTGATGTGAGGTACCATGACACACAGCACACCATCTGAACCTTCTGAAGGGTAAACTACCTGTGCATGATTGTCCAGACATCTTTCCTGCCAAGCTTATTGCATTGATGGATATGGCCCACAGAAACGAGTGCCATACTATGAACAGTATCCTCAGACTAACATCACAATGTAAGGGCTGTTATGTGTGTAACTGAGAGCTACTTCTCTGGGTGATGTGTGTGCAAGTGGACTAAATATTGCGATATCTTAGTCCATCAGAATAAGTTTGTGTGGTATGTACTGCCATTACAAGACATGCCTTTTGATAGGAAATATTGTAACCAAACATGTTTTCAGGAGTAACCCACTATCTACACTGTTCATGTCTCAGATGTGCAATAGTACTGTACAGTGGAAGCACCACTATTGGAAAAGTGTCAACAGACCTGTGTGAGAATGGGGACTGTCATTAGTGACAGACACAACTTCACACTCTGGGTCAATGGAAGGAAGTACCAGGTTAGGGGTCACCTCAGTCACCATTCCATATATCATTCATGTAACAGCTATCGGGATTACTAGTGATACAGATAACTCTTTCTGGGTATGTCCATGAATCAGCAGGTGTACAGGTACATTACTCTGTGCTTCTGTTTTCCTGCCAGAGTAAATGAGCCAGGCTGGGCACTAGCCCAGACTGCCCGCAAATCATTGTCAGGCCTTTCTTTCTACAGGCCCACACATGAACCTCACATTTCCACCAATTCAATACATAAAAGTGAATCTTCTGCCCCCCTCATATGTGAGCATACGGTTCTATGGCACTCTGAAGGGGTCTGAGAGGCATAGCTAACTCTGAGACAGCTGTTTTACAAAGTCTGATGTGGGCTGAGTGATCTGTGGGACGGTACACATGGCCAACATCATCCTCCCGTGCTCATAAAAATATACCGATATGGCTCAATGTGTAAAGCCTTTAAATAATTATGCACAGGTTTTATATAGCGCTGCTGGACCCAAGAGTATCAGAGCGCTTTACATGGTAAATAAACATGCTAAAATGCAAAATACAATTGTCAATGAGCAGAAAAATTAAAACAAGATAAAAACATTGCGTTAAATGGGTGAAGGGGGCAAAGGAACAGAGGGATAGTAGAAGGGACAAGGGGAGTTAAAAATTAGAGAGAGAGCGGGGGGTGAAGTGAGGGAGAGTGAGTGGAAAAGGGGGAGAGTGGTTAGGTAATAATAGCAAATCAGAGCAGAGAGGTAGAGAGCGGGGACAAAAGTCAGTAACATTAAGAACCCCAATATTTATTGAGGAGGAGAACTTTGAGTCTTGTTTTGAAGAGATGGTAAGAGGGTTTGCAGTGAAGATCTTTGGGGGGTGAATTCCAGATCGTAGGAGCGTTACCAGAGAATGCACGAGATGGGTCTTATTGCATTTTAATCTAGGAGGGATAAGGACAAGGGAGTTAGTGCTCCTCAGGGACCTGGAGCCCCCTGCCTTTTGTAGTTTGCTTGAAAGGTAGGAAGGGGTGTTTTGGTGAAGAGCTTTGTGCGTGATGCAGGCAATCTTGTAGGTGGATCGACCTTCAATTGGTAGCCAGTTTAGGTTTTTAAAGACAGGAGAGATATGGTCAAATTTTTACAGTCAGAAATAAGTCTGGCAGCTAGGTTGGCAGTGGTTGGTGCTACTGTGAAGACATCTGAACGCACTATATCGGTGGAACGCAATCTAGAAATGACCAATTGCCGATCGGCCAACATTGTATATGTGTTCTTATTCCCCTGTGATCTCCCATATGTCGGGGAAACGGGACGGGAATGCTGTATTAGGATGGGAGAGCATAGATCAAATATCCGAAATAAAAAACTGTCGGCACCCATTGTCGCCCACTGGCTCGAGAAATCCCACTCGGAATTAGACGTTAGGTGGTTTATACTCGAAAAAATCAAGGCCAAACCCGGAGTAGACCCCACAAGCCTCCGCAAAAAACGGGAGGTATTTTGGATCTTCATGTTGAATTCTGTCTCTAAGGGCCTCAATGAGGAATGCCCATGGCACAATACTTTCATATGAAACCATTGCCTCCTGGACCTGGTTTTGCCATGTTTTGGGAAACAACTCAAAAAAGAATACTGATTCAGACATTGAAATATATTTGATCAGTACAACTTATTCTGTAACCCTATTTGACCCAATCATTTCCTGTCCTTTTTCTCATCTATGGAGAAGCAAATTTAAAGTTTATTGCGGGGAAAAATAATGTTGTTATTTGTCTAATTTTTGACCGATCCAAGATGGCGCCCAATAACAACCAAATGAGAAATGGTCGGCTTTCTAGATCCATTCCCCTAGCACGCGGGCCGATGGACTCTCAAAACATCACTAGAGGGCGACCTAAATGGTGATCCAGAGATAGTCCCTTTTTGACTTCCAGGAAGGATTGCCACCTGGAACCAATACAACCTAAATCAGCATGGCTTATAAACGGGAAGTTATACTACCGAAACTCCTCTGGGGATCCTGCTTCGCGTCGGGACCAGGACCGGGCCCGGCGGCTTTAAATTCCCATTTCCGAATGTTTTTACGGTAAGCCACGCTCAGGAACACTACAGGTTTTATACTCTGAAGCGCCCCTACGGAGAGTCTATAGTCACCAATGTGTCCTTACCTTCCTTAACAGATCTACCCTCTCAACCTGACATCCTGATTAGGACCGCCAGATCAATGGAAGTACCCATTCCTTCCCCGCCTTGAATCAGCTACGATCGTACTACCAGGTGAGCACAAGAAGTCAATTCTAGCGTAGCGAGCCCCTAGCCTAGATTTAGGGCTAATGTGAGAAGTTAACACTTCGAAATCTCTTGTAGTGCACCTAGCGTCTTAACTTCCGTATCTCAGAACTTCCACCTACAATAGGAAGTAAACAAGGACATTTTTATTATTTAGAGATAAAGATCTTGTATCTCTGGCTGACAGCATGTAAAACCATACTTATCCCCTTTGTGAATGATTAAACTGGGTCAGCGTGGCTTTTCACGTATAAAAGATATAGATCTTGCTCACGGGACGACAGCATGTAAAACAGTGTCCACATGTTTTTCGAGTAAGAAAACTAAATTAGCACGTCCGTTTCCCACAAAAGATATAGATATCGGTTCCGGAGCGGCAGCGTGTCAAAAAGCTTTTAGCTGTTTTTCGATTGAATAAATTAGATTGGCGCGCCGTGTCCATATAAACATTATTCTGCTCTTCTGTCCATAGTCTATGTACTGGCACTACCGGAGTGAACTAGAAAAGAATAGCCTACCGATTGGAGCGGAAACACCCCATAACCTCACGGCTTTTTAGTAAACTGCACTGACCTCAAGAAATTGTGAAGCAGGATAAACTTGGCTCTATAATCCCGGGTACGTGGTGGTCATTGTGCTCCCAAACTCTACACTTGGCCTTTGAATCGCTAAGTTGTTTGAGAGATATCAGCATATTAAGAACCCCTTTAGATGTTATAGGTGGCGATCTAGGAGGACCCTCATTCCATCCTGTGCCCTCTGGAACCTTTCCCATCCATCCATCTAGAAAATTCCCCGAGGGATTATCAGCGGGGGACCAATGTAAATGTGATTGCCACACTATCCAGTAAGTAGATCTACAGCTGCTTTATATTAAACAAGTGAGTTCCCTTATTTTGACAATATGTTTTGGGATTCCACTCTCTATATTGGCCTACACGACTATCCATAAGAGAGAGTAGATATACTATTGCTCTCGATACCACTCTCTCGTGCCCCTCTTTTTCGCAATGAAGTCTTAGGAAGGGGAGAATTAGCTTCCCACACAGTCTATATCAAGCACAATGGAGGTCGCTTCCTAACTCCATACAGGAAGCCTCTGATGACGCCAACCTAAATGGTGAATGAAAAATAAGAGATGATGAATGAGTGTGTGAATGGATAAATGTGGAGATATCCACCCCAACCCTGATCTAATCATGTAGATCTTTGTTTTCTCCCTCCTTGGGAAACTGTAAATTTCGGGAGTGACGTTTGCAACATCAGAGCCTGGACTTATTGATTCAAAATGATGAAATTAACCTTTATAAAAGAATTGTAATGTACGAACATGCATATATTTGATAATTCAATGAATTTCTCAAAACTATAATGAAAAAATGTTTTTTTATTCACAGCTTGTTTGTTCCCCTCTCTGGTCGTACACCCCCCTGCCCTGAAGAAGGTGTGGCCTACTTTGGCACCTAACACCGAAACGCGCGTTGGCGTTATCTATCTGGACAGCAGTAACATAGTCCTTGTGGACTATATAATATTTTTTTTCATCCATTCTGCGTCCATATTACACACCCCTGCTTAAGCAATCTTTATTCCATTCTATTGCAGCTGTGGGTGATCCCCTGTATGTCACAGTATGAATGAATGAGAATGTGAGTAAAATAGTAAGTTTTGAAGTTTGTGTGTGAGCTACCCCTGTGATTACGTGATTGGGAGGAACACTTGTATATATTTTATCCACTCTCTCTATAGATCTATTTATTGATCTCTATGTTATCAGATTTGAAAAATGTATGTATATGGAAAGTGTTTCATAAAAATAATGAACTTGAAAAAAATTATATGAAAAAAAGCAATAAAAGGATGTTGTATCTAAAAAAATCAGTAAAAAGTCTATGGCTCTGTTGGTATGTTGATGTCACCCCACACATAATCCTGTGGATCCCTATTGGGACCCCTGATATCCAATTTGGCGGGGTTTTTGTTTTCTATTTTGTTGTATCTAATTGAGATAGAACACATTTTTAAGGGCTTTAGAGAGGAGAGGAAGGTTTGAGATAGGGCGTAGATTGTTCAGGTCATTAGGGTCAGCGGTGGGGTTTTTAAGAATGGGGGAGATTTGACCTAGCTGAAGGGAGGCAGGAACACAGCCAGTGGACAGTGAGGAGTTGATGATATCGGTCCGTAATGGGGCAATGATGTATTTGAGTTCTTGAACTAAATGGGCGGGGAGGGGGTCTTTGGAGTGAGAGGATGGTTTGAGTTTGGAGATGATGTTAATGATGGTGGTTTCTGATATTGGACTAAATTCAATCCCTAAGGCCTTGTTTTTGGAAACGAGATCAGTCCGAGATGAGTCAGGATGGGGTAAAGCAGGGAGGGGTTGAGATGAGTCGAGATGGGGGGAGAGGAGGCCAAAAGTAGATTAGGAATGTTCGGGAGGGGGATTTGGTTGAGGGGAGGTTGGAGACAGAGGGGGGGAAGAGAAAGATAGTTCAATGTTGTTGACTTTATTAAAAAAGAAGCTGGCAATTTCTTCGCACCTTTCCACAGAGGCTGCTAATTTAGGAGGGCCAGAGGAAGTTTGTTTTTTAACGATGTTAAACAATTCTCTGGGGCGGTTTCTGGCCTGGTCAAGTTGTGAGTGGAGAAAAGAGGCCTTTTCGTTGAAGATATGTTTTTTGTAATGGGCTCTGGTGGTTCTCGGGAGAGCCAGGTTGTCAGCGGAGGGATGACTCCTCCAAGCACGTTCTGATTGTCTGAGGGCCCGTCTTTCATTATTGAGTTTGGCGTTGAACCAGGCCTTGGGAGGGATGTTTTTTAGTTTTTTTGTAGTTTAATTGGGGCAATTAGGTCAAGGGCACCCAGAATAGAATTGTTGTAATGGTCAGTAAGGTTGTTAGTGCTATAAGAGGGAGGGTGGACAAGTTAGCGAGTTTTAATTGCGGATTCCAATTTGCCAGGTGGGATAAGGTGCAGATTTTGAGTGGGTTTCATAGGTAAAGTACTAACGGAGGAGGGGCGAGTGATGGGGAGACTCAGGGTGAAAAGGATGAGGTGGTGATCAGACCAGTCTACAGGAAGAATATTAGAGAGAGAGGCCAGATCCTTGCTCGTCACAATAGCATCAAGGGTGGCACCTTTGGTGTGAGTCGGTGCATGGCAGAGTTGGGTCAGGTCAGTGATGTCTAAGGTTTCTTTAAATAGGATGACAGTAGGGTCATCAGTTTTGTTCCAGTGGATGTTGAAATCACCAAGGAAGAGATTCTTGGAGTGGGAGAGCGATGCTTGAATAATAAGATCGGTCATCTCTTCGGTGAAGGAGAGACCATTCCCAGGGGGGTGGTAAATGGTGGGCAGTCGAGTGGTGGGAAAGCTCGGAAAGGAGAGGTCGGCGCAAAGGTATTCAAAGGACGAGGGGTCTTGGAGCTGGACAAGTGAGACGTCAAGTTCATCCTTAAAGATAAGGGCAAGGCCTCCTCCTGTTTGCTCGATTCTATCTTTCTTAATGATAGAATAGCGTGGTGGGATGAGCAAGTCAAGGATAGGAGTGGAGTGGGTGGTGAGCCAAGTTTCAGTTAGGAATGCAATGTCTATGTTTTCACTGAGAATGGTTTCCGCAATCTCAGTTGCGTGGCAGGAGGCAGATCTGCAATTTATCAACATGCAGCAGAGGGGGGAGGGTACAGGTAATGGTATGGGGGCTGGGGGGATAGGTCTGAGTAGTTGGGGAGGCCTAGGAGATGTCGGGAGAGGGGGGAGTCGGTTCGTTCCTAAGAGAACTGGGATAGAAGATTGACAGATAGAGGGGGTAGTGTGCAAGGTTGAAGAGGGAGAGACAGGGGAGTTCCTAGAAAAGTTAGCTCATGAGATTGTAGGGCGAGTATCTTGTTGAGGGGGGCAGGTCGTGTTAGTATTGCAGGGTGGGACGCTTAGGGAGGGATCTGTGTGTTTGGATCGGGTAGTGTAGTTACAGGGGAGGGGAGGAGTTTCAGTGTTGGTAACAACAATAGGCGGTCTGTTTGTGGGTGGATTGAGATGAGTGTCGATGTGCGACGGTAAGGTGCATTGTGAGTCGATTGATGTGTGGTCAGGATCTGGGGGGTGGCCTATTAGAAGGAGTGAGATGTCACTCCTGAGTGAGGAGAGTTCTAAAATGAGGGCTGAAAGGAGAAGTTCAACTTTAAGGAGTGTTTGAGTAGGAAAAGAGGAGTGAAGTGCATCGGTTATTTTAAGGAGATTGGTAGGGTTAGAGTTAACAAGGGGGGGGGTATAACCGGGAGTTGGAGGGGGGAAAGCCTGGAGGGGGGGTATATAATGAGGGGGAGGAACATTTTTAGTAGCGGGTATACAGGAGGTAGACAAAAGAGAGGCATTCCATTTAGGAGGCCAGATAGGTGAATGAGGTGGAAAGCCAGTGAGGGTTGGTATACCTGGTGTGTTTTAGATTGTTGGAGGGAACAAGGGAGAGTGAAAGGAGGGTATCGGTGGAGGATAAGGGGGAGGTGATGTATTGTGGGTTTTGGGCTGCGGACCTAGTGTATTGTGGATTGTTAGAGGGAACAAGGGAGAGTGAGAGTGGGGTATCGGTGGAGGAGCTGATGGGGGGTGTGTGAGATGGTAAAGCGAGGGGGGAGAGGAAGTAGAGCATCAGAGGGTGAGGTGGTGTGGGAGTGGCAGTCAGAGGGAGGGAGGAGGATAGGAGAGAGAGAATTATTAGAATGGGGGATATCAGGGGGTAAGTAGGTAAGGCTGGAGGAGTCACTGAGGCATTGGATAGGGTAGAGGATGATGGGGGATTATTCAAGAAGTGGTCAAAAGGAGGGGAGTGAGTGGCAGAGCATCGGGAAGTCGGGGTTAGAGAGGGAGCCTGAGTAGGTGTGAAGGTATCAGGTGAATTGGGCAGTTTAGGGGAGTCATGAAGGGGTGTGGGAGAGTCATATGTTGAGGGAGATGGAAGGGGGGAAGTACATAGGAGGGCTGGGAGACAATAGGGGACTGGGAGATATTAGGAGACAGGGAGACAAGGGTGTCGTAGCAAGTTATAATGTTGAGGGCGAGGGTGTTAAGTATAGATTGAGAATAATCTGCTTGATTGTGGGAAGAGCAGTGCGCAATGGTGTGAGGGGGTAAAGGTGTAATGAGGGGAAGGAAATCATTATTAGTAAACGTGATGGAGGCGGGAGAGGTCGACTGCTGTTGGGAAAGGGTAACGATGTTGGGTGTAAAAGAAGAGGAGGGTGAGTCAGGAGGAAGAGATAGGTGAGTAGGAGAGACGATGGGAGGTGGAGGAACTGAGAGTTGAGGAAAGTCCAGGAGAAGAGACAGGGGGGCCGGGGATGAGATAGGCGTATTTGAGACTAGGGGTTGGAGGGGTGAGAGGGTAGGGTTCAAGGATTGCATGAGGGATTAGGATAGAGAGCTGAAGTGGGATTCAAAGATGTGGAGGTCGTTTTCAGAAGCTTGGATGAGAATGTTTCCGGATTTGAAGATGGAGATATCAATTTCTCCCGGAAAAGAAGGGGAGGGAGTGATGGAGAGTTTCAGACCGTATGGGATATTGCAGGAGTTAGTGATAGGGAGGTGTCGGAGAAAAAGGCTTTTCCATTTGGAAGTGCCTTTGGTAAAGAAGATGTAGTTGGTGATAATGGAGGAATTAAGGGTATTATGGTGATCAGCAAATAGGGTTTCTGGGTGGAGACAGAGTAGTTTGTGCTTGAAGTTTTTCTTGCCATGTTTGGAGAGATGTGAGGGGTAGAGGATAGACCAAGAGTTAGGGCCGAGTTTAGAGATGGGTGAAGCAGATATAGTGGGGGAAGCGTGAGGGGAGGCATGATTAGGAGTATACAGGGAGAAAGTAGGAGCAAACATGTTAGACCATATCAACCACAAGGCAAGACTGAGTGGGGGGGTCAGGTAGCGTTTTAGGAAAAGCAGACTCAGGCAGAGAGAGGGGTAGGAGAGGCCAGGCGGTGGCAGCCAAAGGGTGTCAGGTAGCGTTTAGCCAAAGCCGACACATACAATTAGAGGAGTGGGTGAAGCCAGGCAGAAGGACAACGTGTAGAGGGGCAGCAAATTCAAATATAATTTACAGGAAAAAGAGGAGGAATGCAAAATTAAATTAACGGGGTATATCAAAATAATAAGATAATAGAATGTGTGGAGTACATTAATAAGGTTTGTTGTGCATGACAAAAAAGACGGGGAGTAAAAATATGTATAGCCAGGGGTAGATTACAATAATAAGGACTGGGGATGAGCTACATAAAAGGTCAAAATAAGGGGGGATAGTATTGACATACAGAAAGCACAATGATGAAATGACAACAAATCGCAACGAAGAATTAATCAAGTGCATAAAATCACGTAATAAACTGTAGGTATAGACAAATTACAATTTACAGATTACAAAGTCTAAAACACGGGGAGCCAGCTCCGTATCCCAGCTAAGCCGTGAGGAGAAACACGCAAACAATCCTAGAGAACAGCAACATAGAGAGTCATGGAAAGTGAAGGTAGGTTATTAGGTTGCCAACAGGATAAGAAAAGCAGTAGAGACAGTATCAGCAAGCTGATCTGGTATTTCTGCAGACCAACAGGAACTTATTGGAAGGTCTAGACAGAGGCTAGAGGAAATAAGTGGGACGATGAAAGGAATCAAGCCACAGGTGGAGCTCCAGGCTAAGGTAGATAATATAGAGTTCTGTTAGTTAGCCATAGAGGAAAGATCAGAAGTGGTGCAGATTGATTCCTAGAAGAACACATAAAAGAGATAGGTCTGTATTCCCTAGGGAAGCTCAAACCCTTCGTTTTCTGCCCTGTTTAGGCTTAATTTGCAATGTTACGTAAGTAGTGTTGATGGTCTGGGCAGAGCATTGATAAATAATGAAGGCCGTTCCAAGATGGCCACCGCATTTGCATTCCTTGTTGTGTCTACTTTTAATGGCTATTGTTGTAGGAGGTAGTCGCCATCTTCCCACTGAGTGTTTACTGTCCTCGAGGTAGTGAATGCCCAAAATGGGGGATCTACACCCCGAACACTGGGGGAACCGCCATCACACTCACCATTCAAAACCACAGAACAGAGCAGCCGACACCGGAGGCAGCAACCAGTTCACCACAGCATCAGCAGGGGCCCTCAGTAAATTCCAGTGAAGCGAAGAAGAATGCCAACCCGACCGGACCGGCGAGTCAACACGTCCTCAGCAGCAGGGGGCAATGTGGGCAGAGGAACCGGAGATCGCAGCTGGGGGCTGAGGCGGCCCGAGCGGGGATACAGCCTGTCCCGCGGGGCCTCCGATCGGGACAATTGTGTCTCAAGGGCTTCCTCCGTTCCCCAGGTGATGCCCTTCAGAGACAAGCTCCTGTGTCTCCAACGATGAGCAGCAGTCCGCAACTAGCGAAACCAAAACTCACAGTTCTGCCTGGAGCCTCCAAGATGCCAGCAATGTACCGTGGGGGCCTCTCTTCGGGACACCTGTGTCCCAAGGGAAAACGCGCCACCGTCTCATCAGAGCAGCAGAGGATCGCAGTCCCGGGAGCCTAAGGAGCTCCCGCAGCAGTATGACGATGAGTCGCTCAGCCTCAGGTGCACGGGCCCAGACCCGCCCAGCCCGCACCTCTCCGATGATAGTCTCCTGGGGGCCGTGCAGTGCTGTCCACAGGGGCACCGCAACCCGAGGGCAATGCGGGCAGAGGAACCAGTGATCACACCCCCGTCCCGTGTCCTGTGATGACCTCCGGTGTGACGATCCAGCGATGTGGCCAGAGGATCCTGGGGTGATCGGGGCGGCGCAGTCCAGGGGGGCACTGAGCAGCCTGTGGGTGAAGTAGCGAAGATCCTGTGGCCTTGCAGTGATTCAGCATGACCAGTGTACGCCTCAATCACCGGAGCGGCGAGTCTGGAGAGGAAAGGTAGGGCTGTACGGGTGTCGGTCTTCCCAGGGTAAGCTGATTTTTCCTTCGTTATATCAAGGAAAATTAGATGGTAGTCGGGTGGCCGGTGGGTGGATAGCTGGGTTTAAACAGGGATTTAAACTGCTTTTAGTTATCCCGAACCCAGGAGCTCTTGCATCGAGCTCCTCCTTGGCGGCCATCTTACGACCAGTTGTCCATGATTTGAGAACTCATTGGAGCTACTATAAAACTAAAGCTCTGCATTGAAATATGCATGTAACAGTAGTTGAAACCACCCTTATCACACATTACAATGCTAGCCTTCTCTCCACAAAGTACAGGGCCCCATAATCCATTACGTGTGTGTCCTATGTGGGCACCACACAATATATGCAATCAACATAATGTGCCTATGATCAGTGGCACATTGTAGCCTATGGGAGTAGAAAGGAATAGCGTGAAATAGGTATTTGAGATAATTACCTGTCCCTCTGGTGAGCCATAGAGCTCATCATTCAGTAAAAGGACCTCATCAAGAAGAGACAGGCCCTGTCACTTGCATGGCATGCCATGATTGCTCCCAGAGGTGGCAAACAGCAGCAACAATGGAGGAGGTGTTGATAAAAGCAGTGTCAGGAGGCAAGTGAGGTATTTGTCAAAGCACAGCATACTTGTACGCCAGGTACGGGGTCATTCGCATTAGCACATACAGTCATAGTAACAGTCACTATCACCAATATTAGCCTATGGCTGTGTCCGCCACGCATGCGACCACCCAATGTGTGGTCGACTTCCACCGGCGGCAGATGTTTTAAATATCGTATTAGCGAGTTCAGGCATCCGCCATTTTATCGGTTGGGAAAACAATATTGGGAAAAGTTAAGGGCATCACAACCACTACAGATGAGGGCAAAAATGTTTACATTTGAAACAATGCGGCCAATTTACAATGTGACGCAACTCGGGAGAGGCGTCACATTGTAAAGCCCTGCATCACATTATAGCTGCGTCAGGTATAATGTATGCAGGGTGGCTGTACTCACGCAAAAAGCCATGTAGAACTGACACGGTGAAATCTACAACATTTCAATGCGTCACTCTACACCTTCACCGCATAAAAATCCCCATGCCTGCTCAGGCCAGGCGTAAGGAATGACGCAGGGCTTTTTGAATAGGACTCACGTATCCGTTGTGGCGCATTGCTGGAGTTGTGTCACTTTATTGAGCAACTCCAGCAATGCGTCACTTTTGGGGCAACAGATGCGTCAGAATTTCTGTCGCATCTGTTAATCCTTGCGCCATAGAGCACTGTATTGTAAATACAGTGCATCTATGGTGCCGTCAGTTCCTTGAAAATCTGCCCCTAGGAATATATGGGTTTGGCAAGATCTGGGGAAAGGTATATGTTTTGTTAAGTGTAGCTTTATTTTGCTGTAAATGTTGTCAGGGAATGAGTTCTCTATGAGTTGACAATGTGACTTTTGCCATATGTATGGCTTTCTTAGCTAATCCCCTCTATGTTGGTCTATTTTATATTACTTCACCGTGGCATCTTCATTTGGAAGTTGTGACATTAGCAGCTCTATGATGTTGTACAGACGTATGAATTGGACATGGATTTGTCCTGGGAATGTCTGTCACAGAGTTTGGGTGTACAAAGCAGGTATCAAGACAGCTTGCACAGCGATAGGATGGAAGTTACGTGGCTTCAATTGGACTTCTTCTTTGTGGTGTGTTGATCCTAATGCAATATGTGTGCCTTCATGTGATCCAACACAATGTTGTGTTAGGCCCAATTCATGCCATTCTGTCTTCACATGTGCTAATTACTCATTGTGTATGAATTGTATGTAGCTGTTGATGTGCCTCCTCATTCTAGGCCAAAGGGCTTGCGACACATCACTGACATGTGTTTGTGACATTGTAGCCAAATGCAAGCAACACTGGATTGAAATGACCCTGTGGTCAGAAACTTTTGTACTGACATGTGTTAGTATATTTGTTTATTTGATTCGAGGTAGGCAATATAGCTCCAGCTG
The DNA here is from genome assembly GCF_964261635.1 of Lissotriton helveticus. Classification (NCBI taxonomy): domain Eukaryota; kingdom Metazoa; phylum Chordata; class Amphibia; order Caudata; family Salamandridae; genus Lissotriton; species Lissotriton helveticus. Next base: position 562,420,938 of record NC_136057.1, on the reverse strand, counting down.
ATGATATAGACCTAATTTTTTGTTACCTATTATGTAGGATATTGTCAGATGTAATTCCTCCTTCCATGTTCTGAAAGGCTCTAATCGATTATATAATCACAGACACAGAATAACTGAGTCATGTCTTATTTGCTATGTTTCTGTCAGCCTATGATTTGAACAATGGAATAAAGATATTATCAGACCAGAACCTTGTACGTATGTGTTGTTGTGAGATGGTAGTGGTCCTGAGTTGAACTGAACCCTGTTTACATACAACATACTCATACTTCCAGAAGTGCCTAGTTTTGACACTGCAAAGTTTACATGGTAGTACATTCACATTTGTATATGTGAGAATGACCACAATAAACAATGATTGAAGTGAACAAGGATAAGATCAGGAAATGTACTTAAAATTAAACTGTGAAAACCAAAAGAGAAGTATTCAGTCATGGTGGATGAAATCATTGTTGCAGAGTCCAAATTGCCTGGAGTACAAAGTCCAACATACTACTCCCATCAGGTATGGAAAAGTGGGCAGGAATAGTCTACGAAGTGAATGTGTAGCACACTCAGGAGGAAATTAGGGACACGGTTTCTTACTGGAGGTGGTGGGTGTCATCTCCATCACCTGGATGTTTGCGTCCCTTCTTTTTGACAGAGGGTGGAATAAAAGCTGCTGTAACTGGGGTGTCTGCAGGCATGTCTTCCTCTGTCAGTGCCTCCCTTCCTGTGCCTGCAACAGATTATGTCCTGGATGGACTAAGCCTACAGGAAGGGGTAGATGCAGGTGAAAAAGCTCTACAGAGGGTGGTGATGATGTCCAGCAGCACCCAAACCAGGGAGGCCATGTTGGTGTTGATGTCAGTCTCCTTGTTGTGTATGTTAGCAACCTCCTGGTATGTGTCCATCTGCACCTGCCTTGCTCCCGGATTTCGGTCAGTACCTGGCCCATAACACTTTGGGGGTCCTGGTAGGCTCCCAAGACTTGGGTGGTGAAAGCCTAGGTGTATGTGGCCCGAGTGGGCTTAATCTGCAGGCCTACAGTTTCCCTCCCATGAACCCTACACCCATGGGCTTGTGCCCTTGACACAGACTGCACCCTCCCACTGAGTCCTGATTGCTCAGTTACTTGGGTGGTATAACCACCTCAGAATCTGGGACTGGGGGGCACATGATGGTATTGACTTTGCTAGGTGAATAGGTTGGTGGTGCCCTGGTTGTCTGTGTTATTGCAGCTGTGGTAGAAAGTTGTTGTGGGCACAGTGAGCCCCACTGTTTCTGTCTGCCCAGTCTGACCAGTTGGGCCAGGACCATCATCCACATCCACATTTCCTGGAGTGTTGTCATCACTGAGGGCTTCATTCTGGGGTGGAGGGGAACTCTGTTTCATGTCCGACCTCTGTGCAGGTGCTGTTGCCGATCGACCTGTTGAGAAATCGAGAGCATTGTTATTTGTGGAAATGAGGTATCTACATCCACGTCGTTTGTGCCAAAGTAAATGGGGACCTGAACAAAACAAATAGATAGAAATTAGTATTGCCATCTACTTGTGTGGATATGAAGTTAGTTACTAGACATTTGAAGACATTCAATACATTTAGTAGATATCATCAGCTCATTAAATGTGCAGATATTTGGCACTTTGGCTTTAGGGATAGACATGACAGCTCTAAAACATTTTAACCAACACAGTGCAGTCGTAACATGTGTATTTTACCATTCCAATGCTTAGTTGTGTATAATACAGGCAAACATACCGTTTGGTTGTATATTTAGCATTGTTCATCATGTGAGGAGTACAGAGTAAAGGGGACACTTGCCACTGCTAATCAACTGGGTTTTCTTCATAGCTTACATATTTTAGTAGTACACAGTTGTTAGGTTGTCACTCACACCATCAATAGTTTCTGTTGATGAGACTAGGACACCATCAAGCAAAGTTTTCAGACATATATCTGAGTAGGACATTAAATGTACATTGCACAGTCCATGAAAGTGAAACTCAATTGTAACATGGCTGAGAAGTGGGAAGGGGCAAAGGGAGTCTAGAATATTGGTTAGAGATCCAGTCACAGTGCCTTATGGTAGTTGTAGTGCAATCTATCTCAACTTACCAACACTTGACAAGCGGTATCCTGCATGATAAGTGAACATCATTTGTGACATGGCAGGCAAGTGAGAAGGGACAAAAGGAGCATCTTAGTTAAAGTTCCAGTCAAGGGCCTCATGGTAGTTGAAGTCACTTCAATCTCACTTTACCAACACTTGAAAAATGGATTTGAGATGTACCATACATTTATATATTCATACATATCATGGGTTCAGGATTATATATTTCTATGGAAATACACTTGCAGACACCATTCCAACATGTGGCTTGTCATGGAGTTGGATACATGTGCTCCTATATGCAACAGTACACATTGGCACAGACAAACCAACATCTCAGCTACTTTGAGTATTGCTTGTTAGGAAAGTAGATAGGCAACACAATTGCAAAAACAGAGTTGAGAGCAAACAGGACATTGTGATATTGTGACAGTTATTGAAGTGTAACTTACTAGAGTCCACTCCCCCAGCTATTCCTGTCAAGCCCTCAGAATGCAGAATGGCCAATACCTTCTCCACCCAAGGAAAGAATTGTAATGAGGCACTGGGGGGCCACCACCAGTACTCTAGGCCTCCAGGTGGTGGTTGTTGTACCAGGTACGCAACCTCAACCTGAGGTCAGTCCACCTCCTCCTAATGTCATTCTGTGTGCGCAGGGGGGTACCAACAGTATTTACTCTGTTGATTATCTTGTCCCACATTTTTGTTCTCCTACTGAAAGAAGTATGTTGGACTTGGGAACAAAAAAGTTGGGGTTCTACTCTAATGATTTCATCAACCATGACTGTCAACTCAGCCTCAGTGAACCACGTGTTTTTTGGCCATGCATGATGATAAAAGAAAATGTGAGTGACTATTTGAAAGTAAAAACAAACAAGTGATACAGGTAAAAACATGCAAAACTAAAATTACAGGTGGTGGCAAGTAATAAATGTGTAGATGAAAAAGAGGGGTGCCTTCGCTCAAAATGCACAAAACCGTGGTGCCTGTCTTGTGGGCTGCAGTTGAGAAGCAAAAGATCCTGGTCAGGAATGGGGAGTGTTTTATAGTGTAATTTGCAGTTATGTTCACTTGGCAAAAGCACATCAGCTTTGCAGTTTTTAAATCCATCCTATGGTCACTGTTGTGGTGCTTTTTTGCGCCTGTACAGCGGTGGTCTACTGTCATTGGGTAACTGCCGCCAGTGTAGCAACTGACAAAAACCTGTAGAACCCAGAGGGAAACTCTGCCACAGCACCTGGATGAAATAAAGAAATGTATTACATGCACAGGAGCACCAGTTTGGGTACTGAATGCTCAAATAAGCAGAAGTAGAATACAAGAATATATAGTTGCAAACCACATTTTGTTACAATATCTCATGTGTAACAGGAGATGGGGCAGGACATCATATTCTGGCATAATGCACGGAAATGTACAGTACAACGTTACACAACAATAGATCTGGAATACACCTAACATGTACGTGACAAGTCGCTTGTGTCTAAAGTTGGACAGTTTAATAGTTACATTACGCCCAAGTCCAAGTAATAGATGCTGACCAATCCGAATGGTTCACATTATCTTATGTGTGTCTATATATACTTCTGAGGCCTACAAGGCCTGTTGCTAAGGAAAGCAGGCAGAATGCAGTAACATGGAAATGTACTCTCTTGCACAAGCCTTGCAATGTGTTGCGTTACCAGCAGCTTGCTGGCAGACAAAGTGCAAACTGTCTACTAGCACCGTTATATGAGCTCAAGCAATGGTTATCATAATGTCAAGTTATAAAAAATGGGTGTCACCATTGTTATCTAAACTTAGTTTCCACATTCCCGCTGTTTTTGATTTTTTGATAAACAATGATGATTGCATGTTCAAATATTCACATTTTCTCTTTTTCTTCATTTTCTTCTCCCTGCACTCTTTTGAGTATATTCTATGCAGTCTGCCATAGGTCTCACTGCTTAATGAGTTATCCGTTCTGTTGCAGCAGCTATTTCTCACAGCATTTAAGCAAGTTGGACATACTTGTATCAGTACACATAAAGTCAAGAGTGCCACTACACCTATAATTAGGGATTGAAGTAACTATGAACCAAAGCCCCAAAACCGATTTCCTATTGATCCCATATTTCACCAGAGTGTATCCCCTTTATCTCCTTTTGCATCTTGTGTATGTTGTATATTGCATTGTGTATATTGTTGCAATTATCCGGTGTATATATAAACAAGCAGGACTGATGGACCATCTGGCAGACCCCCATTCTTTAGCAAGGATGGTGTCTAGCGCAATTCTATTTTGAATTACTACTTCTCTCCTAGCAGTGAGTTCTTCCTTGATGTGGCCCAGGGCAGTTGCAATAGTCTGCCAAATCCTCTATCAAAATTGCCAGCAGCCCTATCCTATAGGTGGAGTAGATCGACCCTATAGGTGGTACCATAACACCTATAGCTGTCAGCATTTTGGTGCACCCATGGCACAGTTCTCATAAAGCAGTCCATTAGCCTATAAGTGACAACTGAACAACATGAGTGGTTTGAGGTATCACAAGGGAGAGATAGCAGCTACCGTACCGTCCCTCTGGCAGAAAAAAGTATGCATGTTCTCAACATACGAAGAACACCCCTTCGTATCCTATCACCCTTTGTGATAAATGTGAAATACCTTGTTTCATTCCTTCTATATTGGCATAGTTGGAACAGTTGCTAGTACCCATGTTAATGCTTGACTTTTACACCTTCCTGTCCTTTTCTCCACTTGTTGATTTTAGGCCATTATCCTTGGTATTCTTAACAAACCATGTGGCTCTTATTGTGTTCAGTACCAATAAACTGGGGATAGCCAGGTCCTCTGCCCTCTTGTCCCCGGAAGCTAACCATGTTCCTAGGTGATGTCCACTACCCATTCTTCTCCCCTTGTCTTGTTTAAGTTGGTCAATTAGTGAATGGTCACCCCTATCTATTTTCAAGTTCTGTCAAGGTGACTTACCATGTGTGTCCATTACACCGCCCTCCTCCTATGCCTGCCTGGTATGACCGCAAGAAGTCTGTGCAGACACTCTATCATTTTGTTTCTATCCTGCTCAGTTAGGTCTGTTTTTACCTTATTTTCTTTTCCTATTTTTACAGACGTTATATTGCTCCATCAGCACATCTTTGAATAAAGCACATGCAATGGCTTTACCTAGTGGCAAAACATTGTATCTTGCTTGTTCATTAGCAGATGTTGGTGGATGTGTGCAGACATACCAATTGGATATAATCATTACTTCTGCATAGAAGTTTAACATTTGAACATAGTTGTTCTCTGCATAATGTTCCCAGTTGACTTTCTTATTGTTCTCCTGCCCTGCAATCTGTCCTCCTTCTACAACCTCTTCAGTATCTAATTGTTCACCTTGATACAATATCTCAGTTTAATTTATCACTATCTCAGGGTCAGGGCTAGGTATAGCAATGTGATGTGAATACACTATAAGGAACGTAGGTATTATAATGGTGGGAATGGGGTGCATATTGCCACTAACACCCAAATCCATTTCCTTTTATTGTGCTGCAAAGTTTGAGGCATTGTTCCAGGCATTGGTAGGTGTGGCTAGTGTGGCTAGTTGGAAGAATGTCTTAGCTCTTGCTGCTCGGTCACGCTCCCCAGGAGTCCGCTGAGGAGGGTTATAGATCCGCAGTGGTGATACCTGCAAACAGAAAATATTATTCGTTGGTACTTGTCTTCAAGTAATTCGAGAGGTTACCAGCACTTCTATTCCATAGGTACTTAATATGAAGGAAACAAAGTGAAATGGAATAAAATAATGATGCCTCGTTGTCACAGCTTGTAGACTGAGAGGTGGGTGCTTGATGTTATGGATGTCTTTATCGATGCTGTGATGGAATATATGACGTTGCAATGTAAATAATTACAACGCAGTTTTTACATCGCACTTACCATTACCTCACATGATTTTACAACGCATGCCATTACAAAGCATTTTTTTAACTACCATTACAACGCATTCCTTTACAATGCATACCATTACAACACATACCATTACAACAGATAATACTCTTAAGGTAACAGTATGGTAAGTCAACAGATCTGGGTTTAATCCATCACCGTTCTTTAGCCCACTCTGCCACCCCAGCTCTAACAGATTGGTTCAGATGCTCCGTCCATCACCACCCCCTTTTGTACCGCTTTGTACGGCTTTGTTCGCCATAAGTTGGAAGGCTATGCTCAGACGTGAGTCCCTTGCTCACTTTGCCACTGGATTCAAGCAAGCCTGTCTGAAGACAGCTGAAATGCCAGAAACCAGTCCTAGGAAGTTTGTTTCCGGTCCAGGGAAGGCATGGCTTGGCAGTTCGGGTTGGACTGTTCCCTTGAGGCACAGGGTCAGACTGATTTGCATATGGCCATGTCTGAACTGGGGTGGCAGAGTGGGCTAAAGAACGGTGATGGATTAAATCCAAATCTGTTGACTGAGTGTGAGTGTTTGATTGGTTCAGATGCTCCGTCCATCACCACCCCCTTATGTACCGCTTTGTTCACCATAAGTTGGCAGGGTATGCTCAGACGTGAGTCCCTTGCTCACTTTGCCACTGGATTCAAGCAAGCCTGGCTGAAGACAGCTGAAATGCCAGAAACCAGTCCTAGGAAGTTTGTTTCCGGTCCATGGAAGGCATGGCTTGGCAGTTCGGGCCGGACTGTTCCCATGAGGCACAGGGTCAGACTGATTTGCATATGGCCATGTCTGAACTAGGGTGGCAGAGTGGGCTAAAGAACGGTGATGAATTAAACCCAGACCTGTTGACTGAGTGTGAGTGTTTGATTGGTTCAGATGCTCCGTCCATCACCACCCCCTTTTGTACGGCTGAGTCCATTTGCTGAACATGCACACGATAACCAACACATACTTATACTTGTGCATGAGGGGCATGTCTATAAAGTCCATCGGTAGGCTCTCGAAGGGTCCATGTGGGGGAGAAAAATGGCCTGGGGCAGGTGAAGTACCTTTTCCAAAATTATATTGTGCACAAACTGTGCATTGCTTACAAAAGCGTTCAGCTTCTTGGCAAAACTTGGCATTCTACCAATATTGGGAACATAATGTGATGGTCCATGGAAAAGTTTAAAGAAACCAGAACAGAAGTTCCGGATGCTAGGCGCTCATTCCTGTCCTAAAGCTGCCCTATAATCAAATGTTCAAGCCATGTGATTATCAAAATATTGGGGGGTAATGACATCAATGAACATCATTAAACTTCAACACTTTATTGAACAAACAATTTTAGAAGAGGGCAATGAAGATTGGGAAAAATCACTAGTGACAATCAGTCACTTGCAAGTCGAGTTATGTGGAACCCTTAAAGGGTTACGGTCATGTGGGCCCCTGGACCAGTCCACGACATGGAGTCTGGGTGCAAGGTTGTCCTGGCTGTCCTTGGTGTAGAATGGGAGCCACGGTGGTGCTGATTTTACCAGCTTACATGGTGCTGCAAGAAACAGAATGAAAAACATAAAAACACAAGAGATACACAGCTGCTGATGTCAGTTGATCGTTGCACAGTGCTTCTTGTAGATACAAAGTCGAGTGTGGGAGTCGGTTACCGGATAGGTGCCCAACAAGCCTTGGGCAGCGGTAAGCACTTGGAACTTCACTGCGATGGGCAGCTTTTTTTGGATCCAGCAAGCATTTTTACCTTCAGTTTACAGGGGCTAGTGCCACTAGTCCAGGGTAGTCTGAGGGTGCTTTTAGCCTCCACATGGATCCCTCTCATTGGGAGTGCAAAGTTTTAGCCAAGGACGAGGGTAGTTCACTCAGTTCCTAGTCTCTACCTCAGGGACTAAGGATCCCTCTTTTGCTTTGGTGCTGTGGGCAGAGTCCTGTTGTTGGTGACATGGGTTACTTGGTCCTTCTTTGATGCAAGTTGTTCAGATCTGAGGTTATGGTGTCAAAGCGGTCCCTTAAATTGTAGATTTAGGGGAGTTAGGAGTGTGGTAGCTAATACCCAGTGGGCAACTAGTCCCTCAGCTAGTCCGCCCTTGAAGTAACCACATCCGGGGGTGTAGGTCAACTTTTCTACCCAGAACCCTCTTTTCTGCCACTCCTGAAGATAGCAGAAATAAAATTGTGGTTTATAGACCATACTACTGACCCTGTATGTGTGGACAGCCTTCTGAAAGGTGCACACCTTCCTGCATAGCTCATTTCCCACCTGCTCGGGTGCAATTGTGCCTGGGGCAGGATGAGGGCTGTTTCCACCACTGGGAGCCAGCCCTAATGTAAACAGATCTCTATCAGCATGTGGGAAGGGTGTGTCTCTTAGATTAGGTGGAACCTCTGTGTATCTATTTGTTGTGAGCACACAATCATGAAAGGCATCATCTGAGGTAGGGTCATCATTGTCATACTCAGAGGAAAGCAAACAAGCAGGGTTCAAGGTGGTCCACCTTTTAATTATAATATGGAGTGTTAACAGTGTTAGTTCCTATCTGGTGAGATGTGCATTTGTAAGAAGCTAAGTTTTGGTTCTTGTCAATAAGGTGTCGACTGCATGTGGAATATGTAGGATTAGGGTAGGCGCTAGAACTTTGGGGCATATTATCAAGGGGGGCGATAGGCAATTATTGTTGCTTTAGCGACCGTTTTCGGCCGCTAAGCAGCGATAATACTATCGCCCTATTAGCAAGCTGTCGTTAACATCAGCTAGGGACAGCTTATAGGCGATAGCAAGCGGTTTTGGACCAGCTTTGCATGTCAGCGATATTTATCGCTAACGACATGCAAAGTGGGCGTACCCAACCTGTTAGCGACTGAAAGCAGTCGCTAACATCGCTATCGCCTATTACCAACACAGGCGTAGCGATGGAATATTCGCGCTAAGCACGAATATCTCCAAAAACTAACACCTGCTCAGACCAGTTCTTAGCCATTATATCCAATGGTAGGTGGATATAATGGCTAAGACCCTGTGAGTGGTAATGAGTGAATATCGCTGTATTCTCAGCAATATTCACGGATATTGCTGCTATCGCCGGGAATTTTATTGCTTTTGAGATAAACGTTGCTAATAGCACGTTATCTCAGCAATAAAATCCCGGGATGCACGGCGATAAAAAAATTGCCGCTAACCCTACTTAGCGATAAATATCGCTATTTGTTGATAATATGCCCTATGTTCTCAGACTGTTCTTTAGCCAGGGCTGCTGATGCTTCAACATTTAAACATGACAGCAGTTCCACTGCGACAGGGCCTAGGTAGCGGAATAGTAGTCCACTGGGTGATAGAAATAGCTGTGATTTTGTGAAAGTACGCACAATGAGCAGCCTCCTGGGTAACACTGGCTTAATACTACGCTTCGCAAATTGCACGTAGTACAGTATCAAAACTGTGCTTAATCACGTAGCCTAGCAGCTAAATCTACAACATCCTTAAATGTTTTGAAAAAGTAATTTTACATGCTTAAAGGAATATAACCAATTCACAAAAGTGATCTTTGGCAATGAAAACATTAGGCAATGAGAGAGCTGATGATTTTGCGGTCCCCCCTAACCTAGGGGGAGGACCAAGCAGATGCCTTGAACACAAAGAGCATAAACAAAAAGCACATTTTGCTGAACTTAAGTGGTGGTCCATCCTCTTAGGACCACCCCAAACACAGTTATTGGCAAAAAAAACAAACCCAACCAAAGGCCCTGCAAAGCATTATGGGACAAGATAGTATCCAATATCAAAATAATTGTACAAAGAGCTGCAGTTCACCTAGTCGTTACTAGATGTCCCTCACGAGTCAAATGCAAAGCATTGAAACTATTCTTACATCAAGCTGCAGTTCCCCTAGTCGTTACTAGATGTCCCTCACGAGTCAAATGCAAACCATTGAAACCCTTTCATCAAGCATTTGCATTTGACTTGTGAGGGACATGTAGTAACCACCAGTTGAGCTGCAGCTCTTTGTAGAATTATTTTGATATTGGATGCTATATAATATTCACTGCCCACTGCTAATCTCATCCCATAATGCTTTGCAGGGCCTTTGGTTGGGAATGTTTTTTTGCCAATAACTGTGTTTGGGGTGGTCCTAAGAGGATGGGACCACCACCAAATTGTTCAATAAGATGTGCTTTTTTGTTTTCAAGGCATCTGTTCAGTACTCCCCCTAGGTTAGGGAGGATACCAAAATCATCAACTCTCTCACTGCTTACTAATTTTTCAGTTTCACTTGCACTTTAGCATATAAAGATAGAGATACTGATCTTATCATAACTGGTACTGTGCAGGATGCCATTTGCAATTATTTTGCAATTTTTTTACAGTGCAGACAAGTACACATTGTCATCAGCAACGCTACGCAGACTACGTGTACTACGTGAAATTCAAAGTATACTACGTGAAGCTACGTGTAGTGCTGCTACGGAAACTACGCCCAGGCCTACGTCCAGTGCTGTACTCAAGGCATTCTTTAGTGATACAAATGCTAAAATTGATTCTGTAAAACCCTGTGGGAGTCTTTCCCACGTAAATCTTTTCTGCTGGAATTGGAATGCAAAAATATATTGGGAATCAGGGTGCAAAGGAATAGTAAAGAAAGCGGAACTGTGATTTAGTACAGTAAAATGTGTTGCTGTAGCTGGGATGCTTGCCAATATGGTGGCTGGGTTGAGGACCACTGGGAATGATGGGACCACTATTTTGTTCAATTCATTGAGGTCTTGTGTGAGGCGGTAAACAGGGGCCCCAACTGGGCCATTGGAGGCGTTTTTTACCGGAAGTACAAGTGTTGTACAGGTGTCTTTTATCACTGGTGCTATGCCTTCAACCACTAGCACCAAGGACGCCTTCAAAAACGCCACCCGCACTCACCACCAACTAATCCGAAAGGCCAAGAAAACAGCATTCAAGGATCGACTTGACAACAACGCCCACAACAGCAAAGAACTTTTCAACATCGTCAAGGAATTTTCCAATCCCTCGGCCAACTCCAACGACATCACCCCCTCTCAAGCCCTTTGCGACTCCCTAACCTCATTCTTCCACAACAAGATTGCAGACATCCACAACAGCTTCAACAACCAACCCGGAGACCAACCCACCCAACCATCTGCTGAACATTCTCCCCCCGTGAACACCCTTAACGTCTGGAACCCAATCTCCACTGAGGACACAATCCGCCTAATGAATTCCATCCACTCAGGATCCCCCACAGACCCTTGCCCTCACCACATCTTCAACAAAGCAGACTCCGTCATAGCACCGCACCTCCGAGACGTCATCAACTGCTCCTTCAACTCCGCCACCTTCCCGGAAGACTGGAAACACGCTGAACTCACCGCCCTGCTGAAAAAACCCACAGCGGACCCCACCGAACTCAAAAATTACCGCCCCATCTCGCTCCTTCGATTCCCGGCCAAAGTCATCGAGAAAGCTGTCAACAACCAGCTCGCCGCTTTCCTCGAAGCCAACAAATCCCTCGACTCCTCACAATCTGGCTTCCGAGCAAAACACAGCACTGAGACCGCCCTCATCGCAGCAACAGACGACATTCGAACTCTACTGGACAATGGAGACACAGTCGCCCTCATCCTCCTCGACCTCTCTGCAGCATTCGACACAGTCTGCCACAGCACCCTTCTACAACGCCTCAACAACACCGGAATACAAGGAAAAGCACTTGAATGGATCACCTCGTTCCTCACCGGAAGAACCCAGAGAGTCCGCCTTCCACCATTCAAGTCCGAGGCTACTGAAGTCATCTGTGGTGTACCACAAGGATCCTCACTCAGCCCCACCCTCTTCAACGTATACATGAGCCCCCTCGCGGTCATCGCCCGCCAACACAACCTCAACATCATCTCTTACGCGGATGACACTCAACTAATCCTTTCTCTCACCAATGACCCCAGCACCGCCAAAACTAACCTACACGAAGGAATGAGAGAAGTTGCCGAATGGATGAAACAAAGCCGTCTGAAACTGAACTCAGACAAAACAGAAGTCCTCATCCTAGGTACATCCCCCTCTGCATGGTACGACTCTTGGTGGCCGGAAGCCCTTGGAAAAGCACCCATCCCGACAGACCACGCACGGAACCTAGGCGTCATCCTGGATTCTTCACTCTCAATGAACAGACAAGTCAGCGCCGTATCCTCATCTTGCTTCAACATTCTTCGCATGCTCAAAAAAACATTTCGCTGGATCCCCACCGAAACAAGGAAAACAGTCACCCATGCTCTGGTCACGAGCCGACTGGACTACGGAAACACCCTCTACGCAGGTACTACCGCTAAACTCCAGAAGAAACTCCAACGAATCCAAAACGCCTCAGCCAGGATCATATTGGACATCCCGCGCAACGAACACATCTCTAGTCACCTGAAAGACCTCCACTGGCTACCCGTCAATAAGAGAATCACTTTCTGACTGCTAACCCACGCACACAAGTCACTCTACGACATCGGACCAGAATGCCTCAACTCACGACTGTCCTTCTACACCCCCTCCCGCCAACTGCGTTCTTCCAGCCAAGCCCTCGCCACTGTAACTCGCATCAACAAGACCACCATGGGAGGCAGATCCTTCTCATACCTGGCGGCTAAAACCTGGAACTCACTCCCTGCTTACCTTCGCCTTACCCAGAACCACCTAGCATTCAGAAAGCAACTTAAAACGTGGATATTTGACAAGTAATCCTCCTCCCCTCTCTAAGCGCCTTGAGACCCTCTGGGTATGTAGTGCGCTATATAAATTCTCTGACTTGACTTGACTTGACTTCTTCCCTATCCTTTACAATCTTGTATTGCGGTACCCGTTGTAGTGATGCCCCTGATATCAACTTTATCAATACTGGTGGGAAGTCTAGCTACCATCCCACATCATTTGGACTGACTTTTGAAGTGGTGGTGGTATCACTGATGCTGCTATTTTCATAAATGCCTGTAACACTATTCCATTAGCTCTACTTCCCAGGAACACTCCAACTGGTGAACAGTGGAAGGTGCACTGCAATTTACATAGCAGGTCCCTGCCCTGCTCAGAAGGAACTGATGTTGGACTGTGAGGGATCCCACTACCAAGTTTAGTGGTTGTGTCAAATACTCACCTACTAATTGTCCTGGCATGCCAACTGCCATTGTTTGTGTACAGCATAGATCTTGTAGCCCCAGTATCAATCAGGAAAGGAACTGTCTTGTTCAATATGGTACCTTCCACATAGAGCCATTCCAGATCTACCATTATTGCCGAGGATATTAGGCAGTCTCCCATGCTTGGGAATCTCCAGTAGACATCAGGAGGTGGAGGGGGAAACCCAGCCACTCCACAATCTTCTGGGTACCATTGGTGCATATCCCCCCTGGTGGGTGGTGGTGCATATGTGGGGCCCTTGTATCATTGTGGTGTCTGTGTTCCTGCTGTTTCTGCTAAAATCCTCATCAAATGAGTTCTGGAAAGGTGGGGTTGATGGTGAATTTCCTGGCTGGGCCTGGGTCCGCGATCCTTGGTGGAGCAAGGGCCAGAAGAGCTTTCCAGTTTCCTGGCTGATGGCAATGGAAACACATTGTCCCTGGGGGAGGCTGAGAGGATGCTCTGTTATTACCATCTCTCCCTCGTCCTCTAGAATTCACATACCACTATTGTGCTTGGTATGTATTATTTTATTCACGTTACCTTGTCCTCAGGTACCATTTTTCTTTTGGGGAATTTTACTGCTACTTTATATTTGTCCTGCACTTCATCCACTGGCCTACATCCTTCTCCCCTCTTTGGCTCTTCTCTCAGCCCCTGCACCACTTTTTTGAAATCTTCCCATAAGTCAATAATGTTAAACAATATGTCCATATCTTTCTACAACAAATCTGCAATAGCTGCTATTCTATTTAACTTTGTGAACCATTTATGTGGTTCCCCACGTACTTTGGGAAAGTCTTTAGTAAATGACAGGAGATCAGCCTTTGACCATGGGACATGAATATATGCTGGCTCATTCTTATCATCCCCACTTGGAACTTCTCTCATTGGCATTATTAATTCTTACTTTGGTAATACTGGGCATGTAGTCTCCTTCTCTAATGTCTTTGCTACCCCTAATGCTTTTAATGAATTCCATGAGCCTGTCCACTGGTGCAGTTTTTCAATTGCGAATTGCAAGGTCTTATTTATTTTGAAATCGTCCCACGTGGGTAAGGCTGAGTCTAGAAACCTGAAATTTGTCAAATCCCATTCAAAATGTTGTTGTAGATGTGGTGTGGGTATTGCACCACTAATTCAGTGCCCTTGGTGTGCTGTGCATAGTCACTGCACGCTTTGGGTGGCTCATCCATTAATTTTGCACTCCTATACACCCTGTTAGGCCATAATAATCAAGCAAACATTTTGGCTGGCAGTGTGTGAACACACTAAGCAATAAAACCTGTACCCACAGTAAAATGGACAGTGTATGTCCCCAGACTATATTTAGACACAAGCACACAGGTTCCAGGCATCTGAGAATGTATGGCTCAGGACAGCCAAAAAAAAGAGACCTACTGAACTGACATAGCTGAGATCCTTAGAGTTCTCAAGTCCATCAGAGAAGATGGGGTCCCTGGGCTCTCTTTTTTGCAAGGACATCGAGGTATGGGCAAACTACTTAAATGTATACAAAGTGTCCTGAATAGTTTCATCCTACACCCAATATATAAGAAGGATGACAACACAGTCCCAGCAAATTATTGGCTAATCGCTCTAATGGACATCAAGATAAACGCGTATGCTAAAATTTTATTGCATAACCTAGAGTTCTGGGCATCTAGAAAGAAATTAATTTCCTTTCTATCAAACAGCATTTAGGCAAAAATCATCTAGTGCAGATAAGATAGCTGTTCTATTTTACATGATACACTCCTCTTCTCTGAGTCATCGCACCCTACCTTTTTGATGTTTTGTTGATTACTCTGCAGCTTTTGATGTGGTTGACCGAAATATATGGATCACTGCCCTAATATTGATGCATACAGTGCATCCTATACTTAACTAGTAAAACCACAAATATTGAGTACACAAATATAATTGTAAAAAATATCGATTTTGAACTATTTGAAAAACAAAAATCTCAGAAGCAAAAATATTGTTGCACATACTTAAATTAAATACAAATATTTAACATCAACTAAATCTTTACTAATCACCTCCAAAGAATATATAACTAAATTATGACAAAGCAACCCCTAAACATATTAGCATTAACTACAAACATTTAAACTACAACCTAAAAATGTATATAATGTACAGTTTGAAAATCAATTAATATTTAAATACAAAGGAGCTGATCATGTTCAAAAACCTTTTATTGATTTGAATACTTTAAACAGATGGCAATTTATGTTTTTGTCAAAACTGACTTTCTGTGATAAAATATCTAATTTCAACTTGTATTATTTGCTTAGAGTACAACAGTATTCATGTAATTATGTTTGTGATTATGCGGTTCATTATTCCCTCTTGGGCAGTGTCTGTTGTCGATCTTGCAACATTGTGATTCGCTTTTATGTCTGTGATTCAGTCTCAATAGCAATTTTTCTGTCCTATGTATACCATCAGTCTCTCTGCCCACTTGGGCATTGACTGACTTTGGAATTTGCCCACTTGGGTGGTGACACACACTGGACCATAGAAATTTTTGTCCCATTGTGTTCCTGTTTGGTCAAACTGGCAATGCTACTTTGTTTTGCTTTTTCCCTTGAAATATGTCCTAATTGAGGTGTATGGGAATATACTTAGTTACTACTAACCAATCTGAAACATTTCAAGATAGCCTTGACAGTGGATACAGTGGCCATGTCCTTTGATTCTGTTTTTGCACTGATGTTGGTATTTAATCTTTCCTTCATTTCCACTGTTTTCTCTGGAACAAGACACATCTGGTGTCAAAACGCATAGAGCATGCTGCTCATTTAATTACTATAATATGTATATGTATTCTCATATTCAATAGTATCAAACTATAGATCATACTTAAAAAAACAATACCTAAATTAGCATTTAACATAGAAAGATTTGAAGGAATGTAAAAAAAAACTACTAAAACTAAACCAACCAATAAAATAAAGCTAAAAACAACTTTATCCCAAAAAAAACAAAGAAACAATTTAAATAACCATTAAAGAAGAAACATACACATTTGAACAAGTACCTAACCAAGTAAGTAAAATGTATATTTAAAATAAAACGTAACAATGATTAAATTAAAAACGATAAATTATTATTAGGAGGAGCTACGCGCGCATCCGAGATGGCCGCGTGAGCACAGGGCTCCCGAGGACCCTAGCTGCCTCCCGCATTTATCCTGGATAATATCCTGATTTGATGGAAGGTCATTGAAGACAACCCGGCTGATGTACTAGCAGGTTTTTGGGTCAAAATCGGACGCAGGGTCCCCGAGTTCTGCCGTCTTGAAATTGTGGCCTTCTCCATGGAACAGCCTGGACCTTAATTTGTAGCAGTGCCCGGGTCGTAATTTAACAACAACGGCTGGAGGGGATCAGACCACAGCCTCACTTCACTTTCGGTTTCGTTTCTCCAGCGCACTGCCTCCTATCTGCGGTGTGTCTGTTGATCGGACGAGCTCCGATGCCAGCTCATTGAGCTTCGAACTAGCGACTGTTTGGCTGTGGACTCAAATTGGCCCAACTTCGCCTCCTGTAATCTTGTGCGTGAATTTTAAGGAGCCATTTGGACCAGATCCCAAGCCTCCCTCCTGGGCACCCGGCTCGCCATGACGGGCAAGCCCGAGGGTGAAAAACGGAAAGTCAAGAACACTATCCGTGGAGGTCCAACCCAGACGAATGTCATGGATCGCTACACACTTTCTAAAGGATCCCCTGGTGGCGCACCTAAGGCCCGGGAAGAGGCTGTCGACGACCCTGCTGTATTGGCAGAATTAACGCTACAGGACGTGATGGGCGCCATTGCTGGTATTCAGTCTTCTATTGGCCAACAGTATGAAGCCCTGGCTCTGAAGTTCGACACGGTGGCTATTCATGTCAACCTCATTCGAACTGATTTGGCCAAGACGAACGAGAAGGTGAAGTCATTGGACCTAAAGACATCCAACCTCACCACGGATGTGTCCGACTTGCAAACAGAAGTGCGCAACCTTAGATCTGCTAATGACTTTTTTGCTCGTCGCTTGGAGGATTTTGAAGGCCGTGCACGGCGCAACAACGTGCGTATTATTGGAGTCCCGGAAGATTCTAGTCCACTCGCCACTGATCTTCGAGTGGAGGACCTCATTCTTAATCATCTTGCACCCAAGGGCCTGAGCAAATTCTTCACCAATGAACGTGCGCACAGAGTGCCAGGGGGACAGGCGAAGCCCGGTTTTCCCCCCCGTCCGATTATTGCACGGATCTTCAACTTCAGAGATCGCGACGCCATTCTGCAGGCAGCACGGACAAGCGGCCCTACGCAGTTTGAGAACGCTGCTGTGAACTTTTATCCGGACTTTTCTCAATCGGTCCAGAAACAACAAATGGGATTTCAAGGGGTGAAACGGCAACTAAGAGACATGGAACTAAAATACGCTATGTTATTCCCGGCCCGACTGCGTGTTGAATATGACAATCGAACATTCTTCTTTGTCAGGCCTGAGGAAGCGAGTGACTGGTTGGACACTTTGCCGTCTCGCCGTGCTGGCCAGGAACATGCTGGTGGTGCTGAGGGGGGACTGATGGACCAAGAGTGATTATGGTGCCTGTGTCCGGAACACTATTGTCAGGGCTAGGGTGGCTTGCGGTCTAGGGCCCGCCCCACTCTGCATTCGGGGGTTCTCTACATCATGTTTAGTGCCCCTATGTGGCAAAATGCATCAGTCATCCTTGGGAGGGCGTTGGTGGCTGACATGTGTTAAAACTGCTCTAAAACATTGTTAGCCTTATTGTACAAAATATCTTTGAATGTTTTCATTCTTCAAAACACTGTTTGCTGTTACTCCGCCTAATGCGTGAGGTTTTGCACCTTGAAAGCGTCCGCCTAATGCGTGAGCTTTCACTGACTGGTCGCATGCGTGAGCATTTGCTTGGGCGTTGTCACGTTATCTTACGCGACCGTGCCCAACCCTTTGTGCTCACTATTCTAGTCATTTCGAAGAGGAAGCAGTGGGTTTCTTTTGCTCCGCTCTTTTTCTACAGATCTTTGGAGTTTTTGAAAGAAGAATTCTCCGGAGGCTTTCGGTGAAGGTTCCAGTGGGCGTGGCAGCTTCCAGCTTCTTTCGTTGAGCAGTATCCAGAATAGAAGAGTCCTTCGTGAGTCCAAAGAGTCAGTTTGGACCTTCAGTAAAAGTAGAGTAGGTCGTACTTTACAGGTAGGGGAGAGAAATTCGGTGCTCTTTGTGCAAATAGCTTTTAAGTCGAATTGTTAATTTTAAAAAAGGAATAATTAATCTAATTCCCATTTGATTTCTTGAATGCACAATAGTTATTTTTCTTCACATACGCTATCACGCTATTTTGCACAGTACAATGTTCCTCATTGTTGGCAATGGTTATTCCTTGCTTATTTGTGGCGCGCAATGACAATGCTAATCACAGAATATTTTGGCGCAATTCAGTATTGAGTTTTTGCGATAAGAGATTTTCTAGAGTGAATTGGAGCATAACTCTGTGATGTTTTGAGGTAAAGACTCATAGAGTAATCGGTTCAACCTTTGGTAAAGGAGTCTATTTACTAAAGAGATTTTCTATTTCTTTGAAGGAAAAAACTTGTCGCTATTCACAACAACTCAGAATAAACAAACAAGTGAATAAGAATTTGGGTAATGATTTAGAATTACAGTTAGCCTCTTTCAGCCTTTGGAATCTTTGAAATCATATGTTTAGAGGCTTGAGTTAGGAAATTCCCAGATTGGTTTTAAATGTCAATAGCCAAGTATTAGCCTCAAAGTATTTGTTACTTAACTTTTCCTTTTCAGATCTCCTTCCCTGCTGTTCCCTTCCTAATTCCCCTTTTCCCCCCCGCTTGATCACTCCAACATTCTGTGTAATTACTACATTCGGAATTGGAGGTATCGAGAGGTGGGTCCTTATTACTTCGCGACAGACCCTGAGGAAGACTTCGTCTGACAGAATAGTGAGCCCACGAATTATTTTCCTCCCGGTCTGATCGAGAAGTCATAATGACTACCATCAATGATTTAATGTCGGCAATTGTGCGTATGCAAGCAGATTTAAAAGAAACCATGAATGTAACCGCTTTATTAGCTGCTAAGGTGGACAATATTCAACTGCAGAATACTCCACTTCCAGACGATGTTCAAGATACTGGTGCTGCTAGGGCAGCTACGAACATAGCGGTTACTGTTCCTCCCCAGATTCCCCTAGCAGCTCCCGAACGTTTTTCTGGGGATTCTTCCAAGGTGCAAATCTTTTTGACTCAAATTGAACTGCATTTTTCTTGAAGACCAGCTGCGTTTCCAACCCCTCAGTCCAAAATAGCGTTTTTAATTTCCTATTTAACTGGAGATGCTGCGAACTGGGCAGTTCCTTTGGTTAGACAAGATGATACTTTGTTATATAATTGGAGACGCTTTGTAGAGGAATTTGAAAAAGTTTTTGATAGACGCACAGTGACTTTATCTGCAGATCAAGAACTACTTCAGTTAAAACAAGGTAACAGGGATCTTGTTACTTATTTGTCACATTTTAACAGATTAACCGCTGAAACTTCTTGGCCAGAGGAAAAGAGAGCAGCTCTGTTCTATCAGGGGTTAAAAGATGATCTAAAGGATGTTCTGGCGCAAATTGACCCACAACCAACAGTTTGTTCTGAATTGATTAATCTGACTTTACGCTTAGATCATAGACTCTCTGAACGAAGATCAGATAAGAAAAGAGTGGACAAACCTAATTGGAGATCTGAAACTAAATCTAGACCTCAATTCGCAAACTCCGAATCAAGTTCCGAGCCAATGGAAATAGGGACTCTGAGGCAACCATTATCAAAGAAGAAAAGGACAATAGACGTAAAAACGGTCAATGCCTTTATTGTGGTCGCAAAGGTCATTTTGTGAAGGATTGTTTGATGAAACTAAAAGGCAAGTTTCCAAATGCCAGTAGAACAGCAGCATTAGAAAAAACTGAGCAAAAGTCGGAAAACTAGCTTGCCCAAGATGTTTTAAGGGAGATCTCTTGGGAACCATAGCCTTCCCTTCAGTGAATTTATGTGTGTCCAATTACAAAGCACATTTCAGATTAGCTGTCCAAATTCGGTTAACTCGTGAAACGTGCCAAATGGAGGTTTTAGTTGATTCTGGAGCAACGGGTAATTTTGTGGATTTAGAAACTGCTCAACGATTAAGTATAATCTGTGAACAAAAGGAAACTCCAGAAATTGTTCAAGCAGTAGATGGGAAGATATTACCTGGAGTTCCAGTAACCATGCAAACTACTAAAGTGACTATGTTCTGTGAAGATGCTAAGCAACAATTACATAAGGAAGAGGTTCAGTTTGACGTCATCCAAGCACCTCAATATGGTTTTATCCTAGGAATGCCTTGGCTTTGTTTACACAATCCGCTAATTGATTGGCAGAAGAGAGAACTGGTTTTCCTATCTGATTATTGCCATTCTGCTTGTCTAAATACTTCTAAACCAACTGTAGGTTGTCAATTGGCCACTGCTGAAGAGAAGGAGACAGTCTTACCTAAAGTCTACAAAGAGTACGCAGAGGTCTTTAGTGAAGTGAAAGCAGCCCTCCTTCCACCTCATCGTAGTTACGACTGTCAAATTGATCTCGTGCCTGGTTCTAGTGTCCCAAATTGTCGAATATATGCTTTGTCTGAAAAAGAAAATCAGCATTTGAGACAGTATCTAGATCAATACTTGGAAAATGGCTTCATCCGCCCTTCCAAGTCTCCGGCAGCATCTCCGTTATTCTTCATTCCAAAAGCAAATGGGGAACTAAGAACTTGCATTGACTATAGGGCATTGAATAAAATCACAGTCAAGAATAAATATCCTTTGCCACTCATTCCTGTTCTGTTGGACCAAGTTAGAAAGGCTGAAATCTACACTAAACTGGACCTTAGGGGGGCCTATCATTTGGTACATATTAGAGGTATCGAGAGGTGGGTCCTTATTACTTCGCGACAGACCCTGAGGAAGACTTCGTCTGACAACTATTCAACGTGTCCAACTGAGGCTCACTGACTTCCTTGATCATTCCATTCGTATCTTGGGAGGTAGCGGGGATGGCGGGACCCCTTTCCTCCTCTGGGGTTTTCTTTGTGTAGCTTAGTTCTTTGTTTGTAATTGTTAGGGCAACAGGCACACTGCAAATTGGGGTGGCTTTTGAGTCGGTGCAGGGGTGCAGGATGGGGGGGGAGTTGTGTTGGGAACCTTGGGGGTAGGGAGGGCCATGTTTTGGGGTTGTTTGTTTTTTCTTTTTCAAGGCAAGGTACTTTCATTATCTTTGACATTGGTGTGATGCTCGTTTTGCGATGGGAGTTTATTGCAAATCTGGATGGGGTAGAGGGTTGAGGGTATTATGCTGGAATGTGAATGGGTTGGGTGATCGGATAAAGAGAGGGGTGGTTATGCAGCTGTTGCGGCGCCTTTCGCCGGATGCCGTTTTGCTACAAGAGACACACTTGATAGGAAATACTTGTCATGCTCTTAAGGTACGGGGTTATCGTCTTGCTGCCCATTCTGGATTTACATCTAGTTCTAGAGGAGTGGGTATTTTGCTTAGGGTTTCCCTCCCCCTCGAGGTTGACGATGTGATCCTTGATGCCAGGGGTCGATATGTTGCACTTGTTGGGCGGTGGGAGGGAAATCCAATTTCGTTGGTGTCGGTGTATGTCCCTCCGGGCTTACAATCTACGACATTTACGGACTTGGGGCGGATGGTTCTGGGTCTCCCGGGGGGTGTTTTGATACTGGGTGGTGATTTTAACTCTGTCATTTCTGGCAGAATAGACCGCTATCCGCCCCGAGATCTTCCTGCTGCGCAATCCTGGTTGGGTGACTTCCTGGAAACATTGGGACTTATAGATTGTTGGAGACTAATGCATCCAGAGCATACTCAGTTTACTTTCCATTCGGGGGCTCATGGTAGTCTTTCTAGATTGGATTATATCCTGATACCGGCTGCCCTGTCCCCGTCGATAGGAGAGATTAGACACCTGGCCCGGGGTATATCGGACCATTCCCCTATTTGGTTTCATTTTAATCTTAGCATCGGCGCCGAAGGGAGGCTGGCCCCGATTAACCCCTGGTATCTTCTTGACCCTAAGACTCGCACTGAATTGATTAAATCATTTGATCTGTATTTTACTGAGAATGCTGGTTCTTTATCCTCGCCTGTTTCGTTATGGGAAGCTTTTAAGACTGTGATCAGGGGACAGGCGTTGTCTTTGGTGGGGTGTGCTAAGAAATGTAAGAATTAGGCAATTGTTCAGCTCGAGACTGAAATTACAGACCTGGAGATTGCATTGGAACGAGAGGTGTCTCGAGAAGCATTACATGTCCTCCGCCTTAAACAATTAGAATATAAAACTTTGGTTACTGATGCGGCAAAGATGATGAGTAGGGAACAGCAGGGATGGCTATATGATGTGGGTGATAAAGCAGGAAAATTGATTGCCTGGCTGGACAGAAGGGAGAGAGCGAGTCGAGTAGTTCCGGTGATTGAGACATGTAGTGGTGTGCGTGTAACGGACCCTGTTAAAATTGTTGAATGCTTTGCTGATTATTTTCGAGAGGTCTATACCTCGGTATCCGACAGGCCCGAGGAGGATTCGCAGTTGCTGCTTCGAGATATAGCGCTTCCATGTTTGTCGGAATCGGATCGGGATTGTTTGGATGCCACGCCCTCGGTAGATGAGGGGGCTCTCGCGCTACGCTTCATTTGTTCTGGCAAGGCTCTGGGTCCCAATGGCCTTCCTGTTGAACTGTATAAATTACGCCCTGATACTCTAGCTCCCTATCTCCGTGATATGTTTTTGGCTGCGTGAGACAGTGGCTCCCTCCCCAGAGATCAACGTCTTGCTACCATTTTGGTGATCCATAAGGAGGGTAAACCACGGGATCGCTGCTCATCTTATAGACCCATTTCGCTCTTAAATGCGGAGCCTAAGATCCTCGCCAAACTGCTTGCCAATCGTCTGATTACGGTTATTAGCGACCTGAATCATCCGGATCAATCGGGTTTTATCCCACACCGTAACACGGCATTAAATTTGCGGCGTTTGCATGGCGTTCTCGCGAGAGCCCCGACTCTGCGTGAACCGGCCATCTTGGCGTCCTTGGACGCCACGATGGCCTTTGATACAATCGAATGGTCTTATCTCTGGGCGGTACTCGCCAAATTTGGATTCGGCGTTGGTTTTATTGGTTGGGTCAAACTCCTGTATGAAACGCCACTGGCACAGGTGGTGGTTAATGGCAGTGTCTCCGTGCCTTTTACTCTTGGGAGGGGCACGCGGCAGGGTTGTCCGTTATCCCCGCTCCTCTTTGCTCTGGCGTTGGAGCCACAGATCGCATTTCCTTATACGCGGATGATATTTTATTGTACCTCACATCTCCCCAAAAATCGCTCAACGTATTGTTTGACGTACTTAACTCCTTCGGGAGGAACTCGGGCCTTATCATTAATTGGTCGAAATCCTACATTTATGTACTTGCGGGTGATGCCCCTCGTTTGCCGCGGGGCTGTCCTATCCAGTTGTCACAGTCTGGCTTTAAGTACTTGGGTGTGTTTATCTCGTTGGATCCGGCGGTTCGCTATGAACGCAATTTACTCCCCCCACTCCAAAGGTTGCGCTCCCATGTAGCGCGTTGGCATAAATTACCGTTATCTCCCCTAGGGCGTGCGCCCCTTTTTAAAATGATGTCCTTACTGCGGTTCTTATATGCACTTCAGAATAGTTTTGATGTCATCCCGTCGAAATATTTTCGGGAAGTAGAATCGTTGCAGAGGCAATTAATATGGGACTGACGTTCGCGCTCTTCCAAAATTGACACTTCCCTGGTATGATGGCGGTATAGCGCTCCCGGATATTCGTAGGTATTATTGGGCCTCCCACCTTGCTGCCATCAACCACGGGATGTATGGCCCGGCGTTGAATCCAGCATTTGAAATGGATAAGTGGCTGCTCCCGGGTGGTGATTACTACAGGACGCTTTATTCGGGACCCTCGCGTTCACAACTCTCGGGACCTACCGCTATAGCCGTGCGGGTATGGCATAGCACAACGGCGGCTATGGGCTGGAGTGATAAACTAACTGGTGCAACTCCGCTCTATGCCTCTGCGAAGTTGGGTGGCCTATGGAAGACGAAGGGATTTGATAAATGGGACACGATCGGTATTAGTAAAGTGCGTGATCTCTGCGTTAAAGGAGAGGTGAAGACCTTCTCGGATATGCAAGTAGAGTACAAGCTGAGTGATAGGGAAAAATTCCGTTATGTCCAGGTACGCCATGCTCTGAACTCTGTGTTGCCAGTGGGTAGTGATATTCCGGAATCCTCCCCCCTCGAAGATTGTATACTAGACAGTACTATCTCATTGTTCTATAAGAAAATGATTAATGCCCGATCAAGTCTGCTTCATCGCCTTCGTGAAGCTTGGATTGCTGATGGTATTGAACTGGATGATGAGGACTGGCAGTCCGCGATCTCCTCTCCCAGGGAGGTGGCGATTCCGGCCCGCCTCCGTCTGTTCCAACTCAAGATCCTCCACAGAATCTATGTCACCGGTCCCCATCTGATCCATATGGGCTACTCCACGGATGGCATGTGTAGGCGTGGGTGTGGCACCTATCTCCATATCATATGGGAATGCCCTGAGGTGGTGCGATTTTGGAAACGTATACATGAGGTGATGGGTGAAGTAACTGGTGTTGTGATGATGCCGGAAGCCCGACAATGTTTATTGAATGTGTGGGGTCTGAATGATTATGACGTGTCGCAGCTTCGGTGGGTGACTCTTGCCAATATGGTTGCGAAGAGGGATATTGCACAGTTGTGGGGGTCTTCGAGGCCGCCTACAGTGACTGCTTGGAAAGAGACTCTGGACTGGTGCTTGTTCAGAGAGAAGACAGTGTATATGGCAAGAGGCAGACCCAAAAAATGGGGGAAGATTTGGAACCAGTGGAACTCATACCGTGGAGATATCTGTACGCCCCACTCACTGCAATTCCTAGTCCTTCCCAGTCGCCCTGACCTACATTCCTTCTAGCTGTGGTATATTGTGCTGTTCATATGCAATTCTGCCTTTGGCACCCTCCCCTCATCTGTATTCCAAACATCTTTTCTCCTGTTGTCATATATCTCCCGGACTCCTTGAGCGCAGGCCTAATGACTGTATTACTGCTGTATTGCCTTGATTGTCTGTTTGTTGTGTTGTTTTCTTTTGTTTTATATAATAAAAAGTTACAACAAAAAAAACGATAAATTAAAATAATTAATAAAATGCTCTCTGACTTCTATCTTTTACATAGACTCCCTGAAAGAAAAACCCATGACTTGAAAAAGTAATAAACTGCCAGAAAATAACAATTGAAACCAGCAAAAAGATATACGAAAGTAAGTGTATATCATTAATACATAGGTATTAACTTACCCAAATAGCAAGCTAAAAGAAACCTAACAACCTCACACTCTACAAACTTTACCAACAAATTAACATTTAAAATGACACAATTTGTTCATCCAACAGGAAAGAAAGCACATGCTCAACATTAAAAAAACACCCAACAGAAATGCTGCAAAACCGTGTGAAACATCTGAACTTAACATACATGTAAGTATACAAAATAGAAGTAGCTGCTTATTTTACATGTAAATAAGAAATGTGAAATCTTTCAAATATTCTATATATTTATACTATAACGCTGACAGAAGCTGCAAAGTTACTAAATCACATGGGCTACACCTACAGCCAATATAGGTTATCAGCAGCAACTAAAAACTGGAAATGTACTAAATATTATTCTAATGCATAAGATGGGAGGGTCACTACAAAAGATGATGTTTTAATTAATGTAAGAGAGGACAACGATCCCCAATTGTAACAGAAATAGAAGTAAGGAAGATGGGCGTGGCCAGGCGCCCAGCTAGCAAGGCGGCGTTTCCCTGAAGTTCCCGGCACCGGCGCTGCAGATTCCCGCCTAAATGAAACTTCGAGTGAAGCCGGATAGGTGAATGCCTCTATGAAGTGGCGTGCGCAACAATGCGCCATCGCAAGAAGCTCTTCAAGGCCACAGAACAGTTTATTTTAAGGTAAAGAGTTCCAAAGCGAATTTGTGGCCTCGCGGCCGCCATTTTGGATATCTGGTCTGAGTTGCGAGTGTTTTACTGCCTCACTGAGGCTATAATGAATCACCTCAACATGCCCTCTTGCTTTTTTGGAATACAATAACTCTATTGCCCCTTATTAGCGGTAATTTAATGTGGCACAGTTATCCAATATTACTTTATTAATCCACAGTTGCTGAGGAGATGAAGACACGACCGCTATTTTGAGGAACATTTACAAAGGAAACAAGGTGAACGCTCAAGCGCGTATTTAGTCTATACATGCTTTTTTTCAATATATTTTCACTTACAACATCCTCTCAATTAGGGGCTACTTTTGCATTTTCCACTCCTATGCTTTAAATGTTAGCTTATATGACGCATATTAAGAGGAGGGAAAATGCATCTTAAGGAACATAAAAACTCTTTTTGTAACAACGGTTGTAGTAGTCCTTATCCCTTAAAGGCTTCAATAATCTCGCAGCCCATTGTAGGCTACATTACTACACCTGGCTGCTCAGTTTTTATTTAAGGTGCTGCACATTCCGGGCTGAAGCTGCTTTCTCATTTCTCCACTTTTCTGCTAATTCTCCACCTTCTGAACTTTCCACTTTACCTACCTCTCAAGTTCATGGGAAGAATGAAGGGATCTCTTCATAACACATCAAAACCACAATGCTCTTTTATTAAAAATTCAACACTTTTTTCACAATTCTCCAAACTGGAGGTCTCAGGATCAATCGAAACAGATCGCATCAAAACAATAATGGATCCCTCACAAGCACTACCAGGAAAGTCCAATGTGAAACGCATGAAAAAAGATCCCCCCTCGCCACCTAAACCAGCTTCTCCAATCTGAATGGAGTTATGACTATAGGAGATAAGGGCCCTCAGACCCTTTCTGGAGGAGACCAACACTAAATTACAAATCCTCTCCGGCAATTGATCACAACTACATACAAGACTTGCAGCAGTAGAGCATAATATCTCATCCCTCAACAAAACTACTAAGAGTGTTACTTTTTTTGCATTCTCAAGTCTCAACACTTCAAAAGCAGGTCGAGGACCTTGAAAATCGTAATAGAAGAAACAACATACGTATTTATGGTCTGGTGGAGGGGGCCGAAGGTACAGACTCTCTTACAATCTTTAAATCATTCCTCCCTAAAATCCTACATATGCCAGAAGGCACTGCGCTGAACATTCAACGCGCCCACAGGTTGGGACGAGCTCCCACTACAACATCATCTTCGAACGACCAAGAGGAGTCATTCTTTATTTTCTAGAGTATATTGATTTGCTGAAAGTATTGGCAGCAGCTAAAGCTATTCAACGGATCTTGTGATCTGATTCCATACTGTTCTTTGTGCAAGATTATTCTAAGGTTACAGCAGCCAGACGTAAAGCCTTTCTCAACATGAGACTTGACCTTTGCTCCATGGGTGCAAGATATGGTCTTTTCCACCGGTCTCTTTTTAAGGTTACTTACAACAACAGAACAACAACTTATGAAGATCCAGTTCATTTGCAAAGTTTTATCAATTCGCACAAGACGGATCGTATGGACTCTTCAGGCTCCTCCTCGTCTCATATTACATGAATTGTTTTAAGTGCATATATAAGGTGTTAATATTCTTATGATTGCGTACTTTATGATGTTAGTTTCATGTACATGTTGGTAGTTTTTCCTCAACAGCATTATAGTTTTTTTTTCTTTTTTCTGCTGTTTTTGATAGCCTTAAGTTCTTGTTATCGTGTTTTATTTTCATGTTCATCGTTCATTCTATAAATTAAACTTAAATATGTTATTCTTCGCTTCATATTTATGTCTATTCATGAAGTGGTCCTCACCCGGTCTATTCGAGCCATCCCTAGACGTCAGTCTGCTCCATGTGGTTCCACCCACCCCTGCATCCTCGTTCCCAGTTTGTAGGTATGTTACTTGTTTTGTTTTTTGTTATTTGTTCTGTCACGTCTTTTGTTCTTTGGTTTGCCTTGCATTCCTTGATTTTATGCTTTTTTGGTGTCTTCGATACTTTCATTCCCTCTTATATTCTCATGTTTTTTTCTATATTCCCCATTGCAAATTCAAATTTTATTATCTTTCTATTTTTCCACTACTTATCTATTATATCTATCTTCCATTGTATTATTTTGCCTGACCTTTTTTCTTTTTTATCTTTTCTTCTTTCACACTCCTTCTTAGCTTTAAAGAATCAGACTTTTGTTTCATGTTTTCATTCTTTTCCTGATACCTTATGCCTTTAAAACTAATCTCTTGGAACGTTAGGGGATTAAACTCTCCTATCAAAAGACAGAGAGTCTTAACCCATCTAGCTAAATTAGATGCTGATACAGTATTTCTGCAGGAAACACATCTTACAGAGGCTGAATCCTTAAAATTAGAAAGGGGCTGGGTGGGTGAGATTTTCTTTTCTCAAGGAGAAGGTAAACACAATGGAGTTATGATACTTTACGTAAAACGCTTCCAGTTAAACTTATATCGCAAGAATCAGATGCTGATGGTCGATGGCTGAATGCTAAATTTTGTTTCAGTCTCTCTTCTTAATGTATATGCTCCTACTGGTGGCGATGCACCCTTCTGGCATACATTGGTGAAGCAAATTACTCACTGTATTGAAGATAATTTTATACTAGCTGGTGATTGTAATCAGATGTTTGATCCATTTATAGACAGAAACTTCAAAGTCACTTTTATTATTAATAAGTCACATACATCTTTTGTCCACGATATTACTCAACATAAATTTTTTGATGCACGGCGTTTGTGGAGAAGTGGAGAAGTGTGGCACACTGGTTAGAGGAGGCAGACCCTGAAGCAGAGGTCAGACCGGGACCAGGGTTCAATTCCCGATGCGGCAGGGTCCTGAGCTCAAAATGTCCACGGACTCAATAATTCTCGCTTCGGTGCCTACTCAAATCAGGGGCTCACACTCTGCAACTCTGGGCAATAGCTTGCTCAATCTCCACTACGGCCCCCCGCAGCGGGATGCCTGGCTTTCACCTTGGGGGTGCCCAGTAGGGGCTATCTCACAGGGAAAAACCAGGACGGGTTCCCAAAGCAAGCGCCTTGAGACCCTTTGGGGTGATTAGTGAGCTATATAAGAAGCCAACATTACATTACATTACATTATGTAACCCAACCATTTCACAATCTCTCATGAACGCAGAAATTGGACCCATTCTATTATCCAACCACGCCCCATCTCAATCGGCCTTGACTTACTGCCTAAAGTTAACACCCCTAGAAGATGGCGTTTTAATACATCTCTTCTTCCATACCCAGTGTTCACCGCTTCCTTCACCACCTCCTTTAGTGAGTATTTTGCGATGAACCAGAGTGAATCCATGTCATTTTCAACTAAATGAGATGCTTTTAATGCTTCAGCAAGAGATTTCATTATTGGTTTTACTGCCAAAAACAAAAAAACGCACGCAAGCTTGCTAATGATCTCCTTCAAGACATTAGGAGATTGGAACACTCATACTATACTTTCCATTCAAAAGAATGCCTAACTGCTCTTATTGATGCCAAACTGCAATTTAATAAGAAATCCACAGTCAATGCTTCCTTATACTTATTAAAAGCCAGCACAAAATTCTATGGAGGCAAAAAAGAAGCATGGAAAATGTTGGCTAATTATTTGAAAATTCGACATAACAAGTTAAATATCGAATCCATCTACAATGAACATGATGATTTAAAATTGAAAGATGTAGAAATATTGAATGAATTTTCTCTTTTTTATAAATCATTATATGCATCCGAAACACAATCCACAGATCATTCATTGTCAAAAAAATGTTTGCACAATTCAGAAACCCCAACAAACCCCTCTCGATTTGTCTCCTTTGGAATTAGATCTAACACAGCAAGAACTTTTGAAAGCTCTCCAATGCCTTAAAAAGGACAAACCACCAGGTCCAGACGGTTTTACCAGTGAATTTTAGCTCCATTTTTCTAAACTCTTACTACCCAAATTGCACTCCCTGATAAATTACTTGTGATCCTTCAACAATTCTATTGGTTCCTTTTCAGAAGCTCACATATGTCTCATTCTCAAAGCCTCTAGGTACTATAAAAACTATGGGCCTATATCCTTGGTAAACATTGACTACAAAATGTATTCCAAAGCATTAGCTCTTCGCTTAGACTCGTATTTCCCGAACTTGTTAGGCAAAGAACAATCTGGTATTGTTAAAGGGAGACTTATAACTGACAACACACAACTTTTTTTCAATGTTCAATCAAAATCTTCACACCTAAAACAACCCCTTGCAGCAATAGCACTAGACGCAGAAAAAGCGTTTGATAGAGTTGAGTGGAAATATTTATTTTATACTCTTAAGTGGTTCGATTCTGGCCCCAAATTTATATCTTTATTATTTCTCCTTTATTCCAATCCACGAGCTGCAGTCTGTGCTTATGGCCTGATTTCCCCGTTCTTTGATTTAGGTAGAGGAGTACGACAATAATGCCCTCACTCTCCCTTCCTTTTCAATTTGGCTTTAGAACCATTTCTCTCTAAATTACGTCAAAACCCAAATCTACATGGTTTCTAAACTTCGAACTCTCACATTAATAAGGGTCGATTATGATGGCGGACGGACCTGAGTTTGTCCGTCACCATAGAGTAGGAGGGACCGTCGGCAGGGGCTGCGGCGGTCCCTCCGTGCAGATTAGGATGTGACCGCCAGGGTGGCGGTCACATCCTCAATCTTTAACATTGCGGCTGGTGCAGCTTCAAGCTGCACCCGCCGCAATGTTAAAAATGCATACATTGCATTTGTATGCAGCAAGCGGCAGGCACCGCGCGGTGCCTGCCGATTACTGCATACAAATGCAGGGGGGTACCATAGGTACCCGCCATGTGCACCCCCCAACCCCCTTCACCCAGGGGGCCCGCAACGGGCCCCCGCAGTGAAGCTCCGTATGCTTTTCCATGGCGGAAAACCCTCCGTGGAAAAGCATTTCTTTTCGAGCATCCTAATTTGGCTGACGGTGTCTAAGAGGCACGGTCACCATATTAGTGCTTTTCCGCCGCGGTTGTAAGCCAACCGCGGCGGAAAAGCTGCGGACGGAAACCAGGACCCACCAGCCATCCTAATGTGGCGATGGGTCTTTGGTGGGTCCGCAGAGGATTTTCCGCATCCTCCGGGCCGGCGGTGGCTTCCGCCGGCCCGGAGGATGTGGTAAATCCTCCATCATAATCGGCCCCTAAATTTGCAGCTTACGCTGACAATATTTTACCTTTTATGTCCAACCCAGATGACTCAATTCCTGCTTTTTTAGAGGAAAGGAGGTCATTGTCCGTTGTTTCTGGTTGCAAATTGAATAATGATATGTGTGAGATTCTGCTCTTAACTAAATACACTTTTAAATCAGATTTCTATACTTCTAATTTCACATGGAGCCCCAAATCCACAGTAGCACTATGTCTGAATAAATGCATTCATAACATTTCAGAGTTAACCACTAAATGGCATCCTCTTTATTTGTCATGGTGGGGGTGTTTGGATACTATAAAGATGATGTTATCTCCCATAGTTTTATATAGCATTTCCAACATTCCAGTCCCTATCTCTGCTAAACTTTTTACGAAAGTCAATTCCATCCTCTCTTCCTTTTTATGGAATAACAAAAAATCCTGAATGTCTTTATTAAAATTGACTCTCCCTAAAGCAGAGGGTGGAGTAAATTTTCCCAATTTTAAGGCATACCAGAAAGCCTTCCTTCTCCGTCAAGCCTCTTTTTGTTTGCTTGATTCCACAGAAGACTGTCCTCTTTGGACCTCAATATAACGTCAAATTGTATCTCCTACTCCTATCACGAATACCTTTCCTTCTCACATAAACCACAGTCCCTTTCCACCCCCCTAATCAAACTAACTTTCACACTTGTGGAATCAACCTCTCCACCCTATCACACAAATGAGGACTCCTTCCTCAACTCAACAATTTGGCACAACAAAAACGTGCTCATTTGGAATAAACCCTTCTATTGGAAAACTTGGAGGCAAAAGGGACTATTTTGGATACATCAATTATTCTCAGGGTCAGACTTCTTATCTTTTTCTTCACTCAGTCATTCATTCAATTTGCCTGCCTCATTTTGCCATAAATATAACTAACTTAATGACACTGCGATAGACACATACACTCAACTCATTAATACACCTGATATCTCTAATACTCCGGACACCTCTCCACAACTCCATACCTTGTTAAGCACCAAGCCTAAAGCTTCTACCATATATAGTTACTTAGAAGGTAAACATATTGTTCGACAGAAATCTAAAATAGAGGAGGTATGGAAGACTGATTTCAAGGCATCTTGGCCACTCTCACTCTGGCAACACATCTGGACTAAGATACGCAAGTCTTCCAGGGCAGCACACACAATGCAAACATTGTTTTTTGTATATAATAGGCTTTTACTAACACCAATTGCATTAAGTAAAAGGTTTCCGACTACATCAGATTCTTGCTGGACATGTTCGTCCTCAAATGCGAATTTATTTCATATGTTATTCTCTTGTCCATGTGTACATACTTTCTAGAAACAAGTTTGGAACCAAATTAATTTAATTTTTGATACTAAATTTTCTTTTGACCTTATTCATATATTCTTAGGAGGTCTCTCATCTATTTGGGAAAATACTTTCATTAATGTCAAAATTATTGATTTGTTGATAGCAGTTGCTTTTCAGCAAATCACCATTAATTGGAAAGATTCTACAAAGATCTCTTACAAGGCTTGGTGGTACGCTGTTTGTCATACCCATAGGTTGGACACTTCATTTGTTTATCCTTTACAAATGGCAACGAAATGGCTAAACTTATGGTCACCCGTTACAATATACATTGACGTAAGTGCTAAAAGAAATTGCCTTTGAAATTAAAAAAAAACCTGATACCAATTGTCCATATCCCTATCACAGAGGCAGCCAACCACTACAATCTACTAATAGAAATCCCTTTCTCCCAACAAAATGAAGAAAAGCTTATCCCCCGAATGGACTATTTCGAAGACACTTGGGTTGGTAGACTGCATCCCTCAGGACACAGACCCCAACCCAAATTCCATTTATCATGGTAGAATGTCTGTGACAGCACCATGGCACAAGAAGAAAAAAAACAAATAACACCATGGAAGATTGCACAATGCCTTCCAATACATATTAGGCAGAACCCAACCTACACTTTACAAATGAATGGAAGCATTACAAAAAGAGCCGAGCAAACAACAACTAAAAATTGATTAATTTGTTACCCAAAATACCCCTAAACTCAGCAACCAAATCAAAAGAATGTACAATATGCTACACTTTAAAGTCAAACTCTTCATAAATAACAAAAAATGACATTATTTAGAAATTATTGCTAAAAGCATATTATAAAATAAATAGTAACTGACCAAAAGCCTCACAAACTACAAACCGACAAAACAACATTTTTTATTATAAAAAATAAATATAATATTTTATTGCCCAAGTCAAAATAATAATAAAAATACCAATGTTAATAAAGGCTCATATAATAAAACTAAATATTAATTATTTCAACTAAAATGTAAGATTGGCCAACTAAAAATGAAAAAGCAAATTTAATCCATTACATACATTAATGACAACACATAACAATCACATAATATTTACACTAACATTTTAAAATTGCATTTCCCCCAGAAGGAAATAAAATAAATAATACTTTCTGTTCTGTAGCTGCAGATCTTTCTGTATCAAAGAATTAAAAACAAAATAATCCACAAAAAATAGGAAAATATTGTCTGGAAAGTCCACCAAAAATGCTTAAATGAAACAAAGCCAATACAATTCTGTCAAAGCAATCCAAAGCATTGGAGGAACCATACAAAAAAACAGAAAATGGGTTTAAAAAAAATAAACGCTCTAGGAAAACTGAACAAAAGGAAATTAAATGAAAAAAACATTGGTTTATTATAAAACAAAATGATTTCCTTCAAAAGAAAAAAAATTTAACTCCCAATTGCCATAGCTCACGATTGTAGACAATAGCCTGTGAAGTAAAAAAAACTACCCACCCACAAAAACACATTACACCTTCAAATATACATATACATAACAATGAATCATCAAAATATAACCAACGTAACTTAATTTAACCCCTCCGATGCTCATCACGAGCTCAACTCGTCATGACCGCCGTGGCACTCACACGCGGGAATAATTACCCTGCTGTGCTGAACGTTCCAGGAAAAGTGGGTGTGGTCATGACGAGCATAGCTCATCATGAGCACAGCACCACCGTGCTGCATGACGAACCGAGCTCGTCCTGAGCACCGGGGTGCTGAACGCCCCCCATTCACCCCAGCACAGCGGGGGAATTACCCCCGTGGTGAAGGGGTTAACATAACATAGCAAAACATAGCGCAAACCTACAAACTACTAAAAAACAATAACAGTAATACATCTAAATATACAAAAAACACAAACAACACTATAGCTGCCTTCTACACCTCCCCCTAAAGCCACTCTACCCACAACACTTTAAAGAACTCCTTAAAAAAGGACTTGCCTGTTTTGACAAACAGAAGCACCTTACCGCAACCTGGTGTCAGGGAAATAGAAAAAAAATAACACAAATAAATTACAGAATAGAAGGTAGCGGTTAAAGAAAATGGCTGCTAAATGAAACTTAAAAAGACTATAGCTCCATAAAAATGAATTGGACATATTGTAAAAATGTTCAATAATTGTTTTGAAAAAGTTTTAAACAATTAAACCCTTGTGATTTTATAAAATGCTCAAAATGTATGAAGTGTAAATTAAATATTAGCATAAAATATATTCAATTGTCATATAAACTGAAACACAAGATATAATAATATTGAAAATATGTATATTAAAAAGTTAAAAAATGTTAATAAACTGTTAAACAATGTAACAAAAGTTGAAAATGTGCAACATACAATACTATGTATATATCATGTACATTTATTTTATTAATAAAAACATATTTTTTATTTTCTTGACTTCATAGAAATTTTTGTTTTTTACAGAAAAGTTTTATATTAAAAAATGTCAAAATTTACAATAAATAAAATTTGCAAAAATAAATAAAAGAAAAAGATGTGTAGAGTATTTTTACATACATAATGTAATTAATATTAGTGTGTACAACAAATCATTGTTTTATTATATTTCTTATCACCTGCAATTTAAAAATAACACAAACTATTTACAAATAAAATAAAAAACTTTTTAAGCACCAAACAGGTGACATTTACTATTCCCATGCCAATCCAACCATAATGGGCACTGGACACTAAAGGTGTGACATTACTAATTCCACTCTGATATAAACAAATTTGGAGAAGGCATTGGACACTAAAGGGGTGACATTTACTATTCTCAATCCAAACCTAACCAATTTGGGGAATGTGTTGGACACTAAGGATGTTACAGTTACTATTCCTACACCAATCTAAACCAATTTAAGGAAGGCATTGGACACTACAGGGGTGAGTTTTACTATTCCCACTCCTATCTTAATCAATTTTGGAAAGGCGTTGGACACTAAGCAGGTGCCATTTACTATTCCCACTCCAATCGAAACCAAATTGGGTGAAGGCTTTAGAAGCTAAAGAGGTGACATTTACTATTCCCACTGTAATCTGTACCAATTGGGGAAAGTGTCGGACACTGAAGGTGGTACATTTACTTTTCCGAATCTGGGGAAGGTGTTGCACACTAACTGGGTGACGTTTAATAATCCTGCCCCACACTAACGCTATTTGAAAAAGGTGTTGGGCACTAAAGAGGTGAGTTTTTACAATAAACACTTCAATATAAATAATTGTAAACAAGGTAATACATATTGAACAACTTAAATCCATAATTAATACTACAGACTCATACACAGTTCTTGACTATAAAAAAATACAAATATATCTAAAAAAAAGAATACTCTAAACTACAAGCCTATTTATCCAAATTTTTATATTAAAATAAAAAATATATATTCAGTACTATTAATAGTTAAATATTTAAACAATGTCCTTACATTCCTAAACTTTAAACCATATAATAATAAACTATTATTTCAAAAATAAAAATCATAAAAAATAAGATGTCATTACATTTATATTTTATAAATACAAAATTTCATTTTTGAATACAATTAAACATTAAAAAATATAAATATGTCTACGATTAAAACGTAGGGGTCGATTAGGATGGCGATCGGAAATGCATGCCGACCGCTGTGGTAGCGGAAAATAACCGTTCGCGTGTACCACGGCAAAACGGGCATTCGAATTAGGATGCACTGCTTGAAACATCCTACTGTGGCGGACAAATTCCATGAAACTCTGCTGGGAACATCAGGAAAAGCTGTCAGAATTGCTGCGGAAAGACCCCAAACCACCGTTCGACCAGCGGAATGACTGCGAGTAAAATTATGATACGATGACAGTCCAAGCTGAACGATCAGTTGTTACCGACCGCCGCGATCGTGTGAAATAATGAATGGCAGAGCAGGCAGAAAAAAAATTGTATTCAGTCCGCTGCGGTTGCACAGAAAGAGGATTGGCGGTCGAAAGTAACCGCACAACAAGGCTACTAAGTGTGGTTGTTTTCCTAGTGGAGCCTCCAAAAACATCTGACACACCCCAATGATACATCCCCATGGCAATTAAAATATACAAATCCCAGGTCAACCCTCATAACACACCTGACATGATTCATCCATTTGACCCACCCACATAGCAAAGTATAAAAATAACCCCTACCCTGCCCAAAATCCTTTGTACAACTCCAGAAATGAAGGGCCCAACCCCACAGCACAAAGGAGAGGCAAATCAGCACACATCACACCATCACAACCACACACACACCACACATATCACCACCACCACCGTCATACCTGCACTTCTCACCCATTTGCACATCATACACCATGGCACAGAAGAAGATGCCCAAATTCACTGACAATGAGTTGTCATCATGGTAAATGAGCTAATCAGAGTAGAACCACATTTGTTTGGAAGCATGGTCCAACAGACACCTTTAGCCAGAAAAAAATCAGATGTGGGAAAGGATAGTAAACAAAGCCAATGCAGTAGGGACCACCCTGCGCACCCTGCAGGACATTAAGAAGAGGTAGCATGACCTCAAGAGCAGGGTGAAAGGGCATGTCAACAAGAACAATGAGCTGGCTCAGAGTACTGGTGGTAGCCCTCCCATTCCAACACTAACATTCACCGAATGGAAGTAGAAGGTGCTTGCCATATGGCATCCAGGGAGTCTCACAGGAATACCCGGGGGAGTGGAGGCTGGTATGTACCAACAAATGTCTCATTTTACACTGCTATGTACTGTCTTGCACAGCTAAAAAAGATACACCTCCTAGACCTTAATGACTGACTGAGTGACTGAGGGTATTTATAGAGGGCACTATTGCACAGGCGTCTTGGCGCTGAGGTGATGTGCAAAAAAGCATTGCACTTACATACAACACACTCTTCCCAACACATGTCTCACAGATCTAACATTCCTTTCCTCTGATTCACCCCAAAGGTAGCTAGCAATATGTCCATGGGGGCATGTGTACAGGCATCCAGCACTACAACTCCCACCAGGCCCCCTTATCCTTCAGCTCAGCAGGATGGAGCACTGCCCACAACCACGTGGCAAGCATTTCAGTGCATTCATCAAACGTACAGGTAGATAGCCATCTTAACAGGAGGGGTGTTTGTGGGTAGGAAGCCAGCACCACAACTCTTACCAGACTCCCTTGTCCCACAGCTCAGCAGGATGGAGCACTACCCACACCAACAACCATGTGGCAGCCATTCCATTGCTCACCGTCACCTAACAGGTAGGTAGCCATCTTAACAGGGATGGGTGTTTGTGAGTGGGAGGCCTGCACTACAACTCCCACCAGGCCCCCTTGTTCCACAGCTGAGCAGGATGGAGCACTCCCCTCACCCTCAACTAAGTGGCAGTCATTGCATTGCTCACCTTCACCTAACAGGTAGGTAGCCATCTTAACAGGGAGGACATTACATCAAGTTCTCAACAATCATATAGGGTCTCGGTTTTAAACTCAACAGCATTTCAATCTCAATAAAAATGGCAGGATCATTCTCAGGACTCAGGCGGATATAATTAGACCAAGAGAGCTGAAACAATAATGGAGAAAGGGTGATCAGAGTGAGGGTGAGAAAAAAGAAAAAGTGCACCGGTACAAGATATAGGCAATACTCATGAGACTGTACTTACATTTTGGAGGGTAATACAGTTGCTAAATGAGGGGTGTTTCTGGTGACAAGCATCATGAAGGGAGGCCAATCCACTTTTCCTACTTCTCTTTGGAATAAGATTTGGTCCAAAATAAGAAAATCTTCTAGAGCAGCTAACACAACCCAAACATTATTTTTTATTTATAATAGACTATGAATTACACCTGCTAGACTCCATAAATTAGATTCTACATTATCCTCCAATTGTTGGTCCTGCTCTCAGCCATTTGCGGATCTTAAGCATATGTTATTAGAATGCCCTCTCATATATGACTTTTGGCTAAAAGTCCGGAAATGGATCAATTCTATTTTTAATTCACGTTCTCCTTTTAATTGTATTAATCTTTTCCTGGGCAGCACCTCTGATTATTGGTCATCTCAATCCAGGGATTTTTGTATAATTGATTTACTTCTTGCAGTTGCTTTTCAACAAATTAACTTTTCAAGGATGGTGGTACAGTGTATGTTACAACCATAGACGTGATAGGGCATATATATACCCTGTTTTATTAGCTATTAAAAGAGACCTTCTATGGCTTCCAGTTACTTCTGCTCATGACGCACCAACTCATAACCTTCGAATTTAAGAAGTACCTAAACCTCCATGATTTTTTCAGGCTAAGAATGTTGTCCTATTTATTATGCTTTACTATCTGAATTTATATTGTTTATCTAAAAGTATCTATGAAGTTGTTATCATTTACTTTTCTTGCTGCTGTATTGTTACGTTCTTTTTTCAAGATGTATGATTATCTGCTTAATGACTATGCTGTTATTTAAATGTTATCACTGCAAACTCTTTCAATAAACTTTCACTTTAAACTTAAAAAATGTTTTTGGTCCCCTTAGATTCTCTCATATGACTTCATCCAGCACCCTATCCTCACCCCCTTACTTGCACTCATCAAACGTCATATCTGGATCAAAAGATCTCTGCTAAAGAGACCACAGGCCCAACAGGCATTGCAGCACTGGTCTGAAGAGGAGCACCCAGTGATGAAGCATGACACTCCACCAGGTGTGTGAGGGCACTTGGATTTGACCATGCGGATCCCACTTGATCTGTATGGCCGGAACAATGACTCCACTTGAATAGGGCCAAATGGTCCCTTCTTTGAGGAACTGCCACCCTTTGTGCTTTTGATGTGTACATTTCTTCATCTCAATGCAAAAAGGACACACACTACGTTGTCCACATTTGTAGCGCCCTTTCATGGAAGGAAGGCCCAGAAGCTCAGTAATGGTGGCAGCTGGTCTGGGAGATGTCTTTTAGGTTCCCTCCCTGCTCTTAAGCAACTGTAGGTGGCCCAAAATCAAGGTCCCGAGTTGCTAAAAAATGCCAGTGTTTTTAATGCTTTTGGAGATTGAACCAGGACAGAAAGTAGTAATGGAAACGAGTCTGTTGGATTCCTGTTTTGCATGAAAAGGTAGTAGTCTCACACTGGCAGTACCATGCTCTCTTAGTGCATCTAATTAAGCATTTGGGATAATCACGTTCAAGTAATTTGTGAGTTAGAGTTCTTTCTCTCTGAAGAAGTCACTTTTGTGTTTGCAATTACATCTTAATCTTAAGAATTTACTAGATGGTAGTGAATCCCTCAGTGAGCATGGACGGTTATATCACAGGAGTGTGCTCCTCTCCATGGGCTCCTTATAAAGGGTGGTGTAGTGATGTTCATTTTCAACATGGAACAGAAAGATCCATGAGAAATATTTTTGACATATGTTTGGTATGTGTGTTAAGAGGTGTCACCACACACATAAACATGTTATAAGGCACTTGTATTGAGAGCCTATGTGCTCTTCCCATGGGGAACTGCATAACTCATTCACTCTGCCTTCATGTGAATCATGAAAACTAACATCACCCTTTCCCAGATGGAAGACAACACTATCTCACACTGCATACCATCACAGATAGTCTAATCTGTTGGGGACCTCATTCTACTTTTTGCAGAATTCCAACTGGTATTTCTACACCCTATAAATGCCAGAGTATAGAGCAATATTAACTTAGAGGCATACTAATGAAAGGGTTGCGTTGCATTTGCACTACACAATGCGGTACATGTGCGACCACTACGACAGATTTATGAAGCCACACAAAGCCACTTTGCATGGCACTGAGTAGCTTCATAAATATGGAGTAATGCAACGCCGCACAATTCGCTGTGTTGTGCTTCTATGCCCTGGGTATGCGTTCCATGGGTGTGTTCCCACGCGACTCCCATGGATTTTGATGCATTCACAGATTTACAAGAAGTTCTAAACCTGGAAATACATCAAAATCTTACGCCTTCCCAGGGGAGGCGTAACAAGGAGAAATATGTTTATTTCTGCTTGTTGCTTCCTCTTTAAATGTGTGCTGCGTTCTGCAGAACACATACAATGAGGAATTTGTCTCCTGGGATTTTTTTTGTGCAGGAATGTGTTCCTTCCTGCACAAAAACAATACTGTTTGCAACCCAGAAACCATTGCACCATGGCGCAAAGGTGCATGTGTTGGCACTAGGCGGCCAAAACGGCACCAGAGCAGGGACAAGGGCAGGAATGCGTTCTATTCAGTAAATAAACTGCATTCTTGCCTTTTCCCTGTCACTCTGTGCTGCAAGTTCACTTGCTGCGCTGCTTGGCTTTTTTTTAAATAAATATTCCCCTGCGCGCGCGCATATCGTAGTATTCAGTTTCACACGCCGGAATTGGGAGAACACTCTAGCTGTTCAAATTCAGACTTTGCAGTTTGTCAGCTTGATTTCCACCAGATGTTAGTTACTTTGTAAAAATTTGTGCGGGCAAACACTGCGAGGTGAGCCATTACCAGTAATAATACTGCTCAGGGCATGAGGGTGCAAAGAGGAGTTTGCGACCGCAGCGGGGTACGTGTGGGTGTAAAATTGAGGCCCTATCTGGATGGAAAAGTAGTGCTAGGTTCTAACTATGAAACATCTGAGGCTTGTCTATAGCAAATCAAACTCTTTACTTTTAGCGAAGACCGCAGTGCTGATTTTTAATCTACCATTTTAATCGCATTAATAAAGCCTAAAATGTTTATTTCATTAGCAATGCCAGTTCCCTTGTGTATCGTCAGTACTCAGCAGTTAATTGTGTTTCAGACTAATTTATTTGGCTAGCTGCCAGCAGTGAAGTATAATTTTCCGACTTCCTCTTTCCAGTCCTAAGTGAACTTCTGTTTCACAGAAATATAGCGCTGGTATTATCTCATCATTTCTGTTTCATCATAAACAAAGTGACTGCTTTAAGTATGTTGAGTGCACAATCAAAAATAATTACTGGCATATGCAGGAGCAAACAGATGATAAGCCTTGAGCCAGTGAGGCTGAACTGCAGCCGGTGTCCATCCTCGGAATTGTACCAAAAATTAAGTTAATTATGTACTAATTATTAAATAGCTTGAGGAGCGCCCAGAAGAATCTGTAACTCTGTGTCTATTTCTAGACGATCTTCGCAAATCACTTATTTACACAAACCGCTTCCCTGCCACAGTATATGGTTAATTAATGAATTTATTATTAATTTACATATTAACTGCTACACAGTCAACCACTTTTTTTTTTTTTTGCAGGGTCCATCTGATTAGTGTGATAAATCACAGACACCTATATCGGGAGTGTTGCAGCAAAAGTAGAAATGTAAACTTAATTTCATCGTAACCTTTGCCCTACTGAGGAAGTAGGGTAAACGTAATACGTATTATTTCGTAGATATAGCAAAAGGTTGCAGGGAGCTAGAACACATATGATCAGAAAAGCTGGTGTGGTAATTACTCGAAGCTAATAGGCTTGTGTCGCTTTACATTAGTTCTTTTAATACAAATAGTGCAGATAGTGTTTTTCCCTTTTTGCGCACATATTTGCGCCTTTTTTTCATTTAGATTACCTCAATCTCATTCACAGATGGATTCTACTGAACTTCTTTTTCCCTGTCTTTCCATCATGCACTTCATGCCTCCCCCCTATCAACTTCGATAAACATTGCTGGGAATTTTTGTCCCTTCCCTCGCCTCCTTGGCTCTTCCCTGGGTCTTTCCTGTTTTGTATTTTATCACAGCTTCCTGCACTCAGTGGCAGCTGGCAACATTAGAATGTGGTGTGCAGCAATGCCCAAAAAACTCACCATACATGTTGCACCACACTTGCTGGCCACCATCCGGTTTGTGCCTCTCCTAGGCGAATCGGGATCCTGGAGTCCCTTGAGCAGGAAAGGGAGTTACTTCCTTCCTGCTTGTGGAAGAAGAAGCCAACCAATCCCTGAGCAGCTCTCATTTGTATGCTGATTGGTTGGAGCAGGATAACCCAGCACTCATTTTGAGGATGTGGGCCTGTGCCAGCAATCCCCAGGCTGTTTCACTGCCCTTGGATTGCTGGGTCAACAGTGAGCATGCCGGATAGGACGGCTGTAGACAGCCGGATAATCCAACATGCACACTGTAGATCAGTGCAGTCATCCTGCATTTGCAGAATTTAGCCACACCCCCACCCTCCTGCTATACACAGCGCCAGTGGTGACAAAATAAAATGGCAGTGATATGCCATTTTATTTATTTGTGTTTACCTGCTGTGTTCGCAGCAGGTGGGGCGCAGCTCTTCTGTCATTTAGGAGGAGCAGCCCCTGCCTGCTCTGCCCTGCCGTGTCTTCTCCTTGACTGTCTATTATTCATACCCTCCAGGATTTTGCGACTTGCAAATAAATTGCAAAATTGGGACACTTGTAAAAATGCAGCAATCCTAACAAAAGCTGCTGCAAATTCTTAATGACACCTTTGTTTAACTCTTAGTTTATTGTTCCTGCACTGCAGCACTGGGCCAATAAAAGGAAAAGGAATCTGGACAGGACAGAGGTTTTTTTCAATAAATGGAGGAAGGTCAGTAGAGAGGTGTTTTCATACTCTGTCCCTGCTACATAGCATCTTTACTATGCAGTGCCTGCTTCCTGAAAACACATAGCTAGGAGCAACAGAAGAAAAAGACTGCAGGAGACTGCGACTAAACAGGTACCTTACCCCCAGATTCATCATTGTCCTCTTTTGCGAGTCTTTAATAGCGATTATTAAGGAATCGCTATTAAAGACTCGCAAAACGGGATTCATGTAGAAATCGCAATATTATTTGCGATTTCTACAGCTTCCTTATTTGCGATTAGCAAATTGCTAATCGCAAATAAGGAATGACTCCCCATTCATTCCTATGGGCCTAAAGGCCCATAGGAATGCAATTTGCTAATCGCAAATAAGGATGTGATTTCAAGGGTGCCAGGGGTGTCCAAAGGACACCCTGTAGCACCCCTGAAATGTAAATGTAGACTGATGTTGCGCACACACATGTCCAAAGGACATGTGTGTGTGTAACATACAACTTAGAAAAATGCACTAAAGTGCATTTTTCAAAATTTTCGCTATTTATCAGACTTCGCGGTAAATAGCGGCCAAAAAAATAGCGATTTCGCAATTCAAAAATGGTTCATGAATTGCATTTGATTGATAGACTTTATTTCGATATAAAAATACCATAAAAAGCTTGTACAACAATACAAAATACAGTATAAATAGCAATCACATTCTAAAACAAACACATGGTTTAAACAGAGGAAAATGTTAAAAACAGTTAAAACCGAATTAAATTGACAAGGAAAGCCTTTTTGTGCGAATCAACCAAGACCATTTTAAAAATTTTGACACAGCACAAACAATCACGGTGGATGTGTCAGACATAAGAATACGGATCGCTACTATATGCTGACGGGTGCCCAAAAGTCTACATAGGGGTTTTAACCAACAGGTTCTGGGTGCATGATAGTCCGGACATTCAAAAAAGATATGGGCCACCGACTCTACTCTGGTGGGACAAAACGCACAAAACGGGGGAAGCTGGTAGGGCCGTTTCCAGCGGGCGACTACTTCACCTACTGGAAGAATCCCTACTCG
The DNA here is from genome assembly GCF_964261635.1 of Lissotriton helveticus. Classification (NCBI taxonomy): domain Eukaryota; kingdom Metazoa; phylum Chordata; class Amphibia; order Caudata; family Salamandridae; genus Lissotriton; species Lissotriton helveticus. The sequence continues at coordinate 562,376,356 of NC_136057.1, read as the reverse complement.
AAACTTAAAATACAAAGTACGATCAAAAGGGATAGAAATAATATTTAAATAGGGTTCATAAGCCACCACATCTTTAATTCTCACAAAAGCTACAGTGGAGTTGCAATGTCGTGGATCTGAGTGTAATTTAGCGGAGACCCAGTTCCAGTACAACTTTTTAATCGTAGCTTTGGGTGGGGCTGTTCTCATTGCCCATGCGTCTGGTAACCCTATCTCCCCCAGCAACCGTTTGACATCCCTCAACCATTTAATCTTAGAACAGCCCGCCTTAGCCATAACTTCTGATAGTGCTTCCGCATAAGAGGCTAGTTCAGGCGTCCGCCAAAGTCAGGCCCAGAGGAGCAGGGGGCGAAGTTGTGCTTGGTCCCTAATAGTTCTGCAACCTAGATCCAGTAGCACTGGTACTGTTGGTGAGCACCTCGGAAGAGCCATCAGATCTTTCAAAAATTTGCTCTCCGATTTAGCTAGTGGGTCGAGGTTGCAGGTGCCCCAAAGCTCAGCTCCATATAGGGCGGCACTAACCCCTCTGGCTTTATATATTTCCACAACTGGGGCTATAGGTTTACTAGTTGAGGAACGTTGTTCCTTAAGTAAGGTGCCTCCCACCCTTTTGTGGCCCAGTAACATTTTTTGATGTGCGGTTTCCAGGTAAAGGAGTCATTAAGGCGAATACCCAAATAATCAAACTCGGAAACCCTCTCCAATGGCTCAAAATTCAGAGCTGGAAGACGACCGAGCTTCTTCGGGGGATTCATAACCAAAAACTTTGTTTTGTCAGTGTTGATTACCAACCCCCTCAACAGACAAAACTCCTGAAAGCTGTTCAAAAGGCTCTGGAGACCCATAGGAGACTTTGAGATAAGAAGGGTATCATCTGCGAAAAGCAGTGTTGGGATCCGTTTACCCGCCAGGGATGGGGCGTCCGAGGGTTTTCCTAGCAGATGTTCAACCACACTGTTTACATAGAGAGAAAACAGGGTGGGGGCTAACACGCATCCCTGACGGACACCCCTTCCCACGGGGATCCTATTGGTTTTTTCGCCCTTCGTACCCCATTGAACCTGCGCAAAATTGCCAGCATGTAATTTTACCAAAAGAGAAAGAATATGCAAGGGCAACCCCAAATCTAACAGAACCTTCCATAGCTCTTCCCTGGGAACCAGGTCGAAGGCAGTTTTTAGGTCTATGAAAGCCAGATATAAACTGCCCCCGCCCAGCACCACCACCTTCCAGTATAGAAGTGCCAATCTGAAGGCCTGCTCAATGGTCCCAGTACCAGAGCGGAATCCAGCTTGGAGGTCCGACAAGATGTTGTTGTCGTCCACCCACTGGAGCACCCTTCTCAGGATCACTTTCCCTGCCACTTTTTGGGAAGAGTCAATAAGACTTATTGGTCTGTAGTTGGCAGGGTTGTCCCGACACCCCTTCTTGAATATCGGGACAACCTCTGCCCCCTTCCAGGATTCGGGTACAGGCGCACCTTCACTAATGGCATTTAGCAATGATGACACCAGCTTCCCCCACTCCTTAGGGTTTGCCCGGATTAGGTCACCCGGTAACCCATCAGGCCCTGCTGCTTTCAAGGGCACCAAAGTCTTAATTATATCCTCCACCTCTCTCGCGGTAAAGGGAACATACTCTGAGTCTCCTGGGCAGGCGGCCAATGAGAGAATAGTCTGGGTAGATGGCTCATTGGAGGTGTAGAGAGACGAGAAATGGTTAAACCAGCTCTGGGCAGAGATGTTACACGTTATCAGGGTGCTGTCTGGCCTGTCCCTAGATCTTATGAGTTTCCAGAAACTTCTGGCATCCCTATCCAAGCTCGCTTTCCTGAGATCCGCCCAAAACCTGTCCTCCCATTCTCTCTTCGCTGCAAACAGAGTCTGCGAGTAGTCTTTCCTTGCCAATCGTATGGCAACCAAGGATTTACTCTTAACAGCATCAATCAGGGACTTTTTCTTCACCCTACCTTTACTCGTGTACCAACCATATGGGTTCGGCCTTTTCTCACACTTCTCAGCTCGAGCGCTCTTACTTGGAAGATAGAAAAGTTCACTCAAAGCCTTGGTGGTGGTACAAAAAAGCGCTGAGACTTCCTCGGGCTTCAGAATCATTTCACCCAGTTTGGACTGTGCAGTATCTAGGAGTGTCGCGATGGACAGCACTTTCTTTTCGTCCATAATGAGCTAACTCCACCTTAGGCGCCTGCCACATCCCGAGGGATATACCTCCTGATGGGCAGACGCCGAATGAGGCGCAAGCACCCCCAAATTCGACAACCACAAGGGACGGAGGACAAGAGAGAGAAGATTGTGGTCACTCTCAACAGTTGAAAGTACCTCCATATCCTGCAAATAGCCCCAAAGATTTACATCAAGGAGGATATAATCTATCCTGGACGTATGGTCCACCCTGTTGTAAGTGTGGGCTCCAGATGGATCCGAGATCGTCCTGCCATTCGCAGCCCTAAGGCCGAATTCTAAGTTTAAAGAGTATATTTGAACCGCCACCTGAGACCACCTTCTAATGAGAGGTAAGGTTAAAACAGGTATACCTCTCCTAGTATCTTCTTCAGCAGTCCCCAAAGTGTCCTCCAGTCCAAGGGGCTCGAACGTGCAGACCCTGCGACCAGAACGTGAGAACTGTTAGTGCCCCTACCAAGCAAGGATTCCTTTCTGCCACTACAGGAGAGTCTCCCTTTGTACCCCTAGCACAGATATTAAAAATATCTAGGGTCAGCCCTCTCCTTGGGCCCCTAAGTGATAAGCTCAAGAGATCGAGTGAATTTGACACATGCTGGGTAACTTGACAACCCAGCGAGATGGCAACCCATATAAGAAGGCCTCCTGAGGGGCGGCCCTTCCCGGCAGGAGATGGTACTGCTGGCCGGAAGAAGGATGAATAACCTACCTTGTGGCAAGGTTCTCTACTCCAGGTCTCTTGGAAAATGCAAATAGAGTAGCCCTCCACAAGGGTGTTCCATTCCGGTACGGCCAGCTTCCTCGTGATACCCGCAACGTTCCAGCTGAGAATCCTTAAATCTGGATCCGCCACAGGATGCTCGCAGAGGAAAACTAGGTTGAAGACCCGCTCCCCCTCAGGGAGTATGCAAGGTTCACTTTCTCCTTGTTTACTTCCAACACTCAGTTTGGCATCCTGGGCTTGGGGACTATGTGCAGCCAGGGAGGGTGGTAGACTGTTGTTAATGGTATCCAAATCAAGGGGCTCCGTCCAAGAACTCGAGCCAGAGGACAGGGAACCCGCCCCGGGAATAATATCGTATCAATATCCTGGCATCCCTCCGTATAACCCCAACCAAGGAGCCGGCTGGTAGGGCATAGGGAGGGAGTCATACCTGGGGAAAACAAAATTGTGTCTCCCTCTACCATCCGAAGCAGTCCCATAATGGTTGCCAGCTGGTCTTGGGTAGAAGTAGGACAAATCTACTACTCCAATGCCGGCACCACCGATCCCTAGGTTCTGGTTACAGATAATCGGGGCAACCCTAACATCCTTAAAACTAACCACCACGCAATCTCCCTCAAAACACTTTTGCCCGTGACCCACCCACCCTACCCTTCTAACTCCCAGAATCATCCCATCTAATTCTCTGGGCAGAGGTCTATTTATCCTTAACCAGTGCATAGTTTTGTCTTTTAACGTCTGGTAGGATTCTGGCTGGCCTGCCATCAAAGGTGGTACATTTGTGAGAATAGCAACATAGGGATGACAGGCTGGGGGCAGATTCATGGGTGGTATTCTGAGGGCTTCCTTGGGGGGAAGTGCACTGGGCTGGATGTTTATGGGAGGAATAGGGTTAATTCTTCCAGATTGGGCTAGTTCAGGACCTTTAACAATTCCAGAATTTCTTAAATTGGCATGGCCATTTTTACCAATGACCTCAGAACCTATGGGGTTCTCAACTTGAGTGTTAGTTGCCCTTAAGGGATCTGGACATTTAGTTATGTGCTTTTTAGCCAGCCCTGGGTTCCGATCGTCCCCTTTGGTGGTAATAACAGGTAAAGCAAGGGCCTCGACCGGGGACACCCCATTTACCGTTCCGTCTGCAAGAGATAAGTTCAATGGGGTAGCAGAGGTCGCCCTAGCAGCATATTCCCCCCCTGAGTCATCGGCCCCAATCATGGAATGCAATTTAATTAGGGACTTGGTAGAGAAAAAGTTGTCCAGAGTCGTTTGCTCAAAGCTGTCCAACCGCTCCGCCAGCCTTTTGACCCTCTCTGCGACCGGCATCAGTAGGGATTTCATCGTTTTCTCTATCTGGGCAATCAGGGGGAGATCAAGGGGTGTGAGCTCGGCAGGAACCACAGTCGGAATATCTGGTTTAACTGGTAGCACAGCGGAGAGCACACCCCCCATATAACCCTGAGAGCGGCCTGCCCCAGCCCCTACAGACTTTTGCGTCGCTACCACCCTAGTTCCTAATTTTCTTGAGAGGTTTATGATGGCAACCTTTACGGGGACTAGCATTTCTTTTCCTTTTGGTGTGAGTAGTTCTGGCTACTGCATGAGATAATGGAGCTGGTGAGGGATGGGGTTCCCCCTCGCTGGGGATATTTTTTGAATTCAGCATGGGGGGTAGGACATTACTAGGCTTCACAGCCATACTGTCGTCATCAGTCGGTGCAGCTAAGTCTAACGTACACTCCGCCCTATCAGGGCTAGACATCAAAACAGTTACAAGTGACGTATCCAAAAGTGGGCAGACATTCATTGCAGAGTCAATAGCACGAGCTGGAGAGAGGACCGGCGCCGAAAAGCCCATGGACGCCCGCTTCTCTAAGGGGAGTTTAAGGAGTTCAACAGATAGGCGGCGCTCAGCACGTCTCTCAGCTAGGGCAATTTCTTTATCAATATCACGGGTAGCCCTGGAGAAGTATCTATCTAAAGGCCCTAAGATTGCAGCCCCTACCGAAAAAGGTAAGGGGTTAGATGGGGTATTAGGTGAGTGCATAGACATGTTGTAGAACAACTAACTAAAAGCAAGAGAATCACAAACACAGTATACCATAGCACAGAGCCCCCCCCCACAAGGTAGCTCGCTAATCAAGTATCAGTGTATGAGACCCAAGAAAATATCAACTCACAGTATCAAGAGGGGGACAATGACCAATAGTTCAGAGCTAAATGACAGAGGGTAGGCCCAGCCCAGCCTCCTGCGGCCCCTGACGGCCACAGACGGCCCGCCCTTGTCCCGGGCTTCTCCCGGGACGCTCCTGCGCAGCGGTATGCTTTGCTAACTATAAAGGAAGGGAGGGTAGTCAGGGGGCGGGGCAGGCAGGGAGAGCGGACCAGGTGATATTACTAGGTCAACAGGGGCTCCTGGGAAATGAAGTCCCTGTATAAACGCTCGCAGCCCTGTTGCCTATTGAGCCCTCGCCTTCCCCGTGCTCAGCGCTCCAGCGCTAGACCAGGTGCAGGCAATTACAATATCCTCAACCAGCGAAGCGGGTCCGGCGAGTAGTAGAAAATTACTCGGGAAAAACCAGAGTCAGTACAGCAATTCGATTAGACCTCCTCTCGGTGCACAAGCAGCAATTAACAGCGTCCCTCGGTCACTCCAGCGCGGCAGGTTTAAATCCTTTGTGGTCAGGGGGCGGAGCAGTCAGGCAGGGAGAGCGGACCAGGTGATATTACTAGGTCAACAGGGGCTCCTGGGAAATGAAGTTCCTTGCATTTAAGGAATCTCATTTGGGGTGATGAATCCCAAATGCAAAAATTGCGCTCGCAAAGGGCCAGATTCTCAGAATCTGGCCCTTTGCGAGCCGATTTTCCGTTGATGAATCTGGCTGTTAATGTTCCAGCCTTCTTTAGCAGTCACCGGGCCTCTACTCTCCTCCCACCACCAGGCCATGTAGTCTTCCCTCATCAGCCTCCCACCCTTCCCCTTTGTTCTCACTTACGCTACTTCTCCTCCTTCTCACCCCCCCCAACCCCACTCCAATAATGCAATTATAAACATGAAATACACTGTGCTGTAGGGGAGCTGTTACTTTAGCCCCTGCGCACTCCCCACATTTTTATGTGAGCTGGGAGGAGGGCAGAGGGGGCTAGAGTACCAGCTCAATCCAGCCTCATGTACTTGATGCTGGGAATCGTAACAGCACCACTTTATAACTTAAACCTGTACTCTCTCACTGCACAGGCACCAATGCTCTGGAAAACTCTCCCAGCAAAGACAAGAAACATCCATAGAACCTCATGAAATTCAGGGAGGCAAAAACAACCTATATTTTCCAACCAGCAAATAAAATATCCACTATTCACAATGATGGCATGCTGTCCCTCATATTCTTTTCAGTCCAGCCTTCCCACTAACATGCCTGTGTCCCTAACTTTAAATGTAACATTTCGGGGCAGATATAATAACTTTTCATGCAACTCAGTACAACAGCCATAGTTGCTGCAGGGCATTCTATGGAAGGGAGAGGGAACAGTGTCAAGTTTAGGAAGATATGGTGCAGTTTTCTTTCCCCTCTACCTCCACTATTGCATCTTAAACAGCCATATGCCAATGTGCACTGTCAAGCGTGCCTCAAGGAGTCGTAATATTTGTGCAGCAAATCCCTATCTAGAAATGCTAGGAGATAGCTATTTACATCAAAAGCTATGGGTGGTTCCATGGGAATGCCTATGTACTACCAATGGTACACCCCCTTCAAGCAAATTAGCTCACTGTGTTGCTTTGCGTTACTTTAGACAACTTTCCAATGCAAATCGTGATTTACATTGGAAAGTAAATCCCACCATAACACTTTGGGCGGGTTTGCATCACGTTTGTGAAGCAACACTGACGCAAAGTGTGAGTAAATCGGGGCCTACTTGTCCATCCATTGACATTATTTTTGAATTGTGTATTTTCTCAAATCCATTGACATTTCAACAACCCTATAGTATGAATTAAACAAATGCTAACAAATCGTAACATGCCACAGAAGGGTCTTCACGCCTCACAGTACCACTGTTTGTCTAAAACTTCATTCACTTTGGACCTACCAATAAAGAATGTGTCTTCCTATGCAGCAAGCAAAGGATGGACAGCGCGCCACATTTCTATGTTTCAAATACTTCTGCTTTTAATGGCCATACCAACTTGCGGATGTTGGTGCTCCTTCCAGCTCATATTAGTGCCAGGACATCCCCTTTTGGGATAATCGAGTGCTCTATAAAGGTTCTAATCAATCATATGACCTCCCAGTACACTCAGGGGCATATTTACAAAGAAATGACGCAGTGCGACACTGCAAGCAATCAGGCAGCGCCGTTCTGCATCGTTTAAAAAATGCATGTATGAGTCGTATTCACAAGAATACAATGCACACCTGAGTTTTCACTTGCGTTGGTGCAAAACAAACTGCCTAGCACCAACACAGACACTTGCACCATGGTCGCCTTCCTGCACATAAATAATTTTTAAAGGGAATTTGCTCCTTCTGTGTGTGCTGCATTCTGCAGCACACGCAGAAAAAGCAACAAACGAGGAGAAATAAAAGTATTTCTCATTATTGTGCCACTCTAACGCCTGCTTTTCAGTGGCACTAGTTTTTACCACGGCATCAAAAAGCAATGAGTGTTGCGGTGGAACGCCCACAGCAACACCCATTGCACGCCCCATAAACACAGATACCTGCATCAAAGGGTATGATATTTACAAAGCGGCGTTAACCCAGCTTTGTGGCTTAGCACCGGTTTGTAACTATTGGTCAAGGAATTGCGCCACTAGAGCGTCAGAAAAAGTGACGCTACGGGGGTGCAATGCCCTTGTAAATATGCCCCTCAATGTCTATTCTTCTGAACCTCAAACCGTACAACATACTGAGGTGTTCAGTCATAGCCGTGCATTTCTATCATTCGCAAAAATATTTCCTTAGTCCCTCTTTTTTCGTTGCGCAAGCTGCCTGGCTCACACTTTTCTCTTAGAACATGAGCCCCACCATGTTTTGACCTACAACAGAAGGAACATTTTCTTCTTAGTTCTCATTAGTCATCATCAGATGTTCCCATTCGCTTCTGTTGCTTTTGACAGCCAGTTTCTATCCCCGGAACACTGACATGTTCAAAGAGGTCATTTCAGAGTGCTTCAAGTTGAATTAATAAGGAAAAGTGCATTTCATTCCTTCTGTAGAACGTAGTTATCGGCCGCCAAAGTCTTTGGCATGAAAACTGTTTGTTTTCCCCACTGTATAATGTTGCAGCAAACGGCACACAAAGCTGCCAAGATTTATAGTGTTTGCCAATATGTCAGAAGCTGAAGTTCTTATCTTTCTTAATTTAACATGTATCCTCTCACTGCGTTGGAGATGTGAAAAGCAAAAAGGATTGATTAAGGGGTTTAAGGTTGTATTTGATGATGTGTGTTGTGTAGATGTTGGTTGTGCTCAACTTCTTTGAACTCTATGAAGTATCTGGGAAATACCATTAACTTAGGATATCAAATTAAATATGTTGGCAGAAGAGAATGTAAATAGCGTACACTCGTTACTTCCACAATGCTTCACAGAATTCAACAATAAGGTAGAAATTATAAAAATACACATGACTATCTATCACCTGTAAATGTCCCATAAATAGAAGTGCTATCTTTATCTATGACGAGAGTTTAAAACAGAACTTAAAACTGGGAGGTTTAAGGGGCCATTTATGAATTTTTGCGACAGCGCCTGGCACAGCTCAGTGCCTCTTTTTCTGTGATTACACTCTTCAAGGAACGTACATTTAACTTGGAATAACTCTGAGCAAGTACATGAACTACAGACAGCATAGCTTTAACACAGTGAGCAGTTTTTTGGTGTTTGGACAGAACATCGCAGAACAATATTGTCATACACAAATATTGTTGCAGGAATATCATAATGTCGAAAGTACAGTTAAGGTGATTATTGAAGGTCAGTATATTGATTTTGTAATTGTTTTTAATATAATTCTAAAACATTTTGTTTACTAAAATATTGTTGTATATAATGTCGCTTTAGAAGGCATTTTTGCTAAATAGTTTGGTCGTGAAGGAAGTGGCTTTTAGGGGCTACTCGGGTTACTTACAACCACCTGCTATGCCTTCCCAAGAATGACTGTCGGTCAGACAGTAGAGATACAAACATACTTACATACATACAAACATACTTTTATTAGCAATACTCTGCAGAGGAGTCCAATCTGAGTGGGAGCTGATGTTGGGGTTTTTAGTACGACAGAAAGAAATGGCGCTCAAGCTAATACGCGTTAGGGTCTTAAGAATCTGGGTAGATACGATCCTGTACGATCCCAAGGGCAGGGAGGACTGGACAGACCTACCAGGCAGGTTGCAGACGACAGGTGAGGGCTTTGTATACTTGGGGATATTTGTGACACTGGACAGGAACCTTTCCTATGAAAAGAACATTAAACGGATATCAAATAACTTTGTGGAGGACGCGGCTAGATGGAAGATGCTCCCCCTCACCACTTCCAAGGTATTTATATGCATTCCAAAATTATTACTTCCCCATACCGCAACGGGTGTTCCTGGATATCAATGCAGAACTGAGGGCCTTCCTGTGGTTGGGTAAGCAACTCCCGGTGGCACTGACGACCCTACACAGGCATCAATACAATGGTGGCATCTCACTGCCAAACATTGAGGCCTATTATCGGGCAGAACATCTGGCGCCCATTAATGACTGGATACATGCCCCAGCCACGCATCCTACCTATGCATTAGAGCGACACGGCATGGCGAAGCGCACAATCACTCACTATCTTTACGGGAGCACGGGGAAAGGTAGATTGCTTTCCGCCACTAGGGTTACCTTGGAGATCTGGGAGCGGGAGACTAGGCATATAGGCTGGGAACGGAAACCGACGAGGCAGACACCACTATGGCGGTGTGCCTGGTTGAGGGAACTATGTAAATTGCGGGGGTTCCAGAGGTGGGATGACATAGGGATATCGACAATAGGTGATGTGATGAAAAACGGGGCTCTGAAGTCTTTCCAGGTCCTTAGGGCAATACGGACAATGCCGCACCCAATACTTTAAATACGCACAGTTGAAACACGCCTGGAGGGAGGAGGGGACTCTAACAGGTACGCTCCCAGAGTATTCACCGCTGGAGGGATGACTTCTACAGGAGCAATCCCAAATAGGGCAGTCTCCCTGACTTACAGAACCGTGATCAATAATATGCCGGATGGGCTGGTGAATCTCAAGAGGAAATGGGAGACTGATGTGGGAGAAATGGATACGGTGGATTGGGACACGGTTCTGATGCTTCCAGAGAGATGTAGCCATTAAGTCCCACTTACGACTTATCCAATACAATATCCTACATAGGACCTACTTTTATAGAGTGCGCCTACATAAAATGGGAAGGGCTGGAGACCCGAACTGCCTGTATTGTGGCCGGGACGGTGAGGATTTCTACCACGTCATTTGGTCCTGCCTGGAAATTCAAACCTACTGGGTTGAGATCCTGAGGGAACGGGGGGAGGCACTGGAGACCACTCTGCCGCTAGAGCCTAAACTGGTCTTATTAGGCATGACTAATGAGGTAGACCTGACCGCCCATTTTTGATTTTTCTAGCACTGGCTTTGGTGGTTGCCAAGAGAGATGTGGCAAGGAGATGGGGGGTAGCCACTTTGCCACAGCTGAAGGAATGGAGGAAAGGGATGGACCTATATATGGCAGCTGAAAGGGCCACGTACAAGGCACGGGGATGCCCTAAAACGTTTGGTAGAGTACGGGGCAAATGGCATAGATATCATGGTTTAGATGGAGGACTCTGAGCTTGCAGGGACACAACAGTATCTCGCACGGGACAGGAGGGAGGGAGTCGCCGGACAGTATGATTTACTAGGAGAGGGTCAGGGACGAAAATGGCGGGGGCTAGCTAGGATGGAGGAGAGTGACTTGTTTTTAATGATGAATCATTGAGGGTGGGGGGCAGAAGGGTGGGGTGTGTTGATCAATGCTGACATGCTTGTTATGTTCATATACAATAAAATGCAAATAAAATAAAAATAAAAAATAAAAAAAAGAATCTGGGTAGATACGGTGCAACCAGGTTGGGGGATTTACCCGATGACCCCCAAATTTATGTTGGTCAGAAGATCCACAATGTAAATAATGTACTGTCACACGTGATGAGGGTATTACAAAGTTGTAGTAAATAGTGTCTCAGTTTAAATAAAGCGGCGGTCGACACCAGTGTAGATTTAGAATAAACAAGTTTTTATGCAATCATGAAGCAACGACTGTGTTGAGCCAAACAACCAGCCGACATGTGTTTCGTCACAGGGAAGTATCCCCTGACTCTTCAGGGCTGGGGGAGATACAAAACATATGGTGAGGGATAAAAGGGAGACAGTTTGTGACATATTTGCTTACAAACCATGGCTACAAGAGTGCGTAGGGGATAGAGGGGGGGAGAATATTTAAATGAGGGTTGTTAACCTAAAGTAGACGAGATAGGGAGGCATCAAAGACTGTACCTGCAGGAAAGCGGGGAGACAAAGAAATCAGTGGACAGTAACTGTGGTGAGCGTGCCGCTGTCATGTGATGCATGAGTAATCACAGCAAAAACACAGAAAAGTAGTGACGTTTGTGTGTGTGCCACTGACATGGGAAAAACCACAAGACAAATGCGTGCAAAGGAACAAAACATACACTGAAGTGACATTGGTGGTGTTGGTCATTCGCGAGGACTGGTGGGGGTTGAGTGAACTAAAACAGCAATGGATTATAACAAAACACTGCGTCACGATAATGTTAAAACTGGGGGGAAAATTTATTACGTGGATTCTGCGAGAAAGGATCCTGAGTCTCATGTTTGACTAGCATATAGTAAAGGGAGCATCTACAAAGGAACAAGAGAGGCCAACCAAAGGAAAATCAAGGTGGAGGGAGGAAAAACAAGATAAATCTATGTTCGAGGATAGGGAAGGACAAGAAAGAGCAGTGGTTACCTGTTAGGAGTGGGACGGAGTGGGAGGGTCCCCTGAATAGAGGAGAAAAGGTAAAATGCAAGAGTCCTGGAAGAGGACTGGAGGTGGGATGATCTCAAAAGCGGAGTTGAAAGACCAGTACATTGTTCACCTAATGACCGGCAATAATGGAATGGATGTATGACGTTACAACGCATACTATTACAACGCATGCTTTTACAACGCATTTTTTACAACACATGTACCTTTACAACGCATGTCTTTAAAATGCATACCATTACAACGCGAAATAGTAAAAATAATGTAAAAGTACCAATAAAACGAAAACACATATTACGCATACCATTACAACGCATAAAAACCAAAATTTATATATATATATATATATATATTTTTTATAAATAAATCCTGGCACGGGATGCAGGAAAATAGGGGTTTTGGGCGGGGAAGTGTATTAAAACGTGGTAATAAACTGAACGTAAATATCTCATAATGGAAGACTTTTTTCAAATGAATACTCGAGTATTAAAATTAATACTCGAGTATTAATATAAATACTCGCTTTTGCAAAACAATTAAAAAATTTAAAAATTAAATAATATTAATATAAAATTATTATTATATTATTTAAAATGAGACACATTACTTTAAAAAACAAGAACGAAAAACAAGAACGAAATACCAAACTGTTAGCCGCCATTTTAGATACTGAGTACAAAACATAAGTCCTACAACTCTTTTCATAAAATAAACACCTAGGGGTCCATTAGGATGGTGGGTGGATCGCCCCGCCAAGGTGGCGGTAGCCACCGCCGGCTTGGCGGGGGCGATCCACCCGCCATCCTACCCTTTTTCACCCCCTGCCAAATTAGCATGTTGGGGCTGACCACGGTGGACGGAAAGACCGTCCGCCGCTTTTCCGCCCCGGTCGCCTTGCGGCCGGGGCGTAAAAGGTTTAATATGGTGGCGGTGTCTATTAGTCATTGCCCATGACAGATGCCTTTCCGTGGCGGCGATGCCGCCACGGAAAGGCATGCGGTCTTCACTTCGGGGGCCCCCTGCGGGCCCCCGGAGTGAAGGACAGGTGGGGGGTCACACGGGGGGTACCTGTGCTACCCCCCTGCATTTACACTAACAAAGCGACAGGCACCACGCGGTGCCTGCCGCTTTGTTAATGTAAATGCAAATGTGCATTTTTATCATTGTGGCAGGCGGTGCTGAGAGCACCGCCCACCACAATGATAAAAATGCAGGATATGCCCGCCACTGTGGTGGGCACATCCTAATACCCCCTATGGGACCCCCGCCCTTATGGCAGGCGGTCCCGATTTCCGATAGGATGGCGGGCGGACTTTGACTGGAAACAAAATGGAGGACAAAACGCTATTTCAAACACAAAACACACACTTTTAAATAGATAAATTAAATTACATGTTTTCACAGCAAATAAAACATATAAAAAAACAGATTCAAACGCATCGTTTCTGAAGATTTTACATTACACACACAAAAACATATAAATACGAGTAAGACACCATTTTGAAATCAGTTGTTTTTCAACTCCCAGAGAGACCAGTCGCAAATAACTGACCCTCTGACCGCTTGCCACAGAGATGACCTGAAGCCACACAAAGAGTAAACCATTCAAACATACAAGTAAGTTTCCAATTAAATTAAAATAAGCAAAGCATTATTCACTACGATTTTACTTTTAAAACTAAAGGCAACACATTTGTCTATTTCAGATTTATAAAATATCACCAAACAACAAATCACACCTTTTCGACCTAAGAACTATATACTCACTGATGTAAGTTCATTTTTATTTATTAAATAACTTTCAAATATATCTGCTATACCACCATAAACAACATTTTCTAATGTCGATAGATTAAAATAAATTGACACATGCAGCACTGTTTAAAGAATCAATAGTATAACCCACTTTTTAAAAAAAAAATATCTCGTGACACTGTCTGTTTAATTTTAGTGAATTAAAAAATTATTTTTTTAATCACATTGTAATTATTACTTCATGGTTGTCGCATATTAGAAATATTAAAAAAAGTGTAATTTAATCTTTTCTCAGACAAACCAAGAAATGTGAAACAACCAAAAACAGCACCGATAGAGGGTTGCTCAAATTAAGGAGCAAAAATCTATATTTCAAAATTCTACAACGTACTTTTTAAAAATTACTTTGCAAATAATATTTTTTTTTCAAGGAATGCAGTTCCTTAACTACCCCAAAAAAAACATTTTCAAATTTAAAATGAAAGTCATCAAAATGGTATAAAAGATCTGAATTCATTTTACTAAAATATGTTAAAAATAAATAAATAACATTGATATTTTTCCTAAAATTGTAGGTTTGTAAAAATAAATAATAACATGCTACATTTGTTTTTATCCATTTACAGATAAATCATCTTTGAAATACTTGAAAAATTCTTCGACCTTAAAACCCAAAGAAACAATTTTAAAGGTACATTTTACTATAAATATAGTGCATCGCAGAAATGCATTGTTTACAACAAACTTATTTTAACATCACAACAAGCAAAGGTACCATAATATCAAATAAACAATAAATATTAAAGTTTTTCTTTCTTTCAACCAGAAAAAGCACTCTTCCATCTGAAGCTCAAAATCAAATCCAAGAACGCCAAACTAAAGAGCAACAGGTAAAACGCTTTTAAAAACATTTAAAATGGACATTATTATAATTTTTAAATGCAAACAATCCAAAAATAATATTTTAATCAAAACTGTTTTCTTTTACATGTCATTAAAAAGAAGATGCCAATGTTCTTAAATATTTCGGTGTGTTTTGCTAACAAGGACAATAACGTTTTTAAAAGTGTTTCATAAACAGTGTATGAGTAAAGAAATGAATATTTAAAAATATCAACACAGTATTAATCTTTTTTTTCTAATTCTTAACAGACAACCATCATAATTAGAAAGCTCATCATAGAAAACCCAAACGAAATTACATCTTAGACCATAACTGAGAAGGTCCAATCTTTAAAGGTAATTGTGTCCAAAGTACAATATTTTCTAAATAAATAAATGTGTACCAGTAGGGAAAGTGTAGGATAGTGTAGGATTTTCATTTACTATTGTAACTCCAGGAATGTGTAGCAGTAGGGAACATGTGGGATAGTGTAGGGGTTCCATTAACTATTCTAACTCCAGAAAGGGGTAACAGTAGGGAAAGTGTGGGATAGTTTATGGGTACCATTTACTATTCTTACTCCAGGAAGGTGTAGCAGTAGGGAAAGTGTGGGATAGTGTAGGGGTGCAATTTACTATTCTAAGTCCAGGAAGGTTCTGCAGTAGGGAAAGTGAGGGATAGTGTAGGGGTGCGATTTACTATTCTAACTACAGGAAGGTGCTGCAGTAGGGAAATTGAGGTATAGTGTAGGGGTGCAATTTACTATTCTAACTCCAGGAAGGTGCTGCAGTAGGGAAAGTGAGGGATAGTGTAGGGGTGCAATTTACTATTCTAACTCCAGGAAGGTGCTGCAGTAGGGAAAGTGAGGGATAGTGTAGGGGTGCAATTTAGTATTCTAACTCCAGGAAGGTGCTGCAGTAGGGAAAGTGAGGGATAGTGTAGGGGTGCAATTTACTATTCTAACTCCAGGAAGGTGCTGCAGTAGGGAAAGTGAGGGATAGTGTAGGGGTGCAATTTACTAATCTAACTCCAGGAAGGACCAGCAGCAATGAAAGTGAGGTATAGTGTAGGGGTGTAAAATACTATTCTAATTCCTATAAGTTGAATGTGTAGTGTAAGGGATAAATAGTGCACACAAATACAGTCTTCTAAACTTTTATAATAAATAAAAACATTCTCTTACAATTTTTTTTCAATCTTTATAGATTCACAACTACCTTCCAAAGAAAAGCAAAGGAAAGCCAATACAAAGAAAACAGTTTACAGAAAAAGGCAATACCGTAAACTAAAAAGGTAAAACACATCAAAATTCAAAAGTATAAAACCAAACAAAGAGTAATACTTTAGTATTATAACTCAAAGAAAGTGCAGCAGTAGGGTAAGTGAGGGATAGTGTAGGGGTGCTATTTACTATTCTAACTCCAGGAATTTGCAGCACTAGGGAAAGTGAGGGATAGTGTAGAGGTGTAATTTACTATTCTAACTCCTGGAAGGTTCAGCAGTTGGGAATGTGAGGGATAGTGTAGGTGTACTATTCTAACTCCAGGGAGGTGCAGCAATACAGAAAGTGAAGGATAGTGTAGGGATGTAATTTACTATTCTAACTCGAGGAAGGTGCAGCAGTAGAGAAAGTGAGGGATAGTGTAGGAGTGTAATTTACTAATCTAACTCCAGGAAGGTGCAGCAGTAGAGAAAGTGAGGGATAGTGTAGGGGTGTTATTTACTATTCTAACTCCAGCAAGGTGCAGCAGTAGGGAAAGTGAGGGATAGTGTAGGGTTGTAATTTACTATTCTAACTCCAGGAAGGCGCAGCAGCAATGAAAGGGGGAACATCCTTTACAATGAAAGTGATGGATAGTGTAGGGGTGTAAAATAGTATTGTAACTCCTGTAAGTTGAATCTATAGTAAAAGGGATAAATAGTGCACAAGAATACAGTCATCTAAACTTTTTAAAAGAATAAAAACATTCTATAACATTTTTTCTTTTTAATCTTTACAGATACACAACTACCTTCCAAAGAAAACCAAAGCAAAGCCAATACATAGAAAACAATTTACAGAAAAAGACAACACCGTAAACTAAAAAGGTAAAACAGATCAAAATGCAACAGTATAAAACTAAACATAGAGCAATATTTTAGTATTGTAACTCTAAGAAAGTGCAGCCATAGGGTATGTGAGGGATAGTGTAGGGGTGTAATATAGTATTCTCACTCCAGGAAGGTGCAGCAGTAGGGAAAGTGAGGGATAGTGTAGGGGTGTAATTTAGTATTCTAACTCCAGAAAGGTGCAGCAGCAGGGAAAGTGAGGGATAGTGTAGGGGTGTAATTTACTATTCTAACTCCAGGAAGTTGCAGCAGCAGGGAAAGTGAGGGATAGTGTAGGGGTGTAATTTATTATTCTAACTCCTGGAAGGTGCAGCAGTAGGGAAAGTGAGGGATAGTGTAGGGGTGTAATTTACTATTCTAACTCCAGGAAGGTGCAGCAGTAGGGAAAGTGAGGGATAGTGTAGGGGTGTAATTTACTATTCGTACTCCAGGAAGGTGCAGCAGCAGAGAAAGTGAGAGATAGTGTAGGGGTGTAATTTACTATTCTAACTCCAGGAAGGTGCAGCAGTAGGGAAAGTGTGGGATAGTGTAGGGGTGTAATTAACTATTCTAACTCCTGAAAGGTGCAGCAGTAGGGAAAGTGAGGGATAGTGTAGGGGTGTAAAATAATATTCTAACTTCATAAACATGCAGTAGTAGGGAAAGTGAGGGATATTGCATGATTTTCTAATTTACTATTGTACCTTAGGAAAGGTACAGCTGTAGGCAAAGTGTGTGATAGTGTAGTTTAAGAATAACATTTTAAAAATCACATTTTTATTTTTATTTTCATTTTTTTACAGATAATGTCAACTCAAGAAACTGCATCCTACATTACATCTAAAAAGGGAAACCGCTTATTAAAACATGCTGGATATATATATTGCAAAGAAAGGATAAGTGAACCACGTAGACATTGGAGGTGTGCGCAATATTTTTCATCCCATTGAAGTGGCAGAGCGGTTACCTTGGTGAAACCATTATTAAAACAACAAATCATAACCACTCTGACTCTGCAATGGAGATTGAAGTAAGGGAAACAATAAATGAAATGAAAGAAATTGCATGCACCTCCAATGACACTACTGGTTCAATTTTAAGAGAGGTTGCACAGCATGTCCCCAGTCATGTTGCTAGTAGTATGCCTATTATTCCCAATTTGCGAAGAATTATTCAAAGACAAAAGCAGGCAAGTAACACACATACTACAACTCCTCATACCTTTTCTGACATTCAAATTCCTGATCAACTCACTATTTCTTTTTTTAATGAACCTTTCCTCCTGCATGACAACCAAAACCCTCGGAAAGGTATCCTTATCTTTAGTACACCCCGCAACCTTGTTAAGTTAGAGAACAGTGAAATTTGGATGATTGATGGGACGTTTAAAAGTACACCCCATCCTTTCACCCAAATTTACACTATTCACGCAAAGATTAACCACAATGTAATTCCCTTAGTATATAGTTTGCTACCAGATAAGCAATCTGCAACCTACACTGAGCTTTTATCAGTGATTAAAAGCAAAACATCCAATAAAAGTCCTAGGAAGATAATTGTTGATTTTGAATTGACTATGATTAATGTAATCACTAAAACGTACACGGATACCCAAATTCAGGGATGTTTTTTTCATTTTTCCCAGGCATTCTGGCGTAAACTACAAAAAACATCTCTGGTTACAGATTACTCAACTGATAGCAAACTACAATTTGAATTAAAAAAAATAACAGCTCTTTGTTTTGTTCCTCCTGAAAGTGTAGACGAGTACTACACTGCAATTACCGAATCAGAATTTTTTAACGAAAATGAAGAAAAATTGGCGCCCTTACTAAACTATTTTGAGGACACATGGATTGGGCACCTAAGCAGATCGGGTCGCAGGAGGAAGCCTCGTTTCCATGTGGAGTGATGGAACTGCTACACAAGCTGTTTAGAAGGAGAAGCAAAAACAAACAATGCCATAGAGGGATGGCATAACTCCTTCAACCATACAATTGGCAAACCACACCCTAACTTCTATTCTTTTTTGGAAACTTTGAAGAAGGAGCAAAGTTTTCAAGAAATGAGAATCTCTTAAACATTAACTGGTAGCCTAAACCCACGCATTTCCAAAAAATCTAAAGAAATGTCTGAGAGACTACTGGCTATTCTACAACAGTTTTCGTTGTGTGTGGCTTTAGACTACCTTGATAATGTTGCTAACATTCTACATTTCTAAATCTAATTTACACCTTACTTTCCTGCTTTTACCTAAATTTTATTTTCGTTTCAATTCAATTGACATTAACATTTTTCTAAATTTAAAAAAAAAATTAACAACGGGTCAGCTTACCTGTAGTTGTCTTCTTTCTTTTTCTTCATCTTTTTTTCCCCAAATAAACCCATTTTTGGGTGAAATTCAGTAACCCAAGCAGTTCAAGGATGTCAAAAAATATATTTCCTTTTTTTTTTCAAATTCGATTACCTCTTTAAATGTTCCATATTTTTAAATCCATTGTTTAAAATTTTAAAAATGCATTTATTTTCTATAAAAAAATATCTTCTTCAATCGAATACAACATATTCCAAAAAAATGCTTCTTTTTTAAACCTCTCTTTAATCTTCTTTTGTCAAAGTCAAAATTGAAACCCATTTGTAATTCAATGTCGCAAACGGTATTATCATTTCTCGAAAATTCTTCTACCTTTTTCCTTTATTTGTATTCTTTAATCCAATGTCCAGAAATTCCAATTACTTTCAAAAAACATCTGAAAAGTAATCAAAAGTTCACTAAATCCAAGATCTTTCCTACTCCATCCAGAAAATATTTCAAAATCCACGAAATTCATGTTCTTGTACAGTCAATTTCTAAAGGTTCCCAAAGTCAATATCCTTCCTGTAAGTAATTAAAAGTCCACGAAATCCATGTTTTTTTCAAAGCCATCAGCAAACTTTTCCAAAGTCAATGTACATCCTGATAGTAATCCTTAGTCCACGAAATCCAAGAACTTACCAACTGCTTCCTGAAAAAAGTTCCTTGTGCCCGTTATCCATGTTTTTTCAAAGTCCATCTGGAAAGATTGGCAAAGTCCATATGCTTCCTAATTCTAATTCAAAGTCCACGAAATCCACGATTTTTCCTACTCCTTCTTCTAAATAATTGTAAGTCCTCGAAATCCATGTTCTTTCGAAGTCCATTTTAACAGATTTCCAAAGTCCATATGCATCCAGATAGTTATCCAAAGTCCAAGAAATCCATGATTTCCAAGTCCATCTTGAAAGGTTGCCAAATTCCATGAGCATCCTGAAAGTAAAACAACGTGCACGAAATCCAAAAACTTTCTAACTCCATCCTGAAAATAATACTTAGTCCAAGAAATGCATGTTCTTACTATGTCTATCTTGCAATGCTTCTAAACTAAACACAATAGAAGGGGGTTCCCCAATATGATAAATGATGTAGGCAGGAAGGAAGGGGATTAGAACAAAACAAATAGAAAAAGCAAAACCCTGCCTAAATGATCAAATAACGGTCCTCTAAGGGATCCAACACTGTTGTTCAAGGAGCAATATTGAATGTGTACCAGAAACCAGAAAACATCCAACAACTATGTTTCAGTCCATAATTTTTTATGAAAATATAAATTTATTGGTTTTTATACAATCTGATATATTTTTATATACACTGAAAAATGCATTTGATGTACATATATGGATTTTTCATATCACATTAAAAGCAACACAGTAAATTCATGTCAATCAATGTTCCACACACTCCTGGGGGGTTCTAGAGAATGAACAAACATTCATACTTTGAGGGGATCAGTCACACTCACAAACATTCACCACAGTTCAGATGAGTAGGTATAACATTGCCTGCAACTAATGGATGGACTCGTGGTTGCATGGACGTGGGTGCAGAACTAAGATGGCAGATTAGTTGGAAAGAAGTTGTCCTCAAGGGCTCAAATGCTGCCGTTCTATAAGGTAACGCCAATGCGCGTTTCGGTGTACAAGCACCTTCGTCAGGGCAAGAAGGTACCACCAAGGGGGGGACAAACATGCTGAAGTTAATAAAATCACAGTTGGATTCAGATATTCAGAAATTGCGCATTTCTCAAAGGTGGTTGAAAGATGAAGGAACACAAGTTTCCACTCAGTAGGTAAAAAATTCCTATTTTCCTTCCTTCTGGTATCTCGGAGGGTATTCACCAATAAGGTTGTAGTTCTTTAAAATCCAGGTTTGGGCTTAGAAGGGTCACACTCTGATACAAGCAATATGCCAGTCGGGAGATGCCAAGTGATCGGCAGAGGCGTTTCTCAGATCCTCTCAGAGATTAGGGGTCCTTTTCGTCAGGGGAATCCCCGGAAGGTTTAAGGGTAGACGTGCTTCTCGGCTGTGCCAGATGGCATCCCGGTCCGGAAATGATGCGGAAAATAGGTTGTAGTCCTATGCATCAAATGCATTTTTCTGTGTATATAAAAATATATCAGATTGTATAAAAACCAATAAATGTATATTTTCATAAAAAATTATGGACGGAATGTGTCTAAACTACCCTAAAGCCAATGTTTTCCAAATTCCTAAACGCCATAAAAACCACAATTCCAGAAAACAAAGTTCATTTCTTCATGAGCAATCCAAAAATCCAAACTCTACGAAACCATTTGTCTTTCAATTTTGTTCACCTAAAAATTTCAATAAACATGTATTCGATGTACTTTTAGATATTTTTTTTCAATGCATTATATAGTAAAACTGTCATAAAAACAATAAATACTCAGACATCCTTAAATAACATTACTATTGTCCTTTCTTTTTCAAAATACATCCATAAATAACATCAACCTATTAATTATAGCGACCCGACAAAGGCATACTCTACTAACATGATCGGCGACATGCTGAAATTACATCCAAAACATTACATTTTTCATAGGCAACTTCTCCTTATCCTTTCTTTACAATATATATTCAGTAACTAACATTGTAATGTTTATAAATAAAGTTAAAAGAGTTTCCTACCTGAGCGCAGATCAGCTTCCTGCTGCTTCTACCATCGACGCTGTTCAAAATGGCCGCTTGCATGGACGTTTACGCGTCGACGTCATCAGGAGCTTCAAAAAAGAAAAATGACTATTTATTATTTTTTTATATTAAACATATTAAACATTTATTTTTAAAATCTTACTTTAAATTAAAAATATCACAAAAATAAATCAAATTTTAATAAAATTATTGAAATACTATATTAATTTGTTTAATTAAAAAAACCAAAAGGAAAACTATTGTGTCTTTGTTTTTATTAATGTATTTATTTTAAATTACAAATATTTTTTGATTACATTTCTTAGTTATTAATGTTAAATAGTACTTACCTCTATGCTTTTTCCTTTTCGCTTCAAAACATCACTATTCTACATTTAATGCAGCTTACCAAACAGTTCCGCGGGATTCATATCTTCAACTATAGAAATAAATAAAGGACAAAACTCTCCATTGAATTCAATACAAAAGCGTGGGAAAATGTCATACAATGTCATAACAATGTTTAATAGTTAAACTTTTTTATTTTTTATCCTTTTAAAATTAATAATCCAATACGTTATTTATATTTTAAATTTACTGCAAATTTTTCATTAAATATATTTTAAATACATAAATAAATTATAATTAATAAAATCACGTGTGTCCTTTTTTGAATTTTTACAAAATGTGAAATTTGGATTATTTGGATTATTAATTTTATTTTATTAGAAAAAAAAGAAATCTTCATTTATTTTTAATTAATTCAGTACTATATTTTTATTACATAAATATATTACACTTAATCAAATAAATTTACTCATTTTTCTTCTTCAAAAAATGTTAAATATAAATAAATATATAATACAAATATACACTCAGGTATTTTTAATTACTTGAGTATTAAATTCAAAATACATAAATGTCTTTTTTTTTTAAAAACAAATGTACTTATCTTTTATTTTTAATTACTTGAGTATTAAATTTTAAATAAATATATACCCTCAGTTATTTTTAATTACTTGATTTTTAATTTCAAAATACATAAATATATTAAACAAAATACAATAAATTTACTCATATTTATTTTTTAATTACTTGAGTTTTACATTTTAAATACATAAATAAATTAAACAAAATAAAATAAATTTACTCAAACTTCATTTATTAAAAATGGTACTTCAGTATTAATTTTTTTTAAATAAATATAATATACCCTCAGTTAATTAAAATTACTTGAGTAATAAATTTTAAAAACATAAATATATTAAAACAAATAAAATGTACTCATATTTCATTTTTTTAAAATATTACTTGAGTATTAACCCCTTCACTGCGGCGGCTATTTCGCCGCAGTGCTAAGGGGGCGGGGCGGAAGAGCGGCGTCACCAGCGTCAGTTGCGCTGTGCTTATGACGGAGCGGTTCCATCACGGCCCCGCCCGCTCAATAGAACGCTCAGCGCAGGCACGGAATCCGCGCCGCGCAGGCATGCCGAGCGGGCCGTGACGGAACCGCTACGTCATCAGCACAGCATGACCGCGGCTGATGACGGAGCGGTTCTGTCATCAGCAGGGGAGGGGTTAAATAATAATAATAATAATTATTATAATATATACCATCATTTATTTAAAATATAAAAAAATACATAATACTTCCGTTGTAAAGACTTGCGTTGTAATGACATCTGCGTTGTAATGGCATGCATGGTAAAGTCATGCGTTGTAAAAGCACTTGCGTTGTAAAAGTTGCGTTGAAAAAGTAGTGCGTTGTAAAAGCTGCGTTGTAAAGGATGTTCCCCATTCCAACCCGATCTAGGGTAGCCATGTGTAAGATACAAGGACGTGATGTCCGTGAGCTGCGGTATCACCTAATGTGGATAATTCAGATGATGGACTGCAAATGAAGGGTAGCGCTGTACCAAACTGACCTGCACCCTAAGATGTCTGCTGAGGGACTGACCCCCCAACAGTCTATAAAACATAATAATTCTTCCCAAGAGCCTCCAACCACATCCACAGTGGAAAATTACCGGCCTGGGCCGAACATGAACAAAGAGGGCACAGAGGGATGAGTTACCTCCTGCCAGATGGGTACATGCTATCAGCAATTCAAGGTTACTGTGCTGAGCCTCAGCATCTCCTAACATGGGAGCAGAGCTACACACTTGGATAGGTATGCGAGGGCTGAATGGCCTATGTATTAGTAAGTCGAGAAACAGCCTTGAACAGAGGAGAAAATATTAATGAAATACAGTGTTCTGCTGAGGCAAGCAATACAAGTAATGAGGCCTAGTTCAGGCACAGTCTAAGCAGCCTAATAGGCATTACGAAATACAAAATGGAGTCACACTTGTAAACTAAAACCTGCACATTACGGGGATAACTCAGTAGGTTGCATAACGTGAAAAAAATGGCGTCTATTTAGCCACACACTGCTAACCTAATATAGCATGAAACAAGTGCATTGCATGATTGGGAATTTCAAACCTAACAGACCCTCCATTTAGCATGGGTGGCTAAATGTTTATTGAGGCTTCCCGGTAGGGTCTTTACAATTTTAAGTGGGAACAAAGAAAATGTATTACAAGGGAGGTTACCAGGGAGAATAAAACAACACATGAGTATAAAAATCCACTTAGTATTCAAAAATGCCCTCATTGATGAGCATCATATCCTGGATATCCTGCAGCATCATAGTAGATACCTTGTTATCACGTCCTGATAGGGGTAGGGGTGCGCTTGCTCATACAATAGGTGCAACATGCTGGAAGGCAATTAATACATAGGCAACATGTGAAGATGACTCCTGCGAGATCTACTAGGACAAGTAGTATCTTCCAACCCCATTTGAGGGAACATGAACTATTATCCTGATGGATATCTGAAGCACGCCTGGGTATTTTCTGTATTGCGGAGTACACATTAGGGGCGTTATCAAGAAAATACACGCAGCAGCTGATGTGGCAGGCTCCACCCCTATCAGCAAGAATGACGACTAAAACCATCCAATTTTGAAGAGCAACGAGCCTCATAGCCTGAAGCTCGACTGTAATATTAGTCAGTATACCTGCCGTAGTATTAATAACTCCCTCTAGTACTCTGGCAAGGCGACAAATATTACAACTATTGTACAGAATGGTTGAATGCCCTTCATTATGTCAGTAAATTGCTGTAGGGAGGTATCTGCCTGATCAATATCATCTGGATTGACAACTCTCTTAACTCGATGCAAATAGAGATCCCTACGCTGTAATCTATGATGCTTGTGATAATTAGACGGTGCAATATAAACGGGAGGTAAAAGGAAAGAGACATAACGCCGGCTAGACCATCCCCTGGGAAGCCATGTATAAGCCTGTTCCCCACAGATGAAATATATATTCAGAGTTGTAAGCAAAAGTGGGCCACTAGTAGTGTTCAATTGGTAGGTGTAGTATACAACAGGTGTATATCCTTGGTGTACCACTATGTACTCCAACAGTGCTTCGTAATCAGACTGTACCATTTCCATGGCATCATACTGCTAGTGCATGCATGCCATAGTAAGCAACTGGAACCATGCCTCACAACTACCCAAGTATGACAGGGATAATGACATCAGCAAATCATTCTTCTGCATAACAGAGGGGAGTAAACCACACACCCAACCATTTGTGCATTAGTGGTACTGTGTACCTGATGAAGCACACGCAGAAAAGCGTTATCTGAATAAGTCTGTCTATCTCTCTGTTTATGGTGGGCCAGTGTAACAAATAGGTGCTCAGGTGGAGCCGGGGTAGTCCCTATCAAAGTGTGCACAGGATGCTGTTCTTCTAAATACAAGACCACCCCAAATAGTGTGAGCGTTACTATGAGGATGGCTACTACCACTACTACCCTACGCCCAGTAGATCAACTAGACCACACAGGACCATTCTGCTGTAGTGGAGGGGACACCAGAGGCTGTTCCTCCTTCATGACAGCACAGGCACGGGGGCGTGGCATGGCACGCAATGGCAATGGAAGCAGCAGGGTAGAGCTCCGATCCAAGCTCCCCTACCCCGGGCCGGTTCTCCATCCCTTTTATCCTGAACGGGCCAGGACTGCAGGCGGAGTGAAACTTCACCCTCCTCCGCCGCTCAGCCGAGTTTGAGGATCATACTTGCTTCGGAGCCGCTCCGGCGAGATCTGGTGGGCTGCTGCCGGGTTGGACGCTGCGGCTCCAGCGTAGGAGCTCACGCAAGGCCGTGGTCTGCACACGCCCACTAGGCCCCAGCACGCGGCCTACACCGCGTGGCGCGGACCAGCCTGAGGACCGGCGCCTACAGCGGACTGATAATCCCCACACCACCACGATCCTGGCACACGGTGGCCCTGCGACCCGTGGCCCTTACTAACACCTACCCCTGAGTATGACCGGAGCGGAGGCTGGAGATTGGCAGTACCCTGACTACCAGACGGCGAGATTGGGCGGAATTGAAGAGACACGCCTGACTGGGAGACACGAGTCGTCGGGCTGCATTGACGGCCGGAGACGGTGAGCGGGCGCGGAACTTTTCCGGACTGCGGACAGGGGAGAGGCGATGCGAGCGGCACCATTGGCGGGGACCCACTGCGAGGGGAGCGCTGCCCACCGACATTGTGCCACGCCCAAAACCACACGCCCTGAACGGAGAGGTGGCGCCTGATTTACCTGGGGACCCTGAGCAGGGACCAGGTCGGTGGTGGGACTAAGAAGTGCAAATAATTGACGCACCTGGCGCCGATACACCAGAGGACTGCGCCGCGGTCGTGGCACGCCACAACCTGACACTCACTCAGAGGGGGCCCCGGAACTGGCGAGCACAAATGCCTCGCCACAGCAGGCACCAACCAGAGGACGACGAGGAAGATGGGAGAACATGGCCCCCCCTCCTCATTGCCCAGATGCTAGAACCACTGCAGCGGGAGAGGTGAGAGGGTGCTGGAGGGACACGCCAGACACCACACCGCACAAAATCAGTTGCACGCCCTAGCAGGATACCCTTTGCCAATGACCCACGACGGGGGCACCGACCACTCGCGCAAAGGCTCAAAGGACATGGATTTTGCTCTACCAACTGCGAGACCTACCAACTGAAGCGGTCTCCCGCGGCTTGAACCGGACAAGTTGCGACAACCAACACTGTCTGCCGCCCTGCCCTGGGGGCGTGAAGACATGCACTGGCACCGGAGGTGCGCTGCCGAAGGGGAAACTGGACAAAGCCATTGCTAAGATGAATACAGACCCAGTGACGACAAAACTGGACAAAGTGCTGGTTGTTATGGAGCAACTGGAAGAATACCTCCAACAAAGCTGAACGTCCTTAGAGACTAAAATTGATAGTGTGGCGATTGACCTCACTCACCTCAAGGCCGACCACAAAAAATTGGGGCTGGGGGGGCTGGGTGGGGCGGGCTGGGGGGAGGATGGGGAGAATAGGAATTACTTCAACAACAGACATGACTGAGATAACAATTTGTACCTGGAATGTTAGAGGCATGCACACACCATTGCGACGATATCAAATATACTCATATCTAAAACGACACCGGATACATATTGCACTCTTACAGGAGACACATCTGAATAAAACCGAAGTACGTGCGTGCCTGGGACCCCTCTGACTGTGACACAAACAGAGATAGACCCTGATGGCAGCTTCCCGGTGATTCAGGGCAAACTAGATGGCCAACCGGTGGTGCTGGGCTCCTTATATTCCCCGAATACCGAACAAGGAGGCTTCCTAGCACGACTCTCACTAATATTAGCGCCCTGGCACGGTATCCCGTGGATTTTAGGGGGTGATTACAACTGCGTCCTAGATGCACAATTGGACCGCTCCTCCCCACCTCAGCATGGCACATCTGCGCACGGGGCCACGAAAACGCTAACTGCCTGGGCCACACAATGGGACCTACACCATGCTTGGCGCACACATAATCCCACCACTAAAATCTATTCATATTACTCGGGAGCGCATAACCTGCATGTGCGGCTAGATAGATACATGGTGTCGCCTGACTTGCTACCCCTAGTCGCTAACGCGAGATATATGAGACGCACTCACTCTGACCACAATCCACACATTTTAGATATAATGTGGGAGCGGCCACACCCCCCCATCCCCACCTGGAGGCCCAAACCAACCCTGCTACAAGATGCCACATTCCGAGACTCCCTTCTTACACAAACAGCGCAATATTTTGAGGACAATGCAGGTACGGCGTCCTCTCCCCAGATAGAGTGGGATGCCTTCAAAGTCGTGATTAGAGGGCATTGCTTAGGCACGCAGGGACACATGCAGAAACAGTTAGAGAGAGACTTAACACGCATAGAGTCTGAATTGCTTCAGCGAGAGCAGGATGCGATTGGTGGCACGGATGACGCTCTACAGACGGCGCGCGAGGAACACGCGCGACTCCTGGAGCGACTCCGTGCCCTTAACTACGCAGCTTACTCAGCACGCACACACCACCTCAGTGATAAACCAGGCAAACTACTCGCATGGCTAATCAAACGAGAGGATCGGGCGCAACCGGTGTCAGCGATCAACACTGATGAGGGTGGGATGGTCTATACGCAGAAGAAAATACACAAAGCTTTCACACGACACTACGAACAGCTCTATAACTCCCGTCTACGGGTCCCTAGCGAAACTATCCTAGGATACCTCTCTGACTTACAACTGCCACAACTGACTGCGGCACAACAGGACGAACTCCGAGCCCCGCTCACAGCTGAGGAGCTTCGCACAGCCATTTTTAACTTGTCTAATGGCAAATCCCCCGGTCCAGACGGGTTACCCGCCGAGTATTATAAAGCCTGCGCTGAAGTCCTCATTCCTGAACTACTGAAAGTGTATGCGGCTGCCGTGAAGGACACCTCTCTCCTACTCAGGCAGAACGAGGCTAACCTTATCTATATCCTCAAGCCTGGCAAAGACGCTACACAGATGGGCTCTTACCGCCCATTGGCGCTCTTAAATACGGATTACAAGGTACTTGCCTCCACCTTAGCCCAAAGACTGGCCCCCCTGGTCCCAGAATTGGTGCACCAAGACCAAAACGGTTTTGTCCCCATACACAGCACCTCACATAATATCCGCAGACTGTTTCGAGTGCAACAATTCGCTACTCGCCTATGGCCGCGGTTGGGGTGCCTAGTACTGGACCTCGAAAAGGCCTTTGACTCAGTGGATAGGCCTTACCTAGCAGCAGTCATGGAAAAGTACGACTTGGGCGATGGATACACAGATATTGTCAAACTGTTGTATCAAAGGCCGACTGTCCGCATCCGTACGGGCAGATTCCACTCGGATGCCATAAGGGTGCGGAGAGGCACCAGGCATGGTTGCCCCCTGTCCCCATTGCTGTTTTCCTTGGCTATGGAACCTCTGGCTACGATATTGAGAACACGGGGGAGGAGTGGGGAATCCCGATGGCGGATGGTATACATGCAGTCTCGCTTTACCCAGACGACCTGCTCCTATACGTCAAGGATCTGACCAACATCCCGAGATCTCTGGCCACAATCTTCCAGAGCTTTGAGGACATGTCGGGCTTAAGAGTCAATTGGACTAAGTCGGGCGCATATTCCTTTAGTCCGGAGACACCGGAATGCGATATCAGCCTAGAGGGAGCAAGACTCAATTGGTACCCCACGACGTTCCGATATCTGGGAATCCACATCTATAGGAACCCAACGGATATACTGGAGGGGAACCTGATACAAGCGATCTCCTCATTACGCGCGCAGGTGGCTTTCTGGAAGACCCTTCTCCTGAATGTGCCGAGCCGAGTGGCGCTAACGAAAATGATTGTCCTACCAAGACTATTGTATTACTACGCTAATATCCCGAACTACGTCCCTACCAGGGTGTTCAGAGACTTGGAATACCTGCTGCGCGACCTGATCTGGAATACCAGCAGACCCAGAGTGGCGTTGACGAAGCTGTATATGACAACCGAGACAGGAGGCCTAGCGGTTCCCAATCTGAAATTGTACTATCTGGCGGCACAACTGCAATGGGTATCGGGATGACTCAGTGGCATAAATCTAGAAGATACAGCTACAGACACCACTTGCTGGACCCACACACAAATCGTCACATTGTTCCACCCACTGGCGAAGGTCCCTCGCCCCACAAGGCTACACACAGCGGTAGCACACAAGTGCTTCCTGCGCTGCCTGAAATTGACCCGAGTGGTGAAACCGTATACCCCAATGCTCCCCTTACTGGGTACTCCCAGAGGGGATGGAGTAATTACGGAGGCTATGCTGGAGAGATGGACGCAGGCGGGGGTGGAGACGTTGGGGGAACTTCTATGCTGACGGTGCCTTGCTCTCCTTTGCTACACTTGCAGCGGACACAGGCTTACCGGCTGGTCAATTCCTGACCCACGCCTCCCTGGTGTGGACGCTAGCGAATGCCTGGGGTGATATCTCCGAGGAGCTGCCAATGCATCAATTCATGCAATATCTGCATGTCATGGGTAACGGCACTCACGTGGTACACTGGCTGGCACAAGCTCTCTTGGAACATACGCAACACTCTACCCGACAACTCAGAGACAAATGGGAAGTAGACAGAGGACAGGCCTGGACGGATAAGGAATGGGCAATGATACTACTAGGCCCAGCCAA
Organism: Lissotriton helveticus; assembly: GCF_964261635.1. Lineage (NCBI taxonomy): Eukaryota > Metazoa > Chordata > Amphibia > Caudata > Salamandridae > Lissotriton > Lissotriton helveticus. The sequence goes on along the minus strand of NC_136057.1, from coordinate 562,346,001 downwards.
TGTCCCACGCAAGTCCCGCTTCAAAATTATACAGTTCTACATTTTACACCGAGCGTACCTGACAGGATTAACTGATACTTCTCATTCACCAACACTGCATGCCAGTGATGTTCCTTGATTGGAGCAGACCTGTTACATATGCTTTGGCTATGCCCCAACATCCAGTCATACTGGAACACAATCACATCACTGCTGACACAATGCACAGATGAAGGGATACCGCACACATGGGAGGCTTGCATATTGGGACTTTACAAAAGGACCAAACTGAATAGGGTGCCGGCACGATTTTGGGATCTGGGACTTGTCACAGCTAAACGTCTACTCACCAAATGCTGGAAACACAGCGAGCCCCCACATACTCGACACTGGTATACCTCTTTCACTAACTGGGTGGTAGTGTAGGGCACGGTGTTGCGCCGAGAGGAGACGATGGGACTGAGAAAATTCCCAATAGCACACCTCTGGGATGCTGCGTTGAAGTCCCTCCAACAGGCTAGCCTAGCGCAAGGGATTACCTGAAGTTAAACGCACTTCCGGAATGGACCGGAGATATGGGAATAGACAGAAGCCCCGTCTGCCCAACACCTCCCTTCCAACCCATACCTAGCTTCGTAACGTGGCATGCATAGCTAACTGACGACAGGGATGGCGGGGAAAACACATAGGCGAAGCTGTTTCTCAGGAGCACGGAGCCGATTGCACCGCCTCTCCTCTCCCCTCTCTCTCTTTCCCCCCCTCCCCCCACTGGGCGGACGCGTCGTCCCGCAAACTGGGCATGGCCGGCATTTCTGTCGCTAGCCACTGACTCCCCCCGTACTAGCATGCCGACACTCCCCACGCATGAAATCAACTGACACTGGCGAACGCACCTCTTTTTACCTGTTAATTGCCCCTTTCTCTTTTTGGACCCCTCACTAGTGTGCACTTACCTCTTCCCCGCCATCTATGCCTATAGGGCAATTTTTTCATCCTCTCCCCACCCTTTTTCCCCGGAATCATCTCATCCTATTGCTAACATGATGGTTCATAGTTGAAACAAGGGTGTTTTCACTGTTGAAAGAACTCCTTTTCGCACATTTGAGATATTGGTAATTGCACTTCTACTGGCACTCAGTACCCTTTCACCTGCTACAGTGAGATATGATACAAAAAGCATAGGCAGCTAGATGTACCTGAGAGGCGCGCTACACGGAGAAACAAGACCGGACCCACTTTTCAGCTCCCTGTTGTACCCCTCGACATGCCAACTCCGATCACAGCAGTCACCACATGCACACAAAGATGGGAGACAGGCCGTGTGCGGCTTCATCAGACTATCTGCTGCCCCTATACGACACTCCTTTAATCTCCTGAAATGTATGGACAACTCATTACTGGATGTAACAATCACAATAACGGTGTGTATGGGTTGTAACTAATGTTTAATTTCTCAATGACATTCCTCAACTGTTTTTACCGTAATGTGTACTGAATACAATTGCCACTGATTGAGACATGCTAATAAAGATATTCAAACAAAAAAATGACTGCACAGGCACATGGATACATAGAGAGAAACCTTAGGAATTGGAGTCACAATAATACAACCGACCAGAGGGGAGCAATTCACCTAGCATCCGTCTAGAGACTTGCTGGTAGGCTCCTATTTTCCTTCAACGACGGTGCCATGGATCACTCCCACGGGGGAGCTGCGTGATTGCAGCCCTTGCTGGAAAAAAATCCTCTTCTTTCAGGATGGTGCACCCTCCCTCCTGGGCAAATACCCTCAACGATCCTGTCCAGTGGCCAGGGCAGTGCACTAGTCTAGCTCACTCTAATCTAATACAGGCACCTTAAGCACAGCACCTACGCCCTAAGCTCAAGTCCTTCCCTAACTCCTGGACTGTTCTGCTGGTGCACCGTCCTTCTTTCGGGGCCACAGGTTATACCCGATGACTCCAGTCACTGTGTCGTCAACAAAAAGGGGTAGAAACTCAGGTGGGCATTGTAAATCAGATCCTGGTGTATTGGAAACAGGGTTATTCGGGGCAGCCCTTATCTCTGGTGGGTCCACCTCCAACAAGGCTGCATCACTTTTTTTGTCCGTCCACGCCCACCTCTGTCGGGCATCAGAGAAGGGAACGAAGCAGGGCACCCGCTCTCCTTCCTGGTCAGCAACGCCTTCGAGGACCCAACCTTCATACAGAAGTGGGAGGGGGATCCGTTTGACGTGCAATCCATGCACCCAGTGCTTTCGGACTTCAAGCTTGCCAGCTGTGCGGGTGGCGAGAAGGACAAGCAGGGGCCCCATCCACCTCAGCTCCAGGCAATTCTTCCGTTGAAAATTCTTCACCAAAACGAAGTCGCTGGGTTGTAACTGATGTGCGGGCCCCTCTGGTACTGGTTGCAGCATGACGTGAATCTGTTCGTGGATAGAACGGAGATCTTTAGTTAACTCGTACAGATAGTCTACAAGCAGGGGGTATTCTATCTCGGAAAAGTGCTTGGGTCTTGTGACACCCCAGATGTTGGCGAGGCGTCCAAAGACCACCTCATACGGGTACAACCCTGTTCTAGAATGCGCTGACACTCTGGTAGATAATAAAGCCAAAGGTAGAGCATTGGGCCATCGCAAACCCGTACTTTCTTGAATCTTTGCTAATTTCAGTTTGAGAGTACCATTGTACCTTTCAACCAAGCCTGCTGACTAGGGGAGGTTCGCTGCATGAAACTTCTGCTTAATATGCAAGCCCTTGCACACCAATTCAATAACTTTTGAATTGAGTTGACTTCTGTTGTCACTCCAAATCACACGTACAATCACAAGCACAGAAAGAATTCCTTCAAGAGTGCCTTCCCCATTGCCATAGCTGCATTCTCCTTAGTGGGGTAAGCCTCAATCCATTTACTGAAATGGCAAATCATGACCAGCACGTACTTCAAATTGTTCACTCGTTCCATTTCAATGAAATCCATTTGGAGAACCTCCAACGGGAAGGAAGGTGGGGCAAAGTTACCTGTCGGTGTAGGAGTATCTTTCCCCGGATTATGTTTTAAACAAATAATGCAGTGTTTCACTAGGTGCGTGGGTACCTTAGAGATATTATCGTTCTGCCATACTGGGTTCAGTAGCTTACATATTCCTTTGGCACTAATGTGTGCTGGGCCGTGGGCCATGGTAACAACAGGGAGCACATAAGCATTGGCCAACAACCATCTCTGTTTCCCAGTCAAGTCAGTCCAGCACCCATCCTCGTCCAAACGCCCTGTACTCTCCTCTCATATTGCCATTTCATCTAGGGTCGCCTCACCCTTAATTTCCCTGACATTTTCCAATGTGTCCTCGAGCATGCCATTGTCTGGGACCCACCTAGCGGGACCTGCCACAAACATCTTTATCATCTTTGATCGAGCTGTCTCTTTAGCTGTCTGGTCTGCGAAAGCATTTCGCCTCCCAACATCATCTGTGATGGCTTTGTGAGTGCTACATTTTATTATTGCCAACTTATTGGGAAGTGTCGTGTGGACAGCAATCTATGTGTCAATGGGCCATTCTGTATTCGCCGTCCATGCAAAGTCAAGAACCCTCACTCTGCCCAGAGGCGCCCGAAATGATGGGCCACCATAAAGGTGTACTGGCTGTCGGTGTAGACATTAACAGCGAGTCCCTCACTCAACCACAAGCCCTAAGGAGGGCAACCAACTCTGCAGCTTGGGCCGATTGATATGGGATACGGGATGTCTCAACTACAGTGTGTAACGTCGTGATTGCATAGGCTGCAGTGGTAGTGCCATCTGGTAGTTTGAATCAAGAGCCATCAACATATAGTTCCCCTTGGGTGTCAGATAAGGGAACATCAGTCAGGTATACCCGTCCTTTTGTTTCTACCTCAGTTCGAAATAAACAATCATGGACATCATTGTCCTTTTCTTCCGAAGGGAGGGGTAGTAACGTGGCTGGGTGCAGAGTAGCACATCGTTTGATGGTAATGTGTGGAACAAACAAGGTCATTCATATCCAGTCGGACGTGCACTAGTAAGGTGCTGTTTCTTTGTCTCATTCAAAAGCGTATCCACAGCATAAGGTACAATTACTGTGAGAGCAGTATCAAGGACGAGCCCTGACGATTGTCTGATAGAAACTTCCACCGCTGCGGCAGCTCTCAGGCAGCTCGGGAGAGCAGGGGCGATGTTATCAAGAATAGCATAGAATTAAGCGCACAAAAACCCTGTGCTAGGACAGAAAGCGCGCAACCATCTGCCTCGTGTATGTAGAGCACAAAAGACTTCTGGTAATCAGGAGTACCAAGCACAGGAGCACAGCAAAGCGCAACCTTCAATTGCTCAAAAGCTTGCTGGCATGCAGATGTCCAAGGCAAGGTTACATGCACGTCTTTGGTGGTCAGGTAAAAGAAGGGGTTTCGTTAGTAAGGAATAGTTAGGGAAAAAGTGACGACAATACGAAGGTAGGCCAATGAAAGTGTGCACCTCACGTTTGGTCCTAGGAACAGTAATATTAATAATAGCAGCTATGCATTCTAGTGTTAGTCAGTGACCCTCCTTTGACAGTAGGTGACCTAAACAGGTGACCTCCTGTCGACAATATTGAAATTTCTAGACTGACACTTTGTGTCCATGGTATGCCAAATGTAACAGTAATTCAACTGTGGCTTCTTTGCAACCATTCTCAGTGTCCGAAGCCACAAGGAGGCCATCAATGTACTGCAACAACACATTACCAGGGGGAAGTTCCAAAGAATCCAATTGAGCTTTCAAAGCTTGGCTATATATACTAGGACTTTCTGTATAGCCTTGTGGAGCACAGCAGAATCTAAAGTTCCTTCCCGCTATAGCAAAAAAGATAGCCGATATCTGCTATCTGTATGGATTGGTATGCTGAAGAAATCATTCTTTAAATCGATTACGGAAAATAATTTTGCTGACGGGGAATCATTATCAAGATCGTGGTAATGTCTGGAACGACAGGGTATTGGGGAACCACTATTTTGTTTACCTCTCTAACGTCAATTACAAAAGCGGTAAACATCAGGGTGGGCATCAGAAGAATCCAAAGGTGTCTTTTTAAGACTAGGAAGAAAGGGGCCATTACACACATTTGCCACAGTCTCTTCAACCACACCAGACTTAATTAAATCCTGTATTATTTGTAATAAAGCCTTTTCGCCTGCCTGCAAGATTTTGTACTGGGGAATGCATGGCAATTTGGCATTATCCTTTATCTGGATGGAGACCAGTGGGATCTGGAGCAACCCCCATCGGTGTCCCCTGCAGCCAACAATGTGCATGGCACGTTCTTGAACTTCATTGGGAGGGGAGCATCTTTTTCGAAGATTTGCTTTGTACGGGCCACCTGAGGTCCAATAGTCATGTATACACCATCAGGAGAAAAAAATATTGTTGCATGTAACCTTTTTAACAAATCCAATCCCAACAAATGTTCCCCACAATTTGACATTAATAAAAATGGTGAATCAACCGTGAAGGGGCTAATAGTCAAAGCAAGAGGTTTGGAAATGGGACCAGTGAACGGGAAACAGAGCTATTCATAGCCCCTGTATCAACTAAAAATCTATTGGTCGTACCTTGCAAATCCGCCGTAACATAGGGTCCGCGCTGATCTACAGGTACCGGAACTGGTCCCTCACACTGTCCCTGGCTGTCCTAGCTATGGGACAGCCCCGTCACCTTATCCATGGCATAGTCATCGTGATAGTACTGTCGGCCTTGGGGTCATCAAAATAGTTCCGGCTTTGTCTATTCTGTGATGTATTCTCTGACTGCATCTCCCCTCGGCCTCCTCCTCCTCTTCCGTGTCCTCTAAAACCTCGACCTATCGGGCCTCTCTTTTCTGCAACAACTCTGGACACTCATTCCGCCAATGTCCCTCCTGCTTACAATAAGCACATTGGTTAAGCCCAAGGGGTGCACTCGAAGCACCACCACTATTAGACAAGGGTAACCGCAAGGCTAAACCCGAACCTCTGTCTCTTCCCCTCGCTACTTGCTGCATCAACACCCTTGCCTTCAAATCCTTTGCCTTTTTCTCTACCTTTTCTTTGTCCTCATTCTCTCAATGCTCGTAGTACTTTGCCATACTCAAAATCACTGATGGGGATGAGGTCGTCCAAGTACTTTCCGAAGCCTGTAACCTAGTTGCGATATCTGGAAGCAAGTTAGTGACAAATCTATTAGCAAACAAACGAACACCACCCTCCTGTGACAGGTCCTGACCACTAAACTCTAAAAATACCCCTTCAAATCTAGTAAAGAAATCAGACACATTTTCATCCTCTTCTGACAACACATAGTCAACTTATCCCAATCCACTCTCCTTGGCAGGATAAGGGAGTGCATGTAAGTGATAATACACCCCGGCAAAGCTAGGAGCTCTGCTTTTGGCTTCTCGCTGGGCTTACGCTCCTTATCCCAAACCTTGAACTCATCCCATGTGCCACCCAACTCCAGTGCATGATCCTATGTATGCACCTGCCGCCATATATCCATTGGTACCAGCAGACCAGAGAACAACTCAATATCAACTAATGTCACTGTGGAGGAGGCTGCCTCGGCAAGTCTTTACAATATGCAGTAGGGTTTTTCCGAGGGTCCGGTAGCTTACTCTTTAGGGATAGGACCTCACTCCTCTTCCAAGGAGTATAGATCCACTGTTCCTAGAACCGAGCGTTGACCTGTGGTCTCATTACAGTGTCCGTGGAGTCATACAGTTCTGGTATTTCAGGATGGCAAATGGGATGGACCTCCCTCATGGGGTGCTGTGTCCCTATCATTGGAAGCTTTTGGAGCAATCAGCCCCTATTGGACTTGTGTGGTTCTGACAGTGGTCCATGTGGCCCTGTCATGTGTATATAATCCCTTGTGAATATTGCCCGTGCCATTTGGCACAGTGTATGTTATGTGTTTACTATTCTAATGTGTTATGAGAATACAAGGCTATTTTTATATAACCTTATGTGGGGTTCCTTTTGTAGTGTGCCTGGGATGTTGTTGCTGTGTGCGTGCGCAAATGCTTTACACATGGCCTCTGGGATAAGCCTGGCAGCTCGTGCCAAGCTACCAAGGGGGTGAGCACGGTTTATCTTTGGCGTGTAACTCCCCAGCCCTGACTAGAGTGGTGGTCTCTGCCTGGCTTTGGCGCAAGCCTCCACCAACCAGAGATCCCATTTCTAACAGCCCCGGTAACCCAGTTATGTTGTTGCATTGCCAAAAACCTCAATGGCACCCATACCTGTAGCATATACCCTGTCCCGTATGTCATAGATGATCTGCGGTGCAACACCGTGAAAACACTGTTCCCACAGTCCTATTGGTGTGGTCGACATGTGCTTAAGAGCATGCTGTTGTATAAAGGGCTCATAATCTTTCATCACACTCCACAATCTTCCACACTATAGATTGCATTCCAGGCCTACTGAGCTGCTTGATTCACCACCATTTGCTTTTCCTCATCACCCACAGCAGAATGCACCTACACGTTCTCCATGCGGTCTCGTGCTGCTGCCCAATTCGCTTTATGCATCCCAAACCCATAAAGCGAATTAGGTGTGGGATGCATTTGACATTTGACAGGGTTTGAGGTGTCATACTCAAGGGGGAAAGAGCCGATGCAGAGACAGGTACCATCATGTAGGGAGAAAGTGTTGTAGGGGTAAAAGGGGGCGTAGCAGTCGGAACGGAACCAGTAGACAGGACAGGAGAGCTAACGGCTCCCGCCCCTATAGCTGGCGCTGGTAGAGGAGTAGCAAATGGGGCCAGGGCTGAGGCAGTAGCACTAGAAACAGAAACACTAGAGAGAGGCCGAAGACTGGGATGTCGGAACCTGTGGATATAGTCGCTCAGGAGCATAACGTGGAGGAGGACGAGAATCCAATAGCTCTTCAACAAAAACATCTCCTTCCTCTCTAGTAACATTACATTTATCAGTCTGCAATCAAAACTTTCTATCTAAACATTCTATACCCTTCTCTATCTTTTCCCTTTCATAGGCCACTGCTTTCTGTATTATACTTTGCGTCTGTCTCTTCCGGGCCTCTTTTTCTGCTCTCATACGCTGTTGCTTTGCTTTCTTCTGCCACAGCCTTAGAGAATCAAACTGCCTGCTCTTTTTAGCGAACAATTTGTCCTGCAAGAAAGTCAAATTTTGTTCATCAAACGAACCAGTGATTGGCCATTGTAGCTCAGCATCGCTGTTCGTATATTTATTCCACAATGTGCTAAACATAATAGGGCCAATACCATGCTTGACGTATACGTCAAAATTTGTGGAACCCTCCGGAAGCGCAGGCTGACTCTCTTCCAGTTGGGCATCAGTGGAACAACATCAACATCCAAAACATCCTAACTTACTTAAAAAAGGCCTCTTAATATAAGACGCATACGCTGTCCCCAACAGAAAAGTATAACACCAATGAAAATAATAAAAAGAAAAATAAATAAGAGAAAAATTGTTCAAGAACCAAACCAAAACGGTCCAAAAACTGCCCACTGCAGGCCAGAGCATGTACCAAGTTCAAGAAGACAGGCTCTAGCCCCAGACCTTTTTGAGAGAAGACCAAATTACCAGTTGGCCTGGCAGATTGTTTGCAAACACTCTGAGGTCCATTAGGATGTCGGGCGGTGGCACCACCGCGGTGTTTGCGGGCGGAAAAACAGCTTCTTCCGCCCGCTAGCTGCGGAAGTCACGTCCACCATATTATGATAGGTAAACACAGGTCATTTCCCGTCCGCCGTGAAGCGCCGTGCACTGCCAACAAAGTGCGCACCGGCACCGCGGCGGTGAGAGCCAATCCAGACACACCGCCGTGCGGAATGACGTCCGCCCCGCTCCACATATTAGGATGGCCAAAACAAGTCGACGCACCGCAGCGGAGACCCCGCCTAGCCTGAGCAGGCGGAAACTGGATAGCGGAGCGTGACAGATGTGACCCGGACCTGAACGCCATGAACCCATCCCACCATATGCATCCGGTGATGTTCCTCCTCCAACACTACCGCCGGATGGGCCGCCGCAGGTAAACTACTACATGACCATACTAACACAACACACAGGCATGCACAGGGTTCAATCACAACACAGACACCCTGCCGGGGGTCACAACATATCCGCAAGGACACACTCACATCACCCACCTGACAACATGGCACCCCTCATCTTCCGGACACAAATCCTCCGTCGACCAGCAGCAACGTCCCGTTCCCGGTCACGTCACCGCCGCGGTCCACACATGCACAGTATGCAGAAGACAGGGCCAATCCAAGGCATGGGCAGGGCACAAACACCACAGGGATACACCACCCCAAATCACACTGCAACACACCCCACCAAGTCACAGGCCAGGTGCCCATCCCGTGCACTACCATGCACACCAACAAGCACTGCAACAACAAGCACAGTACACACTCACTGCACCACACAACACACAACCAGGTAGACAGACACTGCAGCAGTGGCTGACAAGGATCACAAATCATCAGTGCCACACACACAGAAGGCACACAATCCTAGCCAGCACATTCACACACACACAAACACACACCCTGAGTGTAGCCACAAACACACCACACACACAGGGTTGCCACCAAGAATGCATGCACAACAACAACACACAAACACTACTGGAAAACATACTGAACTCCAACACAAACATACATACCCTGTCAGCCATACTGGGGAAAGGCAAAGGGAACCCTCACACAACATGAGCACAGAACATGAGCATTTAGGGACAAAACAAACACACCGAAGCACATATCACACAACCCACACTGCCATATCAAAGCAAACACAGAGGCACACTAAACACCAATCAACAAACACCACAGGACAACAGGGAATGCACATCAGGCAATGGCAGGGCCACATACATACAGCACTGCATGCACAACAAGCAGTGTGTGTATAACAAGCACAAAAGCTGCACACAGACATGATTAACACAACCACATCACACACCCCACAAACCTGCACAGCACAAATACCACAGGTACCATCACAGATTACACCATCTTCAGGTACAGTATGGACAGAAGACCCTGTCACCCCTGTGTAAAAATATGAGGCCTGCTAAGAGCTTGGCAATGTTGAAGTGAGACATGGAGCATGGTGCACAGCCAATCAAATGCCAACACCAAAAGTACCTAATTCAGCAATGACACCGACAAAACACACAACAGGAGTAACTGTATTTATTCACATATTGCTCAGATGTAGCAGTACAACAATAGTAGTCAACAGCAAGGCACAAAATGATGATCAAATGCAAGATTACATGCACAGTTCAAATACAAACAGGGAGGCCAGTGTCCATTACATAGGTGAGACAGCAAGTACATGAGAGGCTGCACAGGGGAGAGTACAGCACAGCAGATCAACAGAGCCAGTGTCCATGGCAGGTGAGACAGCAAGTACATGAGAGGCTGCACAGGGGTGAGTACAGCACAGCAGAGCAACAGGGCCAGTGTCCATGACACAGGGGAAAGGCCAACACAGCAGAGCAACAGGGCCAGTGTCCATGGCAAGTGAGACAGCAAGTACATGAGAGGCTGCACAGGGGTGAGTACAGCAGAGCAACAGGGCCAGTGTCAATGGCACAGGGAAGAGGCCAACACAGCAGAGCAACAGGGCCAGTGTCCATGGCACGGGGGAGAGGCCAACACAGCAGAGCAACAGGGCCAGTGTCCATGGCACAGGGGAGAGGCCAACACAGCAGAGCAACAGGGCCAGTGTCAATGGCAGGAGAGACAGCAAGTACATGAGAGGCTGCACAGGGGTGAGTACAACACAGCAGAACAACAGGGCCAGTGTCCATGGCACAGGGGAGAGGCCAACACAGCAGAGCAACAGGGCCAGTGTCCATGGCACAGGGGAGAGGCCAACACAGCAGAGCAACAGGGCCAGTGTCCATGGCAGGTGAGACAGCAAGTACATGAGAGGCTGCACAGGGGAGAGTACAGCACAGCAGAGCAACAGGGCCAGTGTCCATGGCAGGTGAGACAGCAAATACATGAAACAGAGCCAGCAACACACCCAGGTCGCAAACAATGGTGTTGACTAGCACACCTGTGTGGGGCACATGCGTATGAGGGTATTGACAACTCACTCCTGGCTGTCATGCGGACTGGGACCTGGCTGTGTTTTGGGGACAGCAGGCCCACTTGACTGGGGTGACAGAGGCCCATGTGATGTGGTAATTACAGTGGGCCTGCAAGGTGGAGGGCGTGTGGACCAGGTGGCATAGTGGCACGTGGAGGTGGAGTCATGCACACCCCTGACACAGTGTGGGTGGGAGCGGTTAGAGGGGTACCCTTCCACTTTTTGGGAACCTGCAATGGCTTCCCTGTCTTGGGGTTGATGGAAAGTGGTGGTGACTCTACAGGCACACACACCAACTGTCCCGCATCTGGTACAGACACTGGCACTCCCTCTGGTGATGTGCTGGATCCTGCAGAACACTTTGTCTGGCTACGCCTCTGGACCACCTTACCGTCTCTGGAAGGTGTATCCCCTACAGTGCCCACCTTCCCACTTCCCCCAGGGGTGGTGTCTACAGTGCCCTCCTGTCCCTTCTTGCCAGGGGTGGTCACAACACTGCCCTCCTTTTCCTGACTCACTGGGCTGGTCACAACAGGGACCTCCTTTGCCTTAATCACTGGGCTGGTCACAACACTGCCCTCCTTTGCCTTAATCACTGGGCTGGTCACAACACTGCCCTCCTTTGCCTTAATCACTGGGCTGGTCACAACACTGACCTCATTTGCCTTAATCACTGGGCTGGTCACAACACTGCCCTCCTTTGCCTTAACCACTGGGCTGGTCACAACACTGACCTACTTTGCCTTAATCACTGGGCTGGTCACAACAGGGCTCCCCTCTGCCTCAATCACTGGGCTGGTCACAACAGGGCTCTCCTCTGCCTCAATCACTGGGCTGGTCACAACAGGGCTCTCCTTTGCCTCGATCACTGGGCTGGTCACAACAAGGCTCTCATCCACCTGCCTCAATGGACTTTGATTTGGGGTTGATGTGGTGGGTGGTTGTGTTCATGTGCTCTCCCCAGGTGTACCCATGACATGCCACACATCCTCTGTGGGCATAGGAGAGTCAATTTCTGGTGATACCTCTGCAGCATGTGAGCCTGATGTCTGGCACAATGATCTTCTGGCCTTGCTCTTCTGTGACTTTCCCTTGTCTGTGCATATTGGGGGGGCCCTGTTCTTCTTTGGGGATGGAGTCTGTGGACGGGATTGTTTGGTTTGGGTCTGACGTGTGCTCCTAGTGTTGTATCGTTTAGGTGGCGTAGGTGCAAAGTGGTCACTGTCATCTGATGTGGCCACTGAATGGCTGGTCGTCACAGGCACCTGAGCTGCTATTGGAGCATGTGCCTGTTGGAGGGCTGACGTGACTGTGGATGACAATGCCTGGACTGTACGGTGTAGCCCACCCACGTCAGAGTGTATGCCCTCCATGAATGCAATCACCTGACCTAATTTTAAATTAGAATTAATTTGTTCTCATGGGCACTGAAGGCATTGAGCAGGGCGGTCTGGCCCATGCAAAGTTGGTGCAGGAGCAATACGCACTCTGCACTGAGGGCAGCAGGGGGGACAGGTGCAGGGGCTGCGGTGCCATGTGTGAATGTCACTCGTCCCCTCTTAGTAACACGGATACGGCCAGCACCAGTGGAAGTGGTTGGGAGGCTGGGCACTGGCCGCTGGGTGTCAGATGCTGCAGCAGACTCCCCATCACCTGTGCCTGCTAACACGGATGCATCCCCGCTGGCATCAGATGAAGTGGTACTCTGTGTCTCAGCCACGGATTCCTCCTGCATACTCCTGTCCCCCTCATATGCGCTGGTGTGCTCAGTGTCACTTGGCTCAGACTCACTTGCCTCCGCTGCCGCTGTCGTGCTGGTCTCGCCACCACTTGTTTCTGGATCATGTTCCGCCGTGGTGTCTTGCGATTCTGCATTAGTGAGAGAAACAGTGTTGTGTAAGTGTCATCATCTGGTCACACGATTTCAGATCAATGCAGCACAGTAGAGGCCAAGAGCTACATGGTAACCACCACACCCTGCAATCCCTGTGCAGGCACACACTATATAGACCACAACAGTGCCTGTCATGCAGACAAACTGCCAGGAGTGAGGCATGTCGATGCCACACAGCACTACACCCTGCCCGTGGATGGAGTGCCCCCACCCCACATTGATCTGCCCTATGGACATGATGTGGTCACAACACTCATCACCACTGACAACCCTACAGGGAACCAGAGGGGACCACACACACCTGTTTTGACTACACATGCCACAATGCCAACTAGGCCATAGCAAGCACCATGTGTAAATCAGGGTTCACATTGTCGTCGGATGTGTGGGCCTCAACCATCATGGTGCATGCAAAATAGACAGACATGGTGTCACACTCATTAAGTGGGCACTGCAGTTCACCACAATATGGACTCCCCACACCATCCCAATGATGAGTGACCATGTGGCCCCAATAAATCTGTCAAGGATTGAGACTGCAGGCAGGAGCAGCACAGTAAGGCCATGGTGGCCCAATGCCTCATACAGGCACACATCACAGTCGTCACTCACATCACATATCACAGCATGGCAACACACGCACATCACATGTGTCACCGCTGCCACAGGCCCTGTACACATGCATCCACTCCCATACAAACTCTCCCTCCCCAGATACTCACCATCTCTGTCTTGCTTCTTGCTGCTGATGCCCCTTCAGACGTGCATCCAGGTTTGGATTGGTCACTGCCAGTATGCGTCCCATCAGCTCAGCCATGGAGCTCTTTATCGCCCCTTAAATGGGAACAAGTCCTCTCTGAACATCCACCCCAGAAAACGAGCAACTCCAATAAGGCAGCCCTTAACTTTGATAATTGGATTTCTGATACTCTTGACCAAGTTCTTCCGAAAGGCTCTCTGCAAGCTATAAAAAGATCCAAAGTTGCTCCTTGGTATTCTCCTGCTCTTAGAACTTTGAAACAAGGATGCCGCAAAGCGGAGAGAGCTTGGAGGAAAGATCGTTCTCAGATGAAGGAATCAGAGTACAGAACTGCAATTAGGCACTATAAAAATGAAATAAAACTTGCCCAAGTGGAGTTCTATGGTACCAAAATCACTCGGGCAGCAAATGCTCCTAGAGAAATTTTTAAAATCGTAAAATCTCTTATTTCTCCTCCCCCGGAGCTCCTGGCATCAGATGGTGCACAGGCCCGATGTGATAATCTCGCCACTTTTTTCTTTCAAAAGATTCAGACCATATACTCCCTATTTCCAACAGGGGGGAATGACACGGGTCTTACTCCCACGTCAGATCCTGATCTGCCCTTGTCCTGTTCACTGGTTACCTTTCCCCTCTTGGACTCTGGTTTACTGGATAAATTGGTCCATAAAGTCACTTCCGGATCTCCGAATGACCCGGCTCCTCCGCAGGCCCTAGTTAAAGTGATTGAGACTATCCGTCCGCACATCTTAGATGTCCTTAACACCTCCATCACCTCGAACTCCGTTCCAGCATCATGGAAGTGTGCGATGGTTAGGGCCCTGTTGAAGAAACCGAACTTGGATCAGAACAACCTGTCCAATTTTCGTCCCATCTCGCTGCTCCCGTGAATGAGTAAACTGGTGGAAAGACATGTCAATAAGGTCTTGGTGGATTATTTGGAGTCTAATAGTCTACTACGTGTCTCTCAGACGGGGTTCCGTCCTCAGCATGGTACTGAGACTGCCCTTCTGGCAGTAACGGAGGCAGCTAGAGCCATAATGGACCAGGGAGGAAAAACAGCCATTATACTGCTCGATCTAAGTGCCGCGTTCGACACAGTTAACCATGCCACATTATTACATCGTTTGAAGAGCATGGGTGTGTCGGGCGCGGCCCTTGCGTGGCTGACCTCCTTCCTGGACGAGCGATTTTTTCGGGTGTTTGAGGGCGAGGTGGTATCATCTAAGCATCCGCTCAGCTGTGGTGTTCCTCAGGGCTCCTCCCTGAGCCCCACCCTTTTTAACATTTACATGCAGCCTCTAGAGGGGATAGTCCACCCGTTTGGTGTGCGGATTATCACATACGCAGATGATACCCAACTGGTGGTCTCCCTGGACCATTCGGAGGGTTCATCTAACATCTTGGGCCCCTGTCTAGAGGCTGTTGCTAAGTGGATGCAATCTTCCCACCTTAAACTCAATGGGGAGAAGACCGAGATCATGTTATTGGGCAATCCTTCTCTGACCAACTTAATTTCCATCTGGCCCTCATGTCTCGGTGCCCCCCCTCCCCCAAAACCCCTGATAAAGAGCTTGGGAATTTGGCTCGACAAAGCACTGGATTTCTCAGCTCAAGCCAGTAAAACTGCCTCCACTTGCGTCGGGTTGATGAAAATGCTCCGCAAAGTGCTCCCTCTGCTCCCAAGCCAGGCGAGGAGGGTCATGGTGCAGGCCCTTATACTTTCTCGCCTGGACTATGGAAATGTGCTATATCTGGGAGCCCCTGTGGCAGTGGTCAACAGGCTCCAGGTCACCCAAAACTGTGCCGCCCGACTGCTGTTCAACATCCCTCGCTGGCAATCAGCCAGGAAGGCGCTAAAAGAACTCCACTGGCTCCCTGTGGCTGCTCGAACGCAGTTTAAGGCCATGTGCATTTTGCACAAATCTTTCCATCGAACAGGCCCTGCTATTCTGCATTCTCTAGTGTCACCTTACACCCCCTCCAGAGCTCTCCGCTCTGGCACACTGCATCTGGCAACCTTGTCCAAAATTAAAAAGGCCAGATGGGGCGGCCGCTCCTTTACCCACACAGCGGCAAGGCTTTGGAACTCTCTGCCTCTCACCCTGAGAGAAAACAGCAACCTACTGTCCTTCAGGAAGGCCTTGAAGACCCACCTGTTTGCAAAAGCGTATTAGGTACCCGTTGGCCCGACACAGTAATCAGTCTAAAGCACTGCGAGGCCTCCGGGTAGTTATGCCCTATAGAAGTGTAATTTTTCATTTCATTTCATTTTTTCATCAGCGGAGTCATGGTGCGCCGTGCCAAACGCCCTGTGCATGGTAGCATCCCCAAGCTCATCTCTGCCACTTGCTTAGCCAGCCGGCTGATGTCGTCCCACCTCTTGTGACAGTGTGTGCGTCGTCTGTTTGATACCCCCAGGGCTCGCACCTTTGCTGCTATGGCCCTCCACACGGCCTTATGTTGGTGTACCTTGAGCTGCAGGTATGAGAGTAAAGAAATGCAAATGAACAGTTACACAATGTCAGATGTCAGCATCTATCAGTACAGCAGCCAGACACTGACTCAGGACTCATAGTAACCTCCCTCCCTCCAGAACTGGGGGTAGCCTCACAAGGGCACTCTGCATGGCACACACATTTGTGAATGCATGCACACATTGTGGTTCCTAGTCTAAATGATGATATTCACACAAATGCATGATGCATCAACACAAATGCATCGACAGCAGTGTGTCAGTCTGAAATTGTACAGGGCACTGATGGGGCATATCTACTATTCAGTGTGAAGAAACTGTAGCAGGTAAGTCTGCTGATGTTCAACGTTTGGCTGTGCAGCCACTGAAACTACTCTGTGGGTCACACTGACTCTGACTACAGGGGCACATTGAAATGTCCTCACAAGCATTCACTGTCCTGGCAGCTAAATGGCTAACAACCATTGGGTCTGTATGCCTGACAATGTAACACACCCCACCCACACATACGAGTACAGGCCTAGGAAAGAGTCACGTTGCAACACACACACTCCCTCGACCTGGAGACAGCTTGTCTGACAGTGTTTGTCAGAACCCCACATCCCCAGGCATATACTGCAGCATCACGACTACACGTCTGACACCACCCTGCCCTACAGCTCCCTTCAGGGTGACTTACCACAACATTGGGACCACCGAACAGCCGTGGGTACTGTGCCAGCACCTCGTCCACAAGGACCTCCAGCTCTTAATTCGTGAATAGCCTGGCACGGATCTTCGCTGTCCTTGACATCCCTGTGGATATGGAACACCTGTGGTGGAAGTGAGTGGTGAGGGGTCCCAGCCAGCAGGCTCTTGAGGCAGCAGCAGGAGAGGGTCCCAGGCCGCAGGCACTTGAGGCAGCAACAGGAGAGGGTCCCAGGCAGCAGGCTCTTGAGGCAGCAACAGGAGAGGGTCCCCGGCAGCAGGCTCTTGAGGCACCAACAGGAGAGGGTCCCAGGCAGCAGGCTCTTGAGGCAGCAACAGGAGAAAGTCCCAGGCAGCAGGCTCTTGAGGCAGCAACAGGAGAGGGTCCCAGGCAGCAGGCTCTGTGAGCAGTGGAAATGTGAGGCTCACTCCCACTGATTTATAGCCCCCTGGGGTCGTTTTGGAGCTCAAAAGCTGCTACAATTGGTTGTCCGGGTCTGCCTTTTTCAAAAGCATCCAATGACCGGCTCCACAGTAGTGGATCACACCTTCCGCTATTTTCAAATCTGCATCATGCCACCGCGATCATCGCTGCCATTGGCTGTCTGCAATGCTCCATGGCGGTGACGCTCCGCGGGTGCCCGGGGTGCGCTACCGCGATGGTGCATCATTCAAATGCATCCAATGACCGCCTCCGTGGTAGCGGAGCACACCTTCCGCGATTTTCAAATCTGCATCATGCCACCACGAGCATCGCTGCCATTGGCTGAATGCAATGCCCCATGGCGGTGATGCACCGCCGGGGCCAGGCGTAGGTACCGCGAATCATGCGGCGGAGCATACCCACCACCATATACACATGTCCGAATGCCAATGGCTACCTTGCCTGGGAAGATGGTGGTGCTGAGGTCACACCGCCGGGGCCAGGCGGTAGGTACCGCGAATCATGCGGCGGAGCATACCCACCGCCATATACACATGTCCGAATGCCAATGGCTACCTTGCCTGGGAAGATGGTGGTGCTGGGGTCACACCGCCGGGGCCAGGCGGTAGGTACTGCGACTCATGCGGCGGAGCATACCCACCGCCATATACACATGTCCGAATGCCAATGGCTATCTTGCCTGGGAAGATGGTGGTGCTGGGGTCACACCGCCGGGGCCAGGCGGTAGGTACGTCGAATCATGCGGCGGAGCATACCCACCGCCATATACTCATGTCCGAATGCCAATGGCTACCTTGCCTGGGAAGATGGTGGTGCTGAGGTCACACCGCCGGGGCCAGGCGGTAGGTACCGCGAATCATGCGGCGGAGCATACCCACCGCCATATACACATGTCCGAATGCCAATGGCTACCTTGCCTGGGAAGATGGTGGTGCTGGGGTCACACCGCCGGGGCCAGGCAGTAGGTACTGCGACTCATGCGGCGGAGCATACCCACCGCCATATACGCATGTCCGAACGCCAATGGCTACCTTGCCTGGGAAGATGGTGGTGCTGGGGTCACACCGCCGGGGCCAGGTGGTAGGTACCGCGAGTCATGTGGCGGAGCATACCCACCGCCATATACACATGTCCGAATGCCAATGGCTACCTTGCCTGAGAAGATGGTGGTGCTGGGGTCACACCGCCGGGGCCAGGCGGTAGGTACCGCGAATCATGAGGTGGAGCATACCCACCGCCATATACACATGTCCGAATGCCAATGGCTACCTTGCCTGGGAAGATGGTGGTGCTGAGGTCACATCGCCGGGGCCAGGCGGAAGGTACCGCGAATCATGCGGCAGAGCATACCCACCGCCATATACACATGTCCGAATGCCAATGGCTACCTTGCCTGGGAAGATGGTGGTGCTGGGGTCACACCGCCGGGGCCAGGCGGTAGGTAAAGCGAATCATGCGGCGGAGCATACCCACCGCCATATACACATGTCCGAATGCCAATGGCTATCTTGCCTGGGAAGATGGTGGTGCTGGGGTCACACCGCCGGGGCCAGGCGGTAGGTACGTCGAATCATGCGGCGGAGCATACCCACCGCCATATACTCATGTCCGAATGCCAATGGCTACCTTGCCTGGGAAGATGGTGGTGGTGAGGTCACACCGCCGGGGCCAGGCAGTAGGTACCGCGATTCCCGTTACTTGATATTGCTCTGTCCGTCGTGGACACTGTATCAGTACCCAGCAGCAACATGGTGCAGGCCACAGCCTTGTACACACAATGCCCTTCTTCCATGTCAATCCCACACTTTGGTATGTGGTCCCTGCCATGTTATTTGTGCATTTGGTGATTGATGATGCTTGACACTCTCGAGATGGTAACAATGATGTTCATGTAATCAATGTGATGTGTGTCATTGCTGACCTTGACAAGGCTTGTGTCACTGTATGGTATAGTCCCAGACTGGTGCCTTCACATCAGCTCGTGCACACAACAGACATTTTTCATACTGCTGTGATGTATGTGTGGACGGATGTATGCAGGCTTCACATAATGCATAGAGCTGTGACAGGCACAGCAGATGGTCATGGAAAAGTCATGTTTCTTTAAACACTTTTGCGTATGTACCAGCAACTGGCGGGCACATGTGACATGTGTTGGTCTGCTTGTGTGCATTCACATTGACCAATGTGTCGGTGGCACTTGTGTATTGTTAGTGGAGATGTGCCAATTGTGTGTATCATGAGGACACACATGTAACCTGATGTGCAATACATCTCTCAGGCAGTGTTTGTTTTACCATTACATAGTTGCTGGCATGTGCTGTGGACATCTCATGATGGTTGACCCTGACTTTTACTATGTCATCTCGCAACTAGGAGAAGGCCAAATCTCCTACGTCACCAGACTGTGCTGGAGGACATGGAGAATGTTGCAATCATTCGCAAATTCCGCCTGGACAGACCAACACTGAAAGTCCTGTGTGATCTTTTGGAGCCCCACCTGCAGCCTCGATGTCACTATCCAACTGCTTTCACACCCACATACAAGGTGATGGCAGCCCTTCGCTTTTTCGCAACTGGCTAGCGCAGGAGGGATGTCGCAACCCATGTTCAGCCAGGTGCTGAGGGATGTTCTTGCAGCCATGATGATCTATCGGAATCGCTACATCCATTTTCCAAGGGGAGCAGAATTGGCCGGTGTGAAGGGTGACTCCTATCCCCTTGGGCGCATTCCACATGTTGTAGGTGCCATCGATTGCACGCATGTAGGTCTGGTGGCTCCACAGGCAACAGAGCACATATATAGGAACAGAAAACATTTTTATTCCATAAATGTTCAGGTGGTGTGCCTTGCTGACGTGACCATTTCACATGTGTGTGCAAAATTTCCTGGCTCTGCACATGACTCGTACGTCATGAGGAACAGCATTGTGCCCCGACTGATGGAAAATCTGCATCCCGAGTGTGCTTGGATTGTGGGTGAGTATGCCTACTGATTTTCGTGCTGTGTGTTACCTGCTGTACTATGGCTGTGCAACATTGCAATGTGTGTTTGTCATTCACAGGTGACTCTGCATATCCCAGTAGGCCAAGGCTGTTGAGCCCGCTGAGGAATCCACAGAGCCCAGCTGACCACCGCAACAATGAGGCCCAAGGCAGGACCCGACGTGTGATTGAGCGGACTTTTGGGTTGCTGAAGTCAAGATTCCGCTGCCTTGACTGGACAGGAGGTGCACTGGCATACTCGCCTGGGAAGTTCTGCAAGATCGTTGTGGCATGCTGTATGCTGCATAACCTGGCCATCCACAAGGGGGTCCCCCTGCTCCTGGACGATGGTGAGGAACCAAGGCCTGCACCTGCTGAAGGACCTGCGTCCAGTGATGAGGACAGTGGAGAGGAGGAAGGAGTTGACCAGCGACAACAGCTCATCGCCCACTACTTCACATGAAGGTGGGTGATGACGTACAACGTGTACATTGTCTGGTGTGGTTGCTGTTGTTGTGTATGGCTATGCGCAGTTGTAACAGACAGGCACACGTACAGTCACCTGTGTGGTTGATGTGACATTAACGTTCCATATGGGGACGTATGCTGGCCTCTATTTGTTCACACCTGCAGCCCATTGTCTTGTATGCCAGTAGGTAGAGAGACAAAATATCAAAATTAAAATATCGATATACAATAATATCGATGTTTTAATTTGGATGGTATAGAATATCGATGTGCAAAAATAGACAGACAGAATATCGTTTTTAAGGTATGTATGTTACTAATATCGAGTGTTATGTATTTTATTATGTTGTTTATATGTTTGTTAAATATGTTTTTTAATGTAAGTTTGAAAATTAGTAATTTTGTTTACATTTTGCGTTTTAGTATCAGAGCGGGTTGTGGGTTTATAGGGGAATAGGGTGGGAAGTAATTTAATAATAATTAATTAATGAATATATTTTTTTTAAATATTTTTATTTAATAATTAATTGTTAATTAATTAATATTAATTAGTTAATTAAATTAATTAGAGTTAATGTGCTAATAAATGCTTTCCCTACTGTTGCACCCTCTGGAGTGGGAATAGTAATTTGTACCCCTATGCTATCCAACACTTTCCCTACTGTTGCACCCTCTGGAGTGGAATAGTAATTTAAACCCCTATGCTATCCAACACTTTCCCTACTGTTGCACCCTCTGGAGTGGGAATAGTAATTTAAACCCCTACGCTATCCAACGCTTTCCCTACTGTTGCACTCTCTGGAGTGGGAATAGTCATTTTTACCCCTACCATATCCAATGCTTTCCCTACTGTTGCACCCTCTGGAGTGGGAATAGTATTTTTTACCCCTACGCTATCCAATGCTTTCCCTACTGTTGCACCCTTTGGAGTGGGAATAGTACTTTTTACCCCTACGCTATCCAATGCTTTCCCTACTGTTGCATTCTCTGGAGTGGGAATAGTAATGTTTACCCCTACGCTATCCAACGCTTTCCCTACTGTTGCACCCTCTGGAGTGGGAATAGTAATTTTTACCCCTACGCAATCCAATGCTTTCCCTACTGTTGCAGCCTCTGGAGTGGGAATAGTAATTTAAACCCCTACGCTATCCAACGCTTTTCCTACTGTTGCACCCTCTGGAGTGGGAATAGTAATTTAAACCCCTACGCTATGCAACGCTTTCCCTACTGTTGCACCCTCTGGAGTGGGAATAGTAATTTTTACCCCTACTCTATTCAACGCTTTTCTTACTGTTGCAATATGTGGAGTAAGTATATATATTAATTTATATGTAGAGTTTTTAATTTATTTTAAATGTATATGTATTAGTTATTACTTTGTAAATATGTTTTAATGTTTTTATTTAATATTTGTAAAATTATATGAATATTTAAATTATTTTTACATTATTATTAATACATTAAAAAAAACGATATTTTTAAATTCGATATTTATGTACTATGATATTTTTTTTCGATATTTTTGTACTTACCTTTATGAAGATATAACTCTGATAATTTTGATGTCGATATTTTTGTGTCAATATTTTTTGTATGTAGATATTCTGTCTGTCGATATTATGTCATAGATTCATGCCAGTAGTGTCTTTTGTATGTTTAGTGTAGTGTACTGCCAGTGACTTTGGTTCTGTCTCCCTAGGTGCATCAGAATTATGCTGCCCTACATACCGTACATCATTTGGACACTTCATGGACTTTGTTTGCACTGTGACTGTTGCACTGAATAACGATACTGAACAAACTCTGGTGCGTCATGTATTTTATTATTGAAGTGGACATGTGATTGGTGCGGGAATATTTACAGAAAGGTGAGAAATGAGCAGTGAGTCGACAGTCATGGTACATGAGTTGCAAGAGTAGACACCACATGGATGTGGTGGCCCAGTCCAACAGACGAGTGCCATTTCAGAGGAAATGTGGGGATGGACAGTCCAAAGAGTCAATGCAGTGGTGTAGAGGGTTGTCATCAGGGCTGGCTCTGTGACTGGCGTGTGGCAGGTGCTTGTGCTCTGGGGACTCCCAGGGTCTTTTTTGGATGCCCCCTAGATCTTTTTTGCGGTGGGGGGTCTGCTGACTGGCCAGCGGCATCAGGGGACTCGTCCATCTCTGTTGGCACAGGGGAGGATGATGCACTGTCATCCTGCCGCACAACAGGAGGGGGCTGTGTTGTTGGTTGTGACACAGGCCTGTCCCTCTGCAACGCCACTTGCTGGCCCATGAGGTCCTCCATCTGGCCAAGGCAGTTGTCGATGGACCTCATCAGCAGAATGAGCTCCCTCAATAGTTCATCCGACCGGCCACTTTCTCCCTGGACCTGTTGGTACGCCTCCACAACTCTGGTGAAGTGATCCAGGCATGGTGTCCACTCCTCCTGAGGTCTGGTGGTGACCCTGGCCCTCCTACCTGCCCTGCTGCCACGGTCCTCTTGCCTCGCCACTCTGGGTCCACGCACGCTCTCCCTGCCCTCTACAGTTGATGTTGTGGCCTGGTTGTTTCCTGGGACAGGGGGTGTGCTGCCGCTGGTACTGGTGGTACTGGTGGTGATAGTGGTGGTGGTGATGGAGGCAGAGGACATGACTGCAGGGGTCTGCTGTGCAGTTGTCGTTGCAGCAGACGTGTTGGTGGGGAGGATGGGTTCTTGGGACCTCTGGGTCTGTGGCACACGAGATGGGCCGGCCAGGGTCTCATCGTCCAAACTGTCCAGGGAGTCCACATCTGAGAGTCCATGGACCGGGGCTGGAGACTGGCTCTGCTGCTCGTTGTTGTGGTCATCAGCAGTGAGTTCTTCATCACCTGTGGATTAGATGGTGAATGATCAGTGTTGTGCACTGTGCAAGTATTGTTTCATCAGCATTTCATTGAGTGTCTATACACTACACAATTCTGGATTATCCACAAGTATTATTGATGGGAACACTGTGTGTTATTCAATTGTGCAGAGGTACAACATTTAGACATACATGTCAGGTGTCGATGGATTGCATGAAATGGTTGCTTTGTGTAAGGATGCAGGTCTCACACACACATCAGGAAGAGTTCAAATCATCTGCCTACCTGTTACTCTGTTTGTTGAACTGTGCAATGGCTGCCACATGCTCCTGGGTGGGGGAGGCCTCCATGCTGCTGGGCTGTGGGCCAGGGGGCATGCTGGGAGTAGTGATACAATCCTCCCACCCACATACACTCCTCCATTACAGGATGGCTACCTACCTGTTAGGTGAGGGGGAACAGTGCAATGGCTGCCACATGCTCCTGGGTAGGGGAGGCCTCCATGCTGCTGGGCTGTGGGCCAGGGGGCATGCTGGGAGTAGTGATACAATCCTCCCACCCACACACAGTCCTCCATTACAGGATGGCTACCTACCTGTTAGGTGAGGGGGAACAGTGAAATGGCTGCCACATGCTCCTGGGTGGGGAGGCCTCCATGCTGCTGGGCTGTGGGCCAGGGGGCATGCTGGGAGTAGTGATACAATCCTCCCACCCACACACACTCCTCCATTACAGGATGGCTACCTACCTGTTAGGTGAGGGGGAACAGTGCAATGGCTGCCACATGCTCCTGGGTGGGGGAGGCCTTCATGCTGCTGGGCTGTGGGCCAGGGGCATGCTGGGAGTAGTGATACAATCCTCCCACCCACACACACTCCTCCATTACAGGATGGCTACCTACCTGTTAGGTGAGGGGGAACAGTGCAGTGGCTGCCACATGCTCCTGGGTGGGGGAGGCCGCCATGCTGCTGGGCTGTGGGCCAGGGGGCATGCTGGGAGTAGTGAAACAGGCCTCCCACCCCCAAACAAGAATCCATTGCAAGATGGCTGGCTACCTGTTGGGTGAGGGTGGACAGTGTGATGGGGTTTGGGTTGTACAAGGGAGGAATTCTCAGTGTGTTGTTTGGCATTTGTTTGTACTTACCAGCCTCCATTCCCCCGCCTACTCCTGTGAGACTCTCTGGATGCAGGATGGCAAGCACCTTCTCCTCACATGGTGTGAATGTTTTCTGTGGGATGGGAGGGCCACTGCCAGTCTTCTCAGCCAGCGTCCAGTTCTTGCTCCTCTTCTCCTTGACAACCCTCTTGAGATCATTCCACTGCTTCATGATCTCCTTCTTGGCTCTTGGGGTGGTCCCTACTGCATTCACCCTTTGGACTATGCTTTCCCACATTTGGATCCTTCTGGCTAATGGTGTCTGTTGGACCAGGCTACCAAACAGTTGTGGCTCTACTCTCACTATCTCATTGACCATGACTGTCAACTCACTCTCAGTGAATTTGGGCATTTTAGGTGAGGTCATGGTTGGTTGTGTTTGGATTGTTTGTGGGTGCTGGTGGGTGGGTGGTGGGTGTGATGTTGGTGTGTGAGGTATGAGGTGTGCTGGGGGATTTTTGTTGCTGGTGTGATGGTAGTGGTGATGGTGGTGGTGTTTGTGTGTGCTGTGCTCTTTTGCCTCTCCTGTAAGATGTGGTGTATGGCCTTCTCTTCTGGAGTATTGCAAAGGATTGTGGTCAGTGAAGCTGGTGGTTTTATACTCAGCTGTGTGGGTGTGGCCAAGTGGTATTTGGATGTCAGGTGTGTTGTGGGAGTAGCCCTGTCCTTGTATATTTTTCTTAGCAATGTTTATTGCTATTTGTATTTCTTTCATGGGGGGGGGCCATGGCTACATTAATTTGTTCAATGATTGTCATCACTGCGTGTTTTTGGATTCGTCCACCATTTTTTTCATGTTCATTCCGCTGCGGTGGCTATGCTGCAGCTCTTCCGCTATCTCTCCCATTCACTCCTGTGTGCGACCGCGGCGGTCGGAAACAGCGGTTCCGACAGCGGTTCCAACCACGGGACACTCGGGGATATCCTAATTTCCCGTGCGGTGTCCCCGCTTTACCTGTGGCCGGTTTTGTCTTTTCCGCTGCTTTTCCGGCCGCCGGGGTCAGAGTTTTGGCATCACCGCACGCGTCGGGCGGTTTTATTCAACCGCTTCCGCTGCGGTCGGTCTTTAGTGGCGGTTGATCCTAATTTGACTGCCGGTTTATCACGGTCTTGGCGGGCGGTTGTTTTCCGCCTCCATGGCGGTCGGGGTGATTTTCCGCCCGCTATCCTAATGTGCCCCTCAGTGTCTTTCAAAAAGGGTCTGCACACCCACCAAGTTCAAACCAAGACAGCACAAAAGACCGTACCAAGACACAGTCAGTCGGCTCGTGCCGTTCAAGCAAGGCAGTCTGAAAACTGCACCAAGACAGTCAGGAGACTGTAGCAAGACATGGCCCACAGGCTCGTGTCATTCAAGAATGATCAGCCCCTTTGTCTTAGTCCTCCTGTATGTCAACGATGTGGTACTATTATCTTGGATTGCAAACAACTCCAGCGATTGATTGAAGGCTTTTCGGCATACATGAATGACAGGGACATGCCCCTAAATCTAACCTAACTAAAACTTTTACAATGGTTTGTGGCACTAGTAAGGTCAAGAAGAGAACCCATTTGGTTAAATGATTGAAATGAGATGAGGTAGATAGGTTTACATACTTGGATCTTCATTTCTTTTATATAGGTACATGGAACCCCCACTTAAAGATTGTGGAAAAAAAATTAGCATCCAGAGAGACCCTTTTTAGGTATGCAGCTGAAATTGGTAGCAAACACATAAATTAAATACTCCAACTTTATAAAAGCAAATGTATTAATAGTGTCAACTATAGGGCAGCGTTGTGGGGCCGGTCCAATGCTAAGTCACTACAATCAATGGAGAATACATTGTTATGTAGACTTTTGGCAGTACCACAATCCCCATCATCTCATATTGTGCACAGTGAGTATGCAACCTTTTTAATAGAAGATTCCCTCTACATCAGTTCACTATTGACATTGTACGGAGTTTGGTCTAAAACTGGAACTAAGTTTACCAGAGAAATTACCAACAATTCTTTGGCTCTAGATAAAATCTCCTGGTTTGCCTACATGAGTAGCCTCTTAAAGACCATAGTTGTTAAGCTGATTCTGGATGACTCTTCTAGTATCTTATAGCAAAAACAAACTAAGAAGCATTCTTATCGGCCAAAGAGAGGCCATGAGGGAAACCAACAAGAGTGAGAAATCAACCATAAGGCGCTATTTTAGTGGCCAACTACACAGTGGTATCCAAGGTTACCTATTACTCGTAACGAAAATGCAGGATAAGTTTTACTTGACAAGGCTTCAGCTATGAACTCTACATTTCATAGTGGCATTTCCTCAAATTGGTGAATGGACACATAATCTACCAAAATGCCCTTGTGACGGCCAAACTACACAATTTCCCCAGCACTTTTTCTTGTTTTCTAAGTTTTATCAAGATATTATTAAATACTTGTTAAACCTCTATTTGTTGCAAACAGAATGTTCCGTTTTAAAAATGCTTTCAATTATTTATGTAATTAAAGTTCGATGGAAGTTTGCTTATCAGTTACTAGATATATATATGACTTGCTATAAAGAGAAGGAAAGCACACAACCACCTGGGAATCTGCTCTATGAGATTGAGTAGAAAGCTTATATTCATGATATGCATAATAACTAAGCCAGGATTTATGATTGACACTTTACAGATTCCAGTTTCGACTTAAACCTATGGGTGTTTCTTGTTTTTTATCTCAAATGATTTTATTTGAATACTTTGTTTCTTTTAATGTATGTTTGTGTTTATTCAAATAAAGATTAATTGACTTGCCTTGATTTTACTGTTTTGTTTGTATATTATGTGTTTATATTAAATAAAAGTAAACTATTGAAAAAAGGATTCATGTATTATTTAATTTTTGTTATGGTTTGCTTAAAATTATAAATCCTTTTTCCATTCCTTCCAAAATAAATGTAATGTAACTTATTTTGTGAATTAGAATTGTGCATTTATTACACATTTTAGTGCAACATATTTTAAATGTATTTTTAAGTACTGCATTCTAAAGTTTTTGAATTTGAACTATAATTTTATATTCATTACTTAAAAAATGTTACTTTTAATGTACTTTTTTAATTTTTGATTTATGTATTCAAATTACTTTCATGTATATGCATAGTTATTGCATGTATATATTGTGTTACATGTATATGAAATCATGCTGATTAATTTATATTTTTTAACACAATTATACTTTATTTTAATTTACAGAAATACGGTATATTAAGTGGTTAAGTAATTATTTTTTAAGTGTTAAGATATTTATATTATCAGCACAAATGCTGTAGAGAATTAAAATGTAGTTTATAAATATTTGACTTGTAATATGATTTCAATGTATTAGTTTTATATTTAATTATATGCTTTTTAAATATTTCTTTGTTATTGAATGTTCCAAAATGTGTTAGTTTATATTGTTTTCACTTAAATGTTGGGGGTATTTGTGCAAAATGTAAATGTACAACGTAAGTTATATGTATTTTATTTTTATTATTAATTAAGCTTGTGATACATTATGTATGTTTTGTAGGATTATTAAATGTAACCACTGTAGTGTCCAACAGCTTCCCCACAAATGTTTAGATTGCACTGGGAATAGTAAATCTAACGCCTTAAATGTCAACACCTTCCCCAAAATGATTCACATTGGAGTGGGTATATTAAACGTAGCGTCTTATTACGAGTACGGCGGTCCTAGTATCACAGTACTCGTGGTGGCGACCGCTGTATTACAATGGTGACGGTGGGATCACCAGTAGCCCGACAGAAGATCGCCACCACTGCAAGGATCCTAGCAATTTTTTTTCTCTGAGTAAGATGAGGCCCTGCTAATACAAAAGCATACATTATTCATCAATCAAATCCATATCAAGTATGACAACCTCAAATTCAATTCATCATGCCTAACACACTGTTCCATAATATATAAATAAAACAACTTACCTAAAAATACAGCCTTAATTTCTTCATAGCACCAATAATAATATGAAAGTGCCCAGATCAAATAATCAATGTAATCGACATGTCACAGTAAAAAAGCTCTTATGACGTAGCAACATTTATACTACTAAAATACATCAAAAGCAATATGCTAAAATATTGGATGTCAGCCATATCAAAAATCATACCACTAGGTCATATACAGATCATTCCATATTCATTGAAGATGAAAAGAAACATGAGCAGGTTGCCTTAAACTTATGAAGAACATCCACTCATTTGGCGTATGCCTCCTCAAATGTGCCATCCCAAAGTGAATGGTTGTGCGTGCACTGTGTGACGTGGTGCATGCCACACCATGCACAGAAGACCTGGAGGTGTTGTCATAGCGGCAGTTTGCTTATAAGGCTCTCTCCTATGGGCCAAACATACAGCTACCTTGACACCACTGTTGCTGCACCACTTGTAATCGGCAGATGAGAGACCGCGGGCTTGCCGGTCTTCCAGGGACCACTGCTTCGGCATTCCGACAGGAAGTCGAAACAACCTGTAATCGGGCCCTTAATACAGTTAGAGTCCAACACCTGCCCAAAAAGTGCTTATGTTGGAAGGTGAATTGTATTCTAATCGCTTTGGTGTGGAGTACCTTCCCCAAAATGGTTTGGATTGGAGATGGATTAGTAAATGTTACCCTTTTAGCGTGAAACACATTTTTCAAAAGGAACTTTAGTTGTACATTTGTATAGTGTGTAGTTTTTTACAATAATAATATATGTCTGGGTTTTACATTTTTTTATTTATATAGTTTCTATATTTTATTGACTGTAAATTATTAATAGTATTTTTAGTAGTATTTTTTATACATACATTTTTTGCATAGGAGAAAAATACATGTTGCAGTGATACAGCATTTGTAAGTACTTTTGTGCAGTAGTATCCTGTGTATTGTATTTTTATACAGTTCTAGTAGAGATATATTTTGAAACATTTACAGAAAAATGGCACATAATCATTTTTGATACTTCTCTTTTTATACTATATATCATATCATACTGAACGGAGCAAGGATCCCTCCCTACCTCATTTTAACCACTTACTGTTTAACATGTGTTGCATTGAATCAGGGTAACATTTTACTTGTATGTGGAGGACACCCAGTTGGTCTTGAAAGACAAGTAACCTTCAAAGTTCCAAGCAGATGACTAATCTGTCAACCTTCAAGTGGTAGGTGCAGGCAACATTTTAAAATTAAATTCAGCGGCAATCAACAGATCAACAGATGGAGATACCCCCTTTCAGGATTCCACCCTTTGATCTGCATTAATGGGTCATTGCACCCTGACATTGAAATCTGAGGATGGACAGCAGTATATTCCCGGAGAAGTCATTTTCAAATGTCAAATCTTTGTAATTTTACCACATTGGGATTCTCCAAAGGATTTTCCATGTCTTCAACCACATTCTCATATTGTGCTAGTAAAGTCTGTGATCCAGTCTTAGCTGACTTACTAGCAAAACAAAATATCTTTCTGTATGGATTGGATTAATGCATTGTTTGGTTACAACTGGTTGGGAACGCAGCACCAGACAAATAGGTCTCCACATGTATCTTCAAAAACTACAGAGACTTCATTTGCTGCCTGTGAAAGAATGTATCCGCTGTAAGGTCATCTTTGCCAACTGTCATCCTTTCTTGCCACCAAAATTAGGAAGTAAATTCAAGTTGTCTCATCAAGAGCTGTGAGTGGGTTGTAAGTCAACATTTGTCAGAATAGGTTGTAGAGCTTTTTTCATTGACTCTGTCAGTCATGCATGTCATACAATTCACTGCCCATGAAACTATGGACCTTATTTAGATCTCGGTGGATACCCCATCACAAATGTAACGGATATCCTATCTGCCGTATTATGATCTCCATAGGATATAGTTTGATTTTAATACAGTGGACGTGATATCCGTCACATTTGTGACGGAGTATTCCCCTTCACCAAGAACTAAATCAGACCCTGAGTCGTGACCAGTGTCTCTTACCTCTCCCTACCCTCTTGCAGACCTGGCCATTTAACATTTAGATGGGATCAATGTTTTAGTGCATGGCGATACAATTCAGAGGCTTCAGTAAAATTTCCGAAGCACTTAAATGTGCTAATTGCGCCGCCTTGTGTGGCCTTGCAAAGAAATGTAATCTAATGCAGCCGTTTGTCCTGTGTTTCATTACATTTTGAGCTAGCAGGCATTCCGTGGGTGAGGCATGGGCATTTTATGCATCCACCCAATGATTCGATTCAATTCCAGATTTGCAAAGGTTTTTAAACCTGGAATTGCATCAAATCAGTATGTCTCACACAGGATTATGTACAATAGAGAAATTTTTTTTCTCCTCGTTATTTGATGTTTCCATCCATGATGCATTCACATAAAGAAAGAGGAAAATGCATTTTTGAGGGTTTTTTGTGCAGGAATATATCCGTTGCTGCACAAAAAAGTCCTTGGAATAATGCAGGCACCCTTGCACTATGGTCCATGGGAACCAGGGTTGGCGCTAGGCAGTACACAGGGTAGTGTGTCAATGCAAGGAGAGAGCAGAAATGCTCCATGTGCTTTTTTAAATATGGAGAATTTCTTCTAACTCTCTTTCATGCAACACAGTGCAGCAAGATCCCTTGCTGTACTGCATTGCATGAAATAATAGTAAATATGCCCCCAGTGTCATACATAAGAATTTTCTTGTTTTCTATGAACAGTTATGGGAAAATGGCATCTTTTATATGCCCATGCGGAGACTCAAAGTTCTTTCTCTTCATATGACCTCGCAGCACTGTAAAATATTTTTTTATGCTATTTGTAACAGAACTTTCGCTCATTTATAATGCCATTTTTGTAAGTCGCCTGGGTCCTACATATGCTAAAGCAAATTCCGTCATGCAGCTCCAACGAGTAGCGGCTCCTGGAGGGAGTGCTGCAGGGCGGTGCTGGGGAGCGGCATACGCCAAACAGAGTTAAGTAACTAACTAAATAAATTAAACAAATTACATGGCACGCGCTGCATCACAAATCGCGATGTAGCGCGCGCAACGTAATTCGTTTTATTTAGTTACCTAACTCTGTTCAGCCGTATGCCGTAGTTTAGTACCCTCCACCCTGTCCCTCCCCCGCCCCACAGCACTACCTCCAGGAGACGCTACTGGCTCCAACTCAGACCACCTACAATAGAAGTGTCTAGTGACAAATGTATGTTATTTTATGTCAGTCAAAACTGTATATAGTAGAAAACACAATGGCCAGGTAATATCTGCCACAGTTTTGGGCTTAAATGCTGGACGAACTGTAGCAGCAGTTGTTGCCAGTATAGGCAATTGCCATGGGTAGAGGTTCCAACATATTGTGGTCAAAATATCAAGAGACATAAATATTGTGCCCTAAATTTCTTTTACAAAAATATTGACCCATTGTAGTTAATAATAGAGAATTTACTCCCAATAGTACTATACTTGTGTAACCGATATTCAGAAACACAATATATATATCTGACTATATTTCTGTACATGATATTGTGAAGTACAACGGATGAAATTGTTGTTTTTCTCTAAAACATTAAGGTAATGTGCTAGATTTGATTGGATATTTAGTAACATTTGTTGACATAACGAAATTAATTGCAGAGCACAACAGTACACAACACCATGAAACAAAGCAAAATAACAACATAAAAAAAATGCCTAACCGGGTGCAACACAATGGAGCAGTCAAAACAGAAATCAATTCAGCAACTACATCACTAAAATTACACAAATCAAAAATGCAGCACAAAAAGAACACTTCATTACCACATTAAATATGCAAACAAATTCTTCTCCCACATTACGATTTCTACAAATCTGTTGTCATGATACAATGGTAAAAGGGTTTTTCACTAAGCACTGAATTAACCGCATGCGTGCGGTGCAGATTTCCGCGCTGCGCTGAGTTTTTTAAAAAACCAGCGGTGCATGACGAGCTCAGCTCGTCATGAGCGTACGAGAGGCGTAACTCATGACGAGCTGAGCTTGACATCCGCCCAGAAGGGGTTAAGACAATGGATATGACCTAGAACCAGTTGACATATTTTATGACCCAGCCCATTGTCTGTGTATTCATAACACGATTCATAAACCATTTCTGTAACACCCTTTGTTTAATTTGCTCAACTCGCAAAATTCACATTATTTTTTATTAAATGCTAAAAATCACAATAGTTGGGCTGAAAGACGACACAAGTAATATTATATATATTCTATGTATAAGTTTTGCCTTAATAGGCTGCTCCACTTCTGTTCCTTTTTTTAATTCTCAGTGTGTGACACTATGGACTCCTTCTACAAAGGATGTCAGATTGTGGCCGCTCATATGGAATTACATTAATCAATACAAGTTTTATTTATTTTTATTTTGCTGTGACAAAACTTGAAAATACTGGTCTTAACTAGGTACAATGGCCCCAATTACGATGCCCATCGGACGTGCATCCGACCGACAACGTTTCGGAATTGAAACCGACCAACTAGTATTCAGCAGTTCCATCCAACAAATTAGGATGTGACCATCCATGAGGCCATTGGAAACTTCCATTTTTCCCTTGTGGCTTGTGTTATTGCCAGAAAATGGCCGCAGCACAACCTGCATTGGAAAAATGGAAGCTTGCAAATATCCATGCACCATGTGGTGCCTCCCACATGGGGTATGGATGTTTGGGGGGGCACCACAGGTGCCCCTCAGGCCTCATAGCAGAGGCATAGAGGCCATGGAGGAAGGAGGCCATGGTAGGGGCCCCAAAGTCTGTTTCCAGCAGCATTTTAATGGCAGTCAGACCACCACTGAAAGGTTGTATGAAAGGGACATTGTAATCCCTATGGCTGTGCCTGAGCACGCATCACCCTATTGTAGGGTATTATATTCCTACTGACAGTTGGACGGGTTCCTTGAGCCCGTCGAAAGCGTTAGTCGGTCCCTCCACCTGCTGCTTCGGACCGCCGTGCATCATAATGCGGCAGTTGAACTGTGGCCCCAGATGTTGGTCGGACCACAACCGACGTCCTGTTGGTTTAGATCCAACCAAATCATAATGAGGTCCTAAGTAATGTCCTAAGTTTCGGTGTGGTGGCAGTCCCGTTTTTGAAGTCCTATGGACAATCAGGCACATGCATACAAAAAAACAGGTCGCAAACTGGCAGATTCTCAGAATATGCCCCTTTACGACTGGTATTTTTGCATTTGGGATGCATCATCCCAAATGCAAGAATCTTAATTGAAAGTAATCTCTAAATTGCGATTACTTAAATTGTGATTGCATTTAAGGAATTGCAAATTGAGATTCCTTAAATGCAATGCATTAAAGTAAAGAAATTCGCAATTTCGCTAATAGGGGGGTGAAAATTACCATGAAGTTAAACTTCATGGTAATTTGCAAAAACAGTTTCATGTTGCGCACACACATGCCCTTAGGGCATGTTTGTGCACAACATATGTGCACAGATCTATTTTAGGGGTGCAACAGGGTGTCCTTTCGACACCCTTGTACCTTGAAATTGCATGTGCAATTTGTGAGGACCTATTGGTAATCGCAAATTGCGCATGCAATTTTCTAGGAATTAAGGGGAAGCCATTCCTTATTTGCGGTTCGCAATTTGCGAGTCGCAAATAAGGAGTGTGTAGGAATCGCTATTTTTACAGCAATTCCTACATGCATAGGCTTTTGCGAGTCCTTAATTGCGATTCCTTAATTATCTCAATTAAGGACTCGCAAAATCCTACCTTGATGCATGTGCCTGTATGTGCCTTACTTTGGTATAGCAGTGCTGCAGTAATGTGCTCTGTGCTGCACACCTGTTTCTAAAATGGTTGCTGACCTGAGATAGTTTGCTAAAATACAGACTTTTGATGTACATAGGAAGTGTTTCCTGTTCCTAGATGAGTTTGAGTACAACACCATGGGGATAAAGTGCTCTTCAAAGGACAGACATATGAAA
The DNA here is from genome assembly GCF_964261635.1 of Lissotriton helveticus. Taxonomy (NCBI): domain Eukaryota; kingdom Metazoa; phylum Chordata; class Amphibia; order Caudata; family Salamandridae; genus Lissotriton; species Lissotriton helveticus. The sequence goes on along the minus strand of NC_136057.1, from coordinate 562,311,236 downwards.
TCTGCTTTTTCGGGGTCAAAGGCTCACCACCACTCTAGAGACGCACAGTGGGATTTACCTACTGCTATATTTTCAGATATGATCAAAAACAAAATAAGGCAGTGGATCTGGTCCTTCTCCTTCTAAATGAGGAATGCTGGACTCCACCCTGTGCTGAAATTTGATACCTCAGTGGAGGAGGACAGAGGAAGATATGTGCAAGGATTAGAGCTGCCTGAAGTAATCCAGCATTTAAGAGACAATTTGGGCATCCCGGAATCTTCAGGGTAAGAGGAAAAGTATGAATACTTTCTTCAATAAAGTAGCATAGAACCAGAATCTTTACTCGTACATAAGGCAATAAGAAAAGTACTGTCTAGGGAATGGCCATATGTTGAGAGAGAAGAATGCCTGGCAACAGGAAAGTTGGACTCTAACAGCTGGCATTTCTGAGCAGGAGACTATTATTTTGTCAGATAAACAACATCTGATGCAATTGTAAAAAAAAATTGAAAGTGTCATAACAATTGCTGGCTCTTACACAATGTATACAGTACAGTTTTTTATGCAATAGTATCAAGGCCTGGCAGAAGAGCTACAGCAGGGAGCAGAATGCACTTCCCAGCTGTCTATGATGGAGCACCAGGTTCAATTTTTATCAGACATCTCTTTTGATGGGTTTTGTGCTGCAGCCTCAACATCAGCAATGTTTCCCTGGCAAAAGTTCACACAGAACTCATTTTCAGAAACAAGTATTAGTTCACAGACTTTTCTGTACAGAATCAATCTCTTAAACAACTTTTTGAAATGACATCAATTCCACTCATGAATAGCAAAGTCAAAAAAGAAGAAAGAATCAGGGCAGCCAGTATTTTTTAGAAAACAACTGCGGTTTAGCTGACCGAGTTTATTAGAACAAGGTAGTTTTGGACATATAGATGTGAGTGAAGGGAAGTGAATGTACCCCAGGTGAAAACACAAACCAAAACCGAGTTTGACAACGAGAAGGTAAGATGCAAGGGTGAACATGCATGATATATTGGTTGCTTTTCAACAAAAGACGGTACAAAAGGGGGTGGTGATAGACGGAGCATCTGAACCAATCAAACACTCACACCCAGTCAAAAGATCTGGGTTTGATCCATCACCGTTCTTTAGCCCACTCTGCCACCCCAGTTCAGACATGGATATATGCAAATCAGTCTGACCCTGTGCCTCATGGGAACAGTTCAGCCCGAACTGCCAAGCCATGCCTTTCCTGGACCGGAAACAAGCTTCCGAGGACCGGTTTCTGGCATTCCAGCCGTCTTCAGCCCGGCTTGCTTGAATCCAGTGATCAAGGGACTCACGTCTGAGCATACCCTGCCACACTTATGGCAGCCAAAGCGGTACAAAAGGGGGTGGTGATGGACGGAGCATCTGAACCAATCAAACACTCACACCCAGTCAAAAGATCTGGGTTTGATCCATCACCATTCTTTAGCCCACTCTGCCACCCCAGTTCAGACATGGCTATATGCAAATCAGTCTGACCCTGTGCCTCATGGGAACAGTCCAGCCCGAACTACCAAGCCATGCCATCTCTGGACCGGAAACAAGCTTCCGATGGATCAAACCCAGATCTTTTGACTTTTTAACCCTCTACATTAAAATGGTTTCAAAGTGTTTGAATCCCAGCAAGAAGATCTGATAAAGATGAAATAAAGAACGGGCGTTACTAGCTTCAATTCCTCCTCCCTTTATGACTAGAGGATGTTTCCAGCAATTTTTCAGACACTTAAGGGGACCTTCACTGGGAAGGTCTCATTAAGGACATTCATATTCTATTTCTTAAATAGGATATTGTGCCAATGCCAGAAGAAAAATCCCTCCCAAGGAAGTTATGCTGCAATGTTTTTAGTTCAAAAACATGCAGGAGAATCACATCCGATTTTGAATCTGAAAGGGTAAGCATCTTTATTTCATAACAAAGGTTCAAGGCAGTCAAGTTTCAAAACATTCTTCCTCTCATCTCTCTATGAACTTTTCTTACAACATTGGGCTTTTTAGATGGCAGTTGATACTTCAACCTCACTGGACTGTACCTGTGTTACCTTCTCCTCTCAGATTCCCTTAAGTATCACAAACATCTCTCCAAAGTCTATCTCTGATGGTTTGAAGATTAAAATGGTGTGGTTAGAATTTCGGGTTGTTCGGCTGAAGTTGCTCTTTCCATCCACAATTCTAGCACTCTCAAAGTACACAAGAGGAACAGGACACATTTTAATACTTGAGGAGTTTCTAGAGGTTTTCAAGCCATCTCTTGTGCCAGATGTAACATTTTTGAATTTTTGACACATAGTTTTCTGTTAATTCTTTCTGTTTCTACTTTGTGTAGCCAGTGGGCAGCGTTCATGTTTTTCAGGAATTCTAGTTTGCCTTGTGTTGGACTTGGCCCTTTCTGCAGTGTCATCCACCAACGTTTTGCCTTCTCTCTCTGGTTTTCACCAGTCCTTTGTATACTTTTATGACTCTGCCCACTTTACCACTGATTATCAGTGCTAAAGTGTGTGTGCTCTCTCCCTTAAGCATGGTTGAATTTGCTTACACCTGATTGGCACTTTTATTTTACTTTTAAGTCCCTAGTTAACTGGTAGCTCATGTACCCAGGGCTGTAACTAGTGGGCCTGAAGCACTTAATGTAGCTTTTTAAACATGCATTAGGCTGCTATTGCAGCCTGTGGGTGCCGTTTTAAGCTGCCATTTTGACCCGGCAAATATGCCCAAGCCTTCCTTTTTAATACACATCAGTCACCCCTAGGGTAGGTCCTAAACAGCCCATAGGGAAGATTGCAGTGTATTTAAAATGAGGAATGTGTAATTTACATGTCCTGGTAGGCAAAACCTTTTAAATACAGTCTTCACTACTGTCAGTCCTGTCTCTACCGTGGGATAACATTGGGCTACCTTATTACATTTAATAAGCGATAACTTTCAATTGGAAGCAGGTTGGGAAGTCAAGTTTAGTGTCTAAACAATTGCAATTTAAAACCCTCTTTATTGTTAAAATCGGATTTTGAATCACAATTCTGAAAATGCAACTTTTAGAAAGTTGGTATTTGCTTGTCCCAAACACTTGGTGCCTGCAGTGAGTATCCTGGGTCACATGACTTGGAGTAGCTGGCAGTTGGTCTATGTGTATTACTCCGAGACAGTGAGGCAAAGGGGAATGGGTGGTGGCAGTATGTACCATCTCAGACTTCATAGGGGGAGGAGCTGCCACCTACAACACATGCACATCACAAAGGCTCTGTTTCAACCCTATAACAAAGGGTTCACACTCCTCATCTGTGCCATAGACAAGCTAGGACCAGGGCAGGGAAGCAGGAAATTCCAAACACCTCTGAGGTGGAAACCTCCAGAACGCTCACCTTCTTCAAAGCTGTCACCAAATATAAATATTGAACCCTCAGACACAACTCTTCAGCACATCTCTGGACCAGTAGAAGACTGAAAAGGACTGCTGTGCTACTCTCATGCAAGACGGACTGCTACTCTGCTGCTCTAATGCCTGACTGCAAAGGACTGGACATGCATTTTGAACCCAGGACCACCAGCGTGACTCCAAAAGCTTGTTTGCTGGCCTCCTGATCAGAGCCTCAAGGACAGAAAAGGCTTCAACCACCTTGAGCACAGCACCTGGACTCTGTCTGCTGTGACTCTTGCCCCCCCCCCCCCAGGCTGTGTCACCCCAGTTCTGGACCCTTGGACGTGGGTCTGAAGGTGCTCTGTCAGTCCAGCTGTGGTCTCTTGGGCAGAACTGATGCAGCACAATGCAGCTCCTCTTCAGAGCCACTGCTGCATATTGCATACTTGACACATTGCCTCTAATTTACGCATGCCTTCTTTCTGCCTAGCTACCACAAGGTCAAACACAGATTTCTTTGGAGATTGCTGGTGGCTTCACCCTAACATGAATTGTGAGTTCTGCTTGAGTTGGGCTTAACCCCCTCAACCAGTAACCAAGTTGTCTACAACTTGTTTGGCACCTTTTGGCCTTTTAGCTTTTTCTCTTCTTAAATATTTGTTTTTAAATAACATTTGATTCATCATCCCGTCCATTATAGGGGTCTTACCTTGGTTCTTAACACCCTAGAGCAGGATCTTTTTGAGACTCTGGAAAATATGGACCCAAAGTTTTTGATGGTTAAAGGTTTTCTTTTTGGTAGCTATCTGCTCCGTTGTCATGCAGGAAAATGGGGGATTTTCTCCCTTTCATTTTTCCTAACTAGATAGCTCTGAGACCAAGCCCTGCTTAATTTGATTACAAGAAAACTGGTTCCTAGGATTTCCAACCTGTTTTCTTTGCTTTTTATGGGGTGGAGCTAGAGAAGTATTCTTTTATATGGTGCTACAGTATCTTTTATGCTAACTGGTGGAAAGGAATCTATTCACATTTATCCATACAGAATTAGCACACATCAGAAGCTATTTTAGCTTTTAAGCCATCTTTGTAATGCCATCATTCTCGCCTTTTACTTTCATACATGCCTCTACTATGCTGAGAAAGTGTGCAGTAGGCAAGCGGTTATACAAATTAAGATGTTCCATTAGCAAAATATTAGTGGAAATGCAGAACAGTTGTAAGAACTGGGTGTCATTAGATGTCAGCACATTTGTCATTTTAACGGGTTTTTGGGTGCCTTATAAGTTCTACATTAGCTTTCTGTATCTGAATGCTAAATTTTGACAAGAGGAAGATAACATTTTTCTTCCTAGTCCATGAGCATGCTTCTCATAACCTTTTGTTCTTAGTCACAATTTAAAAGTCTAGAAATGATGAGTTGCTTTTTTGTTTTATTATTACTGAATCTGTACTTCTGATTGAGTTTTGGTTCGTGTCACATGGTGATTTTAAAAATAAAACCTGTCTCCATGCCTGAGTTGTGAGGCAGAGGTTTCTGGTGTGTGAATCCAGAATGCAAGCCAATATTTAAACAAACAGTGACTAATCCAACAAGCCTGCATCATTTTAAGTGTGAGTTTTTGTATGTTGCTTTGTGATATAGTTATGTGGATGCAGCACAGGCAACACACAAACACGTCTCCATGTACAGATACAACACGGCCTCATTGCTGGTGACCTTTAGTTAACACCGCTATTCCTCACCCTGGAATTACCGTTTCTGGGATTTCCTGAAAATTCAGGGGGTGTGAGAATAAGGGGATTACAGGTTTTTGAGGAATAACATCCCACATGTTTCCCTAGTGCTTCAGAGAGTTAGAGAGTTCAGTCGGGGTTCTGCATCCACAACATATGAGTGAAACACCACAATTTTAAATTCCACAAGGTCCGGAACTGACGTTAAAAGGACTATTGTCCACTTGTAATAATACACACATATAGGTAGACCACATATGTAAAAGTATTAAAGCTTGCATAAGTATGTAGCCGGGGTGATGGATACATGTATGCATGTGTGCACAGATTTCCTAAGCATTTTGGCACATGGTCTTGCTCATGATAGTGACCTCATCACATGGGTTTACATTTAAATTATTTTAGACCAATCGGGTTTCTGAGACAGCATAAACATAAACAAAAGACTTGTCAATATATTACCGTATTTCACCATATTGAACTAATTCTAGCAAAACGTTCATGCTTTAAAAAAAATTATGTTGAAATGTTGAAATGCGCGGGTGGAACGCATATTATGAGAACCGCCAGCGATCTGGTGAATGCTGGCACCACAACCTTAGAGCCCTAGATGGCCCTGGGGAACACCAGCCCCCAGGGCCGTCTCCAGCAATGTCTCGGGGGCCCACCCCGGGACATTGCAGTTTACAATGGCTCCCGTCATGTCATTGCAAACTTCTGCTTTGCTTCATAGAAGCAAGAGCAGAAAACCTGCTCTCACTTCCATGATGCAAAGCAGCATTGCTTTTGGACAAGGGGAGCTGCATGTCAGTAGCTCCCCTTATCCAAAAGCAATCCTGGCTCCTTAGGAGGCGGGGAGTCGACTTGGACCGCGGGGGCATTGGCGCTCTCCCCGCTGTCCCCATGTCGACATGCAATGGGGGATGAGGTCCTCGGGGCCAGAAGTGGCCTCAGGAGGAGGACCACGTGGCCCCCCCTCTGAAATATTTTTTTTTTAAAAGGCTGGCCAGGCCCCGGGGGATGGGGTCCTGGAGGCCATAATTTGCCTCAGGAGGGGGGCCACGTGACCCACTCCAAAAAATAAAATAAAAAAAGAAAGGCTGGCCAAGCCCCGGGGGATGGGGGTCCCCGGGCCATAATTGGCCTCAGGAGGGGGGCCACACGGCCCCACTCCAAAATCAAAAAGAAAAAAAGAAAGGCTGGCCAGGCCCTGGGGGATGGGGTACCCAGGGCCAATAGTAGCCCAGGGAAGGAGGGCCACGCAGCCCCCTCCGATGGAAATATAAAAAAATTAAAAAAGGAAAGGAGCACATGCCCCGGGGATGGGGTCCCGGGGCCAAAATTGGCCTTGTGAGGAGGGCCATGCAGCCCCCTTCCCAGTTTAAAAAAAAATAATGAAAAAATGGCTCAGGCCCTGGGGGATGGGGTCCCCAAGGCCCAAAAAAAACTTAAGAGAAGGGGGACCACACAACTAATTGGTCTTCGGAGGCCAAGCCTCCCTTTCTCCACCATTCTGCATATGTATTTCCCGGCACACTACGGGTTTGGGGATAAAGTCCTCTTTACTCTTAAGGGACCTTGGGGGCCAAGAAACCCTCCCGGTACCTCCAGTAAGTCATATGCAGATAAATTCCTGAGCACTGGTTGGAGGTCCAGCCCCCTTTCTGCACCACTTTGCAAATGCAACTACTATGTTACAGTAAGAAATAAACATTTAAAAAACCTTAGAAATTCCCTGAAAAAACATAGGTTTCACGGACGTTATAGTTAGTATTTAGCATTTAAAAAACCTTAGAAAGGTACTCAAAAAGCATAGGTTTCAGGGAAGTTATAGTTAGTATTTAGCATTAAAAAAACCTTAGAAATTCACAAAACAACAATAGGTTTCATGGGCGTTATAGTTAGTAATTAGCATTTAAAAAACCTTAGAAATTCACTGAAAAAAACACTGCTTTCAGGGACGTTATAGTTAGTTGGACATTTCACTCGTACAAAACCAGAGAAATTCCCCCGTTATAGTTAGTTGAACTAAATATAACTCCCGCCCCCGCATTGCACTGCTGACGATGTCACATATTAAATCACTCATGACATGGTCAGTGACATCACTGATGACATCCCAAATTACATCACTGGTGACATCATCCACTAAATATCTGACGCACCTCCTCATACCCTAATATAACCTTTCATACACCCACTCTAAAATACAGACTACCATTCTCGAAACCATAGACAAACCAATACCAGTTAGTACCTACCAACTCACTGATTAACAGGTCTACACACATCCACTCACTCACCGATACAGTCACTCACACACGCAGTCACTCATCAATACAGCCTCTGATTTATGTACTCATACACCCATACAGACACTCACATACTGCCACTCATCATCAAAGATACTCACACACCTAGTCAGTCACCCAAAGACTCAATCACACTGCCATTTACTCACCAATACACTTATACACATACCATCTCACTTATTCATACAGATACTAACACATACTTACTCTCAAATACAATCACTGACACAAGCACACACTCTTCCATACAGCCACTCTCACAATCACTCACTCTCACATATAGTCACTGATATACTCCAACATTCACATATACTGCCTTTCACATATGTAGTTACTCACAGATATACCACTGAGACATCCAGTCACTCACCAACACAGCAATGTGCATACTCAGGCACCCATACAGGCCCTCACAGATATACTCATGAACCCATACACTCACTGAATCACCCACTCACATATCCATGGAGGGAGTCACGCACCTCCCCCACCCACCCACACAGACACTCAGGCACCCATACAGGTATTCAGACAACCAATCATTAACCCATATAGACACTCATGTAGCTACTCACCAACCCATCTCTAATTTAAACAGTCAGTCACGCACCCACTAAATCATCCATCCAGACACGCATACACCTATTCTTTCTTCAATACACCTTTACGTATTTATAATGAACATTCTTAAACTTTTAAGAATTACCCAGTCTCTGGATAATGTCATCAGTGATGTCATTTGAGATTTGATCAGTGGTGTCATCATTGATGTCAATGACCATGTCATGAGTGATGTATTATGTGACGTCATCAGCAGTGCATTGCGGGGGCACGACTTATAGTTTGCTCAACTAATTTCTCTGGTTTTATACAAGTGAAATGTCCAACTAACTATAACATCCCTGAAACCTGTGGTTTTTTCAGTGAATTTCTAAGGTTTTTTAAATGCTAATTACTAACTTAAATGTCCCTGAAACGTATGGTTGTGCGAGAAGAAGCCCTAGGGGTACAGGTACAGGGGAGTGAAAAAGGACCGACAGATGCCTACACTGGAGACTGGGAAGGACAACGAGGCCGGAGGATGAGCTTGTGATGCAATGTGGGCAGATACTCAACTCAATGGGCTCACACTGACTGACTGCTAATGGGCGAATGCCTCCTGTGGCTTATTCTGTCTTGATCCCCACTGTCACTATAGGACCCATCTCCTCTGGACAGATGCCTGCCTACGAAGTGGTCCGACTTCTCTTTTTAAATGGCGTCACAAAAGCCATAAACTAACCATCTGGGATGCTGGAGAGTGAGACTAGTTACACCTGTTTCTTCTGACCCAAATACTGGAAGCTGTAGTTGTTGTTGTAAATAGGGTCAATTGCCAAAGACAAAGTGACCTTCTGCAAAGTTTGCATATTGGGTCTGATGCCAACACAGGAAAGCAGAAAGTGAACAGTAAATTCAACGGCGTCATGTTCATACTAGCGAAGACGAACACAGTTAACATCAGTGATGTCATTTGATATGTCATCAGTGATGTCATCAGTGATGTAATATGTGACGTCATCAGCAGTGAATTGCAGTGGTGCGAGTTATAGTTAGTTGAACTAACTATAACGGGGGAATTTCTCTGGTTTTGTACGAGCAAAATGTCCAACGAACTATAACTTTCCGTAAAACCTATGTTTTTTCAGGTGAATTTCTAAGTTTTTAAATGCTAATTTCTAACTATAACGTGCCTGAAACCTATGTTTTTTTCACTGAATATATATATATATTTGTAGAGCTACAGATACCAGTGGGAAGTGGTATTGGGTTATAAGGCTGATTTTACATAGATGCACACATAATACAGTATTTTATACTATAGTTGTTTATTACTGTATTGTCCAAGCTCATGTTTTTATAGTGAGTTTCTATAAAAACCATCTCTAAAATCAATTTTACATTTTTGTTGTGACACCGGGACTCGTGATGATATCCGTGCCTGCGATCACCGTGAAGAAGCTATGAAAATGCTAAGCAACAGCAGGAATTCAACAACCACCACCACATTAAAAAATTACAAATATATAGTTCATTCTAACAATCGCATTAGATAAATCACTATCTAAAAACTCAGTAAAAACATTTATCAGTCTCTCAATATGTCTATAACACTGTGTATTAATGATTCACTAGGTTATGTGAATGGGTGCATAAGTCTCTGACGGGGCCTGTGACTGGCTCCATGAATCCTCCAATAGCTCTATAAGTGGGTGCATAAGTCTCTGAGTGTATATATGAATGGGTGCATGTGTCTTCAAGTGAGTTTGTGATTGGGTGTAGCTTAACGTAGTAGGGGTATAGAATCCTGAAATTTGTGAGTTTTGTAAAATTTTGGAAAGGAAATGTTCAAGGGCTAAATTAAAAAGAAAAGGGGAAAGGAGACAGCCCTGACGTACACCTCTGCCAAGATTAAAAAGGGGCGACATAAGACCATTGGCTAAGACAGCAGCTCGAGGATTAGAATATAAAAGGGACACTAAAGAAATAAAATTGGGACCAAAGCCGAACCATTTGAGTGTATAAAACAGATAGTGCCATTCCACTCTATCAAATACCTTTTCAGCATCCACGGTTATAGCTGCTAAAGAATGATTAAGATGGGGAGCTTTAGAGAGAATATCAAAGAAGAGTCTAGTATTATCCTGTATGACTCGTCCTTTCACGAAGCCAGATTGTTCTTTGCCCAGTACTCGTGGAAGATAAAGATCTAAGAGGAGAGCTAATGCTTTTGAAAAAATGTTATAATCAATATTAACAAGGGATATGGGTCGAAAATTCTCGCAATACTGAAGGTCTTTCTCCTCTTTGGGAATGAGGCAAATGTGAGCATCTGAAAAAGAGCCCCAGATTTCCCCAGAGAGTGGAAGGAATCAATTAGAAGATGTATTTTGGGCATTTATAAATCAGAGAAATGAAGAAAGAATTCAACTGTGAACCCATCTGGCCCAGGTGCTTTGTCTTTTTTGAGATGATGTAATGCCTTTAAGAGCTCTGATTGCGTAATTTTGCTTTCTAAAGTTAAAATTTCAGCTGTTAGGTGTTGGGGAGAATGTAAGGTTGAAAAAAAGTGTGAGAGTGTATCCTCCGTGGGGTTAGTTTCAGATGAGTACAATTTCTCATAAAAGGCAGCAAATTCATTCAAAATGTCTTTATCTTTAAACTTTAGAACAGAGTTATCGTCGTAAATTGAGTCAATATTCAATTTGTTGTATTTAGTTTTTAAATAGTTGGCTAAAAGCTTGCCTGCTTTATTCCTACCACCATAAAATTATGCACTAGATTTTAGAAAGTACAGTGAAGCGTTATCAGTAGATTCTTTATTAAATTGCAATTTCGTTTTTATAAGTGCATCAAGAACATTTTTTGAGTTGGATGTATAAAAAGAATGCTCCAGTCTCTTAATGTCTTGAAATAGCAAATGTGTGTGTTTACGGGCAATGTTGCGCTTTCTGGACACATATGTTACAATAAAATCCCTCGCTGAGGCTTTAAATGCATCCCAAATAACAGAGAACGGCAATGACTCAGTGTGATTAATAAGGAAATATTCATCACAGAAGGTCTTGAAGGAATTGGAGAACGCCAAATCAAGAAGAAGGGCGTTATTAAAGCGCCATCGTCTTGGAGCATTGGTTTTGGGTAGAAAATCTAAATCCATGGAAATATTGCCGTGATCTGATAAGAGTATGGGTCCTATATCAGCAGTTATGAGCGATTGTGAGATGTTATGTGAATAGAAAAAATAACCAATCCTGCGATTGTGACTGGTGAACTGGGGTGTAAAAGGTGTATTCCCTGGTAGTTTGGTTACAGAGCCTCCATGCATCAAGAAGTTTGTGTTGTGTTATCATATAGATGAAAGATTTATGGGTCTTATTGGGAATAAATGAGACTTTAGAAATACGATCTATAAAGGGATCAGAAACCTGACTGCAATCCCCCGCCAATATAAAGTTATCTTCCATATGAAGAGTAACCTGCGTAGCCAGTGAAACCCAGAATGATGAGACACCTCCAGTTGGGGCATAGACATTAAAAAAGGAGACTGGAACATCCTTCAACATCAACTTAACATTAAGCCATCGGCCCTCCGTATCTGAGTCCTGAGAGATCAATTGATAACGCAAGGATTTACGACAAAACATCATGACTCCATTATGTTTACCATCACCACTGGAATAGAAGACTTCACCTACCCAAACTTTTTGTAATTTGAGAGATTCATTCTCTGTAAGGTGCGTTTCCTGCAAGAAAACGATATCAGCATTTAGTTTAGCTAAATGAGAGAGAACACTCTGTCTTTTAATGGGAGAATTTAGCCCTCTAACATTCCATGAGATTAATTTTAATGGCATAATGAGTCAGGGGGAACAAGGGCAATAGGGTATAGTGAACAGTGATAACATAAATGAAACAAACAACTCAGGGAAATACAAAGAAAAAAACACAAAGGATGGTATATGTACAGTAATCATGAGTTAAAAAGGAGAGTAGGAAAATGACCTGGTAAGGAGGGGGACTGGAGAAAGCACTTGATGGTCAAAAACAATAACAAAAACAAAAAAGAATATAAAGCTTAAGACAGGATATAGAAATGGAAGAGAAGTGGGAAATTGAAAGTTATGTGAAGAAGTCAATAATAAAACTTGAGAAACAGCAACAACAAGAGTGTAATGAAGCAGGAAGATGAAGAATTTGCAATGACACCTAAAAAGTATGGATGAGAAGTACCTGGGGAAGGAGAAAAGAAGGGAATGACGACTAAAGACAGGTGGAGATACAGTAGAAATACATACTTACATGGGGAAGAAAGCATAAAGAAACGGAGGAGGGGGTGGAACCACATGAGACAGACGGCAGATCCGACGTCGGCTAAACGGAAGCCAGGAAGACAACAGAGAACTTGGACTAGAAACCTGTGAAGAGGTGGGAAAAAAGAACAAATTAGGACAAGATATCGGCACAAACAGAGACAATAACCATAGCAAGCAGAACAGAAGTAACAGATAACGAATAGCAGAAGTTACATAACTGCAGGCAAAAACAATGCAAACTTAAGAAACCAATTGATAGAGTAATTGGAATCAAAAAGAAGAAATAACAAACATCATCAAAGTTGAAATTGCGGCTCCAGTTCAACCATGGAACGAGGATAAGGAACCAGAAGTATCAATAGTAGGTGTGTGACATGAGTTAATGAAACTCTGCAAACGAATTGGATCCTCGTTCTTCGTCGTCTTGTTATTGTAAGTAACCTTGAATAAGCAAGGATGAAAAAGGCCGTATCTAGCACCCAACTGGCGAAGGTCGGCTCTCATGTTTAGGAAGGCTTTACGGCGGGCTGCAGTAGCTTTAGCATAATCTTGGGCAAAAAATAAGGAAGAACCGGACCAAGTGATCTTTGCCGCCAACACCTTCAGTAAGTATGTGTATTCTAGGAAATACAAAATGACTCCCCTAGGCCTTTGTGATGATGACGTTGAAGAAGATAGAAGGCCAAGCCTGTGCGCTCATTGGATATTCAGAATCGTTCCTTCCGGCATACGGAAAAGCTTTGGAATAAAGGATTTGAAAAAAGCGAGAGAATCAGATCCCTCAATCCCTTCCACCAGTCCGTAAATACGAAGGTTATTCCATCTATTACGATTTTCCAAATCTTCAATCTGTTGCTGAAGCACCGAAACTTGTGAACGAAGAGTGGAAACATGAGCACAAGTCTCTTTGAAAGAAGTGATGTTCTGTTCAACTGAGGAGACCCGCGTCTCCAGCTTGGACCAATTGTCTGTCAAAATTTGTAACTTAGCGTTAGTCTCTTCCATGAAGGGTTGAAGGGCCCTAATCTCTTCCAGTATTAAATCCATAGAGGCTAGCGTTGATGATTTAGGAGGTGACGTGGGTCTTGTTTCAGCCACTTGGTGTTTGATTTCCCAGAGGGAACCTGAGAGGACTCCATCATTGCGTCGGAGCTATGCGAGGAAGAGGTGAGGGAATCTTCAAGTTTAGAAAACTCAGACATTTTTTGGGAGTTTTTTATAAAAGTACGCTTTGGTGTTGTGGTCAAAGGAGATGACGACTTTAATCTTCCCATAAAACTTCAATTAGCAAACTCCGTCTAAATAAAAAGAGGGTATCATGCAATGTAATCTTGCAGGAGATAAAGAAACTTATGAGAGGAGATGCAGTATAGATGAAGTGAAGGGAGATATGAGAAAAGTCAAGCGGTCTAAGGCAATTGTCCATAAAAAGATCAAAACACCACCAGAAGTGGCTACGCACAGCATGCAGTAGAAGGCAGAAAAAAAGAAGTATCAGTAAAGCCTGCAACGCAAAGATAGGCTCCGTGCAGCTTTTAAAGTAACAGTTAAAGTCACTTTAATAGGCAAACAGAAGTGTCATTAAAGCAGAGTGTCCTTAAGGAGGCAGCGTCTGTGAGCTGAAGGCGAAACAACCTCCTGAACTGGCCGTGAGGGAATCCCAGAACCAATGCTTAATAGGAGAGCCTGGTGTACAAATGTGATGTTATAAAGTCGCAATCATGCTATTGGAGAAAGGTTGTGCAAGATAAAATAAAAAATAAAAACTTGCTAAAATGTAGAAAGGCCCTCTGACATGAATGCGCCTGGAATTGAGGCAGTTGAGGAAATGCGCGTCATCGCGCCAAACACACAAAATGGCGGCCGCGATGCGAGCCGAGACCGCTGCAGACTTACTGCGGTGAAAAGAAGTGGTGCGCTCGCACTCGGATGGCCGCCATATACTTTAAAATCATCCGGGCATCTTCCGACGTCCTGGTGAGCCCTCCGCACAGGGCAACGAGTTCGGGAAGCAGTGAGTCTTCAAGGTGATCCGCGGAGCTTCAATCGTCCGCCGCCATGACCGCCGGGCGCCAAGCCACTCCCCCAGAACATTATTTTTTAAGTTGATGAGTTATGACACAATTTAAGAAATGACAACTTTAATTTCTCATTAAGTACTATGTAATAAACTGTTCTGCAGTATTTAAATTTTTAAAAAAACTGAAGCTAAATATAGGTTTGGATGCCCATTTGTTTTCGTTGCTTTGTATGAGAGTGGTGTACCATTCTTGTGATTAGTCCTAACTGTGTAAAAACTATCCAGAAAGAGCTAAAACTACAATATAATCCACTAACTCAATTCACTGGTATGTACATAACTTTTTACTTATTTAAAAAATGTACATTAGAAATGAACGTGTATATGGGAGTTTGATAAAAAAATATATATCACAGTGATATAAAAAATATATATCAGATGAACTGTATCTGGAAGAAGGTATGAGTTTAAGATGTTAGTACTGTTGAAAGTTATAATTTGCAATGCCTTTAAAAATGACAATGTTTTAAATGTCTAAACATCATGTGCAGAACAGATAGAGCTTTTTTTTTTTCATTGTGAGAATTGTAGTATGAATAATAGATAAGAAAATGTGCTGCGCCTTTATAGACATTATAAAGTAGTAATATTTGTTAGGTATTAGGAAGTGTTTGTCATTGTGGTTTTGAACTTTTATGACTGGTTTTGCTTATATTTGGATGGTGAGATGTGGTTTATGCATGTAAAAATGAGACTCTTGAGTTTAGCTAAAGATGTAGAGAACTATATATTTTTGGAAAGATGGTTTGAAGGTGTATATCTATTCTAAAATAACTTATGTTTACATGGTAATCTATATTCTTTAAAACTAATAAAAATGTAATGTATATGCTGAGGGTGGTGTATTTCTTTAGACATGCTGTGTTGAAAATTGGGGAGAGTTAATAGTGCAGAATGTATGTTGAGAGTTCCTGTGCTAGCTTCACTTGGTTTGTAACTTTGTTTTGAGAAATGCTGAATATGGGCCAGATGTAGGTAAATACCATTTACCGACTCTAAAATACCGAATTTTACCGATTCAGTATTTTAGAATGGGTAAATGGTATGTAGGTATTAATTCGGTGATTTTTACAGAATCTGTAAAATTCGGTAACCAAATCGGTATTCCCCATTCATTCCTATGGGCCTATAGGCCCATAGGAATGAATGGGGAATACCGATTCGGTAAATACCGAATCTGTAAAGGGGTAATACCTACAAGGTGGCAGGGTGTCACATTGACACCATGTTTCACCCCTGAATAGTTCATTAAGCGCAGCGGCCGGAAAGCGGATTGAATATACATTCAGCGCAGCGGCCAGAAAGCGTCCAGGCATACTGATAAAGCAAATCTCCTCTGTTGCAGCAAGCAGTAATGGCCGGAGAGAGGGCAGGGGGAAAGGGAGGCGAGGTAAAGAAAAAGTACCTGAATCGCAGCGGATGGCAATTAATCAAGGGAAATTAATGCATGGTTGAGCGCTGCTGTACGGTGAGTTAACGGAAGTGATGTATTGGGTCAGGAGCCAATTAGAAGGCAGTAAAGTAGAGCAATGGTGGAATCAACCTAAGAGAAGCAGCAGGTTGGACTTCACTCCTTTTAGTAAATACTCGACCTGAAAAGGACTATGATGCATCCAGCACTAATGCACATTAAAACAAAAGTGCATTAACTCTGGCTGCATCATAGCGCTTTTTATACATTTATTTTTGTTACACCTTCAAGCATCTGTTCCGCTGCATAGAATGGTAACAAAACATTGCCAAAGTGAGTGTGTCTCGTAGGTGAGACTTATTGACTTTGCCAATGCTTGCTATTTATCATTGCTCCTTGAATGGGTGCTTAATGATCTTCTAAAATCATTGAAGATTTGAGCAATTGAGTTTCTGCTTCCAATACATTTTGTTGTACACTTTTAGATTTATTGAAAAACTTTTTGATTGAACAATTTCTCATTTCACCTGCCATTTGAGTAACAGGTTTTGTGACTATCTTTCTATTTCTTTCTTACCCAAATGTAATTAAAAGACAGATCTTGTATGACAATTTTCTGTGGGGTTTTAATTCCACTAATGCAAAGCATTATGAAAATATCTACAATGTTGATATAATGACAACAGAGTGTTATAGAATTTACTTAAAGCAGGATTATGCTTATGAACTTAACAGGAAAAGTGGAAATTAATAGGTTCAATTATAGGTCATTTGACTGATTGGGCTATCTCCTTATAATAACTGCAGCAGTAATTATTGTATGAACTTGAACTCTGGTTGTTTATTTTTTTATAATACATGAGGTTCTGTAATCCCTGTATAAACGGCAGTCTCCAATTTCTTTACAATAGGTGACTTGTGATGCGCTGAGTATAAAGAAAAGACATCAGAATTCAACTATTATTAGTTATTACAGTTAAGTTCTGATGTCACAATGTCTGCTGTCAGCAGCCAAGGCGAAATGCAGGTAAGGTCATTGAGCATAATTGAAGCAGCTGGTTAAAGCAACGAAAACAAGATGTTGCTTTTCTTTCTTTTGGTCTATTTTAAGAGCTTCCAAGGACAAGCAGAGCGAATATGTTAATTATTTGCACTCCTTAGATAGAGAAAAGCTAAAAGTTATCCGCATGCTTCGACACAATTCAAACTACTGCAGCTTTTTATTTTTTTTAAACTGCCTTTTACTGAACCATGATGGAGCTCAGGCCCGCTCAAACATTTATCTCCAGATCGTTGATATTTTATAGCTGCATGAGAGGTAAAGGGAGAAAACTTTATAACATCTCATTACAGTGTTATCAATGTGGTCAAACAATAACCCCCTCAACAATGTATTCTGAGTTTAGTAGGGTTTCATTATAAATTTAGAAACACATCAATATAGACCAATGTCAGCATGATCATATAGAAATACAGAAAGACCAAGTTAAGTCCAAATTTCCTGAAGATATTTACCCTATATACTTTACCCTATATAGTAGAAAGCAGACGACTAACTCGCTGATGACGATACAGATAATCAGAAAAAAGAATTTAGTATTAAATTGCATCATATGATTTCCAAAGTAAGCAGGAGCAAGTTATCTCTCCCTACACTACCTTAAAAGGCAACCCTAAACTAAGAAGTATTTAGTGAATGTGAAATCAGAAAGATGTCAGCTGTTGGAGTCTTCAGTAGGAGACACTCCAACCATGGGTCAGGTATTATAAAGCCTTACAAGCAGAAGCACAGCTATTCTCTCATTTAAATCCTAACATGACTCCCTTCCTATGTTTCAGCATAAAATACCAATTCCATTCAGGGTACATAATCCAACAGGATCTTTCCTAGTGAATTTCGATGGCACCAGCACAACTGGATACTTGCACCACCTTTCCCATATCGATAAGTTGCAACTTAATTCGCCCTTGGTCATTCCGCTATTCTTCCATGAGAAATCAACTCATTGTTCATTACTGAACTTCTCCTTGCCAACTTCATCTTCTCATACCTTGCTGTCTAATGCAAACAAAACCCTTCCATGCTAACCAATGAGGACTTGTCCATACCTGCAGTGGAAAAACAATATAAGCAAATGCTTTCCGCTTTGAAGGTTAAATACGAATTACATGTTAGATTTTAAACGTGAGCATGAACTTAACTTGTTTCTCAAGGCCCATTATAGTCCACTTTAACAGTGCATAGAGTTACAGATTATGTGCATAAATTGTAAAGGATTACGAAGATGTTATTCTAAATGCACCTGCATTAAAATAATTCTTGTTACACGTATAAATGTTTAAACATTGTTTATACATTCACATTCTAATTTATTCACCTCACAATCGGACACATTTTCTTAAATTCTCCTGTCACATCAATATATAAATTTTACATGGACCTTTATTAATCACGTTCTATACACAAATTATTCAGGTGGAGTACTTTAAATATGCAATACTCCACTCTCCCTTGGTAACATTAATCACACAGAATATATTCAAGTGCTGACTGCTCTAGTTATGGTGTCTCAGTTGGAATCAAGATTACACTTCTCCAACTGCTTCCAATGTCTATTTGCAAAAATGTCCAACATGTTTTTGATGTGTTTAATTTTGTACTGGACATTTTATTTGTAATCCCTCTTTTCATATGTAAGACCATTGCACCAAGGTTTTAATTGGTTTGTGGGAAAGTTGATAATGTGGCAATGTATAATATTGGATAAAGTACCTCCTGGCGCACATGATATGTATATTGCAAGTCACCTCGGAGTTCCATAACCCTAAGGAACTTGGCCTTCGGCCTCATTCCTCTAGATGAGTGTAGAACTCCACTGTAACTTGCAATATCCTTATAATGTACAGCAGGACATACTTTATCTCTTTATATTACAGATGCCTACTGACATAACAAGGACGTATATAAGGAAATGTAATCTTTACTTAGCTGTAATAATTTATTATAAGCAAGTACTAACATTATGATAATGTTCCTCTTGGATTTGATGGCCCTGTTCCTTGCCTTTCCATGGCCTCACCCATAGAGACTTGTCAGGTCTTCTAGAGGTGGCACCAGTTGATGTTCTAGCAAGTGAATGCCCATCACGTGTCCATCCCTTTCCCATACCTCAGTTCTCTGAGTCTGCAGTGATGACTGATCCAATGTCTGAAATGGTCACAACAGGCAGAGATAGGTAGGTAAAGGAGAGGCCCTGCATACTCCATAATTTGTTTTCCTCAGTTTGGTGTCTTTCCGCAAGGTCCTCCCTTTAATGCTTTGCTTTCATTTCATAGTTCTGAACCAATCATAAAAGATGCAGGTAGGCCTTAAGTATACATAAGCAGCAGTGGCTCCTCCATTGGAGCGGAGGATCGTCGCACTCCTACTGACAGTTCAGCAAAAATGACAAATAAAATGTTAATGAAGAAATGTCATTACCATTTTTATTTTTCAGTTCAGTCGAGCCACGTGGCAGGGCTAGGAGGGCATTTGCTGATTGGTAGCAAGGAGTAGTGGTAATTGGTGCTCCAGTGTAAAATGCATATGTCATTTTGGCCAGCTATCTTGCAACAGCCAGCCTGACAAACGCAATTTATCCTCTCCACTCAGCTGGCTGGAGAGTAGGCACAGGCACCAAGTGCCTCAGGGAGCATTGAGGCAGCCCGCTCCAGCCAATGCTGGTGCTGCTCTAATTCTTGGCAATATTAGCAGCAGCATGAGAGCAGCATCATGTTTGGAGCATCACCACCTCTAATAACGTGTTCTCATTCCCTCTTCAGTCTTGGCAGCTAATTAGGGGAGCCATAGGTGTTGCAATGAATCCCCTGAAATTCCGGTCAGTGGTATTGAAGGTAGCAGGAGTAAAGGCCCCCTTGCCCCAGATCAGAGCACTGGAGGAGTCTTTCAAGAAACAACACACAGGTTTGAGATATTGAACATGTATACACTGCGACAAACATGTGCACCACCATTTTAGAAAGCAAGTGGCTGCTACTGGACACAAGCATTGGCAAAGCTAGTAGGTCCCAGCAGTGACATCAATTAGATTTACCAGGGCTAGTTTTGGCATAAAGAACTGCTGGGAATGAATATGCATATGTGGCAGTTATCTTTAATATGGCTTGTGAAACATTACAAATACATACGAAGATGGCCGCTGCGCATGAACGTGCTCCCACTGCAGTCATATTTGAATTCACGGGACATGTTTAAACATGTCATTCAATGCTGAGTGCTGTGGATAGGAATGCATTTGGAATGTTTCATCAGCAATTGCCATTCAAATATGTCTGGTCTGGATGTGTGCATATGTGAGGCAACCATCTTTGAATGCATTTTGGCTTATTTGAATAAATCATTTTAAAAGGGATCACCCTGCTGGTGTTCACTGTTGCAGCAGCCATCTTACAATGGAATTTGTTAAAATAAAACAAATGCATTTGTAGGGGATAGGCAACATAACCATTCATTCGTGAGTATGGGAAAACCCCAATGCTCAACTTAAGTATTAATAAGATAATGTTTGCAACAGGTCTTGCCAACATTCTAAAGCTGCCTGTAGTTCAGACCTAAAAAGAATGGAAAGTTATACAGTGTGACTAGCGTGTCCAGTTCTCCTATCTGCTTTGCATTTTGGGAATTCAAGTCCTGCTTTTATCTTTTTTAAAGCATACTACAAGGCCAGAAAATCCCAAAAATATGACAGGGCGTCTTTCGTTGAGTGAAGGCTGCCAGTAGATCTACACATGTCAGGAAAGGTGCTGCTGCAGAGCGAACTTGTACTGCCAGGGTTGATGACTGGCCAACCTTGGGGATTTAATTCTCTTTGCCTCTAAAACCGGCAGATTACCCATTTAACAGCCCACTCATGACTCCATAAACTTAGATCGCAAAGACTGCATTAAACGAAGCATATCAGTATTCTAGAGCTTTCCTGACATGTGCAGATCTACTGGCTGCCTTCGCCCAATGGGAGACGCCTAAGGGAATCCACCCCCATGTTAGGCTGTTATTCTTTTCCCTTGTCCTGAAGAAGACACGCCATGACACTTGTTAATTAACGCTGTCAGGGTCAAAACGTCAATGATAATATATGGCACATCTCTATCAAGTCTCTTGGTTTTAAAACAATAAGAAAATGTGCTATTCACCAGAGCTATTCTTTTCTACTTTGTTGTGACCACCTTTAGCTTTAATTTCCTTGATAACCTGTACATAATTCACCCTGTATATGTGATATGCACTACACCACTGTCTCTGAGCACCCATTGTCATTATAATGTATGTCATTCCAATATTGAATTTAATATTGACAGCCTTTTAAATATCTGTAAATATACATGAACACTCTAATTTACATAAAGTAATACTTTTGCAAGCACTTACTTGCCAGTGTTTTTGTGTTCCAACAGCATTGAATATGCTTGCTGTTCTATGATTTATTTATCACTTGTAAAGCAATTGATCTTTCCCGACAGAACCATTGTAGCTTCTCATGTACGTACCCATGTTCTGAGGGACACAGGGTTACCAATTGTGGTTATACTTCCCCTTAAGACACTCAGCAGCAGATTTATCAATAGTTCACACAACGTAATGCAATAAGACAACCTGCTGCGCTGTACTGTATGAAAGGGAGAAAGCAGAAATGCACCATAACTACTAAGATAGGATGCATTCCTGCTCTCTCCCTTTGCTGGCCACTGAGTGCTGCCTAGCGCCAACACAGGCATACTACTATGGTTACAGGCATGATCGGCCACATGCATCAAGTGATTTAGAAATCGCAAACGGTGCGAATCGCAAAATTCGGCCGTTTGCGATTCCTAAATCACTATTTGGGATGCATTAACAAAAAATACAAGAAATTGCTATTTTTTGCGATTTCTAAAAATGCGATTGCATTTAAGGAATCGCAATTTGCAATTCCTTAAATGCAATGCATGACACTTAAAAAAATGGTGAATTCGCAATTAGGAGGAAAAAATTACCATAAGGTTGGACCTCATGGTAATTTGCGAAAAATTAGAAAAATGCAATTTTGTGCATTTTTCAAACTGTCATGTTGTGCACACACATGCCCTTAGGGCATGTGTGTGTATGTTAGAACTGGCTATTTCTGGTAGGCTAAGGCTGACGCCAAAGCCAGGCAGAAACCACCATTCTAGTCAGGGCGAGGGAGTCACACGGCAAGATAACCCCTGCTCACCCCCTTGGTAGCTTGGCACGAGCAGTGAGGCTAAACTCGGAGGCAATGTGTAAAGCATTCGCGCCAGCACACAACAGCAACAACATCCTAGGCACACCACAAAAGGAACACCACACAAGGTTATATTAAAATAACTTTTGTATTGTAAACACACATCAGATAGAAATCACACATGTACATTGTGCCAACTGGCACGGGCGAAATTCATAAGGGATTATGTACAGGACAGGGCCACATGGGCCACTGTCAGAATCAACACTTTTAGAAATAGGACTTTGTAGATCATAGAAAATAAGATATAAAACAAAATAACAGTTATAAATCACAACCAGTATCTACTGGTAACAGGTAAGTACCACCTACGCAACCCTAACCACCTTAGGAGAATGTCACGCAGGGGACCAGGACCTCACTAGGACCAACTGTACTAAAAAGAACAACCACCTAAGTATCACACAGCATTTAGGGGTATAAGCAAAACACATTACCCATGATGCATAAATATACATTCAGAGGAGTAGTAAAGGGAAACACATGATGCATAAACCTACACATTCAGCGGTGTTAAGAACAAAGCACATGATGCATCTCAAACACATTCAGAGGTGCAGTGCTAGGAGACACATGACGCCTAAAACATTCAGAGGTGCAGCGCAGGGAAAGAAAGACACAATTCAATAGCGCAAAGACACATGATGCCTAAACATTCAGAGGTGCAGGAATAACACATGATGTAAGAAAACACATTCAGAGGTGCAATAACCATACAATTGCGCAAAACTTACATAAGCCACCACCTGTGGCAGTCCCTAGGCCAACTGGCCTTGTTGGGGCTAAGACGCCCTGTGTCTCAATGTCAGGGGCCTAAACGGTGCAGGTGCCCACTACTTGCTGGGCACCTGGGAACACTCACAAGGGCCTAAACGCTGCAGCTGGCACTAAGTGCTGCGCAGCTGTGACTGGCCGGGCACCTCTGTGCCATCTCTGTCCCTCTCAGGGACTCACTCTCCATCTTGCGCCTAAACGGTGCAGCTGCCCACTAATTGCTGGGCAGCTGGAGATCAGCAAAATTGTGCCAGGGCCCTCACTGACCGTTGGGCACAAACTGCACCCACTGTGGGAGCCACACAGGCTCTAAAATCACAATGCCCCTATGGTTGTGGGAGCATAGACAGGCTCTAAACAAGCATGTCCCCAGGGAGCCTCCTGGGCTCTAGACAGCGTTGGGGTGACCCGCTGCCAACCGGGGCCGCCCTAAATGCCCCACCATGAACTAGGCTCCTAACTGCAAGAAATAAGGGCCGCCTTGCGGAGCCTCTCGGGGCTTGTCAACAACTATGGCCCCTTTCGTTGGAGTCCCTCGGAGGGGACTCGAAATACACTGGTGCCCCAGAGCCTTTCACTAGGCTCACAGACAAATGTGGGCATTGGAGCCTCAGGCTCCGTTAAAACGTTGGGGCGGCCCACTGCCATCTGGGGCCGCCCTACCTCCATTCTCGCTATGGTGCCGTCTCCCGGCACCAGCAGCAGTCCCTCTGGAGCCCCCAGCCCTCCCGCACTCACCGGCTGCTCCTCGGCTCCTCCGGTGGCGGTCCTGGGTGGCGGCTCTCCTTCGCTGGCGCTTCCTTCTCTCCCTGGGGCTCCCTCAGCACACGGGAGCTCCAGCAGCAGGCCACGCTTCTTCTCTTCTCTCTGGGCTCCCCCTCCATTCGGGGAGCCTCGCGCCGGACTTCTGTCTCCTTTCCGGGGTACCGGCCAATCAGTGCGCGGCGGCGGGGACTTCCTCCGAAAACCGGATGTCCCGCCCCGCGTCAGGCCCTGCGATGCCTGACTCCCGGATGGCGGCACGAGAGGGCCGCGGCGGTGATTTCAAGGGCCAAAACGAGGGGTGGGCACCCTCGGTATCACCAATAAAAGTAGAAACGGGGTGAGCACCCGTTAATTAATTAAATAAACAGGGTGGCACCCGTAAAATAAAACATAACAATATCGGGCATAAAGCAGGGTGGCACCTGCAAAACCTCACGCAAAATGCGTGATAGCGACACGCTCGCTACGGGTCCAAAATAAAGCGCTCTCAAGCGCTAGGAGACAAAATAAAGCGCTTCCATCGCGCTAGGGGCACTGGCAGCACCCACAGGCCCCTAGAAATGACCCCTACAGCAAGAAGGGTCCACAGAAGTTCTTCAGGGGCTGCAGCAAAGTCCTTCCAGGCACTTTAGGCTATAACAAGCCTTGGCAAAAGCAAGAGAAAGTTCCCAGAAGTCTGCAGCAGGGGACCCCAGGCAAAGGTCCCCAGGGAAAGTCCATCAGGTGTCCAGGGGCTGGGCAGGGCTCAGGGATTCCCCTGAGCCCAAGCAGCAGCACGCCCCTGGCAGATTCAAGTCCAGAATCAAGAACATTTTGGAAGGGGACACAGCCCCTTCTTATACACAGAAAAGTCTTTGAAGTCTTTGTGTAGGCAGTGTGAGAACCAGCTAGGACTGGTTATAGGGAAGTCCCTTCAGTATCAGGGACAGAGGTGACAGTCGCCCAGCGGGGGGGGGGTGGAGCCAGCATTGTGGCAGGCAGGCACATCCTCATTCACCCTTAGGTGCTATCTCCACCCACTTCCTTGGCAGCAGATGCTGCCTTTCATCCACGGGCTGACTCAGACATCCTCCTGGGGCTCTGCAGCCCCTGTCACCCTCAAACCAGACAGTCAATCCACGAACAGGCCCAGGCACTCTGGGCCAGGCTCACCAGCCAATCACACGCCAGGCACAAATTACACAAATATACCAACTTTTCAAAGTGGCACTTCTAGACTAGACACAATCATGCCGCATACACCATTTCGCAGCATTCAATCTCAGGAGCTCGCACATATCAAACTCGACCCTGCACTCCCCACACATCAGGAACTACCATGGGCATACATATTCCCCATTAATTCCTATGGGAGGGCAGGTCACTCACCACACATACACAGAGAGCACACGCACTTTACACTGTACCACAGTGAAAAAGTGCGCAGAAGCCTAAAATCACCAACCCAGGTTCCAGAAACAGGCTAGGAAAAAGCAAAAAGTTTCGGGGTGAACCTGCCAAAAAGGGCCAGGTCCAACAGTGTACAACATATGTGCATAGATTGATTTCAGGGGTGCAAAAGGGTGTCCTTTGGACACCCCTGCACCCTTGAATTCGCGATCTCAATTTGCGATTAGCTAATTGCGAATCGCAAATTGAGATTGTCTTCCCATTCATTCCTATGGGCCTTATGGCCCATAGGAATCAATGGGAAGCTATTCCTTAATTGCGATTCGCAAATTGTGAATCTCAATTAAGGAAAATTAAGAAATCGCAAATAAAATTGCGATTTTTTAATGCATACCAATTTGCGATTTCTTAATTGCGATTCTTTAATTTTCGCAATTAAGAAATCGCAAATGGGCACTTTGATGCATGTGGCCGGATATCTTTTCTGCAGGAAGCCATTACTCCCTGCACAAACACTAGCCATAGAAGCATTTTCCTATTTCCATGTGTCCTGCAGAATAAAGATATTTCTCCTTGTTTCACCTCCCAGGTTTACTAAACAGAGTAAATATGGGATTGCGTCAAAATCCATATGTGGATGCGTATGAACACCCAAACTCCACCCTTGGAACACCTTCCCAACCAGAGACGTTTAAAGGCATGGGCAAAGTGGGGTCTGCCCAGGGCCCCAGACTTTCAGGGGCCCCCCTGAGAGAGCCAGCTCTGTTCTGCAAAGAGTCTTGCCCTAATTACCTTGAATAATTCTTCAACAAAATATTTTAAATACCATTTTCCTTTCATTTATTTTCAATGTGTGTGATATGTGAGACTCTATTCCAGATATTTTGCAGAGAAATGCTGTGTTGATGTTCAGAGCAAAATCCATAAAAGATTTCCTTTAGGACAAATCAGGATCACTCATTTGAGAAATGGGAGTGGGTCACTGATAATATTTGCAATAATATTAGTGAGCTGCTGCTGTGTTACATTATTAAAAACACATCAATATCCCTCAATATTAGATGTAAACACGTTTAGAATTTGGAACAACGTGCCTGTGCACTGTCAGTGACCAGGCCAAAGAGGGCACGAAAGTGGTGAAATTGGATCACGAATCCAAAGCTGTTCCCAACAGGGGCCCCCAAAATATGTTTGGCCCTGGGCTCCCCAAATCATTAAAATGTCCCTGTTCCAAAAACAGCGTAATGTAGGGAAAAGACTAGTGCTGCCTTGTATTACTGTATATTTACTAAGCCAACCAGAGCCATGCAAAATTGCTTTGTATGGCTTAGTAAATCTAACTTATGGGCTTGCGTTTCCTTGTATTGCCTTGCATGACACAAGGACAACACAAGCCCTTTGTAAATCTGAGCCTAAGCTTGCAAAATGGTTGTGGAACTCCTCAGTTATGTGCTTTTGATGGTGCTTTATTTCCAGTAGCAGCTCCTGGAGGGAGTGCTGCGGGCTGGGGGTGGGGCGGGAGTAGTAAACTACGGCATACGGCCGAACAGAGTTAAGTAACTAAATAAATAAATAAAACAAATTACATTGCGCGGGCTGCTTCGCCATTTGCGATGCAGCGCGTGCAATGTAATTCATTTTATTTATTTAGTTAGTTACTTAACTCTGTTCGGCCGTATGCCGTAGTTTACTACCCCCTGTCCCTCCCCCATCCTGGAGCTGCTACTCAGTGGCGTCACTAGGGGGGTGCGGGGGGTGCGGACCGCACCGGGTGACACCATTTTAGGGGTGACACCAATCTGGTTATGCTGTGTGTTTAAAACAGCTCTGCAGCCTAGCCTCTGCTCTGCTTGCTTGTCAACAAATACTGTAGTGCACGCCACGCACCGACGCACGCACCACCTACTAGCATAGCGCAGCGGCGTACCTAGTTTGTGGGTCCCAGGGCCGTCAATCTTAGAGCGCTACCAATGACGGCCCTGGGCCAGCCCCCGCAGTGTATTCCTCTCATGCGCGTCACCACCACGTGCTGAGGGTCTCGGCAGGGGAGTGCTGCTGGCCTGGCCGATTTGCAGAACAGAACGGTGACTATGTCAAGTCTGCAGTCACTAGTGTCAGCATCGTGTTCACTGCGTGTCACCCGCCGGTGAGACTCAGTCTCACAATCATCATGCAGATGGCTGGTAGCGCCGGCGCTACATCAACCTGAGACTGAGGCCTGGCTGCATCAGGCGCTGCGTACATTACGGAGAGAGCGCCCCCATTACCGAATTGCAGCGAAGCTTACGAGTCAGTCGTCTCGTCTTACTCGTTGCACAGAAGTAAGTGCCTGGTCTGGAGTGTGTGTGAGGTTTATTTACTATCCGTTGGCCATGTTATTAACATCATAAAATGTGCTCCTGCCTACTTCAGCAGAGAGTTGGCCTAGCTCTGTGGCAGTCTGTTGGCTGCGCTGTGTGCCTGGTGTGATGCTGCGGATGGGGCAAGCTCTGTGACTGGCTAGTGCGGCGCCGCGAGCTAAACTGTAGTACCCAACTACTATTGTCGAAATAATAGCCAGCCTGAGGCCGCCTGGTTGTGGCCATGAGCGTGCCTCTCTGTCTCAGCCTCGTCGACACTGACTCTCAATGCCTGCTGCCTGTCGTCTGCGGCGGCTCGAGAGTGAGTCCACAAGTCAGCTGACTCAGACTGTTCTCTGACTCACTAGTACATTTATGATAGACAGCTGATGAGATCCGTTTTGCAGCCTCTCACGTCCTGTTTGGACACTCTGGAATCACATGAAGGTTCCCGACAACACAAATGTATTCTTTTTTTTTTGTTGTTGTAAAAGTTACAAGCTGAGCTGTGATGTGTCCCTAAAATGGTTATGGTGCTTTTAAAGGAAAGTTACACAAAGAAATGCTTCCTGATGACTCACATTTATTCTTTTTGTAAGGTAGGTACCAGCTCAGCTGGGATGTGTGTCCTTTTAAAAAGCCCTACTTGGATGTTCACAGTGCTTTATGTCACAGACTGGGACCTTGTAGCACTTAACATTGACAAGTCACTATTCTCCACTGTATTCATTTCTGTGGCCTTCTGGTCAGTGCATTAACTAATAGAGGTCCCACATGGAGAGCCTGAACAAACTCCCTTTAGCGCCCTTCCATTTCTAGTGGTTTGCAGACGTTTTAAGATCTTCTTCGAGTTTCTTGTTGCTCAAATGGGTGTAATTTCGGGTATTTATTTGTTTCCCTCTTCTTCATTGCTCGATTTCTGCTCACGATATCACTCATAATCGCTGAATGTCACTCATAATTAAACTGAAATTATGAAAATGTCACACATAAGCAATCTTAAACCTTGGCAGCTATGGAACCCCTGCGGTAGGTGCCCAACCACCACCACAGTGGAGAGTCTAGAGAAAAGGTAAGATGTCACTGGACCCTGCGGCTGCCGGCAGGTCTGTGCTCGTTGGCCTCCTCACACTCCAGCACAAGGCAGGCCCACCACTGGCAGAGGGCCCAGACACTTGCTGCTTCAAGTCCTTCTGCAAAAGTAGGCCCCGCTGGCTCCTACGGGAGATGACGTATATCTGGTTCACACGTTCCAGCCCGCTCAAAATCTCGGCAATTAGTGGATCGGAGTATCGGACCTCCTTATCAGTCTTTTGGACGCTCTTTTTCTAGCGCCGCCGGAGCTAGATCAGCCACAGTCGTTAGACCCAACAGCCGCAGCAGCATTCACCAACAACGCTCTTGCACAGTACCACCTAGTCTTTTATATCTTGGTTGTCCACTCTCCTTAAAGCACTGCGTTTCCATTGCTGCAGTGCGTGACTTCGTGGCGCTGTAATGCACCCAAGAAAACCCCTTCTCTGCAACTGTACTGCTCGCCGTCTTCTTCATTGCACTGCATTACAATAGCTGCATTACTCGTCCTCGCGGTGCTGTGCTGCTCCCAATCATCTCCATCTGTTTAAGCCCTAGCTAGCTGCACTGCTCTCCATCTTCTTTATAGCACTGCATCACAACTACTGCAATGCACTTCCTCGCCGTGCGGCACTGCACCCAATGCACTTGATCTGTCGTAGCCTTTCTCCCTTGGCTCCCATTCTTGCTATGCATTGTGCTGTTATGACAGCCTTCCCCAAACCACCCCACTGCACTGCACCCCATCCTTTTCTCTGCACTGTACCCCCTTCCTTTTGCCTGTCTGCACGCTCTTGCTGCACTGCATTACTTCTAATTTCTGCACTCTCCTTCGTTGCAGCGATGTTTCCAGTGGGGTACTTGCTCAGCAGCCCCTTGCTGACAACACTGCACCCATCTCTGTATTTTTTTTTTTGCAGTTTTATATAGCGCGAACTAGACCCGAACCGAATCAGGTATCAGAGCGCTTTAGTAGCTTAAATTTCCCTACCATCTATAGTAAATTGTTTCAGGTGAGGTCCTAGTGGACCCAGTATGTTTTCGGTCTGGGACCTTCAGGTTTATTTCCGGGCTTAGATGGGACTTCTAAGCGTATGCCATGTGTATTTGCTTTAATTAGAAACGTAACATTAGTAGCAGAATTCCCCCAACTAACCTCTCCTACCACAAGGTAGTGTATGCATGAGCAGGACTAGCCACAACGAGCAGCTAACAGACTGCTGCACAACATAAAAAGGCTCTACCAAAGCAACTTTTTGTGCAATCGAACTCTCTGTACCACAACCCAGAGCAGGGTATGTACTGGCGATTCTGAGATGCTGTCACTCAGCATCTCACAGCACTTGATTTTGCAAGCAAACACATCTAAACTAATTATCAATGTGTCTTTAGACTCATCTGTACGTCTGTCCACTTACAGCTTTAAAATGCAGCTTACATAATATTTTGTAGTGGACCAAATACTTTTGAGAATGTAATATCACACAATCATCCAAATTCTATCTCCAGCTGTTGGAAATAGCCCATTCAGCAGGGTCACCCAAAACTTTATGCCTTCCTCCCCCTTTTGTTGTCTTCTTTTTTGCTGTCTTTAGGTCCCTGAGCACTTTACCACTGCTGACCAGTGCTGAAGTTCATGTCCTCTGTACTTACGATGTGATGACACATCGTTTATCCATGATTGGCATATTTGTATTACTTATAAGACCCTGGTAAAAGCCCTACCTGTGCCCAGGCCTGCCACTGCGAGCCTGTGTGCGCAGTTTTAAACTACCATTTCGACCTGGCAAATTCACCTAATTGTGAGGCCCAAACCTCAATGTTCATTGAATACATAGGTCACCCCTAGATTTGGCCCTGGACAGACCATGGGCAGAGTGCAGTGAACGTAAATGGTAGTACGTGTACTTTTGAGTTTTACATGTCCTGGTAGTGAAATCCGTGTCCACTAACACACTGGGCTGCTGTGCCCCGGCTGCCCAAGGCCCCGCTGCATCACTCCATCTTTCTGCTCTGCTCCAGTGTGGACTTGCTTTTGCACCATGTACCATCCTCTTTGATGAACTCCACCCTTCGCCCTTACTACACTATACACATCTGTCACTCACTGCACTCTACTATTGCAATGCCCTCCCCCCTCTCATTACTCTGCAGGCCATCGTTGCTACACTGCACCCCATCAATGCACCGGACACCGTCCATTTAATGCAGTGCAGGCCTCTCCCATGCAGCACTACACCCCCGGCCGTGCTGCCCCGTACACATCCTCCTCTGCTGCACTGCTTTTCTTTATGATTTACTGCATTGTGCTTTTTGCTGCAATGCAGCAGTTGCCTCTTGTGCACTGCACCCAGCCCGCTTCCTCTGCACCCCAATCGATTGAAACTTCCCTTTGTTGCACTGAACTACCTACAACCCTCACCCTTGCTGTAAAGCACCATCACTCCACTGCTGCAGTGCATTTCGAGCTGCTGCTTCCCAGCAACTTCGAAGCACCGAACAACCTCCCCCATGCTGTACTGTACACGATCCTTCTGCTTCACTTTACTGCTCCACTGTGCCTCCTGGATGCACAGCAGATACACCCGTACTGCGCTGCATGGCCCTTGAGGCCATCGACTGGCTGCATTGCACCCCTGTGTAGCACTGCAACCTCCGAAAGAAGCAACTGCCCCTCACATCTGCTACGCTGCAAAGCACTGCAGCCCCCTTACTAAGATGCCCACGTCCTCTTCTGCATCAGAACCTCTCCCCTTTCCCACACTGCACTGCTCCTACATTTCCTACTTCGTCCTGGTGCCCTTGCTCCTACCCTTTCCCAGACTGCATCTCTTGGTGCAGTGCACTGCTCCCCACTGTCGCACCATCTATCTCTTCTCGACCTCATACCCTGCTTGTTCCACCGTAAATTCCACTGCCCCCTTTCTAAGCGCCCTGGGCCTGCAGCGCCTCGTTGCACGGTGTCCCGTCACTTTGTGCTTCCGAACATCCGTGCTGCACGGCTGCTCACCAGCGGCCTCTCAAATACAACCCTGCCGGCCAGGCTAGGCTCCAGTCTGTAGCTGGGCAGCATTTTCTTATTCAGAGCGTTCAGCGCTCCCCTCACCTGCATAATACCCCTCGGTGCATAACTCAGTCCAAAAACTGGTAACAGTAAGGCACACCAGGGCAGGCAGGACTTCTCAATTCTCAAGCAGGTTTCAGCGGTGTTCTACTGACAGATTGTGGCCTCCAACAGCAAGAGCCTGAATACAGTGTGGCCATTTTACTCGGCGGCTGTCTGGCGCACCTTGGGTTCTCCCGTACCTGTCTGTTAGTTGTTGGTCCATTCTCCGGCCTCAGTGTCAAGTGATTGATTTTGCCCATACACTAAATTGAATGGACAGTTGTGCCCCATTAAGACTACTTTTGTTTTTGGGTAAGAAGCAATTCTGGGGTGCTCCTGAAATGTTGCTGTCGTGCTAATCCTTGGGATGGTCTGTCCTTTGGCAAAGATGATCTTTTGGAGGGGCTGTTTCATCGATGATGCATCTTTTATTATTTTTGCAATATGTCTTCATTTTATGCAGATTGTTGTAATCACTGCTCTGTAGTACTGGTGGCATCAAGGGTAGACATACATCTCCAATAGTACCATGTCAACCCTGTGCTTTTGTGATGGGACATGAGTGCTCTCATCCTGTGTAGGCACTGTTTTTATTGTTTTTTCTTAACAATGTCTTATTATTTGTGGTTGTCTTACTGTGTCGTTTGGAGAGGGTCTTTCATTGGCACCTGGGGAAGTCAGTGTGGGTGGGTGGTGTCTGAGGTGTGTTCTCTGGTTTCATGTAGAGCTTTCAGGTCTCACTAACTCGCAGTGGCTCACAATGGATCTAATCAATCACACTACTCATTAAGGCCAATTGTGAAAGCATTTAGAGTGGCTAAAAATGCACGAAATGGAAGATGAGGCAGGGCTGGGTATGTTCTTGCCTGTTTGGACAGGCATAAAACAGACAGAACATATTTGCAGGAGAACCACCTTCAACTGGATCAGAGACTGGGATTGCATAGCAATGGGGATATCATCAACACTTTACATCCTATACATCGCACAAAAGAAGAGTCGCAATCTTGATTTGCAAACATGTAATGTTTAAAGGTATCTGGAGTGGGGGGTGGGGTTTCATCATTCTGGTTACCAGATATGGCTTGAATACGGATTGCTCTAAATTATTCCAAATCATTGTGAAAGAGTGATCATGTTATGACCCACAAATACGGCTAAATCTATTGTTCAATTGTTTCAACACTGGAGGTCCATGTGGTAAGTCGTGAGGGGGTGACACCATGAGTTACCCGCACCGGGTGACACCAACCCTAGTGACGCCACTGCTGCTACTGTAAAATTATTTTGTATCTCAAAAGCTTGTATGCGCAACATTATGTATGTGAGATAGTTCCTCATTTTTGCATTCGCTGAGAATATTACGTCTGGTCAAAACATGGATTTTCAGAGCACATTAAAACGATTAAAAGGTCAGACATATAATGTATACAGCACAGCGACAACTTTTTGCAGTGAACAGTGAAATGTATCTGGCTTAAAAAAAATAAGGCTTTCCAGAATTATGTTGGACTATTTGAACCCTTACGACTAGTTTGATCTGTCAGATTCCGAGCGGGCTGATGATAAACTTAGCTAAATCTTATGATGAGGTCCATATTATTGCAAAATTCTTGGGAAATGGTAGCATGCTACTCAATGATGATGTAAAATAAAGCCAGATACAGCTCACATGTCCAGCGAGCAAGCCGTGCATAAATCTTTAAGTGCCTGGCCATTCCCATACAGATAATGCTAATTGGATTCCTGACTTGGGAGTTTACAGCCAGCAGTGGAAAAAGGATGGCTGCAGTGTTTACTCTGCATTAAGGCCATTTTACTTCAAATCTGTAGATAAGGGCAGAGCATTATGGGATATGTTCTGAAGGAAGCGTTAATGATGAATAATCGAGCCGGGAATCCTGATTCAGCTTCACAAACAAGTTGCTTTACCTGTCAATTACAAAATAAACGCTTGACTACAGTGATACACATCTCAACATGCTTTCTTGAACATCTGAAACAATTATTTAGAGTGTCAGTGTCTGACACTAGCATGTATGTGACTGTAATAGTTATATTAGACGAAACTATACACAGTTCATGTAACCATTGTATACACTATACAATCAGACAGATGTGGAAAATGTACCCAGTGTGCAGCTTAATGTACACAAATATCGTAAACCATTGCAGGGAGTTATCAATGGCTTCCTCCCTATTCCAAGGACCCCATAAACAGAGATAAATTCAGTCGCAAATGCAAGTTGACGGCCCAATTTACCTGTTTTCTGCCTGCTATGAAGTCACAAAGGCATTCCTGGTAGGAATAAGTCCATCTACATTTGTCTTAAGTGCATCGGTTTAGCTACGAATTTCCCTGAGTTAGTTCATGAGTTGCAAGAACCGCAGCTCAGAAGGTGTGAACCCTTAATATCGAAGCCAAAATATCGATGGAGTATCATTATATCAAGGTAAGTATTATCGTTGGTAAGTATATCGTTCTTGTTAATTCATACTATAATATTGAAGTTTTTAATATGTAAAACGTAAATATTGTTGAATAATAAAATCATCTTTAAGAGTCTGTAATGTATTATTTATATGCACATTTTAAATGATTTATTTGAATGTGTGGACATATATTATAAATGTTTGCGTGTGTCTGTGTATATATATATATATATATATATATATATATATTACCTACTGGCGGTCGCCAGTAGGTATATATAGTTAGGATTTTTTCTCTATGGGATTTTTGAAAATTCTATGTCTAATAACTTTGGCGTTTGTGGACGGAATTGGCTGAAATTTTCAGGAAAATGGCACATTTTGTTTCTGAGCAGCCCTTGAAAATTTGGGGGGGGGTTCGTCAAGGGGGGGCCGAGAAAAAAGGGGGGTCCCAAAACGTGTTTTTAACATTGAGTTTTCCATAGGGCGGTTGGCCTCACTTTTAGCCCGAACGGCTGAATGGATTTGCATGAAACTTGGCAAAATTGTAGGGACTGGTAGCCCGATGTGCCTTTTGTAGGTCTCAATATATGTGCTACAGTGGATTTTGAGAAATTAACGTTTAAAAAAAGATATATATCTGTAACAGCGGACCGGGCAGCGCTCCAGGACGCGTACTTTTCGCGCAACGGAGCTTTGTGAAGCGAAGCTGATTGGTTCTCCGGCGTCTGTCAACATTCCAAACAGTCCGTAGCGGCCGCCATCTTGTCTCTCGGTAGGATCGAGAGACAAGAGGAGGCGAAAGCGAAGGGGCAAATGACCATAAGGGGGAATAGTAGATCCTCGCTGACCCCCTAGGTTTGATGTGGAGGTTTTAAAAGGGCCCCGCGGGGCAAAAAAAAAATAAAAAAATAATAATCGAACGGCTGAATGGATTTGCACGAAACTTGGTAAAATATTAGGGACTGGTAGCCCGATGTGCCTTTGCTAGGTCTCAATATATGTGCTCCAGTGGATTTTGAGAAATTAACGTTCAAAAAAAGATATATATCTGTAACAGCGCTCCGCTTCGCGTAACGGAGGTTTGCGACGCTGATTGGTCATTCTGTCACTGGGCTATAGTTGGGCTACATCTGGCTGATATTTGGGCTACATTTGTTTTTTTTCGTCTCTGGCGGCCATCTTTGGGCTACATTGGGCTACATTGGGCTTCATTGGGCTTCATTGGGCTACATTGGGCTACATTTGGGTTCCAACATATATATAGGCCAATGTAGCCCAATATATATTTTTCAAAGTTAATTTTCGTAAAAACCACTGGAGCATATATCTTGAGACATAGCAAAGGCACATCGGGCTACCAGTCCCTACAATTTTGCCAAGTTTCGTGCAAATCCATTCAGCCGTTCGAGCTAAAAGTGAGTCCAACCGTCCTATGGAAATGAAGGAAATTAATGGGTAATTTGTAATTAGCAAATAGCTCATCGCAAACTAGGAATGGTAAAGAATCGCTATTTATTCCTTAAAGTTCGCTATTTAGGAAATGCAAAAAACTTTGATGATACATATGGCGGTTCATCTCTAACAAGATAAGAAGCATAGGGATAGATTTATGATGACTGGCGCATCACCAGGGATGTGTTAGTCATTCTGTGCCGCTGTTCCGTCACCTATGGTGTGCTGCATTTACAATGCGGCGCATCATGGGGCAAAAACAGCACAGATGCGTGATGTATCTGTGCCGTAAAGGTGGCGCATTGCTGGAGTTGTATCGCAAGTGTGATGAAGCTCCAGCAAGGGTCGGGGGTGCCCCTGTCGCAGGGTTTCTGTTCTCACACAGAACTGTGGACAGAGGATTGGAACCTCGGCGAATTAGGGTGTCCCAAAACTCACCTTAGTAATCAAAAACCCCTTAGCAAGCTAGGTACAGTGTCACATTGGATATAACAAACTCTCAATGTTTAGACAATCCAGAATATGAACTTATAGTACCTCAGGATACGTGGAACTCATGAACAGTCGGTCGTTATATATTTCTTAGAAACCAGAACATGGAGTTAAGAAGAACACATGTGTATTTGAAATGTTTATTTACTAATGCCGTCTTCTCAGGCGTAGTATCTTAGATAATACAAGTACACATATTATCAGTAGCAAAATTACCAGCATAGTTACTAGTACATAAAAAGCGAATGGTGACAGTATGTTAACATGCTGTAAATGAATAAGAGTTAGCAACACTTATAAGCAGCCGCGGGCCGTGGAGGGAGTTACGGTGGGGCAGGGAGGCGGGGAGGGGGAGGGGCAGGGTGGAGAGGGCTCCACCCTGCTTCTCCCCCTCCCCGCCTCCCTGCCTCACCGTAACTCCCTCCACGGCCCGCGGCTGCTTATATCTCACCCTCCCTAATACACATATTATATTATTTGCTAAGAAGGTCTCTTTGTGTTGGTTTAGGGCGTGCCCATACTTTAGTGTCTTAGATTTGAAGGAATCACATCAGCATACACCAGCTCTCTCTTCATGTGAACCGCATCAAGTGTTGTGTATGTGTGTTCGGCAAAGCAATATAAAACCCGCCTCATGCCCAGAATTGGCAGAAGTTGCACTTATGTTATGAGTATGAAGTCGTGGAGATCAGACCTCATAACAATTCTGTATCGTGTTGTTCTTGAAACTTTAGCACTCGCTGTACAGATATAGTTTAACAAGCAAAGCAGATAGTAGAGCAATAACATATTATTCTCATGTAAACCACGATGAACTACTAGGTTGAAAGCTAAAGCAACAACTAAGTGTCGTGTGCAGAAGTTGCAAAAAAGGAAAAATGGCGTTTAAACCGGTAATGAGCCCATGCTAACTTAACACGGTGTAAAGATATCCAGGACGTAGATGACACCTCCCCATGATCCGGAAACGAACTGAATAAGATAATAGAAGTGCCATCTCATGAGAGCAGATTGCAAGTTTATATGTGGACGGTCCGCAAGGTAAAGCATTAAAAACTAGGAAAATTTAATGCTAAAGAAAAATAAAACAGCCAAGTACTTTATCGAGTCTTAAGCCAATAGGCAAGGTAAATAATAAAAACTTGACAAATAAGTCAATGAATTGTCAATGAAATGCTAGTACTCAGCATATCAAACATGAAAAAGGTCTATGACATAACTGTGTATGCAAAATAAGCTGCAACAGCCTCCAATAGGAAGTCACCGTCTTCATCCGAAAACAGTTCAGCCATCCAATTTAAAAGCGGAAAAGAACATACGTGCTCTCCCAGCACCGGATCCTCTATCACCATCAGAGGACAGCTCGGTGGGTTTTCAAGAAAGCTCTGTTCCAAGAAAGACTGTGTTGCCGCCAGTAAATTCCAGGGACCAATTAGTCCATGCATCAATGCCACAGCCATAATCCTTTCGCCAGGACAAACCAACTCGTGAGTAATGATAGGAGTCATCAGCTGATTAAAGTCGACGTCAGGAGAAACCGGTCCGCAGAGACACAAATCAATGGCCCAATCGAAATCACAGGTCAGGCAGTGAAATACAGGCTGGACACAGGTGAAGTAGGAGAATCGAAAAGATAATCCATATGCCGTGCTTAATATCGCCAACGGCATTGTGCCATAATATTCTAGCATGCGATTGCGGAACAGTGTCAGCAGCTGCAGGGCGGGAGGTTGCATAGGAGGGACATCCATATTTAAAAATGTAAAAAAGCACAAGAGCGTCCGCTGGTAATGCAAGTAAAAATGGCAATCCACGAAGCAGAGTGGAAAAAATACAATGAAAGAAAGTAGGGATGACTCGAAAGATTTTCTCAAATGAAGTCACGAGACCACTGGTAACAACTTTAAAAAAGTGCGCCAGGGCCTTTGTGGAGGATGCGTTAGAGATAGTCCGAACCATCTTGCTGAAATGGAAAGGCAAATCTGAATTGAAAAGGGTCTGCACCTCTGTACGGGTGTTCGCTATGTGAAGCACGAAAGTTTCACGGGCCGAACTCAAGGCCACCTCTCTCTGAGACAAAAGAGCTCTTATTCTTGCCATGCCGTTGAAATCTGCTCCCAAGGTTGGTATTTGTGGCGAGATTGAAAACTCCCTATGTTCATGTGTGGGAGGAAATAGAACATTTCTGCAGCAAATAACCCGTTCACTTACTGTTACGATAAAAGGAATACTTTTAATTAACCCAGAACAATCTTCATTATTGAGCATCAAATAACTACCATTTTCCAACAACTTGAACGTGGGGATGATAGCAGGAACTGGCGTGCCTTGCAACACGCAAGCCATATTTGGTCGGTGTTTGTTGCATGAACCGTGTAACTGTATGTGCCTACACATTAGTGAATGATCTGGCGTCTCAGTGCATTCCTCTCCATTCAGATAAACTTCTTGATCATCTTTGAAACATCTGTATGTGTATGGAAGCGACCAGACCTCATGAAGAAAAGCACTACCTAAAGGTTCATAACGACCTATTGGTATATATTTCATACAATTTGAAAACTTATATAAAGCAAAAGGCAGCGTTATTAAACCGTGGATAAGGCACGTTGCCAAAAAACCCGCAATCCTCTGCTGATGATGTCACTGAGCATGTCATGAATGATGTAATATGTGACATCATCAGCAGTGGATTACGGGTAATAGTATCTCTAGTTTACTCCCCTATAGCTGTCTTTCTTTTAACATAAGTGTCTGTTTCCTTCCCTTATACTTACTGTTTTTGGTTCGCTTCCGGTTCGCGTACCGGCGAGCGAACTGGGAAGCGAACTAAGAGAAATAGAGGTTGGCACAGTTCCAAATATTGTACCAATTTTTTAATAACGGGGAGGTAGTTCTGAAAAGAACTTTTATTTTTATTGTTTTTGTTGTTTTATATTTTTTTAATTATTTTTCGGAACATTTTTTTACTTTTTTTGAATTTTTCTGAACAGTTTTATATTTTTGGGGGTTTTTCTTGGAGGGGGCAATGAAAACGATTCATTGTAAAGGGCTCAACAGGAGCAACAAAACAAAAAAAAAGTATTTATTATTTTGGGCGTTTCGTACAAACTTGCATATGATAGTCAATAGCTCTGTTGATCAGAGTGATGCTTCTTTCTCCGTAGCAAATGAATCCATCGCAAAATACGCAGATGTGTTTTACTTCACCAAATCTCATTTGTATATTTGGCACCATCTCCCTGCCCTCTGGTCCCGTTACTTCCGGTACAACAGATCTTCTGGCCATAATAGGGAGATTATCTAGGTCGTTTCGAAACTGTGCAGCACTGTAGTTGTTAGGATGCCACCTAGTCATATGGCGATGCATTGTGTAGTTTCCGAAACTGTATTTTTTCTCGGTTCCTCTGGACAGTCTATCTTGACATATAAGGCAAGTTACGTATCTTGCATTTACTTTTTTCTGACCTTTGGGAATTTTAAAAAATTGCCAAATGAAGTTTTCTTTCCGGTGAGACGTCCTGGGCTCCTCAGGCAAAAACTGCCTCTCTTCGTGCTCGTCGTTCTGTTCCTCTTCTTCCTCTTCTTGTTGAATTATAACTTGAGCAGGTGGTCCACTCTTCCTTGGATGTGGTGGAGGTGGTGGGGAAGCACCAGCTGAAGCTACTAAAGAAGCCATTGCTCAGTGATCACAAAGGGTCTTTCTCTCACAATGATGAAAGTCAGAGTGAGGAAAGAAGGAGGGATTTTCATCATTTGGGAAAAACAAGAGTTCTCAACCAATGAAAAGTGTTCATTTTAGATTATATGACCTAGTCTTACATCATTAGGAAACCAAAAGTGAAATGAACCAATGAAAAGTGTTATTACCAAGTCACATGACCTGCTGTGTTTACGTTAAGCGCTTTGCAGGGCCTCCCGGTTTGCTTCCAGAAACCTGCGCTTTGCGACTCGCTTCGCGTACCAGTTCGCTAACGTAGCACGTCATATGACGTATCACGCGACAACGTGAAACGTCATGCGGACGGGAGGCGTCACGATGTTGTTTTCTAACGCGGCAGTTGCGGTAAAGAAACGTTTACCGGCTCGCGGTCTATTTCGCGGCATCAAGGTCAGCTAACGGGAAGCTTCCCGATTCGCGAAGCGGGAACGAAGAAAAAAAAATATTTAAAAAAAAAATTATTCATAAACATATAAAATATATTTTTGGATTTAAAGAAGAATACATTTTACAGCTACAGATATTAGCTGTTAAAAAACCAATGAAATTCACTGAAAAAACCATAGGTTATAGACCATATATAGTTAGGAATTAGCATTTACAAAACCTTGAAAATTCACTGAAAAAACCATAGGTTATAGACCATATATAGTTAGGAATTAGCATTTACAAAACCTTATTTTACTCACACAAAACCATTGAAATTCCATATATAGTTAGTTACACTAACTATATATCGCGCACCCGCAATCCACTGCTGATGATGTCACATATTACATCATTCATGACATGGTCAGTGACATCACTGATGACATCACTGATGACATCTCAAATGACATCACTGATGACATCACTGATGACATCTCAAATGACATCACTGATGACATCATGACACACCAATACCAGTTACTACATACGCACTCACTGATTCCTACGTCTACACACACATTCACTCATTCACCCATACAATCACTCATACATACAGTCACTCATTATTACAACACTATCATATGCACTCATACACCTATGCAGACACTCACACACTGCCACTCATCCATGGAGTTACTCACACACCTAGTCAGTCCTGTAAAGAATCAATCACACTTCCATTTCCTCATCTATACAGTTAAACACAGAACACCATACTTCAGTGACATCACTGATGACATCACTGATGACACCTCAAATGACATCACTGATGACATCTCAAATGACATCACTGATGACATCATGACACACCAATACCAGTTACTACATACGCACTCACTGATTCCTACGTCTACACACACATTCACTCATTCACCCATACAATCACTCATACATACAGTCACTCATTATTACAACACTATCATATGCACTAATACACCTAGTCAGTCCTGTGAAGAATCAATCACACTTCGATTTCCTCATCTATACAGTTAAACACAGAACACCATACTTTTTCACACATATACTAACACATACTTACTCTCTTATACAATCACTGATACAAGTACACATTGATATGCACAGAGTCACACACCTCCCAGCCAGCCACACACACACTCAGTCTTCCATACATCCACTCATTCTTCAATATGTAAAACATATTTAAACTTTACAAAAACACACAGACACTAGATGATGTCATTTGAGATGTCATCAGTGATGTCATCAGTGATGTCATTTGAGATGTCATCAGTGATGTCATCAGTGATGTCACTGACCATGTCATGAATGATGTAATATGTGACATCATCAGCAGTGGATTGCGGGTGCGCGATATATAGTTAGTGCAACTAACTATATATGGAATTTCAATGGTTTTGTGTGAGTAAAATAAGGTTTTGTAAATGCTAATTTCTAACTATATATGGTCTATAACCTATGGTTTTTTCAGTGAATATATATATATATATATTACCTACTGGCATTCTCCAGTAGGTAGTTATTGTAAGTTAGGAAAACCGCAGCATTCTATTTGGAATAACTTTGGCACTGGTTAAAGGCTCTTCGCGAAATTTACAAAACTGGTGGGGCGTTCCAATCCGCTCCTATCCTGAAAGTCTCGGGGTGATTCATTAAGCGGGGGCCGAGAAAAAAGGGGGTCCTCAAAGGTGTTTTCCCCATGCAATATACCATAAGAACCTTAATCGCAGCTACAGCCCGAACTGCTGAATGGAATTACACCAAATTTGGCAAAAAGGTAGCTCTTGGGTCAAACTCATGCCTTTTGGTTAGATGGTGTAAATCCGTTCAATAGTTCCTGAGAAATTTTAAAAAATAGAGGTCAAAAAATTAATTTCCCATAGGAAACTTTAGACACAGTTATAGCAAAAACTGCTAAACGGAATTACACCAAATTTGACAGAAAGGTAGCCTTGTTTCGGAAAGAGACCTTTTAAAAAATTTGGTAAATCCGTTAAGTAGTTTTTGAGAAAATCAAAAAATAAAGATAGTGATATTTGGGCGGAGCCTAACCTCCCGAGCATGAGCTTGGCTCTAATTGGCTCTAATTGGCTGCCAACACTTCAAACCAGGAAGTGTTGGCAGCCATCTTGTGCTCACAGGCTGCTAGGAGACTCGGCCTCAAGCAACCAGAAACCAAACTTTTGTTCTGCTCTGCAAAGGTTTACAATCGCTGCAGCTGTGAGTAGAGAGAGAGTGCTCCAGCGGCCAAAAGGAACTGCTGCTCTGTGCAGAGGGAGCAGGAGGGAGAGGCAGGCTCCGTGCTGACCGGCGCCAGAGAGAGGAGCTCGGCACACACAGCAGGCAGACGCTGGAGAGCTGGAGACGGACTGCCCCAGCATGACATGGGAGCAATGGTGGGTGAAGACAACAAGAAGAACCACAACCAGAAGAACAGCAGCAACGTGCATCGACCCTGTCCCGGGGGCAGTGGCAGAAGCGAGGTGAACCCGACAGAAGTAAAGAACCGGCAGCTGGAGCAGAGTAACAAGGAATGCCAGTAACCAGCGGCCACGACCATGGCTGCCGCCGACAAGCCGGGCTCCGGCGCCGCCAAGAAAGATCGGGCGGCTGATGAAGGAGCTGCAGGACTGCAAGCTGAGCGAGCGCTTCATCAGAGTGGAGCTGGTGGAGGAAAGCCTCTTCGACTGAAACGTCAAGCTGCACCAGCTGGACAAGGACTCCACCTTGTGGCAGGACATGAAGAAGACGGGCTCCGAGTACATCCTGCTCAACCTCACCTTCCCGGACATCTTCCCCTTCTCGCCGCCCTTCGTGCGGGTTATCAGACCGTGCCTGGAGAACGGCTACGTGCTGGACGGGGGGGGCCATCTGCATGGAGCTGCTCACCCCCGCGGCTGTTCCAGTACCTACACCATGGAGGCCGTCATGAGGCAGTTTGCCGCCAGCCTGGTGAAAGGGCAGGTAAGGCGGACGAGGGCGAGCAGCATCGCGGAACCGGCCCCCGGGTTGCACTTTGCCGCTGATACCTGGCTCAGGGATAGTGTTAGTGCATGGGTAAAATGTTCTGGCATAGGCGGCCTACTACTCATTCTCCTCCGTGGTAGCCTATTGAATTGGCAAGCTGGAGAATGCAGGGAGAAAACTGCTGCAGGCCGTGAATGGGCAGACAAGAAATCGAGAGAGGTCGACAGTCATGGACGTATTTACCATGGTATAGTAGGTGCAGTGGAACCTGGGCCCATAACCCCGACAGGCCAAATGAACCCAGAGAATGCTACATTTTAGTACCCCAATAGCAGTCAAAGAAAAGGTCCATGTTTCTTGCTTGAACCAGAGCCGGTGGCATCCATGTTGTGCTACTACCACCAGGCTAGAGACCCGCTGTTGTGCTACTGGGAATGGGTAGCAGGCAGCACCTCCGAATGTGGACTTTTCAAGTGCATTCATGTCATAGCAACTTGTCATGGAGTTGCTTGTGTGCTATGACAGTTGGTTTTGATTGGTTTCATTGGTTGTATTGACCAGCAGACTCTTCAGTAGTTTTTCCACAGGGCATACGTATTCGATGCCCAAAGTGTTCACAACCGAGTTCAGTCCAACCGATGTGCTAACTGATTAACTGCTGCCAGTGAACCTCTCTGTTAGTAGCGGGGGTCAGTTACGGTGGTT
Organism: Lissotriton helveticus; assembly: GCF_964261635.1. NCBI lineage: Eukaryota > Metazoa > Chordata > Amphibia > Caudata > Salamandridae > Lissotriton > Lissotriton helveticus. The sequence goes on along the minus strand of NC_136057.1, from coordinate 562,267,528 downwards.
GTGTGTGGGGGGGAAGGGGTAGAGGATACTGGCAGCAGCAATCCCCAGCTTGTGGTCAGTGCAGGTGAGAAGCTTCCAGCAGACCCTGTGTCCACACCTCACGCACATCTTGCTTGCAGATTGGTGATGGCCATCTCTGAATTTGGGCCTGGGACTTAAAACAGGCCATACAGCAGGCCATAAAGCAGGCCACCTCAAAAGGTGTTTGCTAGGGTAACTGAGTCCCCTTTATCCCCAGTGCCGTCGGCCACCAGGAGTCGTCCCAGGCTGAAGGGTTGGAGCCGAGGATGAGGACCTCCGTCTTGTCCCAGTTCAGCTTCAGATGGCTTCAGATGGCTGGTCTTCGTCCAGTCGGCGATGGCCTTCATTCCTTCGCAGAGGTTGGCTTTGGCGGTGATGAGGTCCTTGGTGAGGGAGAGGATCCTCTGAGTGCCGTCGGCGTTGGAGATTATGTTGAGGTCCTGCTGTCGGGCTACGTGTGCGAGCAAGGCCATGTAATTGTTGAACAGCATCGGGCTGATCGAGGATCCCTGGGGGTACGCCGCAGATGATCTCAGATGCTTTGTAATGGAATGAGGGAAGGCGGGCGCTCTGGGTTCTGCCAGAGAGGAAGGAGGTGGTCCAATCCAGAGCCTTGTCTCGGATCCCTGTGGCGTGGAGGCGTGCGTGTAGTGTGCAATGGCAGACGGTGTGGGCAGATAGGTCTAGGAGGATGAGTGCTGCGGTCTCACCGTTGTCCAGCAGGGTCCTGATGTCGTCGGTGGCAGCGATGAGGGCAGTCTCGGTGCTGTGGTTGCTGCGGAACCCTGACTGGGAAGGATCCAGGATTCTGTTTTCTTCGAGGTATTGGGTTAGCTGTCTGTTGACAATTTTCTCGATGACCTTGGCCGGGAAGAGGAGCAGAGAGATGGGCTGGAAGTTCTTGAGGTCTCTTGGGTCTGCCATAGGTTTTTTGAGTAGGGCGTTGATCTCGGCATTTTTCCAGATCTATGGGAAGGTAGTGGTCTCGAGGGAGAGATTGATGACGTTGCACAGGTGGGAGCTGCTTGCTCTGTTGAAGACGTGGTGCGGGAATGGGTCTGACGGAGAGCCGGTGTGGATTGTGCGCATGGTCTTGATGGTGTCATCGATGCTCACGCTGGCCCAGGCTAGCAGGGGGTCGTGGTCAATGGTGTGTGGAGGGTCTGTTGTGTTGTTGTCTGTTGGGGCTGTCTGGGTGTTGAAGCGGTCGTGGATGTCTGCTATCTTGCGGTGGAAGAAGGTGGCGAGGGAGTCGAAAAAGGCTTGCGACGGCGGGATGTTGTTGTTGTTGGAGCTGGAGTTGGAGAGTTCCTTCACGATGTTGGAGAGTTCCTTGCTATTGTGTGCGTTGTTGTCGAGGCGGTCTTTAAAGGAGGTCCTCTTTGCCACCCTGATGAGGTGGTGGTGGTGGTTGCGGATGGCGTCCTTGTGTGCTGCGTGGCTGTCCGGAGTTTGTTCACTGTGCCATTTCTTCTCTAGTTTCCGGCAGCCTTACTTGGAGGCTAGGAGTTCTGAGGTGAATGAGCTGGCCTCTTGCTGGTGTCTCTGTGGGGGGGTTTCTTCAGTGTGGCGAGGGTGTTGGCCCAGTCCTCCATTTAGCATGTGAGGCTGTGGGCAGCGTCTTCAGTGTTGGAGGGTTTGGTGGGTGGGCTGGGAGCGAGGTTTGCGTGTAGTTGGTCTTCAGTGATTTTGCTCCAGCAGCGGCGGGGGATCTGTTGGGTGCGGTGGTGGGTTTCTGGAAGGCGAAGTGGATGCAGTGGTGGTCGGTCCAGAGGAGTTCGGTGGTGAGGCTGATGGAAAAGTGCGAGCTTGAGGAGAAGACGAGGTCGAACGTGTGGCCGGCGGAGTGGGTGGGCGTTGTGATGAGTTGCTTCAGTCGAGGTTGGCGAGGTTATCGATCAGGGTTGTGGAGTTGTTGTTGTTGTTCTCAAGGTGAAAGTTCAGGTCTCCGAGGAGGATGTAGTGGGTGGAGGTCAGTGCATGCATGCTGATCAAGTCGGCGATGGAGTGATGTAATATGTGATGTCATCAGCAGTGCATTGCGGGCGCGTGAGTTATAGTTAGCTGAACTAACTATAACGGGGGAATTTCAATGCTTTTGTACGAGAGAAATGTCCAAATACCTATAACGTCCCTGAAACCTATAGTTTTTTCAGTGAATTTCTAAGGTTTTTAAAATGCTAATTCCTAACTATATAACCAGCCTGAAACCTATGGTTTTTTCAGTAAAAATATATATATGTTTTTTCACTGAATCAAACAAAGGGAAGTTATATTTAGGTAAAAATGTCAGTTAAAACAAAGTTTTAAACGAACAAATCCACTGAAATTCATCAATCAGAGTCTCAAGTAACTATAACTCGAGTACTAAATTAACACAAATGACCTTGCCATGCACATTGTTGTTATCAAGGATTTCATTTCAGATGTCATTAGGGATGTTACCAATGCAGTCATTCAACATGTTATGAGTGATGTAATTTGGTAGGGTATAAACATTGCATGGAGAGGGCGCTAGGTATAGTTACTTTAGGGCACAAATTATAGTTATTTGAGGTAACTATAACTAGTGAATTTCAGTGGTTTTGTTTAAAACGTTATGTGTCAACTGACATTTTCACCTACTATCACCCCCCTTTTAACCTTTGTTTTTTTTCAGTTAATTTTAAGGTTTTATTGAATGTAAAGTAAGATAATATTTAAATTCCTAACCATAATGTCACTTTAACCTTTGATTTATTTTTCAATAAATGTCTATGTTTTTTTAACATAAAGTAAGATGTCTATCGCCATAAGGACTGTAAGGTTGGTCACAGGGCCTGCCTGCGGCCAGGCCCTACATTCAAATCCCTTGGGTGCCAAACCTCCCGCCAAGCATGGCCAGTGGCCAGGCCCTGCACCCATTCCCCAGTGGATGCTCAATGCCTGCCATTTACGACCTTTGGCCATGCAGAGTGCAGTGTTTGGCAGCCCTGCACCAAGCCCCCCTATGGGTGGCTAACCCGTCTTTGTTTTGTTTCACCACATATCCTCCTTGATTCTCCGGCGGGGCACTTGCGGCTTGGGGCCATATGTATCAAGCTGTTTTTGAATCGCAAAGGCCGAAATTCGCAGAATTTCGGCCTTTGCGACTCGCAAACGGCCGTTTTGCATGTTTTGGAATGTATGAAACATTCCCAAAATAAGGAATTGCAAAGTTGTGCGATTCCTTATTTTTCCATAGCATTTAGGGAATCGCAATTTTGCGATTCCTTAAATGCTATGTATGTAGCATTTTTGGCTTGCGAATTTTGGTTAAGAATTCGCAAATTACCACCAACTTGTAGTTGATGGTAACTTGCAAATTCTTCCAAAAATGCACAATTTGGCATTTTTAAAGGTGGCATGTGATGCACACACATGCCCATAGGGCATGTATGTGCGCCATATGCACACACATGTTCTTTTCAGGGGTGCAGCAGGGTGTCTTTGAGACACCCCAGCACCCTTGCAATAATTCTCAAATTGCGATTAGCAAATTGCGTATTCGCAATTTGAGAATTATTTTGCATTCATTCCTATGGGCCTCCTGGCCAATAGGAATGCATTGGAAATCATTCCTTAATTGCGAATTCGCAAAATGCGAATTCGCAAATAAGGAAGCTTAAGGAATCGCAAATAAAAAGCGATTTTTTTCATACATACCATTTTGCAATTCCTAAATAGCGATTCCTTAAAATTCGCTATTTAGGAAATGCAAAATAGTTTGGTGAAGCATATGGCCCTTGGTTATTTAATTGTTTAAGATTTATTTTTGTTATCTGGGTGTTACACAATTTTATAATGATTTGTTACATAGGAAAATGTAATTCTGTTATTCGTTTCATTTGAAAAGCTATTTCGGTACATTGACCATAAAAGCATCACAAGAATAAATAAAACATATAAAGTTACCACAGAAATCAAGAAACATTGGTACAATTTTACATCCAGTCGCCATAGCATAAACAGTTAAAATAAAGGGCAGGTGCATATGGTCAGTGCTTTTACACAACGAAAGATTAAAAACCATACTAAAACCCTCTAAGGGTAATAAAATAATTTGTAAAACAAGAATAGAAGCTCTTTTTTTAAAAAAAAGACACAGTTAAGAGTTGTTTACCATGGGTCAAAAAGTGTTAACAGGCCTGGGCAGACCGTATGCTACGATCGGCCTCTAAGAGGAAGGCTCCAGAAACTTTCTCCTCATGCACCACATTGAGAATAAAAAGCGGGAAACTGAGTAAACTATTGGGAGGTGCAGCTCAGTTTTCAATATTCTAAAGGCCTCGCTAAAGTGTCTTGTGCCCAAGTTCTTACAAATTTGCACAAGCCAGCGTCTTCTTGGCGACCTATAGGAATCACATTGGAAGGAAACATGCACCTCTGTTTCATCCACTAAACCACAAGCAGGGCATTCAGTTATAACCTGTCCCCCCCAGTTTTTTGACATACGATCATAGGGGGAGGCACCCATGCCTAAACTGTAGAAACAATTTTCTTGCCAACACTGGTTGGATGCTATCCAGGATGGACTCTGCCTGGTAAGTATTTTTGATTGCAAGGAAATCACTTGTCAACCGTCCCGATGAGGAGCTACGCATCATCTTGGACAGCCGGTAATCCCTATAGGCAGTCACCAGTGTGTTTCTACTTAATGATTGTGACACGATTTGGGGCTCATCCCACAGGTCAACGCGTCCCAGTTCCACACATAGCGCCTTAAGGTGTCTCAGCCAGGGTATCTTGCCCACCCCGTTCAGCCCCAATATCTCAGTTAGTTCCTCACTATACGGGGCTAGCTCGGGAGTGCTTCACAAGAGTCTCCAGAAGGTTAATGGTCTAAGTGCAGCATCCTCGGCGATGGATCTGGTTCCTAGGTCCATTCTCAACGGGATCAGTGGTGTGCTTTTGGGGAGGCTAAGAAGCTGCCTAATGAACGCATTCTCAGTGCGTTCAAGGGATAAAAGTGCACAGTGGCCCCAAATTTCTGCGCCATATAACGCAGCACTTCTTGCCTGTGCCCTGTAGGTTTCCATGGGTGCATAGACCTGCTTATGCGTTGCCCCCTCGAATAATTTATACATGCCTCCCGACACCTGAGTGAGCTTCAAGTTACACTTATTGATCTGCGCTCCCCAGTCCATACTCTCCGTCAGGGTAATGCCAAGGTAGTCGAACACCACCACTCTTTCAACGGGTTGGCCCCCCAAGGTTGGATTGCTGCGTGTGCTTTTGCCACCGTTAAAGACCATGTATTTGGTCTTCTGAAGATTTATCTCCAGGCCCGATGTTTGCAGAAGACAACAAAGTTGTCGAGCGTCCTCTGGATACCCATTGGGGACTTAGCCAGCAACAAGGTGTCGTCTGCAAACATCACATCTGGCACACTACGCCCTGCCATTTTGGGGGCATCAATGTTAGGGTCTTTATTGAGATAGTCTATACGCTCATTAACGAATAATGCAAAGAGTGTTGGGGCCAGGACACATCCCTGGCGGACTCCTCGCTTAACTGGGATTGGGGAGGTTAAATTGCCATATTTGCTGTACCTGATTTGAGCGTAATTGCCCTCATGCAGGCGGGCAAACAAATGGCAATCCAAGAGGATCGACCACAGCTTCTCTCTGGGGACCAGGTCGAACGCAGATTTCAGATCCACAAATATTAAGTACAGAGTGCCACTCTCTATACTCACGGTCTTCCAGTGAATCATTTGTAATCTGAAAATCTGGTTGACCGTAGATATCCGTGCTCTAAACCCAGCTTGGAGAGGTGTTAGGATTTTGTATTCCTCCATCCATCCATGTAGGCGCTCAAGGAGAACGCGACCGAAGATTTTTTGGGTTACATCCAAAAGGCTTATGGGCCGGTAATTCAATGGCAGAAGTGGGGACCCTTTTTTAAAAATGGGTATAATTTCAGCCCCGCCCATGTAGGGGGCATGGGGATGCCCTCCAGTAAGGCATAAAAAAACAAGGTAAGATAGGGACCCCAAACTAAGACTTCACTGCGGTAAAGATCACCAGGTATTCTGTCCAGCCCTGGTGCTTTATTCAGGGCTATTTTCTCCAGTGAAAACGTAACTTCACTTAGTTGAATACGTGGTCCAGTGACCCCTATTTGTTTCTTCTTGCCCTCCCTCCCTTGAATTATAGGAGCCATAAACTGGGGAAGCGTAAAGGGGTTCAAAATGAGCAACCCAGACATCCTCACTAATATTTGGCTCGATAGCTGATTTGTGCTTCCTAGAGCCCTCGTTGACCAAATTCCAGAAAGCTCTAAGATCCCGTGCTAGCAGGGCTGCCCTGATGTCTTCTCACTTCTGATTTTCCCAGCATTTTTTGGCCTGTTTCAATTCCCAAGTATAGGCGGCCCGTGCTTCCGACAGATCTAACCTTGTATTACTCTTGATTGCATTCAGTAAATTTTGCTTAGCAGCTCTGCAGTTACTATTATACCATTGACGACTAGGTTTGGGCTTATCCCTTGGTATAGTATGGTTCACAAAGAAGGGAGCCAAAGTATCCATTAATTCTTTATGGTTTTCACAGATGATTAAGTTGGAATCCATGAAACTGGATTCGGTCACTGGGGAGTCTGCTTTTGCAAAAAAAGGGAGTGCAGTCTGGTACAGGCTGGCCAGCTTTTCTTCAAAGAGTATGAGGTCCCCCCAACGTACCCTTCTCCCTCTATTTACTTGGAGTAGGGCGGGGACTACATTCCCAGGTGTTGAGACATGGTTTTTGCCCGTTAATAGGCAGATGTTTATGTGCAGGGCATTATGGTCGCTATTGCTATGGGGACAGATATTAAATTCAAGAACTCTATCCCAGCTACCAGTATCAACAAGAATATAGTCGATAATTGATGTAGATCCTAGTCTATTAAATGTGATGTTGGAGGCAGTACCTGCCGGGAACCGGCCATTGCAAGCCCGGAGTGAACATTTTAAACAAAGGGCATTTGTTTGCAATGCTAGTGGGGTCCAGACATTAACAGGCGGAAGACTAGATTCTGGGATTGACCAATAGTGGTCTTCATCATACATAGTGTCAGGTGCCAGACCCTTAAGGGGTTCGAATTGGGTTTTAAAATCGGCATCAATGATCATCCTGGTGTTAGGGGGAATTGTTTCTAAAAAGGCAGACAATGCGTCCAAAGTTAAAGAGGTTGCACCTCTTGCAACAGGTCGAGAATAGACATTGATCAGGGCAACAGGTTGTTCATCAGGCAAAGTAAGGACCACACACAAAATGTCCATGGACTGGGTATCTAATTCTTTAGCCTCACATCCTAAATGCGTGCCAACCCAGGTAGACAGACCTCCTGACGGTCGCCCCTTGCCCAGGTGGATAGCTGATTTATCAAATACGGCGAAGCCCATACTAACAGGCTTGGATCTAGCCCAAGTCTCTTGGAACATACATGCATCAAACTGTTCAATAAATAAACACCACTCAGGATTATTCAATTTAGGTAGAAGGCCCGCCACATTCCATGACAACACGCTAAGGGCAGAGTTAGCTATGGGTCCCCCCTCTATCCACAGACTTGAAGGTTGTGTCGCTGGGACAACTGGGGCACAGATCTCATGACTGGCAACAGGGGTAGTTCCCTTTTCTGGTGAGTGCAAGCCAATCAGTCAATCGTTTTGATCAAGGGAACATAATAACTCATACCTGGTACTTAGAGGAATGGGGCCAGTGGGTTCACTTAGGGGAGTGCGTGCAGCATTTCCATTGGTGCAAATGTTAGGGGGGGCTAAAAGTACCCCAGTGGAAGGACATTAACGTGATCATGGTTAATTAAAACAGAACCAGTTTGCCTTAGTATGTGATTCACCAGTTTGGGAGAGCCAAAGTTAACCACCACACAATCACCAGTCATAGTTTTCTTCGTTTTCCCTACCCAGGCAACCCTTCTCACCATTTTGAAATTTTCAAACAGGCGCTCACCCAAAACGGTTTTGTTGCTTAAGAAATGGAGCACCTTGTTTTTCAGGGCGGACCAATGTTCAGCTTTCCCAACTTCTAATTTTGGAACATTTGCCAAGATGACGGTGTAAAGGCATGACTCTGGAGGGAGATGTAGTGGAGAATCTGAGGGGGGTGCCTGGTGCGGGGGGTATAGTCTGCCAACTGGGCCAACAGGGCCCAAGTTGGCAACTCGCTTGGTTCTGATTATGTTTAGAGCTGTGGGCGAGGCATTAATAGCTCTAGCCTGGGTGGCAGTAGTTAAGGTGGTGGTTGCCCGATCAGTTAGGTTTGGCGAAATGATGTTCAAACAAGGTACTTCAGGTAGTTTAGGGGTAGGTAATAGTGCTACCTGCTGTTGTAATTTGGTTTCGATAGTGGTAAATCTGTTACCTATTTCTTCGAGTTTGATGAAGACAGGGGAAATAAGTGCCTTGAGCCTGCCCTCGATGTAATCCATAAGGTCAGGCATATTCCCCCCTGGGTAAGGTGTATTGGGCACTATCCTCTTGCATTGCTTGTAGTTGTACTAACCTCGGGATCCAAATTTGCAACATTACCCAAATTACCCGGATGATGCTCCAGCCCAGATACAGATTTTTTACTCCTAGGCTGTTTAGCTTGATGTCTACTACCCTTAGGTAGGTTCTTTTCCCCCCTAAGATATTGTTATTGGCGGACGCTAATGCCCGCGAGTGCCTAGTATGGGCTGCTAAGGGAGAAGGAGTTAAACTAGGACCGGCGCATGAGACCCCACCGGATGGTGGGCTTACAGTCAGGGTTCCCCCCTGGGAGGAGCTGATGGGATTGATGGATATGACACAGCCATTAGTCAAGTCGGATGGGGTAGCAGTGGAGCTTAAGAGCTCTATATTAGCTAGTTGAGGAGATAAGTGGGTTAAGGTGTCCAGTGATAGTCTCCTTTGGACACATGCAATCTCTTTTGCCACCGCATGCTCAGCCCTTCTGAGGTAGGCGTCCAGGGTCCCCACATCCCCAACCCCATGGCAAACTTTAGAATTCAATTTGGCCATCTAGGCTGGCCAGAGTAACAAAACCAATAGCAAACTCCTAGAGGGGAGTAACACTCACGGAAGAAAGGAATGGGCCAATACAATAGCAGACACGGGGCAATGTCTAAGTTTCTCCAGCAGCTCGTACCAATACTGTCCGTGGGATCCTGACCGACGGCGAAAAGAGGAGTGGCCCAGCCCGGCCTCTACTGGCTCCGGACGGCCACAGACGGCCCGCCCTCTGCCCTCAGCCCGGCTCTTCCCGCGCGCGTCCCGCGACGCGGGGGCTGATGCCGTAATTTATGCGCCGCTTGGCGCGCTGCTCCCAGGTGCGGCGCTAGGGCTGATGGGATGTGTAGTTTTTCTCCAGCGTGGCCCCATCTCCACTCGGCGGCCACACAACGAGCTGGTTAATGTGCGGCAGCGTGAGGTTAGGACGATGCAGGAAGCGTGGCCCAGCAGGTATGATGGCAAGTGTCCCAGCAAGTAACTCGGCAAACAGGAAAAGTACCCCGCTCCCCCGGGGCTGATGCCGTAATTTATGCACCGCTAGGCGCGCTGCTCCCAGGTGCGGCGCTAGGGCTGATGGGATGTGTAGTTTTTCTCCAGCATGGCCCCCCCCTCCACTTGGGGCCACACAACGATCTGGTTAATGTGCGGCAGCGGGAGGTTAGGACGATGCAGGAAGCGTAGCCCAGCAGGTATGATGGCAAGTGTCCCAGCAAGTAACTCGGCAAACAGGAAAAGTACCCCGCTCCCTCGGGGCTGATGCCGTAATTTATGCGCTGCTTGACGCGCTGCTCCCAGGTGCGGCGCTAGGGCTGATGGGATGTGTAGTTTTTCTCCAGCGTGGCCCCCCCTCCACTCGGCGACCACACAACGAGCTGGTTAATGTGCGGCAGCGGGAGGTTAGGACGATGCAGGAAGCGTGGTCCAGCAGGTATGATGGCAAGTGTCCCAGCAAGTAACTCGACAAACAGGAAAAGTACCTGTTATTTATTGGTCAGATTTTTGGTATTGTAGGATTTTAATTAGGTACTGTATTGAGCTGTTCTTTTTTAGAAGTGTGTAATTTTTTGTTGATTTACATTTTCTTAAACTACTTTCTGTTATATATCTTTGGGGTGGTTGATATTTTATTTTGTAATTGATTTATTATACCTTTGTTATTCATTGGGTTGTTAGGTTTTAGAGTTTTTTGGGCAGGGTAGTAAAGTGCATTATTATAAAATTACATTTTTTATTTGTAGCCTTAATTTGTTGTGTTTTTGATTTTATAGAGGTTTAGTGATGGGTGTTGCATTGCTTTAATTGTTAATTAGTAGGCATTTTTCAGAGATAATTAGTGAAAAAAGGCACAAGTGACATTAATATACTGACAAGTTAAAGCAATGTTAGTATTAAATAAACTTCCAGTTACTTAACACTTGTTGGCCGAAGGGGCCTCTTGGTCAGAAATACTAGGTCCTCCCCACAGAAGGAGTATACGATATGAGAAAGTAATAGAAAACACACAGGGATTGCCAAAAATAAGAAAGGGTTGATGCATAGAAAGGCCAGGTGCAAATTGAATGGAGCAGAAAAAACAACTTGGCCTGTTGCCATGCATAGAATGTATTGGAAAAGGGGCGTTTATGTTGTTTCTCCGCAGCTGACATGGACTTAGGGCAACATGCATCAACCTATTTAGGACGTGCAAATGGTGCAATCGGTAAATTCGGCCGTTTGGGATTCCTAAATAAGTTTTTGGGCTGCATCATACATTTTTGTGAAATTCGCTATTTTTAGTGATTTCCAAAAATGCGATTGCTTTTAAGGAATCGCAAATTTGCGATTCCTTAAAAGCAATGCATGATTGTTTTTCAAATTGCGAATTAGCAATTAGGGGGTGCAAATTACCACGAGGCTGAACCTCGTGGTAATTTGCGAAAAGTTATGAAAATGCTCAAAAATGCATTTTTTAAACTTTCATGTTACAGTACACTTGCCCTTAGGACATGTGTGTGTGAAACATGCACTTTAAAATAAATTTCAGGGGTGCAGGGGGGGGGGTCCTTTGGACCCCCCTCTGCACCCTTGCAATGCATCAAACAAATGGGATTCGCAAAATAAAAAAGTGCAAAACGGCATTGATTCCTATGGGCCTCTAGGCCCATAGGAATCAATGTAATGCCATTCCTTAATTGCGATTAGCAATTAAGGAATCGCAAATACCAAAAATTAATAAATCCTAAAAACCTTTAGGATTTCTTGATGCATAGGATTTTGCAATTCCTAAATTGCGATTCCTTAATTTTCGCTATTTAGGAAATGCAAAATCCTACATTGATGCATGTGGCCCTTAATGTCTCTGAACTGTTCCTCGGATATCTAAGGAAAACTGATGTCCCTTTCTAACAGAATGAAGATGCACATTTTTCCAACTGTTTTGCCATTCAAGTGTCCCCAATCCAATATGTTGTATTGCTCAACTGTTTTGGAGTACCAGAGACCACAATATCATGGGCAACCACAACTGTCAGTGCCCGAACCTCCACCAACCCACAAGCCTGCATCCACAAGAAGGACCTTTCATACAGTAAGTTGTGCCGTTGTAGTGAGACTAAAGTAGAAGCTGGTCACATGGTTGACCAAGTCCTGGCAAAACACCTTTAGATAGAGGGAGTTGGATGTGCCGCATATTACTGCCATGTTTGTATCTGCTACTTTTTGTTCAAGAATATTTGCTTACAAGAGAATAAACCTGTATTTAAAGGCCAGAAATACTTCAAACAACTATTCTTTCCTAAACAAATTCAGAGGATCATTGCTTTCCTTCAGTGCCACAAATAAATGCACTTCTACCTCCTTGTGGTCATCTTTCAAACTACAGAAAGCATATTGCTTTGTTTTGAAACACGTTTCAATGAGCAGTTCCATTTGTCTATACCACACTTTTTGAATCTGTTGGCACTTTTTGACTCATTAGTGTATCATTCTACTCATACTGGGAATTAGCTCTGAACATGGCATAACAGCCTGCAAACTATCACAGGTAAGCTAGGTACTCCTCACAGAAACCAGTTTTAAAACAGGAAAACTATTATTTTGACTTTGTGGGAGCTCAGTCGCACCTACTCTGATAGTTTCCCAATTGAGGCTCCAGCTGCAACAATGTCTATTATTGAGCATGGGACTTTACAGTCAGATACTACATTTGCTAGTATCCATCTCAATTCGCAATAACTGTAAAATCCGGAGGTTGCTGTGTGAAATTGACATTTAGCTGAACTGGCCATTTTCTGAGGTTCTGTAACACCAAAGTGGACTAGCAGAGGCTCTGTATTTATCTTCAGTCTATACTGTTGTGAATATTGTAATTCTTCTGTTCTGGGCATTGTCCTGCTTGAGTTACATGTACTATTCAATTAATCACAGCTCTGAATATGCATGGGGACGCTAGAGGGCGCACAGAGAAATGGCTGCGTTGTAGCGCAGCTCCGCAGGAAGGAGCCTAATAACGTTAAAAATCCTGCCGTTCCCACTATGCTGAAACCGTACAAAAGAAGACATTTTGCGGTGGAATGTCCCTGGACCTTAATGTTCACTGAACGATATCCCAGACTGCCAGGAGCGCGAAGAAGCACGACGATATGCAGCGTGAACCTGAAGCTTTAAAATGGCAGCACTGATTGAGTAGAGCTTCATAGCAGACTCTACGAGCGGAAGTTGCTGCCCACATTGGTGCCGCAGGTACTGGTGAAACACAAACACCTGAGAAAATAACAGTCCTGGTGAATGCCCCAAAGGTCCCTAACGGTAACCGCGTTGTCGAGCCGGAGAGGCTACGTGTGAAACTGTGGCTGGGCTGCGAAGGCATAACCGTGATTAGAGGACTGTGTGGGTAGCAGGTGTGCTGCTTTAAAAATCTGCTGCTATCCTCAGGCGTTTAACAAAATCGGCGCCCGGGTGTGGTGACAACCGGCGTGGGAACAGCGGACTGGCCAGTGCCCATATTTGGGTACAAATTGATATGGCGGAAGCGGGGACTTGCGATTGAGGAGCTTGTTGTGGTTAGACGTCGCGGACAGACATTGGAGGCACCCAACCTGTTCATTTGGCGGAGGAGCGCATGGGAGGATTGCTACTAATTCTGTACATGCAACAACAGTGCATTTCGGTACTGTGGGAGATCAGAGGCTGGATGGGCTTGACACACACTACAAGCGTCCAACAATACAGGCCAAACTCTTGCCTTTGGAAGTCTGAGGGACAGTCTGCTTGAGTACATCGCAGTGTACACGTGAATAAGTTGGGGGTCAAGGAACTATATTATTGGACTGTATGAATCGTGGTGGGGACCCAGTGCTGACAGTGAACCTCTGGGAATGGCGGGACCACCGCGTATAGGTTGCACTGCTCCTGGACTGTACCACATCGCAACAGAGTATACTGCTAACTGGAGGGCTGCTGCTACTCGATACTACACAGGTGGCATGCAGTGTGGTTGTGGTACGCTATCCCACATAAGGTGTGTGTCAATGGCAGTGGCGGGCCCCACAACCGGGCACTGACACTGCTTGGTGCAGATCTTTGAGTTGCAGCGGTTCTCCTGATCGACACCACTGATTGCACCGGCAGAGAAGGGTGGTCTAAAAAGCGTGTTGCAACACCACTCCCAGTCTTTCAGTTCATAATTGCACACCCTAACCTGGAAGTACAACTGGAGTAATAATGGGGAAACCTGAGCGGAGTCAGCCTCGTCTTACTTTCGAGCCCCAAAAATCCAGCAAGTCGCAGCAGCGTGTCACATCTGACTCGGAGATTGATGCTCTTTGGGACAGTTTAACTGCAGTTGAAAAAACCATCCTAGCTGTTAAGACCAGCTTGCAAACTATTGATGGTAAGATAGACAATCTGAATTTAAGGATGCATCATATGTCCACTAAATTGGATAAGCATGTGCTGCGTCTGGGGAAGCAGAAACTTGTATATCTGAAGCCAAAGATGGGCTACAGCAAACACCTGTGAAAACCCTCCCAATGGAAAAGTGCTAGCCGTGATACAGGCCAAGAACAAGGATTTAGATGCCAGATCAAGGCATAATAATTTATGCATTACTGGGCTGCCAGAGTCCACCAATACTGGCCACTGCTGAAGTCAATTTTCGGAGCAGAAAACCTATCACAGTTGCTGATAGTGGAAAGGGCACACCAATCGCAGGCTGTTGGACCCCCTCCGGGTACTCCTCCTCGCCCCATCATTGTGCGAATGCTTAATTACAGAGACCAGGACACCGTCTTGAGACTTGCCAGGGAGAGGGGTAGCATCATCCACAAAGGGAACTCTTTGGGTTTTTATGCAGATTTTACCGCGGCAGTGCAGGCAGCGAGAAAGGAATTCCGGCCAGCAAAGAAAATCCTAAATGCAGAAAAAGTACCCTATGCAATGTTGTATCCAGCGTGACTCTGCATTGACCTTGATGGAAAATCGAAGATCTTCACAACGCCAAAATCCGCAATGGACAATGCAAAGACTCTAAAGAGGAAAAACCATGAAACCTCAAGTCCAACGAAATATGACAATGATAGATCCTTGCCGAAAGACTTGAAATGATAACAGGACCGTGCTTGATTGGAATTTGGGCCCTGACAATGTGGAACTGTTCTCCCCTCTGCACTGTCTGCACACCTGTGTTCCAGGCTATCGTTATAGTGTGGCTTCTACTGGACTCGCTGATTTAAACTCTGGCAAAGCCGATAAGATTCTGAAATTACATTTGGGATTATTGTTGTGTTTCTCAGGTTTGCAAGTATTGATGTTAGGGCGGGAACATTATCAATAGAGGTCCGTCCACCGCCCTTACAATCTGGAAGGGTACTTGTGCTCCGGTGTTCCACCTCTGGGTAATATTCTGGGGGGATTGGGATGGCTTTGGCAGGTTGGGATTGCTGAAGTGGGTGGAGGGTGTGGGGGGAAGGGGGTTTGCAGGCTTTGTTAATGTGGCTATATTTTGGTTGGTTTAAGTTATGGTTTGTTAAACAGGAGGGTGCAGAGATGATTATTATGTATATTAGCGTCTTTAATTACATGCTACAAGGTAACAGTGAAAGATTAGCTTGTCTGACATGGAATGTGCGGGGGTTTACTTCACATAAAAATATACGACAAGTCTTGGCGTATTTAGATTGCCAGGAGATAAAAGTTGCTTTCATCCAGGAAACACACCTCAAACTTACTACTGGGGAGCACATAGACTTGCACTGGCCAACTATAGACTGCCTCTTCCAATTCATCTTAAACCAGGGGAGTGCTGACGCTCATCAAAAAACCATACCCTTCACTATGATTGAATGCTGCACTGATGACAAAGGTCGATATGCTAACACACATGGGAAGCTGGCAGGGGAACTGCTCACCTTGGTGAATGTTTACGGACCCAACCTAGAAGATCCTGAGTTTTACGAAAAAATACTGGGGATATTACGTAGCTGGCCAGATGCTATGATTATTTGGGGGGGATTTTAGTATACAGTTAGACCCCAGAAGGTATAAATCAAGGACACGCACCAAAGGCAGTCAAAGTCATCAACGAGGGGATGGCAGAGTTTGGTCTTTCAGATATATGGCACATGCGCAATCCAGATACACTAGAGGGTACACAAATCTCAATGGCACATGTTAGTTGGTTGCGCCTAGACTACTGGTTAATGAGTATGCCTGGGCCGTAAATTCCCGTTCCGTTCGCGGAGTTTGTGGAATTTGGGTATTTTCGAGTTCCGCGGAGAACGTGAAATTGCCCAAAATTCTACGTTACGCGACTTCACAAAATGTTTTGCTTGTTCGCGTTCTCAAATGCGTGTTTGCAAGATATTTACCCCCGAGCACGCAAACAGTGATTGCAAACAGT
Organism: Lissotriton helveticus; assembly: GCF_964261635.1. NCBI lineage: Eukaryota > Metazoa > Chordata > Amphibia > Caudata > Salamandridae > Lissotriton > Lissotriton helveticus. The sequence goes on along the minus strand of NC_136057.1, from coordinate 562,251,611 downwards.
AAAAAAGCATCACGAACAAGCAATTCCGCAGGTTCGCGGAATTTCTGCGTGTTCGCAGAGATTTTTTTACCGTTTCGTGGAGATGTGCGTAACGCGATTATGCAAATTCCGCCCTCCCCTATTAATGAGTGATCACGCGGCGACATGGCTCTCTGCTGTAGAGAGATTGCCCAGGACACTATCGGACCACAACCCTGTTAAGCTCACATTGCATGTTCCACAATCTGTAAGTCGGCAGTTTACCTGATGCTTCTGCTCCGACGCGCTATTAGATCCACTGTACACACACACCATCCGAGAGGCCATCACACAGTATTTTGAGCTGAACAAGGGTTCTATAGACAATATAGCAACACTATGGGAAGCATTTAAGGTTACAATCCAGGGTACGTGCATCAGCCCGACTGCTGGGATTCTGAAAGACATCAGATGTCAGCTGACTAAAGTCAAAAACACCCTATCGCGACTTGAATGGCATTATGAGAGCTCATCTAGTGCTGCCATTCTTGCACAAATTAAGGAGTCCTTAAAGGAGTATAAAGAACTGGTGGATGAAGAGATAAGAGATAGATCAAAGAGGCATGTCGCTCGGGCATATGGAGAGGAGGGGAGAACTGGACATAATTTAGCGAACAAGATTACAGCCAGGGAAGCTAGACACTCAATCACAAAAATTACAGACAACGCCGGAGTGGATCATTTATTTTTATTTATTTATTTTAGGAAGCTTATAAAGCGCGCGGCTACCCCCGTCGGGGGTGTCCTGGCGCTAAGAATACAAGTTAATCACAGAAGGGGATTACCAGGTTCAAAACCATCCAACCTGAAGCTATAGAAGCTCACCTGATCAGAGTTTGGTGAACAGCCAGGTTTTTAATTTGCGACGGAAAATTTGCTCTGACTCAGTGAACCTCAGGTCCAGAGGAAGGCTATTCCAGTACTTGGCCGCCGTCACGCCGAACGTTCTGCCGCCACTCCGGGTAAGCCTAAATCTGGGAACAATCAGTAAACGGAGGCTGTTGGATCTCAGGTGTCTTTCTGACATGGATAATTTGAGTCTATTGCTCAGGTAAGCCGGGCCAATTCCATGAATGGCCCGAAAGGCAAGGATCAGAATTTTGAATTGAATGCGTTGAGCGATGGGAAGCCAGTGTAGGTCGTTCCGAAATGCTTTAACCGAATTACGGGTAGGGATGTTTCCAATAAGCCTAGCTGCCGCATTCCGAACGATTTGCAATCTGTCAATGAGATAGAGGGGGGCACCAGCATATAAGCTGTTGGCGTAGTCCAGATGTGCCATAATAAGAGCATGGACAATCGTTTTGCGGGACGCCTGAGGGAGATAGGGAAAGATCTTCCTGATCATGCGCAGCTTGCCAAAGCAGGCCGCGGTAACTCTATTGACTTGAGCTTTGCAGGACATGGTGTTGTCAAAAAGGAAGCCGAGATTGCGGGCTGACTGTACTGGATTGGGAGGGGGGTTCAAGACAGTAGGCCACCACAAGGTGGCGGGGGGAACTGATTTCTGGCTAAAAAAGAGCACCTCTGTTTTATCCGTATTTAGGGCCAGGTGATTGGAAGCCATCCATGCGCATATGTTGCCAAGGCAGTTGCGAAAGTTAGAGAAATGGGAGTCTGAGTGGTCTCTGAAGGAAAAGATAAGCTGAGTATCATCAGCGTATGAGACCACCCTGACCCCCCATGACTCAACTACCCTGGCAAGCGGGCCCAAATACACGTTAAACAAAAGAGGGCTTAAGGCGGAGCCCTGAGGCACGCCGCACACAAGGGGTTTATCCTCTGATTCGAAGGCACGCAAAAGTACCCTTTGAGATCTCCCTGAGAGGAAAGATTTAGCCCATGCCAGGGCCGTGCCACCAATCCCCAGCTGCTGTAGGTGAGTCACAAGTATGTCATGTGACACAGTATCGAATGCAGCGGACAGGTCGAGGAGGACCAGCATGGCCTCCTCGCCCCTGTCCACTGATTCCCGAATTGTCTAAGATACCTCTAGCAGCGCAGTCTCGGTGCTGTATCCGGTTCTAAATCCGGACTGTGAATCGTGCAACAACTGGTTGGTTTCTAGGTACAGGGCCAATTGTTTCTGGACCACTTTCTCTAAGATTTTGGCAGGTTTAGGCAAAAGAGATATAGGACGATATATGCTAAATTGGGAAGGGTCCGCCTCTGGTTTCTTTAAAATGGGGAGCAACCTAGCTTGTTTCCAGACTGATGGGAATTGACCACGGGTCAAGGAAGAGTTACACTACATGCAATATAGTCACACAATTTAGATGCACCTACGCAGACATGTACACGTCACAAACCGGAACAATTAAGAAAGAAATTAATGATTACTTATCGAAGGTGGCCCTTGCATGGCTTTCGGATGGCCATCGGAAATACTTAACTCAGCCTTTAACCGTAGAAGACATCCGACAGGCGATCAAAACCCTCCCTAATAAAAAAGCCATAAGTCCAGATGGACTAACCAGTGAGTTGTATAAAGAATACGCTGAGGAATTGTCACCCTATTTGCTTGAAGTATGCGCAGAGGCTCATGAGGTGGGTACTCCAGGGAGGCTCTAATTATTACTCTGCTCCAAAAAGATAAGCCACCCAACCGATGCGATTCATACCGTTCACTCTCGCTGATAAATATTGATGCAAAGATATGAGCTAAAATGTAAGCGACTAAATTACAACCGCTCATGACTAAACTGGTTCTGCTGGACCAATCGGGATTTATTCCTGAAAGATCCACATCGCACAACTTGCGTACCCCTTTGCTATGTATCATGTCCCTGATCCCAAGATAAAGGCGGCAGCTGTGATGCTTGATGCTGCCAAAGCCTTTGATTCAATAGAATGGGGCAAGCTCTTTTATGGGGTTTCCCACAATTTACACTACCTGGATAGGACTATTATATACCAACCCCACAGCAAGGATACGTGTTGAGGGCACCACCTCAGATCCTATACAGATAGGTGGGGGACAAGACAGAGTTGCCCCCTATCACCTCTCTTATTTGCCATTACACTGGAGTCGCTAGCCTGCATTATCACACAGCAACATAGAGCATCAACACTGCGCTTAATGAGGAGGAGCTTCGCGGGCATCCAAGATGGTCGCGTGAGCACAGAGCTCCCCGGACCCGCGCCGCCCTTCACGGATATCCTGACTACATCCTGATTTCGAGGATGGGCTTTTGTTCGTACATCATTGCTGATCTTCGTACCGTTTGAAAAATCGAATTTGGACGCTGGGGTCCACTTTTGCATCGTCTCTACTTTTTGTGGCCTACCCCAAGGTGGACGGGGGGCTCGGTTGCTTGGCAGGCCGTGGAGTAGTGGATCAACAACGGCTGAGGGGGTCCTCTCTGGTCGACCCCTCCTGACTTTCGTTTTCGTTTTCTGCTCCTGGCTCTGATTGGCAGAGGTGTAGCCCTGATCCACCTTCGGCTGGCCTGTTGTCACTTTGCTGTTTGGTGCTGGCCCGCCTGACTGCTACATCCCGGCCTTTTTTGTGCCTACAACCATCTGATCTGGTCTTGTTGACTGTCTGGACACTCCACGACCGGCCATTTTCACCAGGTCGCGAGGACCCCTTCGGGGTCCCTTTTCCAATATGGCCACCGGACCGCCTCTTGAGAAGCGCAAGACCAAGGCACCTCTCCGTGGTGGCCAAACCCAGACAAACATTATGGATCACTACTCGCAGGTCAAGGGGTCACCTGGCGCTGCGGGCCGCGCTTCGGATAATCCTAAGACCGTCTTTTCAGCGTCTTCGGAACCATCCTTACAAGACATCATGGGTGCCATTGCCAACATGCAGGCCTCTATGGGACATCAGTACGAGGCCCTAGCCTCTAAGATCGACACAGTGGCCGTTGACATTACGCTGATTAGAGCGGATCTTGCGAAGACCAATGAGAGGGTCGAGTCATTGGGCTTGAAGACTTCTAGTCTTACTGCGGATGTCACAGAAGCCCAGACTGAGATCGGCAATCTGCGTTCCTCGCATGACCTGATGGCTCGTCGTCTCAAGGACTACGAAAACAGGGCCCGTCACAACAACGTGCGCCTTATTGGTGTCCCGGAGAATCCCAAGATCCTGGGGGTTTACCTCTTGGTGGAGGACTTGATTACCAACTATCTTTCTCCCGCTGGACTCAGCAAGTTCTTTACGGTTGAGCGCGCCCATCGTGTCCCTGGCGGGAAGGCTAAGCTGGGTGCTCCCCCGAGGCCCATTATTGCCAGGTTGTTCCACTTTAGAGACCGGGATGCTGTTCTGCAGGCCTCACGGGACAAGGGCCCAGTGAATTTTGAAAATGCCTCCGTTTCTTTTTATCCTGACTTTTCACCGCTTGTCCAGAAACAAAGACTTGGATTTCAGGGAGTGAAGAAACGATTGCGGGACTTGGGTCTCAAGTACGCCATGTTGTTCCCTACCAGGCTTCGGATTGAATATCGGGAACGTGTATTCTTTTTTGATCGCCCCAAAAATGTCAGTGACTGGCTCGACTCTCTGCCTATAAGAGATGAACATACTGGGCACCCCGAAGGCGCCGACGGGGGTGTGGCGGAATGAGGATTTTACCTGTGGATCCTGGCGTCTGAACTTTTCTGCTGTTTCAGCTGAGTCTGGACTTGGGTCTTCTGTTAGGCCTAGATCAGCATGGGGGTGGCGGGGGGTGAATGGGGACTCTTCCTCCTTGTGGGTTCTTTGCGTAGCTTAGTTTAGTAATGGGGCGACTGGCACACTGCAAGTTGGGGTGGCTTATTAGTCGTACGCAGGGGTGCAGGGTGGGGGGAGTAACACGTTCAAGTTGGGGGGTGGTGGGGGGGTGTGTTTGTTTCTGTTTACTCACGAGGCATCATATTGTTTTTCTCATCTGCACTGATCATGGGGTTCTATGTGGGTCCTGCTCTGTTTACTTTTCGGGGATGGGGGGTGGCGAGTTGAGACTGTTATCCTGGAATGTCAATGGGTTAGGGGACAGAATTAAGCGGAGTATTGTTTTGCGATTCCTTAGGCGTCACTCTCCTGATATTGTCCTCCTACAGGAGACGCATTTAATAGGCAATGCATGTCAGGCAATGAATAGGCGCGGTTATCGGTTGGTGGCCCATGCGGGGTTTACTTCTGGGTCCAGGGGGGCTGGTATTCTCATTCGGTCCTCTCTCCCTTTTGCAGTTGACGAGGTGAAACTTGACGACAGGGGGCGCTATACGGTGCTCACTGGTAGGTGGGAGGGGAAGACATTATCCATACTTTCAGTTTATGTCCCCCCGGGTCTGCTGGCTTTAACCTACGCTGATCTGTGTAGAGTCCTTTTGGACCTTCCTGAGGACCTTCTTATTTTGGGTGGGGACTTGAATTCGGTTGTTTCTGGCTCCTCTGATCGTCACCCTCCCAGAGGTCTACCCAGGGCACAAATGTGGTTGAGTGATTTGCTAGAGACCTTTGGGCTTGTGGACGCCTGGAGACTACTACACCCTACACAGTTGCAGTACACCTTCCACTCTGGGGCACACGGCAGCCTTTCTCGATTGGACTATTTCTTAATGCCAGTGGTCCAATCCTCCTCCATCAGAGAAATCCGTCAGCTCCCTAGGGGTATTTCCGATCACTCCCCCTTATGGCTCCGGTATGAGGTCGGGGCAGGCGATGAGGGAAGAGTTGCTCCTATTAATCCATGGTTTTTTCACAACCCCAAGACCCGTTCGGAACTTGTAAAAGCTATTGAGCATTATTTCGACGACAATGTGGGGTCTGTTTCTTCTGCTGTTTCGCTATGGGAAGCATTTAAAACTGTTATACGTGGTCAGTCCCTGTCCTTGATTGTCGCTGCTAAGAAGGTCGCCAAAGTGGAGGTGGTGCGAGTGGAATGTGAGATAGCCGCTCTGGAGGACGATCTTCGGTTGGGCGTCTCCAGTATGAAGTTGCACTCCCTTGCTTTGAAACAAGCTGACTACAAGGCTCTGGTAACTGATGCTGCAAAAGTGATGTATAGGGAGCAGCAGGGACGACTGTATGATGTGGGAGACAAAGCGGGTAAATTGCTTGCGTGGTTGGACAAGAAAGAGAGGGTTAATCGTGTGGTCCCTGGGATTGAGCGGCTTGATGGAGAGTGTGTCACTGATCCAGCTGGGATCGTTCAGTGTTTTGCGGACCACTTTGAGACTGTATACACCTCTGTTTGTGATAGGGATGAAGAGGACTCCCGATTGTTGTTGCGGGACATTGCTTTGCCTCACCTCTCTGACACTGACAGAGACCTCATGGATGCTCCACTTGCAGTGGATGAAGTTGAAGAATCTACGCAGACTCCACGGAGTTCTCACGAGAGCCGGGACGCTTACTGAACCGGCCATTTTGGCTTCTCTTGACGCTACCATGGCCTTCGACACTATCGAATGGCCCTACCTTTGGGCGGCTCTCTCGAAATTCGGGTTTGGGCCGGGCTTCATAGCCTGGGTGAAACTTCTTTATGAGAGTCCCCTGGCCCAGGTAGTTGTTAATCGAAGAGTGTCTTGCGTTTTTACGCTTGGACGGGGTACCCGGCAGGGCTGTCCGCTGTCCCCTTTGCTTTTTGCTCTAGCTCTTGAACCTTTGGCGGAGTGGCTCAGTTGGGAACCTTCTATGCGGGGCATCCGATGGTCTCCTGATTTCGAGGATCGAGTCTCGCTATACGCGGACGACATCCTCCTATATCTCACTTCCCCTAAAAAGTCCCTGAATGTACTTTTGATGTTATGACCTCTTTCGGAAAGAACTCCGGTCTTGTTATTAATTGGGCTAAATCCTGCGTCTACGTTTTGGCGGGAGATCTCCTTCCACTGCCGCGTAGATTTCCGGTTCACGTGACGGAGACCGGTTTCAAGTACTTGGGGATTTATGTTTCCTTGGACCCCTCTAGGCGCTACGAGCTTAATTTATTACCCCTCCTTCAGCGGCTCATGCTCGATGTGGCTCGCTGGTGTAGGTTGCTGCTGTCGCCCCTCGGTAGAGCGGCGCTTTTCAAAATGATGTCTCTGCCTCGATTTTTGTACGCGCTTCAGAATTCCTTTGACCCGATTGCTTCGGGTTATTTTTGTGAAGTGGAGAGCCTACAGAGACAACTGGTCTGGGGCGGGCGTGCCCGTATTGCTCTTTCTAAACTCACACTTCCGTGGCATGATGGCGGTATAGCCCTTCCGGACATCAGACGTTATTACTGGGCATCCCAGTTAAGTGCGATTAATCATGCAACCTACGCAACAGGCCCTGCCCCGGCGTTCTCCATGGATAAATTTATTCTGCCAGGGGGGACCTTCAGCAGAGCGTTGAACTCTGGAGGATTCCGTGGAACATTGACCGGTCCCACTAAGATTGCAGTGAGAGTGTGGCGTGATGCGAATGCGGCCTTGGGTTGGTGTGGCAGGTTCACTCGGGCCACCCCTTTGTATGATTCGGAATGTTTGGGCCATTTGTGGAAAACGAAAGGCTTTGATGAATGGGATATGATTGGTATCAGCAGAGTGGGCGATCTGTGGTCGAAGGGTACTGTCAAGTCCTTTGACGTGCTGCAAGTGGAGCATGAGCTTGGTGACAATGAATTCTTTAGGTACGCCCAGATCCGTCATGCTCTGTTGTCTGTGTTTGCTGCGGGTGATGATATTCGTGAGTCTACCCCTCTGGAGGACCGCATTTTGGATGGTCATGTGCCCGACAGCACGATCTCATTGATTTATAAAAAACTCATCAATAGCAGAGCTGACTTGCTGGTTCGCCTCAGGGCCGCGTGGTGTGCGGACGGACTGGAATTGGATGATGAGGACTGGCAGTCTGCTTTGTCCTCGCACAGGGAGGTCGCCATTCCTGCTCATTTGAGATTCGTCCAGCTTAAGATACTTCACCGAGTGTATGTCACTGGGCCTTGTCTGGTTCGAATGGGTTTTTCCTTGGATGGGTTATGTAAGCGTGGCTGTGGGATGTCTGGTACCTTTCTCCACATATTGTGGGAATGTCCGGAGATGGTTAAGTTCTGGTCCCGAGTACATGATATCATGGAGAGTGTCACGGGTGTGTCCCTGCTGCCCGAGGCCAGGCGTTGTTTGTTGAATGTTTGGGAGCCTAATGACTACGGCTCAGCACAGATTGTATGGGCGACCCTTGGAAATATGGTCGCGAAAAGGGACATTGCCCAGCTCTGGGGTTCACATAGACCGCCCACCTTATCCAAGTGGAAAGAAAACATGGACTGGTGCATGTTCCGAGAGAAGACTGTGTACCTTTCCCGGGGATGGCCCAAGAAATGGGTTAGAATCTGGTCCCAATGCAACGCCTATCGTGGTAATATATGTACTCCCCCGCAGGATGTCATCATTGATGTGTCTTCGTCCCCCTAATTGACATTCACTCTTCATCTATTGTTAATGATTCCGATTGTTTCCTTGTCCGCCCCTATCCCCGTACTAGCCGATTGAAAGGTATCTATCTATCCTTTGAGCTCTGCCCGCACGGACCCATGATAATGTACTATTATGTTTTTGCCTTGTGAGGTTTGGTTTGTTTTCATGTATGTTTGTTTAATTTCAATAAAAACTTTTAACAAAAACAAAAAAAAAAACACTGCGCTTCATACGGATCACTGACAGAATATCGAGGAGCAAAATATCGACCTGCCAAAATATCGAGGACAAAATATTGAAAGCTAAAATATCGAATTCCTATCTACAAACAGGTAAGTACAAAATATCTAATCCAAAATATCTTTGTAAAAAATATAGTTAGTAAAAATATTGAATTTTTTTAAAAAGTCTTAAAAGTAATGTAAAATGAATGAATAATAATTATAATTAACTAAACCATACTTAAAAATACTTAATTAACCTTAAATTTAATAAATAATGACTGTAAGAAAAAAAATACAGTTTTATTTTTTAATACATTTATATATTAAAGTAATATTAATAAAAAAGATTCAATATTTTTAGCGTAGGATAGCAGGAGGGTAACATTTACTATTACCACGCCAGTGAGTGCAACAGTAGAGAAAACGTTGAATAGTGGGGGGTAAAAATTACTATTCCCACTCCAGTGAGTGCAACAGTATGGAAAGCGTTGGACAGCGTAGGGGTAAAAATGACTATACCCACTCCAGAGAGTGCAACAGTAGGGAAAGCATTGGATAGCGGGAGGGTAAAAATTACTATTCCCACTCCAGTGAGTGCAACAGTAGGTAAAGCGTTGGATAGCGTAGGAGTAAAAATTACTATTCCCACTCCAGAGAGTGCAACAGTAGGGAAAGCATTGGATACCGTAGGGTAATAATTACTATTCCCACTCCTGTAAATGCAACAGTAGGGAAAGCATTGGATAGCGTAGGGTAAAAATTACTATTCCCACTCCAGTGAGTGCAAAAGTAGGGATAGTAATGATTTAATATTTTAATAAAAATCGATTAATTATCAATACCAATAAAACATTAATTACAATTAATTATCAATTACATAATATTTAATTAATTATAAATACAAATAAATGTTACCTATTAAAAAATAAGTACCTATTAATAATTAACAACCAATTAATGTTTAGTACCAGAAATTACTAAATAATACACCAAAATACCAAATAATAAGTAATTAATAGTAAATTAATTATCAACACACAAAAATAATTTCAATAATTAATTAATTACAATTAAATTACTTCCCACCCTATTCCCCTTTAACACCAGAACCCACAACGAATAATAAATTAATACAATTAACATATATATCAATTAATCAATTACAAAAAATAATTATCAATATTAAAAATTAATCACCAATTAATAATTATTTAACAATAAATTAATTAGTAATACCAATAAATAAAAATAAATATGTACTTAATTATAATTAAATTACTTCCCACCTATAATCCCACAACCCGCTACAGAACTAAAAAGCAAAATTAAATAAAAAATGATTAATAATTCCTACAAATTAATATTTAATTTACTATAATTAAAATACTTCCCACCCTATTCCCCTATAAACCCACAACCCACTACAGAATTAAATTATGCAAAAATTAAATAACATAAAATTCTTGACTTTCAAAAAACACACATTACAAAAATAATATACACTTTTAACACAAATACTAACATAAAAAACACTCAATATTATTAAAAATTCGATAAATTTTAATGCCTATTTTATGTACTTCGATATTTTGACAGTAGATATTACTTACCTGAATTTCGATATTATTAACAACTATATTATGTCCATTTGATATTATGTCCATTCTATATTTTGGATTCAATATTATGTCCATTCTATATTTTTTTTCGATATTGTGTCTAGTTACCGCTTCATACATCGCCTGGTGAGCATATCATTATATGCAGATGACATGCTTTTATTTGTAAGAGAACCGCATGTTGGGATGGAGCCGATTTTTTGAGAATATATCAGATTTGGGCGATTCTCTGGTCTCAAAATTAGAGAGAGGAGTCCTATTCACCAAAGGGACAGGACACAGGAAATAGACACTTCTGTCAAAAACAAGATCCCTTTGGGCTCTTTTTTGAAAGCATTCGAACACACCTTGCAACCATCCACTCACGGACTAATCACCAGTACCAAATAGAAACCAAAAAAATTATATAAATTCTAAAATATACTTTTATTGTTAGGATCCTTGTAGATTCAAAATATATGCCAGAGATCAAAAAACATATGTATCCTCAATACACATATTTTAAAAACATGTCATACATAGACAACTGGGAGAATATATCCAGCAATAAAAACATCAACAACCTGATATTTTCAGTGAGCACCACAAGTACATAAAAATAGATAGCCCTGGTTTAATGCTTTATAGGGATCTTTTGCTCTTTAACTGGACCAGGTGTTGCTTGAGTGCATTCTTAACACAGAGCGACGCGTTTCGGTGGTCTGGAATGATGCACCACCTTCTTCAGGCTAAAAAATACTATTCAGTTTCTCCCAAAACAATTATCTAAAAAAATTGATATAAAAATAATATATGTAAAAACATATTACATGTTATTCGGTACTCATTATGTTACATTTCATTTTATAATTTCATCATTATCTAAAAGTAAACCTCAAAAACAAATTATTAAACATGATGCAAAACATTTATATTACAATCTTGGTACCATCCATGATGATTCACCTATTCCTGCCGAACAGGCCAATTCATACCTCATCCATCATCAAACATACTATTGTTCACATGAGCTCAAGGGTATTACCCACAAGAGAAATCATATGCATGAGGGGATCCATCTCTTCCCCAATGGCGGCTTCCTGCTCAGGGTGACCACACCGTTAAAGCTGAAAGTAGGGGCGTACACGTCTTCCCTATAGATAAATTGGTCTAAATCAGTAGTGGTGCCTCTCACTGAGAATACCACTCCGTAATCACTGGAGTTTCCCCTAGTGTGGTCGGTGGAGCCTGTTAAATACCTAGGGGTGAGGGTACATCCCGATCCCGAGACAGTCTTGTGTGAAAACTATGGAACAGCCTGAACACATTTAGAGCAACGAGTGGATAAATGGATTAGGCTGCCGATGTCGCTAGCGGACCGAATGGCACTAATAAAAATGGTTGTGCTACCTACGTTTCTATATCTTTTTAGCAATATTCCAATACAGCTGTCTACTACGTTTTTTTTAAACAGTCCAATCGCTACTCAGTAGATTGATCTGGGGTGGTAAGCAGGCTCGAGTGTGTTTGGCGATACTTGCATTGGATTATAAACAGGGGGACTTTAGTGTACCTGATTTATATTTACATTATTTATGTGCCCAAGCGCAGTATGCTCATTATTGGTATAACACTCATGATTTTATTCCGAACGTAGCCGTGGAGGACGGTGATGCCCATTCCATTCCTCTATATGCCATATTGACTCATACATGCAGAGGTACACCCAAGGTAGAAATAAATTCCATTGACTCCACAATCGCAGCCTGGCAGGCCCTCGGCCGTAGAGCAAAAAAGTTACTGATATACTCTCCACATTTACCTCTTGCATATCACGAGGCAGCATCTGTTACGCAGGAATCGGGCACTATGCGACAGCTGACAGTACCAGGGATTGACAAAATCTACGACGTCATCTCAGACGGGACTTCTCTGATGAGGGAAGATCTCTCCTACGTGCAAAATCAAACACCATGATTTATTTTCACCCTACATAGGTTGAACAAAGCACTCCAAGCACATTATCCTACATTCCCTTATGAACCCCCTATATTACAATCTCTGCATACATTACTCATCAGTCCCACGAGACACAAACTGATAATTAAATTGTATAAAGCATCAAGGGACGAAACTCCACTACTACACAATAGGGCTATGAAAAAGTGGAACATGAAATTAGATCCACAACTCACAAAAAAAGACTGGGAGTACTTCTGTCAAATAACTACTGCAATTACGCCCAATGGGAACCTACGGATAATTCATTTCAAATACCTACACCAGGTTTATCATACACCATACAGACTATTCAAATAGGGCTTAAGAGAAAATGATAACTGCAAAAGATGTGGGAAGGCAGGTGCGGACTTCTGACACTTAGCGTAAGAATGTGATAGGGTGATGTCGTACTGGGTGGTGGTCATCAAGACATTGCAAGAAATAACTAATCTTGAGCTTCAATGCACTCCCCGATATGCATACTACATTTGGTAGCATTCCTGAAAGGAAAGCTAAGCAAACTAATAAAAATAGCATTGATACTGGCAAAAGAAGGGTGGCACTGACCTGGGAAAGTAAGTTGAACCCCTCCTCTGATATGGGTCAAAGATATGGTTTACTGTTGTGACACTTTAGCACTATATGCGGAAGAACTCCCCACTACTTCCAGGCCCATTGATTTCTGGGAACCACTACTGCAATATTTGCACAAGCAGAAGCAAAACACACCAACTGGGCTTGCACAATGGGTTCCAAGTTATAGGACTGTCTGATGTGTATCCATGTACTGCATTATAAGTCCGAACTAGCAGCAAATGTATGTACTCTGCTCAGTATAGCCACGGATTGTTAGCATGTTTTATACGAAAACTGATAAGCTCGCCTGTTTCTTTGATTTGTTCACATTTTACAATGTATGTAATTTGTATACCTCTCAATAAAATCTTTTTGAAACAAACAGCTCTGAATATGCATAATTTTTATGACACACCTTTGGTTTATATTATCATTTTCTGCATTATGATAATCATTTTTGCGTGAATAGATTGGCAGGATTTAATCTAAAATGCTGACCGTTTCAACTACGGGGCTGATTAGGATGTTGATCGTGGTTTCTTCCAACTAAAATCCCTGCGGTTTCGAGACCGACCAATCTCAGATTGGCGGTCTGAAACAACAATTAAGATGCGACCACAATTGCTCCGGTCGCAGACTCCAATTTCCCTATATGAGCTTGTGCGGCGGTCTGAAACCAGCCGCAGCACACGCTCCGATAGAGAAATGGGAGACACTTTAAATCGTGGTACCTGCCAAACGGTGCAGGGATTTAACTTGGGGAACAATAGGTGCCTCCTCTGCCCCAACAGGAAGCCACGGAGAGAGAGGGGTATTGCTAGGGCCACACAAAGTTGCTTTCTGACAGGTGTTCCATGTCAGAAAGCCCAACATAGAAAGTCTGTTGGATATGTACATCATAATCCCGATGACGGGAACACCGTCCGTAAGGGATTATGTTTCGGTTCAGACTGGCCGACGGGCTCCTTGTGCCCGTCCGAAGCCAGTTGGAATGACTGGCTGCTTTCAAATCCGATTGCCGTCATTCTATTACGTCTGTTGGATTTGAAACTTGGAGGTTTTCTGACCGACATCCAAATTAGGGCATATGTGTTCCATTTTTGTTGTTCATTGGTAACAACAATAAGATTACTTTATAAAAGTCAAGCACAGAAAGTGAAGACCAGAGAGAACTCTTCATTCCAGGTGATACTGACAGAGGTCGTACAGAATTGAAGACCAGAGAGAACTCTTCATTCCAGGTGACACTGATAGAGGCCGTACAGAATTTTATCTGCTGATGCTCCTAAGGAAGGCTATCAGACTTATCACTGCACCTAGCCTCATGAGACAAGAATAACAGATCCTGCTATTTCATTTAACATAGAACTCCATTTTTAAACAGATATAATGTCTCTGGAACTCAAAATAGGTTTTATTTTCTGCTTTTCTAAATTCATAACTAGATGCTTAAATAAAACATAGCACATTTTAAATGAGGGTGTCTATGTATTCCGTTTGCTAAAATTGATTTCTAAATTCTAGATTATTGCTTAGAAGTAGTGGTATGAGGGTAGGGTTGCTGTAGATCAATAAAAGCAAACATGTTGGAGTGGCACTTATTATTTACACTCTTTCTAGTTTTTGCTGCTTCCATATTATTTGTCTTCATTGTGGGTACTATTCATATTGTGTGCACTTGACTAAGATTTTGATTTTAAAATAAATATTTAAAATTAATCATTTGTATTCTAGTGTATTATACGTTAATGAAAACGACTTTGGGGTTTCACTGATTGACCCTGTTACATCTCATGTAATATTGATCATTACCTGGAAAACATTTTGCTAACATATTGCTTAGTGGGACAAGGAATGGTTGCAGCACAATGGATTTTCTGATTCTGGTTGACACGTTGACTAAGTCCTTAGTGCCAGTTTGTATATAAATCTGACCATTGTGTCTCTAGAAAAATCAAGAAAACTTCTTAGTATGACTAAGGATACCTCCATGTATATAAATATGAACATAACCAATCAGAATATCTAGTTTGCATGAAGATGGAAAGCAGTGGGTACATTACATAAACAGAAAGCCATAACTAGATGCGTATATAAAACATAGCACATTTAAAATGAGGGTGTCTATGTATTCCGTTTGCTAAAATTGATGATACTATTTTAGTAGTTAGGGATTACATAGATTTTTCATGTAGTAAACTAAGATCTAGGTTTATTGTAGAAGAGCGTTCAAATGTCTGTAAAAAAACACCCCAGAAGGAGCGGCATGCTCTCTGCTCAGTCCATTTTGTCTCATTGCCAACTCAGGGAAACAATGACTCTCCAACATTCTATGATCTCTTACACTGATAAAGGTAGAAGGATTGACTGTTCGAATGTACATATGACCACAAAGCAGCTAGCTACACTAGCACCTTGAGACCCTTACGGGTGATTTGCTGTGCTTATAAATCCTTGGTTGTTCGCAGAAAAAATATTAGACACACACAAGAGGGGCTGCTCCTTTGTTCTTACAGACAGGTCGCATTTGGGTACAGAAATGGGAAAGCAGTTGCCAAACAGTTTTTTCCATGGGTTTGTAGCCCCATTTAGCCATACTTGTGTGGTGGGCTAGGGAGCTCCACACACCTAGAGAAGGGTTCTGCCATCTAGGGAGTGGGCAAATAGTGCATTCTGGGCTCGCTAGATGCCACAGTTCACAGAAAGTCATCACTAAGGGGAAAGGGACCTGGTTGCCCATTCGCTAGTAGTCGCCACATCCCCTGAGGCAACAGGCTGGACATAAAAGTGGCACACCTAGCACTCCGACCTCAGATCACATCTGTACAGATGGGTAAAATGGAGAAGGACTGCCCTGCACTTCCCTGGACCCAGCAAAAAAAGGCCCTACCACAACTGAACTGCATCTGCTGCTCTTTGGGCTAGCAAAGAGAGGAATGTGTCTGTGGTGCCTTACTTGAGGAAATAAAAAAACAATACAGGAGGTAACACTTAAACCCAGTCGAGACCTAGGTAGTTATATGTAACAATACAACAATGACTCAACCGGTGATCATTTAGTACACAAATACATAAAGAGAACAATTCAATTGTAGCGAACAGGAAAGAAAGGGAGACCACAATAATTGAGAACAAACTTCTTTAAGCGTTTGATCTGTATTTAGATAGTAGAAGGGATATAAGCACTAAAATATGTTGTATGCAAGTGTAACCCAAGTAATTGGTGTACACCAATGTGCTTGTGTAGAAGGTGAACGGCACAAGTAACAAGTGAAAAAAGTGAAACAACAGCGAAAAGGTGCAACAATTAGTAACTTGGAGGAATGGTAGTAACACATTATATAGATAACACTCAAAAGGTTTTAACTGTTTTAAGAGACCAACAACGTGTGCCGGAGGATGCATTGAGTGGTTGGTGGCGTTTCGACCTGTACAATTTCAAGTCGTCATCATCGCTGCTGCACGGACTAGGACTGTTGCATCACCCCCATTGTGCCGATCGTCAGTAATGCATTGCTTCAGCTGTGGCCCACATCGATGATGTTGACATAGCCAGGATCAAGGTACTTTTGTTCAGCAAGACTCGCCAGTCCCTGTATCAGGCCCGCGCTCCATGGTGGTCAGCCTGAACTTTTAACTTTGACCCATTCCAGCCAACCAGATATTCCAAGTAAGTAATTTTTGCTTCAAAGCACTATTTTCCAGTGTATTCTTTAAAAATTCATATCTCATGTTATAAGTTTTACATTTTTGTCATTTTGGTCTTGTTTCATTTATTACATTAAGTTCTATTGTTCTAACCTCATTTAGAATCTATTTTCGGGTGTTTCCACAGTTTTAATGTTGGGAGTGTTGCACAAATAATTTACACATTGCCTCTAAGTTAAGCCTGATTGCTCCGTGCCAAGCTACCAAAGGGTGAACACAGACTAATTTAAGGTTTGCCTGCTTCTGACCCTGACTTGGATTGTGGATGCTGCTTGACTAGGACTCATATGCCAGCCAAACTACAACCCAATTTCTAACATTTCTTATTCCGCTGTATTGGTATTTCTTAATGAGTTACACTTGATCCTTCGATAAAGTCTGATTACTCAGAGCCACAGCTGTCCAGGGTTGAGCTAAAGTTGTTCAAACAAAATTGACAGGGCCAAATACAGGCACTAAGTTTATTTCACAGTGAGGTCTCACAAACAAACACAATAATAAACCACTTTCTCTCAGTAAGCTCTGCAAGAATTATGCACCTATTCCACTAGTTACGTAACAATAATAAAATACTTGCTAAGATTATTGCTCTTTGTCTTGATCCCTGTTTGCCAAACTTACTAGGGAAATAATAATCTGGTTTTGTGAAAGGTATACCTATTTCAGACAATACTAGACTTTTCTAAAATATTTTAAGTACATAACAAATGTATAGATATGCATTAACAGCAACATCACTTGATGCTTGAAAAGCACTTGATTGCATAGACTCTAACTATATATTTTAGACTCTTAACTGGTTTGCTCCTCAATTTATTAGTTTAATTTCACTTCTCTACTCATCTCCCAAGGCATTTACTTTTATTAATATCTTAACATGCTCACCCTTTCAACTACACAGAGGAGTCATGCGGGGCTGTCCATCTATACCCTCAACTCTTAATTCTTGCATTAGAAACTATTATCTCAAGAAGACATAATACAATGATTTCAGTATGGTGTAAGTAAATTAAGACTTCTGCATACAAAAATGAAATAATGTTATTTCTTTCAAATACTGAATCATCCTTACCTGCTTTTTTGGAGGAGGTTAACAATTTTGCAATGGTTCCTGGTTATAGATTAGTTCCAGATAACTATGAAATTATTCTACTTAAATATATCGTGATTAAAGCATGATTCAGGACATCGAATTTTACATGGAATCCAAATATAATCAAATAGTTAGGCCTGTGGTTTACCAATTCTATTAAAGAATCTGTTAACTTGAATATTAGTAAAACTCTAAAAAAATTATCATACTTGCTTTCCAAATGGAATCCTTTGGTTTGTAATGGTGGTGTCGCCTTGACTCCAGTAAAATGATGTTAGTTGCCTTCGTTCTTAATATTCTTTTCACAATTCTTATTAATATTTAATTTCACTTTTACGAAATATACATTCTATATTGCCATTTGTCTCATGGAAAGAATAATTCCGTACATGGTACTACTTAAACTAAAATGCAATACGCAAGACAAAAGGGTCAATTTTCCAGCTATTCAATGCTATCATAATGCTTTCATTTTTAAGCAAAACTCACAATGGTTGTTAGAGGGCACTATTAATACTCCTCTCTAGGTATATTTGGAAAAATATTTTATTTTTCCTTAAAAATAATGTTTATCTGTTACACAAAAACTGAGATCCATGTCTCTTCCAATATTTGAAAAATGTCTAGGCGGCATATTATCAACAACTAGTGATATTTATCGCTAAATAAGCTTAGCGTAATTTTTTCTATTGCCGTGTATCACCGGATTTTATCGCAGAGATAACGTGCTATTAGCAACGTTTATCTCAAATGCGATAAAATATCAGGCGATAGCGGCTTAATGCGTGAATATCGCTGGATATCCAGTGATATTCAGGCATTAACGCCAATAGGGTCCTAACCTGAATATCCAACTCCCATTGGCTATACAGGTTAAGAAGTGGTCTGAGCAGGCGTTAGTTTGTAGCGATATTCGGGCTTAGCGATACATTTTTTATCGCTTCGCCTGCGTTGATAATAGGCGATAGCGATGTTGGCGACTGCTTTCAGTCGCTAACATGTTGGGTACGCCGACTTTGCATGTCATTAGCGATAAATATCGTTGACATGCAAAGCGGGCCCCAAACCGCTCGCTATCGCCTACAAACTGTTGCTAACTGCTGTTGTTGGCAGCTTGCTAATAGGACGATAAAATGATTGCCGCTTTAGCGGGAAAAAGTCCTGCTAACGCGGCGATAAGGCCCTTGATAATATGCCCCTAGATTACTAAGACTTTTATGTGTTTTCTCACCTTGGAGAAAAGGAGCAATTTCTTCCCTCACTGTTAATGGTATAATAATCTCATTAAATTAAATAATAAAACTTTGTATTATACTCATGAAGGAAAAAGAGTGTATTGTGGTTAAATCTACGCATGCCTCATCACTTTACTTTCAGGAAGCATAATGTCTGTTTAAGTTACCTACATTGCATAATCGAAAAAATCTTGAATCCTTAATTGAAACCATTTTCCAAACAATCCAACAGTATCACCGACACACACAGTGGGATATTCTCAAGAACGTGTGATAACCATCGCAAAAGTAACTTAGCGCAACTTGCAACATCACAGTTTACAGCAAGAAAATTACACCGTGTTAACTAAGTATTTACAACACGTAGGCACCATGCGATAGCCCCCTGACAATGCCTCAAATGTCCACGATAAAGTCAACGCGACGCTTGTGAAACACGAATGCAAATAATGTTGCGATGAGGCCAATCGCAATACAAAAATCAGCGAAAACCAGCGACAGGCTTGCAAATCCCACGTGTCTAGTGGGAAAATGCACTATAGAAGCAACCACAAAACACACCAAAAACAATTCAAAGTGTGTAGCAACATGAATGCACCCTCACCGAGTGCAGAGGTAAACGCAAATCCTACAAGCCCCACAGACCACCAGCAAGGAACAACGGGGTCGGGGAAGGCCTAGGAGAAGAGGGATAGGAAGATGGGGTGCAGTCCGCAGGCAAACCAGATCAGCATCGCAGAGGTGACAGAACACTGCCATCAACTGACCCACAATATGACTACCATGAATGCAGTCGGAGTATAGAGGAGGTCAATGGAGGAGGCCAAGAGGCGCTGGCATGATGTGAAAATCTAAACCAGGCACAAAGCCGCTGCCAAGAGGAAGGCAGCAACAGCGGCAGGAGGTGGGAGTCCAGTGCCACAGGAGGAGCTGGAGGAAACGGAGGCCACAGTCATCAGTGAGGAGATGGTGTAAGGAGTCGGGAGTCCGCACACAGCACAAGAGGACCTGCCACAACATTAATAGGGTGAGTAACGACCAGAGGCTGGGGAGCAGGGGGACATGGGCACAATGGCACACATGCACAATGATGTGTAGCACACTGCACACCCACAATGACCCTGGATCATGTCCCTGATCCCAGTGGCACACTGAAGCACACACACATGGCAATAACAGCACATCCACATTGACGACAATGTGGTACAATGTGCAACCCCGAAACTGCAGAACAGAGGACCCAACTGACTCCATACATGTGCAGAAACAGGCCAACTGCATCTGACAGAGCTGGAAACTGTGGGATGGAAATGTACGCGTACAACCTCACATCTGTGATGTAGTCCAAATGTCCACTGTCCCACATATAAATCCAGCACCTTCCAAACATTCACAATGTACATTGTCATACAGTCTGCATGTAAACAAGAAGAATGCACCAACATACATTGCAACGCAATGTCAACATGCATCTCTCCTTCACATTGCAGAGGGACACACAACACCTCCAGCAGAGCAGAGCAGACTACTCATTTGTGATGCTAGAGAGGACCACCACACCTCCGACACCGACGCCCTACAACAGCCCATGGACATCGCACGCAACCCACCACCAGGACCAGGGCAGCCATGCTACATAGAGGAGAACACAGCCCCTGCAACGGACCACAAAGCAGGAAGCACCCGCAAGCACTGCCGGCTCCGAACACTTCACCAACCCACATATGGCATCCCAATGCCAGGTGTCAGAATGCCAAAAAGAGGTGGCCGAACAGGTGCGGGTGGTGTCCGAAACCATGGAAGATGAACTAGATCACATACGTGGGTGTCTCATTCCCTTCATGTACCACCTACACCCCACAAAGGAGACCCACATTGCCACAGAGACACATGCATATGCACATTTCCAGTACAGAACCACGCCCAGAGGCACGCAATTACCAGTCACACACTCGTGCTGGACCTGCATATGACAGCCCAGTCCACTCCTCTTACGTATCGAGTGGGTGACGACACAGCTACATATCCAAGCTCTAACCCGCTGCCTGCATTGACATGCCTGTGTCCGCTGTACACAGCACAATGTAATGTCGTAGAGCCCAGGGCCCTAATGCATAAAACATGACCGCAGGGACACACGCAGGTAGTATGTGGAACTGGCTATGGACACGTGCACCCAGCCCCTTTATTGGCAGGGCCACATGTACAGTGACGTCTGTGCTGGATTTGTGTGGGTTGAGTGTAAGCCAGCCCGCACGGAGTGGTTGGTGCTGGCAACAACTTGAACAGTGAACACCTAGGTGTGAGCAACTCCGTTAGTCTGCCAGTACCACTGTTTCGACTCTGGCAGATGGCGGTTGGAGGTGGTCCTGGCGATGGTGGTGTGTGCCTCCTGCAGTGATGCAACATCCGGGCCGGTCAGGACTCGATTGGATGTGTGAGCCCTGGTGGCCCACAGTTGAGGCCGGAGGCAGCGGACAGCACAGGGCCACAGACACATGGTGTTGACGACCCCAAGGCCATCGTCTCAGAGGCCATCCAATATTCAATCAGACAGGGTCCCTGACTTGAGCTGCACAGAGTCAGTGGCCCCGGATGCACAGCGGCTGGCACAGGCACACCGCCACAGGACGGTGACTTGCATTCCAATGAGGTAGGACCACACAGACTGAGCGGGTCCTCGATGATGTCCAAGGGGACTGTGGCGGAGGGTCACGGGGGACAGTGGAAGGTGTCCTCCAGAGTATGATGCAGAGGGGAGTAGCCGTCCGGAAGCAGCAAATGGAGGAGTGAAATGCTACAGCCTCATTTCCACCACCAATTTGGGTGAGGATGAAGCCAACCCCCTAGTCATAGACTCGGACACCACCAACGTTCTACCACAGAGAGTCCATGAATGTCGGGGAATAGACTTAGTGGCACCGGGGCTGAGAGGGGATGCAGTCTGCGATGAAGGCGGTACAATGATATGAACTCTGCCATTGCTAAATCAAGACTCAGTCCCAACTGTGTGACCTACTCGACCGCAGTGTAGGCCAAAGGCAGTGGTCAGCAGTGGCCCACAGCCACATGTATTTGGCTCATGATGCACAGAGTTAATGACACCAGGGCAGTTGTCGGTAGTGTTCGATCACCTCCGTAAATATGATCCTTATTTCCTCCTGACTGCAACGCGTCATCCTCTTACAGCTCTCCTTGCATGCAATGATATGTACTCTGCGTTTGAAAAATCGATTTTTCAATTGTGTGACCTACTTGAGCGCAGCGTAGGCCGAGGGCAGTAGTCCACGTGGGCCCACACACACGTGTGGTTGTGATGCTATGCACAGACTTGGTGGCACCACATCGAAGGGAGTATAGTGATATGAACTCAGCCATAATTAATGTTCTCTGCCATGGTGTAATCAAGACTCAGTTCCAAATGTGTGACCTACTTGTCCGCTGTGTCTGCCAGTAGAGTACGTCAATGAGAAAGGAGTACTGGGGGCCTGTGTTGTGGAGGCCATGATGTTCTGGATGCGGATGCCAAGGTTGCGGGCCTCGGGCTTGGAGCTTGCACGGGCACGTGGTGGGCCCTCTTCGACACACGCCAGTGATGGCAGCTGGGCATTGCGGCCTGGGTGCGCAGGGGCGATCATGACTGGTTCGGGGACCATCGGCCCGGGGTGCAGCAGGTGCACATGCTCGCAGGCAACACCGCTTGCGGCGACTGCGTCGGCCTCTTGGCGGGGTGGGCGGAGCCGCCCTGGCAAAGAAGTTGCGCATTCCAGAATAGAACCACACCCAGAGCTACGTGCCTTTTATACACACCCCTCGCTGGCCTGGCATACGCGGGGACGGACCACTCCGCTTACGCTTACAGGGGTCGTAACAAGCTACATTTCCGCGATCTTCCACACTGGCTAGGGTGGCATGGTTGCGTCCACTGTCCACTATGCTCCAAACCCCAGTGGTGTATGTTGACATGGATATGTGTGTGGTCTGCATACTTCATTCTGGTTCTCACATCCTCGCCACACTTGGCATTGTGTACAATCTCATTCATCAGTCACTTGCCTTCTTCGCACATGCCTGGTCCCCACCTCTTCCCACATTCTGCTATTGTGTGGATGATGTGCCATGCCTTTGATGGCTTATGTGCATGGCTGGCCCAGGTTCCCACAGTAAGTTGTGCTGTCGTGTCTGGTGGGTGGGCATGCTGTATGTGAGTTTGTGAAGTGTGCATTCACAGAGTTGTGAGTTGCATGAATGTGGAGTTGATGTGTGTGTTGTGTTCATTTGGTACTTGCCAATGAGCAGTGCATTTCCATAGGTGCCATCCTGGTTGATGATGGACTGTCGGAAGATGTAGGGATCATGCACACTGCCTGGGTGGTTGGTGTCGACATTGTTGGAGATTCCCTGGTGGTCCACTATTGCCTGCACATTGATGGAATGTGTGTGCTTTCTGTTGTGGTTATTGTGTGCAGTGTTGCCAAGAGGCACAAGTAAGACATGTGTTCAGTCAATTGCCCCCTGACACGTGCGGGAAGCCAGTTGTGACATAGAAGCCTTGCTTGATCTCCAGATGTTCCTGCGCAGTGTGGGGGAAGTATAGATAGTTGTGTACCAAGCTGATGGTTTAATCCGTGACCTTTGTGAGGAACTTGGATTGGGCTGGCTGTGAGGCTCCTCTGACTCTGTTGGTTGTTGGGTGGGAGGTACCAGAGGCCAACAGATGCAGCACACCCGGCAGCTTTGTCTGAGGTGGGATGTTGGATGTCCGCTGTGTTGGTACCGTCAGCCTGTGGGCATGATGTTCAGGATGTGGAGGATGGTTGTCCCTTTGAGCCTGTAGTGGGCAATGACATTCTCTGGTGTTGGGTCTGTGAGGTTGGTGCGTTTTCTGAGGGTTGCTGTCTTTGTCTGCACTGCCTCAGTGTTGATCCGGGGGTGAGGTCCTGGTGGGGTGGCGGGGGTGTTGTGGCCCTGTTGGGGCTTCGAGCTGCATGAGTGTTGGCTCCATGACAGCTGCTGTTCTTCTGGTGTGGTTCTGGGCTGGGCTCCCTTTTGTGGTGCAGGCTGCCATCCGACTTTACACCAGGTTAGAGCAGGTGTTAATTTCCTGTTGCTAATGCCTTATTGCATTTTTCGCGTTCTTATCGCCTATCTGGCTGGTCGTTGAGAATGTTGCGGAGTGGTGTTGTCGCGGCTTTTGTCAAGGGAACTCCTACTCTGCATCTCATTAGCGATAGTTGTGGGGTTCATCTGTGGCGATGTTTTTTGCAGCTGCTATCACAAGTAAACTGATGATATGGGCTGTTAGCACCAGCTTGAGAATGGGGCAATGAATTTATCGCCACTTTGGCTGCAATAAAGTGCTGTTAACTTGGCAATAATTCATTGAGAATATGCCCCATGATTTTTCCTAGTTACAAATCATATTATCATCTCCAAAAGCGTCTAACATTTGCAAAGCTTAAATGCATGTTCTAGACATAAAACAGTCATCGAATCACAATGGGAATTGACTTAAATGTCTCATGGCAGATCAATTTCTGCCATGAGACATTTATGTCTCATAAACAAAATGAACCCCAGTGTTCAACCTACTTGTTGGTCTTGCAATCATTTTTCGGATTTCAATCATGTTTTATTTACTTGTCCATATACTCATGAGTTTAGGTTAAAAGTTTGGAAGTAAACAAATTATATTTGTTGTGCTAATTGGCACAGATGTAGAAAGTACAGAAATAGGGAAGTTGCACAATTGGCCAGTGCACAATTCTGCATACCAAAGTTTCCTTGTTTAACACAGGCATTTTGGTTTTGCTAATATTTGTTCTAGATGTTACTTAGTTGGCATTATTACAAGTACCCCTTTAGGTGGTATTGAAAACTCTGCCCATTTAAGAGACATGGAATGCAATACCCTACAGCCCTCGACATTGTTAGGGGGAGTCACATTGCAGATTATGAACACTTGTCCAAACGTCTCCCTGAGTTGAGAAGTGAGGAGTTGACAAGCAGCCATGATAAGTTATTAGGTAAAATAAGATAAGTGTTGGGTAACGTTAGAAGGAAAGGGAAGTCCCTCTCAAAGCCTGATGATTGGTATAATGGTGATTGTAGAAAGGCTAAAGGTGAGCTCCTTATCACTATCAAAACTAGGGGCCAGTTGTAGGTAATTCTATTTTACCACTTCTTAAATACCGAATTTTACCGATTCGGTATTTAAGAAGTGGTAAAATAGAGGGGGGGGGGATGTAGGTAACACAGACTCGTTAAATACCGAATCGTTAAGATTCGGTATTTACCGATTCTGTAAATACCGATTCGGTAATGCCCATTGATTCCTATGGGCATTGAAGCCCATACGAATCAATGGGCATTTACCGAATCGGTATTTACCGATTCGGTAAATACCGATTCCAGCAAGGGTGCAGGGGGTGTCACTTTGACACCCTCTAGCACCCCAAAGACGGGCATGTGTGCCATGTGGCACACAGACATGCCCTGAGGGCATGTCTGTCTGTCACATGGCTAGGTGTGCATGCACACATGTGCATGCACACCTGGATTCGGTATTTTACCACCCAATTGGATTGGGTGGTAAAATACCGAATCTGTAAGGCCTGTGGGACGCAGAAGAGTCCCACCTACATCTGGGATTTACCGAATCGGTAAAAATGCTGATTCGGTATTTTACAGAATCGGTAAATTTACCGATTCGGTAAATTTACCGAATCTGTAAAATGATGCCCCTACATCCCAAACACCCATTTACCGGTCGGTAACAGCCGAAATCGGCCATTACCGGTCGGTAAATGGCCTCCTACATCTGGCCCTAGATCTCAAGTAGTCCCACCATCGAAAAGTGCTCACAAATTCAAATAGGGAGTGGGGCAATTCGTTTTGGATGAACGTGCATGAATTCCTGGTTAATAACAATACCAAGGCATTTTGGAGATCAACTGTTGTGGCCACAATTGGACAAGAGCTAATGCTTGATTTTTGTATCCAACCAAATGAGTGGGTAATGCACTTTAGCCAGTTTTCCTTAGACAAGCTTAGGAATGTGAATGCAAGTGGTGTATTAATAGATAGCGGTGTTGCCACTGAGTCTAATAGTATGACATTTTCGCTCAGGGAAACTATAAAGGCAATTCGTTCTTCTGTCCCAGGCCTTGCCCCAGGCCCTGAGAGAATACCCAGTGATCTGTATGGAGAAAACCCAGAAATATGAAGGCCATATATAAATCTGCTGTCTAACAGTATTCTAGCTTGCACCACCATCCTACCACTCTTGGAAGCTAGCCGAAATTGTTACCATATTTAAGAAGGGTGATTGTGCACTACCAGGCCACTACATACCTTTCAGTCTGATAGGCTCCCTTCAAAAACATGTTTTGTAAACAGGTGCTTGAATATCTTCAGGACTGGATTTGCAAAGAAAATAATATATCAGATTGGCAGGCAGGTTTTAGATCAAACGTGAGCACGATAGATCAGATTTTTTGGTTTGTTTGTATTTATTGGCAGTAAGTGATTATCATCAAGGGTAAACTATATGTTGCCTTTGTTGATCTCCAATCAGCTTTTGATATGGTTCAGAGAGATAAGTTATGGGGAGTTCTAGACACTTTGACTCAAGTTAAGTGGGGGGAGGATGAGGCACTGACGGAATTAATCCACATTGACAAAGGGGTAAGACAGGGGTATGTATTAGCGTCCACGCTGTTCACTCTATATATAAATGGTGTCAATGAGTGTTTGAACAAGGATGGGTGTGATACACTGATAATAGGAGGGCGGAGGGCCCCTGCACTCCTCTTTACAGATGACACACTGCTGATTTCAAATTTGCCCAAGGGGCTGTAGCAGTTGCTGAATGATTGTCAGGCGTTTTGTCTGGAGCGTGGCTTCACAGCTCCAAGACCTAATGCATAATCTTTTCCTCTTCATCAACAACTCTGTGCAGGAGACAGATGTTTGTGGGTGATATCCCTCTAGAAACGGGCCTAAGTTTGACTATAAAGGTATGAAACTCACAAGAAATCTATGTTGGTCTCCACAAGTGGAAAGGGCACCGCTGTCCCTGGTACAACAGACGGAAAATATAGCAAAAATGCACAGAAAAACCATATCCAGAAGGGTGGCTCTCACGTTAGAAATGTATAATGTTAAGGCTTTAGCGGCAGTCTTATATGGTGCGGAGTTATGGGGCTTCACAAAACTTAGTAAAGATCTATGAAATTTATTTTCAGTCACTAATAAATGACTAAGTCTTCCAATGAGTACTCCATTGACTCCCCTTTAACTAGATTTGCGCAGAAAAAATTACCCATAAAATGTACCTTAGATTGCTTATATTTTGGCACCAATTATGGTCCCCAACAGCCCTAGAGTATTATAGGGTTGAACTCCGTGACCTAATGTTGCCAAAATGTGTAAGCAAGATTTTGTGGCTCCGCATCATAAAGGCTCTTTTACAGAGGCTAAGCGTTGACACAGGTTGGGACTTTCCAGAGACTTTGGGCCAAATCCAAAAGCCAAGCCTCAAAGCTGTTTATTGGGGTAGTGTTGCGTCAGACAATATTCAAAATTGCAAAGGATCGCTGCTGCTTTTATTGATTTTAAACCGGCCCCGTTGTATGAGAGTACCATTGATTAAATTGTTCCCCCACTAGCAAATAAGTGGTACTTACAGTTCAGAAATGGATGTCTACCTGTAAATACTTTAAAAAGGAAGTGGTATAAAGAAATGGATAAGGTGGATGAATATTGTACCTGTTGTCAAATAGGGCCTGAGTCACTCAAGCATATTGTATTTTTTTTTGTCCTTAGTATAGATAGTCCCAAACTAAATCCCACTTTGTAGGGATCTGGGATAAAGGAAGCACCAGGAGGTGTTCCGAATACTGCAGACAGACTTAAATCATATTGTATTATATTTGGCCAAATTCCTAATGGCAATGTGGATCAGAGGTGCCAAGTGTTCACTTGGTAGTCTTTAAAAGCCACTCTTGTTAGGGTACCTTTATACCGTATTGTGCTACCTGGATACGTTGCAGTTGACTAATGTCCTTTAGTACTTATAAAAGATTTGCATTGTACCTTTTATTTCGTTTTTATAACAAACGTATTTTGATGGTGAATGTTTATGGGCTTTTTAAATGAAAATGTCTCTTTTTTGCTGCTATTGAAATGGACCAGCAAAATAGTACTCAGAGTTTTATGTTGTATTATCTGTGTTTGTAAGTTTACTCTTTTGTGTAGTACTTTTTTGATCTAAAGTGATCGAAATAAAATTTTAATACCTACACTGTTTAAATTTCACTGCAAAGATGGAGATCAGTTGTTCCTACAAATCTCAATCTCTACTTTAATGGCTGATGGCAAGAAATTGCTGAAGAAATTGTTCCCATGATTATTGATACCGTTTGATCACTGCGAATTTTCACCACTAGCTGGATTTGGCTATGCCAATCGACACTTTCAGCACAGCACAAAGCACTGGGATAGTTGCATTGCAGATGTTCTGCAAACAGTTTTGCTGTGGTGACCTGGCTAGTAAAGCAAGAGGCCCCAGTTCATTTATTAGTGCACAATCAACGGGAACGTCTGCAACATGAATGCAAGAATATGCATACATATTTTAATGCAAAACAACGAGAAACATGAATTCCTTTGCTATTATTTTTTTTTCTCCACTGGGAAAATATTTTTTGCCCATGAAGAAGGCCCTTCTGCATAGTTTTATGATTTGTGTTGGATGATTGTCATATCAGACCCCCTGTGTTTGCAGATCGGAGCTCTCTCCTGAAGGGGCTTTACCGTCTGTGAACTGTCTTCTTTGGAATGTCCATTCTTATCCCTTGGTTTCTGTGGAATGCTTAAAGAGCTGGGAAAGTACAGGGAGAGACCCAGTGGTGGAAGGTAGATTATGTGTGACCGATTATAATAGGCTATATGGGGTCTGCAAAATCCCCTCTAAACTGAGATAAAAAATTGAAGGTAGTTAAGGAATGGTGACAGGCAGCCTGCCCAAGAGGGAACTTTATAGTAAACATGCTCTCTGATGTCACCCTTCTAGACCTAGGAGACCTATAATACCACCTATTACCTCACCCCGTAGCTCCTGTGGAAAACTATGGTATTTTGGGTCCAGGTGTACATAGCACTTTAACTACACTTATCTAATAGCAGATTTGTGCGATTCGCTATTAGGTAATCGCAAACAGCGATTTACTAAAATGTGTATTACACTGTTTGCTATTCCCAGTGGGTTGCAAATAGACCTACATCATTAAAATTCATTAGGTAGGCCGCAATTTGCGACCGATAGGGAATCACTTAAATCACAGAGATGGTAGCCTGCTGGGCTCAGCAGACCACCATGTCTGTGATTGCTTATAAATAAAACAGCGTTTAATTTATTTTTTAAATACAGCACATTTTCCTTAAAGGAAAATGTGAGGTGTTCAAAAAAGGAAAATGAAAAGTATTCTTTTCATTCTTAAAGCGTAGGCAGTGGTCTGTAGGACCAATGCCTGCTCTTAAAAAAACTTTTTTACAACCATTCACAAAGGGTATGTTTGCGTATGGGTTACCACCTAATTGAAGTAGGTGATAAAATGTGAATGTTTTGCGACTGCAGTTCAGTCACAAACCATTCACACATACCACTGCAAGTCGCTATTAGGAAGGAACACTCTAAAGACGCCCCTTCCTAATACCGAATCGCAAACTCATTTTCTGATTCGGTAATAGCTTACCAAATTACAAAGTAGTGTTTGGTGCATATATACATGCTTTTTGTGGTCGCAAACAGCACAATTCTGAGAATCGGACCGTTTGTGAGCTCAAAAAAGGTACGTACATCAGGCTCATAGTGCAGGAACTCCTTCAGGGAGGGATTAATGAAGGGGAGGGTGGGCTTCCCGGGGCTAGTCAACAAGACAGGGAAGACTCCCTGGATCTTTATCTGGAATGAGAAGTATGCTGTCTACGGTTCCTCGCAGTGCCAGGCTTGGCTGTCTTGGATAAGAGTTTTGCTCTGTAAGGTAGGGCTGCAAATCTTGCCTGGCTTTGAATTCCTACGTATTCTTACTTGATTAGTGGTAGTAATTTTAGGATTGAGCTATATACTGTTTGCTGAGCTTTCTCAGTAATATATTACAAATGTTACCCCTAATATGGGGAAACGCAAGAATATATTGGATTCAAAGAAAAAAACAGTTGGCCCAGGAGAACGCTCATGCCAGTCCCTACTAAGCCATTTAACTGGCGCAGTGGGCGCCATAGAAATACAAATTAATACAGTTGAGGAGTCTCTTAAACCTGGGGTAGATGAACGTGTTTTAACAAATGCAAACCCAGAAATAGGGGGATACACCAGATGTAACATAGGTAAAGTAGGCAATAACGGGTGTATTATGAATATTTCAGATCATCTAACTGATAGCGAACCTGAACCAGACATCTCCCATCAACCGCCAAAAAAAAGAGCGAGGAACCCTAGCAACCACTCAGGACCTCCTGTGGAGAATGAGGTAGATCTTACCACCACTGAGAAGCCCATTCCTAAAACTCAAAGAGGGGCCCAAAAAAAGATTAAGCCCGCTTCAGCTAATAAAGTAGAAAATTGGGAAAAGGCATTAGTCAGTATCACCATGCGCACCCAGACTGAGGTTGAAAAACTGAAAGTAAAGCTAGAGACTTTAGACAAGTTGATAAAAGACAGTATTGGAAGCCTACTAATAAGAATTGGAGCAATGGAGTCATCGTTAACTAAATGCTTAGATACAGTGCAGTAGATTTTAACTGATAGAATAGGTTTGTTCAATCAAAACGCTAGACTGGAACTACCAGCTCCCAGCTTATGCCCAGAAAATTCTGTTCCTGCTACTATTACCAACAATCCTTTTTTATCTGCACCTTCACTAGTAGCCCAAAATATCACAGCTATTAATAAAACAAAAGATAAATCAAGGATTAAGACAGCTCAAACTCCAGTCATGGAAAACGGGAGAAATTATACATGTTTAGACTTACTTCCAGCTGCCACTCCGCATGTAGTGGTTTTGGTCAACGTACCCAAATCTAATGATATGGCGAGCGAATACTGGGAGATCTTAAGGAATAAGTCCTTACAATGGCTAGGTTCCAGAACAGGTCAAACTGATTAATTATTTCATGAATTCAAGATGGCACGGAGGGTGAGCTTTTTGGTAAATGGAGCAAAGTATATCGAAGGGGACTGTGTTGTACTGAATTTTAAGACCCCACACTTTGTGCGAACTATTTTAAATAGATTAGGGAGTAATTTTACAGATAAATCCCATATCAGTGTCATCCCATTGGGTTTCTTTTACCCTCCCCCATACTGGCAACAGCCATCACAAAAAGGGGGGGCTTCATGCTACCCGTTAAAAACCAGTTCCATTTACCTACCTATAACCGTTTTGATAGACTCCATGAGCTTGAGGAAGTGGACTGACTGAGTCCAGGAGCTTCTGTTGTGGATACCAATATTAACCTACCTGCCGCATCACAAAAAAAGGGAACCTTTACAGATGGTCCTGGCTCTTTAGTTACTCAACCTAATACGCAAGATAAATTATTTACCACTGATACAAACCCCAAAAAGGAGGCGGATCACTTAGTTTTCGATACTGCCCCTAAGGATAATATTCTATGCAATATTGAATTGGCCAGTAACGGTCTTCTAGTTGGCACTATCAAAGATTATAATTGTTCGATTATGTTCTGGAATGTGGCTGGGCTAAAAACAAAGGTGACCAATAAAGTGTGGGTGGATCTTGTAAATAATTTTGAAATAATATGTGTACAAGAAACATGGGCTGTAGAGCCTTTTCACTTGTGTGGCTTTAAAACATTAAACTACGAAATTGGGACAACATCTTGCCCCCTCCAAACGCACAGTGGTGAGCCATCACTTAGGCTATCATTTATACTTCTCCTATTTTATTCGTTTAATCCTTGTAAACCATTAGTTTAAACATTTAACTTCGTTCAGGTCTTCTCAAGTTAGCGAATCCACACACGGAATAATTTGCCTTTTTACCTAGCTTCTAATATTTGAACAGTGTCCATCCAGACCTCATGTTAAAATACGACTGATGAAGGGTACATCCCAAACAGTGTTTTATTTTTCAAAGTCCCAATGCATTTCGGGCGTTTAACACGCCTTCGTCAGGGGTCACTACAAACAATAATAAAAACAACAATTATCCATCACTATTGTAGACATGAATACACATAATTCATTAGGTTTAAACAGTGCACTTAATGTTCGATTTGCACCCGGTATCAAACACAAAATTTCTTCATTTACTTGGTCTCCATGCGAAAATATTTTTAGCGGTATGCTTATCTCAAACGAGTCTCTCTCTATGCCACTCTCTTCACCCACGCATGCTGATACCCTCCTTTCCTTAACTATTCCTTGCTTACATTCCAATTTTAAACAAAAGTTTCCCTCTCTTTACCCGATTTTATCACCCATTACAAAACCAACAAGGTTCTTCCCACACCTGCTGTGAGCATTTTAAAAGAAAAAGCCTTCCTTCTGCCTCCTTGTCCGTACATAGTATCGCCTTAAATAGACAAAACGAATACTCCCTGAAATGGACGAAAGTGATTCCAGAGGATTTTTTACACAAATTGGTTATCAACTGTGAGAATAACTTAAGTACTTGCTTAAATGAGCATTCCGCTGATCATGCCGTTATCGATAATTTTACAACTATTGTTGTCAGAACTGGTTTGACTCAGCCTGTACCAAGGCTTACACTAAACTTAAGTACGTTCTAAATTCCAGAGATAAAGATCAAACCTTAATTAAGGACCTGAGAAGGAACTATAAGAATGTACTTAAAATTAGGAAAGATGAAATCAAACAGGAGGCATGGAATTCCCTGTATGTGGCCTCCATGAACAGAGACACTGCTGCCTTTTGGAAAGCAGTAAATGCCCCTTTCTTTAATGATAACACCAGGGCAAGAGTAGAGATAGCCATTTCCGAAGATGATTTGGTAACACTCTTCGCACAACTGTATAGTGATCCGTCTCAAGCCGTCCAGGCAATGCGCAAGAGGCACCAGTGCAGGAGCGCTTACCCCCTTCCAAAAAATGGATATGGGCTTCACTTTAAACTAAATCGGTATAGGCATTAAAACTAGTATGGGGGGAAAGCCACCGGCCCCGAATGGTGTCCCGGTGGATTTGTTCAAACATAACGTGGCTCTATGGGGACCTTTGCTTACGCAACTAACCAATGCATGTTGCTCGAGAGGATTTCTAATTTCATGGTATGACTCTATCCTTGTCCCTATATTTAAAAAGGGTGATAGGGCAAGTCCTAAATGCTATCGCCCAATTTCTTCATTAGATTCTACAATTAAGATAATTGGGCGTGTGATTTTAGACAGACTACAGCTATGGGCCGATGAGCAAACAATTATTAGCGACCTCCAATATGGATTCCGGAAGGGCCTTGGCACTATAGACCAGGGTCTTAACTTGCATATTTTGTTAGATAAATACAATAAGGCCAAGGGGGGATGTTGTTTTTAACCTTTGTAGATTTAACATCAGCCTTCGATTGTGTAACACACTCCAAGCTATGGATGATCATGGAAAGGATGGGAGTGGAGGAAAACATAGTTTCCTTTCTCAGGCAACTTTATTCAGGGGCTCGGGTAAAGGTCAGATTCGGAAAAAAAGGAGACTGCACTGGGACGTTCCCTATTGCAAGAGGGGTGTGGCAAGGCTGTGTCTTTGCCCCTTCTTGTTTAAACTATACATCAACGACCTAGAAAGAACTCTGCAGAGGGAGTGCAGGGACATGCCAATGGTAGCCACAAGATCTGTCCCTGCACTCCTATACGCTGATGATGCAGTGTTGATGGCTCGGACGCCTAATGCTATACAAACGGTAGTAACATCCTTCTCAGTCTTCATGACGAAACTGCACCTGACAATAAACTGCTCAAAAACCTTCACTATGAACTGTGGTCCTGGGGCTAACAAAATGAAGAAATTAGTCCGTATTAATTTGATGGCCTTGGATACCGCCCCTACATTTCCCTACTTAGGGATATTGTTTGATCAGTCCGGCTCATAGTGTAACGCTTTTAAAACAAGGAGGCTCTTGTTTTCCAAGTCCTTACGTCAGCAGGAAAATGGGTAGGAGGCCACCCGGGGAATTGTTGTGTATTTATAAAGCAACCTGTGTATCCACCGCAACTTATGGGGCGGGTATCTGGGGGTACTCAGATGTGACCACCCTACAGATGGCAGAAAACTCTTTCCTGAGGTTTCTCCTAGCCGTTCAAATTAGTGTCTCTACCTTTATTTGCCACGTCGAACTAGGTTTACCGTATATAGAAGACATAATCAAGATTCAACCAGTTCTTCTGTGGCACAGGGTTTGGACAACTGACGAGTGTGCCTTAAATCGATCTGTTTTGGAGGACGCAATGAGCTCTGATAAGGCTAACAAAATAAGATGGATAGAATACGTAAAAAAAATGTTAACATCAATAGGCCACCAGGATTACTTTAGTGATCCTTCTTCGATGTGTAAGGTTCCCAGAAAGATTCTCAAAAAATGCTGTTTGTCATACTGGAATGACCTGAGAATAATTAATGAAGTGAAAAAAACAACCGTGGTGGCTCACCAACTCATATTGGTATCAGATAAAATACAGCCCTATACTACTCTTCCCATGACGGACTTTGAAAGGTTTTTACTAACACGTTTTAGAGTAAATATCTTGCAGAGACTTTTAAGTTTTCCATTGTTGAATGACTGGACAAGATCATTATGTAAATGTCCATGTGACGATTTGTCGACCCAGTCATCTATTCACATTCTGTTCTTTTGCACATTCTACACAATCCCAAGGAAAAGATGGATAATCCCATTGCTAAAAGGAATGGAACTCAGGCAATGTCGTCCTGCATTCCTGGCTATCCAGAAGTTAGACAATGTTTTTACTGTTGCCTCCGTCTCCGCTTTTTTAAAGCTGTTTTTAGATCCCAGAAATCAATTGTTATATGAAACTTAATTTGTCACTTGATTGAATCCTTACTTGCTGTATAAATTTGATTTTTTACTTCTATTTGTATATTGTGACTGAGTTTTAATAATTGTACTTTTATGGTTATTTTACTTTATAATAACCGAATAAAGTTTTATTGAATTGAATTGAATTGATTAGTAGTCACTATTATGTGCCTTTTACGATGTTGGATTTGGAAATGTATATTTTGAAATTGTCTGTGTTTATGCTCCTTTGGTCAATTTATGCTTCATGGCCCAGTTTAATGGATACTCTCTTGGAGGCCAAATTCCCTACCCACATGCCTCAACTGCTCTTAAATATACTCATGTGGAACTCTTTGTGCAAATAAATACTTTTACAAATGCAAACTTAACTTTTCATCATAGAAAAATTGTTTTTGGACTGGTAAAAAACAGGGGCCCGGGTCATCTCATATGCTGATGACACCCAGCTTTTGTTCACTTGCAGCAAAGGTGAGGCTTTTGATGGCGACAGGATAAAGCGCTGTTTGAGTGCAGTATTCGCGTGGTTTCTGAGGCACAGCCTGAAGTGCAACTCAGATAAGTCTGAGTTGCTTTTCTTCGGCTGTGCTCCTGATCCGGACTGGAAGTCCTGGTGGCCCCAGGACATGTTTCCCCCTGAGCAATCATCTTCCCAAGCAAAAAATCTGGGAGTGCTGCTTGATGATGCGCTCTCGTTTAGTCCCCATGTTATGGGGCTATCTGGGAAATGTTTTGGCATCCTCAAGATGTTGAGGAAGTTTCTTCCTCTGCTGTCCGTACAATATCGGAAGACAGTAGTGCAGGCGTTGGTGGGATCTAGATTAGATTACGCCAATGCACTCTTTGCAGGTCTGCCCAAGTATCTTCTGGCCAGACTGCAAGTTGTGCAAAATTCGGCGGCCAGAGCTATCTTCGGCCTGCCAAGGAGAACAAGCGCACAACTGCTTTTGAATAGGCTGCATTGGCTGCCTATTTCGAAAAGAATTAGATTTAAAATTCTGACGCTGGCCTTCAAAGCCCTTCATTCCATCGGTCCTAATTATATTAGGAAGCGGATTGCTTTCTATGTGCCTCGGAGGGTGTTACGATCTGCCGATCTGGCCAAATTGGAGGTGCCTCTGGCTAAGCGTGTTCGGATGGGAGAACGAGCCTTTCAATTTGTGGCAGCCCGATGTTGGAATGAGCTCCCTCTCCCTCTACGCAAAGCTACGAACCTCCTGGCGTTTAGGAAAGAGTTGAAGACTCTCCTCTTTTCTGCGTAATTCTTTTGACAACTGTGCTGCTCCTCTATGTGTCTGTAGATCTCAGGCCTCTTTGCAAAAGCGCCGGGACGCCCCCTTGGGCAGCCGTGCGCTCAAAAAATAGGCCCTTCACATAACATAACATATTTGTGCCCATAAGGGAAACTTTCCTTACACATATTCTGTAAAATTAGGCCCCATTTATTTATAGTTTTCCCTTACATTGGAGGACAGCTGGATTCCACAACTAACTATGGTTAAAAAATAAATAAATTAAATAAAGTTTGAATATATGACTGCAGCCAGAGGGGGTCTTGCGCAAGCTGCCTTTGATGACATTTAGCATGGACGAGGACGAATAATTTGTTCTCACACATAATGTTACAAGGAACTCTCTTTAATCGAGGGGATTAGTCAGCGCCATACAAGTGTGTATTGACGGCAATAACCCAGGGGCAGCTCCTCCGTCAAGGAGGAGAAACGGGGCCCCACTGCTCTCTGACCAGGAAAAATAAAATGATAATAACCTAGTTATTATCATTTTATTTTTTTCAGGTTTGGGCTGGGTTAGGCGAGGAGGGGCTGGTGGCATATGGGGGAGGAGTGGTTTGCACACTTCAAGTGCTCATGACTGCTAGGCCAGCCGTCTTGGCCCGGCCAAACAGTCATGCGTGCTTTGCATGTTCCCCACCAGGCTGCACTAAACAGCCTGGTGAGGAACATGCCTAACCCCGCAGTCCCCATCTGAGTGCCGATCCATGGCGCTCACACCAATTACAATGCTGCATTGCAGCGTTGTGTTTGGATTAGGGGAGACAATCACAATGCTGCCTTGCAGTATTGTGATTGGATATGGGGAGCCTGGTTGCTTCCTGGTTCTGGGACTCGAGAAATGGAGGAGAGACGCGGCCGGCAGAAGAGGGAAGTGAATTTTTTTTAACTTTTATTTTGCCCCCCGCTTCCCTCAGCCCCTCTGCCCCTCATTCCATGCCAGCCACTACTGCAATAGCCTCCTTCACCAGCAGAGAGCGCTGCATATATGGGTGCCTTCAAATGAAATGGCTTTGCATTTTACAGCTCACTTCTTGCTAGTCATAAAAAAATGATTAGCTCTGAGTTATCCCGAGCAGATCACCCCACAATGACTTACTTGTGCCTTGAGGTCAAGCTATTACCAGGGGAATTCTTGCTATTCCATGTGCTTTTCATGCCTTGTATTCTCCATTAAATTGCATCTTGTATTAGAGATGCAGCTGGCTTGTTGGTTGACCTCTCAGAGCAATGTTGTCAGATAATGATCTTCCCAAGGGCTGCTTCTGAACCACCTGCATTTGTGAGCCCGCCATAACGCAGATAAGCAAAGTTGCAAAGTCACGTTGTACCTGGTTGTGACCTCCATTCAGGTCATGTGTACAGTAATGATATTGTAATACACCGCCCAACTCACTGGCATGGGATAGAAAATAATCACTTAAAGATGATTAGAGGTTAAGCTGTGCTTCATTTAGTAATGAAGGCAAGGTTTATGCTTTCCAGAAAAGAAGAAATGTTTTTCTTTAGGAGTGCTACAATATAATTCATATACATGGTGCGCTATGTATACTGAAACAAGAGAAACATTATTTTATACAATAGGTGTAGTAATCTGTTTTCAGATCAAAAGGTCTGAATAAATGAAAGGAAACTGGACTGCAGCTTTGTCTGCCTTTGATGGAAACACAAATATACAGCTGGGAAACCATTTGCTTATTTTCTGTACCTTTGGCAAGTGCCATTTTGGAAATGGGCTCTTTTGGCCTCCTCCTATAAACGTGATCTCTGTCTTCCAGACCCCGTTCGGGGGGCCGTAGGCCATACAGAACCTCCTCGGCCCATGCCATGGCAGTTTGGAGCATTTCCTGGGGTTCGTCCCATTATGGCTCCTTAAGCTGGGCCAAGTACACCCTTTCAGCACTTGACTACTTGACTCCTCAAACAGTGAGGGCCAACAGCCAAAGGTTTCTCAAGGAGACAGTATGAGCATCGGCGCGGTTGCTATAGGTACTTTGTTTATTTGGAGGTGCTATATGATTTTTTTTATCTGCAATAGGGTTCTGTAGCCCTGAATCATTTTTCCCTGACTGAGGAAGTCCTTTTTTCCTGCTTTTACTCCATGGCTGGAGCTTCCTCACTTCTACTACGTAACCCCTCTGGTGCTGCATCTCATGCTTATAATGTTTGAGTGACTGGCTCTTCATATTTGCAGGACTATTTTTTTCTGTGTTAACCTGCCATGCTACATTCGCCTTCCATTTCAACTTGTGGACAGTTTTTTATCTCAGGGAGGCTGTCACTAGCACTGATTCTGGTTATTGAATCTGTTCTATGTTCGGGTGAAGAGAGTACTTGACGTCTTGCTTCATTTTTGCTCACTATATTATTACTCTCACCCACATGGATCCTGCTTCATTCTTTGGGCAGAAAAATATTCTCAATATGTCTTCTCTCCGCAAGGATTCAAACTCAACTGCTCCTCCTAAATGTCACAAGAAAGAACCTAACTCGCCTACTAAATCTCCACTACCTATCACATTGGAGTATCTCATGAAGGAGATAAAGATGATCAAGCCTTTTGTTATTGAAACCAATGCCACCCTAGAGAGGCTGGATGAAAAATGTTCGAACTTAGATTTCAGAATGTCGATTGTGGAACAGAAGGTCAGCGACGTTCAATATGTGATACCCCAGGTTGCGGCCATGACTAAAGAGATTGCTCTTCTTTAGACACAACCGGAGGATTTAGAAAATCACAATAGACGTTATGTTATGTTACTAAGATTTTTAAAGCGCTCTGTTACCCTGGGGTGTCCTGGCGCTGTACGCTGCCATCCGATGAAAACTGTAACTGTGCCAGTTGGAGAAAAAGCAAATTACATGAAAAGACAAATTTTTAATCCCTTCTTGAAAGGAAGGAGCTCTGTTGAGTTTCTTAGATGGAAGGGGAGGCTATTCCATGTCTTGGTGGCACACTAACGGAAGCTCCTACCACCCCAGCTGATTTTGTTGAAGCAGGGGAGAGTAACTTGTTTTGCTTGCATGGAGCGTAAGGCTCTTCCCGGAACATACCACTGTATTGATTGTTTCAGGAAGTCAGGGCCAATGCCATTGAGGGCTTTAAAAACTAAAGACACAGCCTTAAACTGAATCCACAGTTCAACAGGGAGCCAGTGAAGGACTCTGAATCCTGCCCTCACCAAGACGAACTTGGGGATCCCTGTAAGCAGCCTAGCAGCCGCATTATGCACAATAATAGATGCAATATTCTACGTATTTTTGGCCTTCCTGAGGGTGAGGATGTGTCAGATATGCCCGCCTTCTTAAAAACTCACATCCTCAAAATGGTTGGCCTTAAAGATGGTACTATTCTTACTCTGCAACGTGCTCACCTCATTGGTCCTAAATCCGGAGGTTCTTCTGCGGTCTGTCAACCGTCCCAGAGGGATAATTCTATTATTTTTGGAATATACTGACTTGTTACTGGTTCTTTTGGCAGCAAAACAAAGAAAGCATATGTTGTGATCTGGTCACAAAATGTTCTTCTCTCAGGATGTTGCCCACGCTACTGCAGCTTGTTGCAAAGAATTTCTTTCTCTCCAACCGGCTCTTCGTTCCATGAATGCCAGATGTGGTCTGGTTCATCCTTGTTTCTTCAAAGTCACTTATAAGGAGAGGTCCTACTCCTTTGACCGTCCTGAAGACTTACGACAATTTATTTCTCGCCATAAAGGGGATGAGATGGACTATGGAGGGACCTGAGTGTCTTTAGTATTTTTGCTTTGTCTTACATTTTATGAGGTTCATTCTCTCTAATTCACAGTTCTGAATTCATTGGTTGTATCTTTATGTTGTCAGTTTTGGTTTATTGTTGTTGTTCTTCTTAGCTTAATGTTGTTAGCTGTCATATAGGTTGGTCATCTCACATTATTGTTTTTCTTTGTCTCTCTCCACAGATGTTCTTTCCTCTTGTACAAATCCTTAACCCAAATGTTTACTTCCTCCCGGCGTTTCCACCTTCCTCCCAGTGTTTATGGTTGCCCTCATGTTTGGTAAGTGGTAAGTACTCATTTACGCATTCTTGATCCCCTTGCATGTTTGTTCCACGTTTATTGATTTAGGTTTGACTTCCAGTTATCTCTCTTGTTTGTAATCTCTTATAGGCTCCCTGTTCTCGTTAGTGTTTCCGTTCTTTTTTCAAAGCATTGGTTCCGGCAGTTCTCGTTACCCCTGGCTGGCTTGGCCGTCTTTTCTTCCTTTGCGGCTTCCCGCTTCCTCTTGCTAATTTCTCTGTTTTTTATTCTTACCTTGTTATTCTTGACTGAAGTCCTTCAGCTTCTCGTCAACTCTCCATGTCTATGACTTTTTTTCTCCCCTCTTTCTCTCCCCTTTCTTCTCTTTATGGTTTTCTTTTCTACTCTTTCCCTACTGTCCTCTGACATTACATTTTTCTTTCCCTGCAACGCACTATGTTTACTTATCTTCATCCTATTTCGTTTCCCTTATCATCATTTTGCTACTCATTTTTCTCCCCACTCTTCAATATGTAGTACTTGGCACTCTTCACTACATGTTGTTCTGTGTTTATTAAGTGATTACACTTATTTTCAGCTTTATCATTTGTATCAGATATTTCTCAAAGTGACCCATTGCTTATCTTGTTGCTTAATTTGGAATATTAAGGGACTACGAAATCCTGTTAAGAAGAAGAGGGTTCTCACTCATTTGTCTAGGCTGCATTGTAAAATAGCATTGCTCCAGGAGACTCACCTTCCTGAAAACGAGATTAATTCTCTTAAAAAGCAATGGGTTGGCTATGTCTTTTGCTCCCCATCCAAAGAAAGAAAAAATGGAGTAATGACTTTGATTCAAAAATCACTATCCCTTTTTGTGGAGAGAGAGGAGAGGGAAGATGATGGTAGATGGCTCCTATTACACCTCACCATAAATGGTTCCCCTATCTCCCTTCTTAATATCTACCACCCTACTGGTGTTGCTGTACAATTGTGGAAGGATATGTTGCACCCCCTTCATTCCTGTCCTGATATCCATTTACTAGTGGGTGGGGACTGCAATCAGGTTATGGATCCTTTCACTGATAGAAAGTCTCATTCTAGATACATTCCCAATAAAATGCAAAAATCCTTTTTGACTACAATTCACTCGAGGGGTTTGGTTGATGCATGCAGAGTATCTCATCCGGACATGTTAGAATATACTTGCTACTTCCCTACTCATAAATTTTCCTCTAGAATAGATTATATCTTTTTGAGTCCTCCTCTCCTCCTAATTTGATTCATGCTGATATTGGGTCCATTCTTATTTCCGATCACGCTCCAGTTTTGATCAACCTCTGAATCCTCCAAGTCACGCAGATGGCGCTTCAATAATTACTTATTCAAGGACACTAAGTTCCTAGAGCGTTTTAAAGAGTTCTTGCCAGAGTTCTTCCTTAGGAACGCCTCTCTGATTTTCCTTTTACCACTATATGAAATGCCTTTAAGGCTACAGAGGTTTTAGTATTGACTATTTTTGCGGCAAAATAGAAGCAATGTTGTAAAGATTCTGCTTTTCTTTTATCCTCTACTAACCGTCTGCAGCACGCCTACTTTACTTCCAATAATGACCATAATTTAAAAAAGCTACTTCAAGCTAAGTTGTCCTTTAATTAAAAATCACATGAGGAGGCCTCTGGCACCTTACTCAAGATTAACTCTAAATTCTACGGAGGTCGCAACAAAGCTAGCAAACTACTAGCTAATTATTTAAAGGTTAAATCTCAATGTTCTATGGTTGTCAAAATTACTGACACTAGTGGCATTGATCATTTCAAAGATGACAAAATATCAAATTGTTTTACAGATTTTTACAAGATGCCTTACACTCCAGAATCCTCCCCTTCCGAAGCGGTGTTGGATTCTTTCTTTGTAAGCACTCCCTCTGCGTTCCTCCGAGCCCCCCGATCCTCATCAGATGATCCTCCCTTATCAGTATGGCATAAATTAGAGGAATCATTTATTCATCCATTTCCCTTCTCTTCGTTAGATAACTTTACTCATCCTCCCCGTTCTTTTAAATCTCCTACTATTTCATATCTCATATCTACTCTTTATCAGATTCTTACCCAATCACATTCTCCACTTCAGTTATTTTAAGACTCTGCTATTTGGCATAATAAATCCATTAAAATTTCCAATTGTTCTATTTTCTGGAAAGACTAGATTATCAAAGGTGTTATACAGGTTAAACACTTATTCCATAATAAGCAGATTTTATCTTTCCAGGAACTTCAGTTTAAATATAACGTAGCCGTTACATCTCTTTCTAAGTTTGATGCTTTGAGACTGATTGCAACTCAGCAGCTCTATCTTCTCTCTAATATTTCTTTTTCTCTACCTGATTCCCCTATTCACTCGTTACCGTCTTCCCCCTCGGTTCGGGCCTCTCACATTTACAAATACCTATTTTTCTCCTTATCTACCCGTCCCAAAAGCAAGATTGAACTTTTATAGGAAACAGATTTGCAACACACTTTCTCTATACACACTTTGGACTCCATTTGGGCTCGGATACACCACACTTCATGCAATGCCAGTACTACTCAAACACTTTATTATTTTTTATCAGAGACTGTTTTTCACTTCATTAGCTGTTTCTAAATACAGTCCTGCTCTATCCCCTAATTGTTGGTCTTGTAAAAATACTCCTGGTACATTCCTTTTTTCTCTGCCCTAATATTTTCATTATTTGGACTAAAGTATGCAAGACTATTGCCTCTATCTGTTCAACTAATTTTCCTTTTGATATCCCTCCTATATTTGTGGGTAGTTCTTCCATAGGCTGGTTGGGTGCTCGAAAATTAGCCTCATTTATAGATGTATCTATTGCCCTGGATCTTTATCTGGAATGAGAAGTATGCTGTCTACGGTTCCTCGCAGTGCCAGGCTTGGCTGTCTTGGATAAGAGTTTTGCTCTGTAAGGTAGGGCTCCAAATCTTGCCTGGCTTTGAATTCCTACGTATTCTTACTTGATTAGTGGTAGTAATTTTAGGATTGAGCTATATACTGTTTGCTGAGCTTTCTCCGTAATATATTACAAATGTTACCCCTAATATGGGGAAACGCAAGAATATATTGGATTCAAAGAAAAAAACAGTTGGCCCAGGAGAACGCTCATGCCAGTCCCTACTAAGCCATTTAACTGGCCCAGTGGGCGCCATAGAAAGACAAATTAATACAGTTGAGGAGTCTCTTAAACCTGGGGTAGATGAACGTGTTTTAACAAATGCAAACCCAGAAATAGGGGGATACACCAGATGTAACATAGGTAAAGTAGGCAATAACGGGTGTATTATGAATATTTCAGATCATCTAACTGATAGCGAACCTGAACCAGACATCTCCCATCAACCGCCAAAAAAAAGAGCGAGGAACCCTAGCAACCACTCAGGACCTCCTGTGGAGAATGAGGTAGATCTTACCACCACTGAGAAGCCCATTCCTAAAACTCAAAGAGGGGCCCAAAAAAAGATTAAGCCTGCTTCAGCTAATAAAGTAGAAAATTGGGAAAAGGCATTAGTCAGTATCACCATGCGCACCCAGACTGAGGTTGAAAAACTGAAAGTAAAGCTAGAGACTTTAGACAAGTTGATAAAAGACAGTATTGGAAGCCTACTAATAAGAATTGGAGCAATGGAGTCATCGTTAACTAAATGCTTAGATACAGTGCAGTAGATTTTAACTGATAGAATAGGTTTGTTCAATCAAAACGCTAGACTGGAACTACCAGCTCCCAGCTTATGCCCAGAAAATTCTGTTCCTGCTACTATTACCAACAATCCTTTGTTATCTGCACCTTCACTAGTAGCCCAAAATATCACAGCTATTAATAAAACAAAAGATAAATCAAGGATTAAGACAGCTCAAACTCCAGTCATGGAAAACGGGAGAAATTATACATGTTTAGACTTACTTCCAGCTGCCACTCCGCATGTAGTGGTTTTGGTCAACGTACCCAAATCTAATGATATGGCGAGCGAATACTGGGAGATCTTAAGGAATAAGTCCTTACAATGGCTAGGTTCCAGAACAGGTCAAACTGATTAATTATTTCATGAATTCAAGATGGCACGGAGGGTGAGCTTTTTGGTAAATGGAGCAAAGTATATCGAAGGGGACTGTGTTGTACTGAATTTTAAGACCCCACACTTTGTGCGAACTATTTTAAATAGATTAGGGAGTAATTTTACAGATAAATCCCAGATCAGTGTCATCCCATTGGGTTTCTTTTACCCGCCCCCATACTGGCAACAGCCATCACAAAAAGCGGGGGCTTCATGCTACCCGTTAAAAACCAGTTCCATTTACCTACCTATAACCGTTTTGATAGACTCCATGAGCTTGAGGAAGTGGACTGACTGAGTCCAGGAGCTTCTGTTGTGGATACCAATATTAACCTACCTGCCGCATCACAAAAAAAGGGAACCTTTACAGATGGTCCTGGCTCTTTAGTTACTCAACCTAATACGCAAGATAAATTATTTACCACTGATACAAACCGCAAAAAGGAGGCGGATCACTTAGTTTTCGATACTGCCCCTAAGGATAATATTCTATGCAATATTGAATTGGCCAGTAACGGTCTTCTAGTTGGCACTATCAAAGATTATAATTGTTCGATTATGTTCTG
Organism: Lissotriton helveticus; assembly: GCF_964261635.1. Classification (NCBI taxonomy): domain Eukaryota; kingdom Metazoa; phylum Chordata; class Amphibia; order Caudata; family Salamandridae; genus Lissotriton; species Lissotriton helveticus. The sequence continues at coordinate 562,206,742 of NC_136057.1, read as the reverse complement.
GAATGTGGCTGGGCTAAAAACAAAGGTGACTAATAAAGTGTGGGTGGATCTTGTAAATAATTTTGAAATATTATGTGTACAAGAAACATGGGCTGTAGAGCCTTTTCACTTGTGTGGCTTTAAAAGATTAAACTACTAAATGGGGACAACATCTTGCCCCCTCCAAACGCACAGTGGTGAGCCATCACTTAGGCTATCATTTATACTTCTCCTATTTTATTCGTTTAATCCTTGTAAACCATTAGTTTAAACATTTAACTTCGTTCAGGTCTTCCCAAGTTAGCGAATCCACACACGGAATAATTTGCCTTTTTACCTAGCTTCTAATATTTGAACAGTGTCCATCCAGACCTCATGTTAAAATACGACTGATGAAGGGTACATCCCAAACAGTGTTTTATTTTTCAAAGTCCCAATGCATTTCGGCCGTTTAACACGCCTTCGTCAGGGGTCACTACAAACAATAATAAAAACAACAATTATCCATCACTATTGTAGACATGAATACACATAATTCATTAGGTTTAAACAGTGCACTTAATGTTCGATTTGCACCCGGTATCAAACACAAAATTTCTTCATTTACTTGGTCTCCATGCGAAAATATTTTTAGCGGTATGCTTATCTCAAACGAGTCTCTCTCTATGCCACTCTCTTCACCCACGCATGCTGATACCCTCCTTTCCTTAACTATTCCTTGCTTACATTCCAATTTTAAACAAAAGTTTCCCTCTCTTTACCCGATTTTATCACCCATTACAAAACCAACAAGGTTCTTCCCACACCTGCTGTGAGCATTTTAAAAGAAAAAGCCTTCCTTCTGCCTCCTTGTCCGTACATGGTATCGCCTTAAATAGACAAAACGAATACTCCCTGAAATGGACGAAAGTGATTCCAGAGGATTTTTTACACAAATTGGTTATCAACTGTGAGAATAACTTAAGTACTTGCTTAAATGAGCATTCCGCTGATCATGCCGTTATCGATAATTTTACAACTATTGTTGTCCATATTAATAAATGTTTATGGGTAGGAACTAAGAGACAGGGTCCCAGAACTGGTTTGACTCAGCCTGTACCAAGGCTTACACTAAACTTAAGTACGTTCTAAATTCCAGAGATAAAGATCAGACCTTAATTAAGGACCTGAGAAGGAACTATAAGAATGTACTTAAAATTAGGAAAGATGAAATCAAACAGGAGGCATGGAATTCCCTGTATGTGGCCTCCATGAACAGAGACACTGCTGCCTTTTGGAAAGCAGTAAATGCCCCTTTCTTTAATGATAACACCAGGGCAAGAGTAGAGATAGCCATTTCCGAAGATGATTGGGTAACACTCTTCGCACAACTGTATAGTGATCCGTCTCAAGCCGTCCAGGCAATGCGCAAGAGGCACCAGTGCAGGAGCGCTTACCCCCTTCCAAAAAATGGATATGGGCTTCACTTTAAACTAAATCGGTATAGGCATTAAAACTAGTATGGGGGAAAGCCACCGGCCCCGAATGGTGTCCCGGTGGATTTGTTCAAACATAACGTGGCTCTATGGGGACCTTTGCTTACGCAACTAACCAATGCATGTTGCTCGAGAGGATTTCTAATTTCATGGTATGACTCTATCCTTGTCCCTATATTTAACAAGCATTTGCAATGCAATAGGTCTCGCATTATTTAAATTTAAGCTACTAGTACTGTAAATGGCAATGTTTTTATTTTTATTTATGCGCTATTTTAATTTTCTTTGCATAAAAAGGCGAATGCGCAGCATAAGAATATTCATTCTATGTTAAGCCAAGTGATGGAACACACATGGCTATAACCCGATCTATGCAAACCGAGACCTCGATGCTCATAGATTAGACATTCAGGATTCTAGGCGCAATGTTTTACTTGCGGTTACTTTCACTTTAAACCCTTGATTTGTTTCTTGGATATTTGATTGATATTACATAATTCTAGCGACATTCCAAAGTCCACCAATAAAAGCAGTTGTCGACTAATAGATAAACATTACAAAGAGCAGCTTTTTAAAATTCCCAATCTTGCAGATGAGCGCATTTTTAAAAAGGCTATTTCAAGACAAAAAAACGTTGGCACAAAATAATGCGCACTTACCCACAGAGATTCGTCACTCGTTTCCATTCAATTTACTGAAGGCGACATTCTACCGAACACTTTACTGCACCGTTCTGCATAATCTTTTCAACAACCATATCCAACTAAGTACATTTTCATTGATTGATGAGGTGTGCATAGAGGGCGTAGCTACAGCCGGGTATATGGGTTAGCGTGTGCCCTGTGCAAAAACTCACCGCCGCAGCCCGGCTCGAACAGGAAGCCAGGCAACCTGTGTTGGGACGGGGGCGGGGCCGCAAAAAGACAGGAAGCAGACGGGAGCCTACCCCGCGCTCCTGTGCCCGTCAGCCGGAAGATTGCCGGAAGATTTGCGTGTCAGCTAGCGGGGCTCCTGTGCTCGTGGAGAGCCCCGCCTGCTGCTGAGGATGACCCGCTGCCTGCCGCTGCCTGCCGAAGGAGAGAGGGAAGGAGAGAGGGACACACGAAAAGAACTCGGTGAGTGGGGTGTGAGGGGGGGAGGGGACATGTGCGCGCGCGCGCGTGTGTGTCTGTGTGTGTGCGTGTGTGCCTGTGCGTGCGCGTGTGTCTGTGTGTGTGTATGTATGCATGCATGCGTGCGTGTGTAAAAAAATCCGATGACTGGTGGGGGGGTTGCAAAGTGAAAGTAAGCAGCGCGTGTGTATGTGCGCATGCGTGAGTGCTGTGTATGCGTGTGCCTGTGATGTGCGCATGCGTGAATATTGGTGCGCGTGCAAGCAGCTGAATCCAGCCGGGGAGAAGCGCGTGACAGTTTTTTGTCCGTCATTCCCCCGTGTCAGCTCGCTATAAGTCTCCGACCCTGGACGCATCCTTCGGATGCGAATTCCAGGGCGAGACCTAAAAAGGGTGATAGGGCAAGTCCTAAATGCAATCGCCCAACATCTTCATTAGATTCTACAATTAAGATAATTGGGCGTGTGATTTTAGACAGACTACAGCTATGGGCCGATGAGCAAACAATTAGTAGCGACCTCCAATATGGATTCCGGAAGGGCCTTGGCACTATAGACCAGGGTCTTAACTTGCATATTTTGTTAGATAAATACAATAAGGCCAAGGGGGGATGTTGTTTTTAACCTTTGTAGATTTAACATCAGCCTTCGATTGTGTAACACACTCCAAGCTATGGATGATCATGGAAAGGATGGGAGTGGAGGAAAACATAGTTTCCTTTCTCAGGCAACTTTATTCAGGGGCTCGGGCAAAGGTCAGATTCGGAAAAAAAGGAGACTGCACTGGGACGTTCCCTATTGCAAGAGGGGTGTGGCAAGGCTGTGTCTTTGCCCCTTCTTGTTTATGCTATACATCAACGACCTAGAAAGAACTCTGCAGAGGGAGTGCAGGGACATGCCAATGGTAGCCACAAGATCTGTCCCTGCACTCCTATACCCTGATGATGCAGTGTTGATGGCTCAGACGCCTAATGCTATACAAACGGTAGTAACATCCTTCTCAGTCTTCATGACGAAACTGCACCTGACAATAAACTGCTCAAAAACCTTCACTTTGAACTGTGGTCCTGGGGCTAACAAAATGAAGAAATTAGTCTGTATTAATTTGATGGCCTTGGATACCGCCCCTACATTTCCCTACTTAGGGATATTGTTTGATCAGTCCGGCTCATAGTGTAACGCTTTTAAAACAAGGAGGCTCTTGTTTTCCAAGTCCTTACGTCAGCAGGAAAATGTGTAGGAGGCCATCCGGGGAATTGTTGTGTATTTATAAAGCAACCTGTGTATCCACCGCAACTTATGGGGCGGGTATCTGGGGGTACTCAGATGTGACCACCCTACAGATGGCAGAAAACTCTTTCCTGAGGTTTCTCCTAGCCGTTCAAATTAGTGTCTCTACCTTTATTTGCCACGTAGAACTAGGTTTACCGTATATAGAAGACATAATCAAGATTCAACCAGTTCTTCTGTGGCACAGGGTGGGGGGTGGAGAAGTGTGGCTCACTGGTTAGAGGAGGCAGACCTGGAAGCAGAGGTCAGCCTGGGACCAGGGTTCAATTCCCGGCTTGGCGGGGTCTTGAATCCTAAAATGTCCATGGACTCGACAATTCTCGCTCCGGTGCCTACTTGATTCACGGGTTCACACTCTGCGACTCTGGGCAATAGCTTGCTTAATCTCCACAACGGCCCCTCGCGGCGGGATGCCTGGCTTTCACCTTGCGGATACCCTGCCGGGGTTATCTCACAGGGGAATACCAGGACGGGTTCCCTAAGCAAGCGCTTAGAAACCGCTTGGTGATTTGCGCTATATAAATTCCTGTACATTTACAGGGTTTGGACAACTGACGAGTGTGCCTTAAATAGATCTGTTTTGGAGGACGCAATGAGCTCTGATAAGGCTAACAAAATAAGATGGATAGAATACGTAAAAAAAATGTTAACATCAATAGGCCACCAGGATTACTTTAGTGATCCTTCTTCGAGGTGTAAGGTTCCCAGAAAGATTCTCAAAAAATGCTGTTTGTCATACTGGAATGACCTGAGAATAATTAATGAAGTGAAAAAAACAACCGTGGTGGCTCACCAACTCATATTGGTATCAGATAAAATACAGCCCTATACTACTCTTCCCATGACGGACTTTGAAAGGTTTTTACTAACACGTTTTAGAGTAAATATCTTGCAGAGACTTTTAAGTTTTCCATTGTTGAATGACTGGACAAGATCATTATGTAAATGTCCATGTGACGATTTGTCGACCCAGTCGTCTATTCACATTCTGGTCTTTTGCACATTCTACACAATCCCAAGGAAAATATGGATAATCCCATTGCTAAAAGGAATGGAACTCAGGCAATGTCATCCTGCATTCCTGGCTATCCAGAAGTTAGACAATGTTTTTACTGTTGCCTCCGTCTCCGCTTTTTTTAAAGCTGTTTTTAGATCCCAGAAATCAATTGTTATATGAAACTTAATTTGTAACTTGATTGAATCCTTACTTGCTGTATAAATTTAATTTTTTACTTCTATTTGTATATTGTGACTGAGTTTTAATATTTGTACTTTTATGGTTATTTTACTTTATAATAACCGAATAAAGTTTTATTGAATTGAATTGAATTGATTAGTAGTCACTATTATGTGCCTTTTACGATGTTGGATTTGGAAATGTATATTTTGAAATTGTCTGTGTTTATGCTCCTTTGGTCAATTTATGCTTCATGGCCCAGTTTAAGGGATACTCTCTTGGAGGCCAAATTCCCTACCCACATGCCTCAACTGCTCTTAAATATACTCATGTGGAACTCTTTCTGCAAATAAATACTTTTACAAATGCAAAATTAACTTTTCATCATAGAAAAATTGTTTTTGGACTGGTAAAAAACATATTTGTGCCCATAAGGGAAACTTTCCTTACACATATTCTGTAAAATTAGGCCCCATTTATTTATAGTTTTCCCTTACATTGGAGGACAGCTGGATTCCACAACTAACTATGGTTAAAAAATAAATAAATGAATTAAAGTTTGAATATATGACTGCAGCCAGAGGGGGTCTTGCGCAAGCTGCCTTTGATGACATTTAGCATGGACGAGGACGAATAATTTGTTCTCACACATAATATTACAAGGAACGCTCTTTAATCGAGGGGATTAGTCAGCGCCATACAAGTGCGTATTGACGGCAATAACCCAAGGGCAGCTCCTCCGCTAAGGAGGAGAAACGGAGCCCCACTGCTCTCTGACCAGGAAAAATAAAATGATAATAACATAGTTATTATCATTTTTTTTTTTCAGGTTTGGGCTGGGTTAGGCGAGGAGGGGCTGGTGGCATATGGGGGAGGAGTGGTTTGCACACTTCAAGTGCTCATGACTGCTAGGCCAGCCGTCTTGGCCCGGCCAAATAGTCATGCGTGCTTTGCATGTTCCCCACCAGGCTGCACTAAACAGCCTGGTGAGGAACATGCCTAGCCCCGCAGTCCCCATCTGAGTGCCGATCCATGGCGCTCAGACCAATTACAATGCTGCATTGCAGCGTTCTGTTTGGATTAGGGGAGACAATCACAATGCTGCATTGCAGTATTGTGATTGGATATGGGGAGCCTGGTTGCTTCCTGGTTCTGGGACTCGAGAAATGGAGGAGAGACGCGGCCGGCAGAAGAGGGAAGTGAATTTCTTTTTACTTTTATTTTGCCCCCCGCTTCCCTCAGCCCCTCCGCCCCTCATTCTATGCCAGCCACTACTGCAATAGCCTCCTTCACCAGCAGAGAGCGCTGCATATATGGGTGCCTTCAAATGAAATGGCTTTGCATTTTACAGCTCACTTCTTGCTAGTCATAAAAAAATGATTAGCTCTGAGGTATCCCGAGCAGATCAACCCACAATGACTTACTTGTGCCTTGAGGTCAAGCTATTACCAGGGGAAATCTTGCTATTCCATGTGCCTTGTATTCTCCATTAAATTGCATATTGTATTAGAGATGCAGCTGGCTCTTGGTTGACCTCTCAGAGCAATGTTGTCAGATAATGATCTTCCCAAGGGCTGATTCTGAACCACCTGCATTTGTGAGCCCGCCATAACGCAGATAAGCAAAGTTGCAAAGTCACGTTGCACCTGGTTGTGACCTCCATTCAGGTCATGTGTACAGTAATGATATTGTAATACACCGCCCAACTCACTGGCATGGGATAGAAAATAATCACTTAAAGATGATTAGAGGTTAAGCTGTGCTTCATTTAGTAATGAAGGCAAGGTTTATGCTTTCCAGAAAAGAAGAAATGTTTTTCTTTAGGAGTACTACAATATAATTCATATACATGGTGCGCTATGTATACTGAAACAAGAGAAACATTATCATATACAATAGGTGTAGTAATCTGTTTTCAGATCAAAAGGTCTGAATAAATGAAAGGAAACTGGACTGCAGCTTTGTCTGCCTTTGATGGAAACACAAATATACAGCTGGGAAACCATTTGCTTATTTTCTGTACCTTTGGCAAGTGCCATTTTGGAAATAGGCTCTTTTGGCCTCCTCCTATAAACGTGATCTCTGTCTTCCAGACCCCGTTCGGGGGGCCGTAGGCCATACAGAACCTCCTGGGCCCATGCAATGGCAGTTTGGAGCATTTCCTGCGTTTCGTCCCATTATGGCTCCTTAAGCTGGGCCAAGTACACCCTTTCAGCACTTGACTACTTGACTCCTCAAGCAGTGAGGGCCAACAGCCAAAGGTTTCTCAAGGAGACAGTATGAGCATCGGCGCGGTTGCTATAGGTACTTTGTTTATTTGGAGGTGCTATATGATTTTTTTATCTGCAATAGGGTTCTGTAGCCCTGAATAATTTTTCCCTGACTGAGGAAGTCCTTTTTTCCTGCTTTTACTCCATGGCTGGAGCTTCCTCACTTCTACTACGTAACACCTCTGGTGCTGCATCTCATGCTTATAATGTTTGAGTGACCGGCTCTTCATATTTGCAGGACTATTTTTTTCTGTGTTAACCTGCCATGCTACATTCGCCTTCCATTTCAACTTGTGGACAGTTTTTATCTCAGGGAGGCTGTCACTAGCACTGATTCTGGTTATTGAATCTGTTCTATGTTCGGGTGAAGAGAGTACTTGACGTCTTGCTTCATTTTTGCTCACTATATTATTACTCTCACCCACATGGATCCTGCTTCATTCTTTGGGCAGAAAAATACTCTCAATATGTCTTCTCTCCGCAAGGATTCAAACTCAACTGCTCCTCCTAAATGTCACAAGAAAGAACCTAACTCGCCTACTAAATCTCCACTACCTATCACATTGGAGTATCTCATGGAGGAGATAAAGATGATCAAGCCTTTTGTTATTGAAACCAATGCCACCCTTCAGAGGCTGGATGAAAAATGTTCGAACTTAGATTTCAGAATGTCGATTGTGGAACAGAAGGTCAGCGACGTTCAATATGTGATACCTCAGGTTGCGGCCATGTCTAAAGAGATTGCTCTTCTTTAGACACAAACGGAGGATTTAGAAAATCACAATAGACGTTATGTTATGTTACTAAGATTTTTAAAGCGCTCTGTTACCCTGGGGTGTCCTGGCGCTGTACGCTGCCATCCGATGAAAACTGTAACTGTGCCAGTTGGAGAAAAAGCAAATTACATGAAAAGACAAGTTTTTAATCCCTTCCTGAAAGGAAGGAGCTCTGTTGAGTTTCTTAGATGGAAGGGGAGGCTATTCCATGTCTTGGTGGCACACTAACGGAAGCTCCTACCACGCCAGCTGATTTTGTTGAAGCAGGGGAGAGTAACTTGTTTTGCTTGCATGGAGCGTAAGGCTCTTCCCGGAACATACCACTGTATTGATTGTTTCAGGAAGTCAGGGCCAATGCCATTGAGGGCTTTAAAATCTAAAGACACAGCCTTAAACTGAATCCATAGTTCAACAGGGAGCCAGTGAAGGACTCTGAATCCTGCCCTCACCGAGACGAACTTGGGGATCCCTGTAAGCAGCCTAGCAGCCGCATTATGCACAATAATAGATGCAATATTCTACGTATTTTTGGCCTTCCTGAGGGTGAGGATGTGTCAGATATGCCCGCCTTCTTAAAAATTCACATCCTCAAAATGGTTGGCCTTAAAGATGGTACTATTCTTACTCTGCAACGTGATCTCCTCATTGGTCCTAAATCCGGAAGTTCTTCTGCGGTCTGTCAACCGTCCCAGAGGGATAATTCTATTATTTTTGGAATATACTGACTTGTTACTGGTTCTTTTGGCAGCAAAACAAAGAAAGCATATGTTGTGATCTGGTCACAAAATGTTCTTCTCTCAGGATGTTGCCCACGCTACTGCAGCTCGTTGCAAAGAATTTCTTTCTCTCCAACCGGCTCTTCGTTACATGAATGCCAGATGTGGTCTGGTTCATCCTTGTTTCTTCAAAGTCACTTATAAGGAGAGGTCCTACTCCTTTGACCGTCCTGAAGACTTACGACAATTTATTTCTCGCCATAAAGGGGATGAAATGGACTATGGAGGGACCTGAGTGTCTTTAGTATTTTTGCTTTGTCTTACATTTTATGAGGTTCATTCTCTCTAATTCACAATTCTGAATTCATTGGTTGTATCTTTATGTTGTCAGTTTTGGTTTATTGTTGTTGTTCTTCTTAGCTTAATGTTGTTAGCTGTCATATAGGTTGGTCATCTCACGTTATTGTTTTTCTTTGTCTTTCTTCACAGATGTTCTTTCCTCTTGTACAAATCCTTAACCCAAATGTTTACTTCCTCCCGGCGTTTCCACCTTCCTCCCAGTGTTTATGGTTGCCCTCATGTTTGGTAAGTGGTAAGTACTCATTTACGCATTCTTGATCCCCTTGCATGTTTGTTCCACGTTTATTGATTTAGGTTTGACTTCCAGTTATCTCTCTTGTTTGTAATCTCTTATAGGCTCCCTGTTCTCGTTAGTGTTTCCGTTCTTTTTTCAAAGCATTGGTTCCGGCAGTTCTCGTTACCCCTGGCTGGCTTGGCCGTCTTTTCTTCCTTTGCGGCTTCCCGCTTCCTCTTGCTAATTTCTCTGTTTTTTATCCTTACCTTGTTATTCTTGACTGAAGTCCTTCAGCTTCTCGTCAACTCTCCATGTCTATGACTTTTTTTTCTCCCCTCTTTCTCTCCCCTTTCTTCTCTTTATGGTTTTCTTTTCTACTCTTTCCCTACTGTTCTCTGACATTACATTTTTATTTCCCTGCAACGCACTATGTTTACTTATCTTCATCCTATTTCGTTTCCCTTATCATCATTTTGCTACTCATTTTTCTCCCCACTCTTCAATATGTAGTACTTGGCACTATTTACTACATGTTGTTCTGTGTTTATTAAGTGATTACACTTATTTTCAGCTTTATCATTTGTATCAGATATTTCTCAAAGTGACCCATTGCTTATCTTGTTGCTTAATTTGGAATATTAAGGGACTACGAAATCCTGTTAAGAAGAAGAGGGTTCTCACTCATTTGTCTAGGCTGCATTGTAAAATAGCATTGCTCCAGGAGACTCACCTTCCTGAAAACGAGATTAATTCTCTTAAAAAGCAATGGGTTGGCTATGTCTTTTGCTCCCCATCCAAAGAAAGAAAAAATGGAGTAATGACTTTGATTCAAAAATCACTATCCCTTTTTGTGGAGAGAGAGGAGAGGGAAGAAGATGGTAGATGGCTCCTATTACACCTCACTATAAATGGTTCCCCTATCTCCCTTCTTAATATCTACCACCCTACTGGTGTTGCTGTACAATTTTGGAAGGATATGTCGCACCCCCTTCATTCCTGTCCTGATATCCATTTACTAGTGGGTGGGGACTGCAATCAGGTTATGGATCCTTTCACTGATAGAAAGTCTCATTCTAGATACATTCCCAATAAAATGCAAAAATCCTTTTTGACTACAATTCACTCGAGGGGTTTGGTTGATGCATGCAGAGTATCTCATCCGGACATGTTAGAATATACTTGCTACTTCCCTACTCATAAATCTTCCTCTAGAATAGATTATATCTTTTAGAGTCCTCCTCTCCTCCTAATTTGATTCATGCTGATATTGGGTCCATTCTTATTTCCGATCACGCTCCAGTTTTGATCAACCTCTGAATCCTCCAAGTCACGCAGATGGCGCTTCAATAATTACTTATTCAAGGACACTAAGTTCCTAGAGCATTTTAAAGAGTTCTTGCCAGAGTTCTTCCTTAGGAACGCCTCTCCGGATGTTCCTTTTACCACTATATGAAATGCCTTTAAGGCTACAGAGGTTTTAGTATTGACTATTTTTGCGGCAAAATAGAAGCAATGTTGTAAAGATTCTGCTTTTCTTTTATCCTCTACTAACCGTCTGCAGCACGCCTACTTTACTTCCAATAATGAGCATAATTTAAAAAAGCTACTTCAAGCTAAGTTGTCCTTTAATTAAAAATCACCTGAGGAGGCCTCTGGCACCTTACTCAAGATTAACTCTAAATTCTACGGAGGTCGCAACAAAGCTAGCAAACTACTAGCAAATTATTTAAAGGTTAAATCTCAATGTTCTATGGTTGTCAAAATTACTGACACTAGTGGCATTGATCATTTCAAAGATGACAAAATATCAAATTGTTTTACAGATTTTTACAAGATGCTTTACACTCCAGAATCCTCTCCTTCCGAAGCGGTGTTGGATTCTTTCTTTGTAAGCACTCCAATCAATCAAAGCATTTGTATAGCGCGCTACTCACCCGGAGGGTCTCAAGGCGCTTGGGGAGGGGGGGTCCGCTACTGCTCGAACAGCCAGGTCTTGAGCTGCTTCCTGAAGGCGAGGTGGTCCTGGGTCAGGCGGAGGTGGGTCGGGAGGGAGTTCCAGGTCTTGGCGGCGAGGTAGGAGAAGGACCTTCCCCCTCTGGTGACTCTTCGGATGCGGGGGACGGCGGTGAGAGCGTGGCCGGTCGATCGGAGCTGGCGTTTGGGAGCGTAGAAATTGAGGCGGCTGTTGAGGTATCCTGGTCCTTGGTTGTGCAGGGCTTTGTGTGCGTGGGTGAGGAGACGGAAGGTGATTCTCTTGTTGACCGGGAGCCAGTGCAGGTCTCGCAGGTGTCCGGAGATGTGGTTGCGACGGGGGATGTCCAGGATGAGCCTTGCTGAGGCGTTCTGGATCCGCTGGAGTCTCTTCTGGAGTTTGGCGGTGGTTCCGGCGTAGAGGGCGTTGCCGTAGTCCAGTCGGCTGGTGACGAGGGCCTGGGTGACCGTCTTCCTGGTCTCGGTGGGGATCCACCGGAAGATCTTGCGTAGCATGCGTAGGATGTTGAAGCATGACGAGGAGACGGCGTTGACTTGTCTGGTCATGGAGAGGGATGAGTCCAGGATGAAGCCCAGGTTGTGTGCGTGGTCTGTTGGTTTGGGTGCGCTGCCCAGGGCGGGGGGCCACCAGGAGTCGTACCAGGCGGAGGGTGAGGATCCCAGGATGAGGACTTCCGTCTTGTCCGAGTTCAGTTTCAGGCGGCTGTTCTTCATCCATTCGGCTACCTCCTTCATCCCTTCGTGTAGGTTGGCTCTGGCGGTGGCGGGGTCGTTGGTGAGGGAGAGGATCAGCTGGGTGTCGTCGGCGTAGGAGATGATGTTGAGGTTGTGCTGTCGTGCGATGGCTGCGAGGGGACTCATGTAGACGTTGAAATGGGTTGGGCTGAGCGAGGAGCCTTGAGGAACGCCGCAGATGACTTCGGTGGCTTCTGATCTGAACGGTGGGAGGCGGACTCTCTGTGTCCTTCCGGCGAGGAAGGAGATGGTCCACTGCAGCGCCTTCTCCCGGATTCTGACGTTGCTGAGGCGCTGTACTAGGGTACGGTGGCAGACGGTGTCGAAGGCCGCGGAGAGGTCTAGGAGGATGAGGGCCGCTGTTTCTCCGTTGTCGAGCAGGGCTCGGATGTCATCGGTGGCTGCGATCAGGGCGGTCTCGGTGCTGTGGTTGGTCCTGAAGCCAGACTGCGAGAGGTCGAGGGATCCGTTCGTCTCGAGGAAGGCGGCCAGCTGCTTGTTGACGGTCTTCTCGATGACTTTTGCGGGGAACGGGAGCAGCGAGATGGGTCGGTAGTTCTTGAGGTCACCGACTCCCTCTGCGTTCCTCCGAGCCCCCCGATCCTCATCAGATGATCCTCCCTTATCAGTATGGCATAAATTAGAGGAATCAATTATTCATCCATTTCCCTTCTCTTCGTTAGATAACTTTACTCATCCTCCCCGTTCTTTTAAATCTCCTACTATTTCATATCTCATATCTACTCTTTATCAGATTCTTACCCAATCACATTCTCCACTTCAGTTATTTTAAGACTCTGCTATTTGGCATAATAAATCCATTACAATTTCCAATTGTTCTATTTTCTGGAAAGACTAGATTATCAAAGGTGTTATACAGGTTAAACACTGATTCCATAATAAGCAGCTTTTATCTTTCCAGGAACTTCAGTTTAAATATAACGTAGCCGTTACATCTCTTTCTAAGTTTGATGTTTTGAGACTGATTGCAACTCAGCAGCTCTATCTTCTCTCTAATATTTCTTTTTCCCTACCTGATTCCCCTATTCAATCGTTACCGTCTTCCCCCTCGGTTCGGGCCTCTCACATTTACAAATACCTATTTTTCTCCTTATCTACCCGTCCCAAAAGCAAGATTGAACTTTTATAGGAAACAGATTTGCAACACACTTTCTCTATACACACTTGGGACTCCATTTGGGCTCGGATACACCACACTTCATGCAATGCCAGTACTTCTCAAACACTTTATTATTTTTTATCAGAGACTGTTTTTAACTTCATTAGCTGTTTCTAAATACAGTCCTGCTCTATCCACTAATTGTTGGTCTTGTAAAAATACTCCTGGTACATTCCTTTTTTCTCTGCCCTAATATTTTCATTATTTGGACTAAAGTATGCAAGACTATTGCCTCTATCTGTTCAACTAATTTTCCTTTTGATATCCCTCCTAAATTTGTGGGTAGTTCTTCCATACGCTGGTTGGGTGCTCGAAAATTAGCCTCATTTATAGATGTATCTATTGCCCTGGATCTTTATCTGGAATGAGAAGTATGCTGTCTACGGTTCCTCGCAGTGCCAGGCTTGGCTGTCTTGGATAAGAGTTTTGCTCTGTAAGGTAGGGCTCCAAATCTTGCCTGGCTTTGAATTCCTACGTATTCTTACTTGATTAGTGGTAGTAATTTTAGGATTGAGCTATATACTGTTTGCTGAGCTTTCTCCGTAATATATTACAAATGTTACCCCTAATATGGGGAAACGCAAGAATATATTGGATTCAAAGAAAAAAACAGTTGGCCCAGGAGAACGCTCATGCCAGTCCCTACTAAGCCATTTAACTGGCGCAGTGGGCGCCATAGAAAGACAAATTAATACAGTTGAGGAGTCTCTTAAACCTGGGGTAGATGAACGTGTTTTAACAAATGCAAACCCAGAAATAGGGGGATACACCAGATGTAACATAGGTAAAGTAGGCAATAACGGGTGTATTATGAATATTTCAGATCATCTAACTGATAGCGAACCTGAACCAGACATCTCCCATCAACCGCCAAAAAAAAGAGCGAGGAACCCTAGCAACCACTCAGGACCTCCTGTGGAGAATGAGGTAGATCTTACCACCACTGAGAAGCCCATTCCTAAAACTCAAAGAGGGGCCCAAAAAAAGATTAAGCCCGCTTCAGCTAATAAAGTAGAAAATTGGGAAAAGGCATTAGTCAGTATCACCATGCGCACCCAGACTGAGGTTGAAAAACTGAAAGTAAAGCTAGAGACTTTAGACAAGTAGATAAAAGACAGTATTGGAAGCCTACTAGTAAGAATTGGAGCAATGGAGTCATCGTTAACTAAATGCTTAGATACAGTGCAGTAGATTTTAACTGATAGAATAGGTTTGTTCAATCAAAACGCTAGACTGGAACTACCAGCTCCCAGCTTATGCCCAGAAAATTCTGTTCCTGCTACTATTACCAACAATCCTTTTTTATCTGCACCTTCACTAGTAGCCCAAAATATCACAGCTATTAATAAAACAAAAGATAAATCAAGGATTAAGACAGCTCAAACTCCAGTCATGGAAAACGGGAGAAATTATACATGTTTAGATTTACTTCCAGCTGCCACTCCGCATGTAGTGGTTTTGGTCAACGTACCCAAATCTAATGATATGGCGAGCGAATACTGGGAGATCTTAAGGAATAAGTCCTTACAATGGCTAGGTTCCAGAACAGGTCAAACTGATTAATTATTTAATGAATTCAAGATGGCATGGAGGGTGAGCTTTTTGGTAAATGGAGCAAAGTATATCGAAGGGGACTGTGTTGTACTGAATTTTAAGACCCCACACTTTGTGCGAACTATTTTAAATAGATTAGGGAGTAATTTTACAGATAAATCCCAGCTCGGTGTCGTCCCATTGGGTTTCTTTTACCCGCCCCCATACTGGCAACAGCCATCACAAAAAGGGGGGCTTCATGCTACCCGTTAAAAACCAGTTCCATTTACCTACCTATAACCGTTTTGATAGACTCCATGAGCTTGAGGAAGTGGACTGACTGAGTCCAGGAGCTTCTGTTGTGGATACCAATATTAACCTACCTGCCGCATCACAAAAAAAGGGAACCTTTACAGATGGTCCTGGCTCTTTAGTTACTCAACCTAATACGCAAGATAAATTATTTACCACTGATACAAACCCCAAAAAGGAGGCGAATCACTTAGTTTTCGATACTGCCCCTAAGGATAATATTCTATGCAATAATGAATTGGCCAGTAACGGTCTTCTAGTTGGCACTATCAAAGATTATAATTGTTTGATTATGTTCTGGAATGTTGCTGGGCTAAAAACAAAGGTGACCAATAAAGTGTGGGTGGATCTTGTAAATAATTTTGAAATATTATGTGTACAAGAAACATGGGCTGTAGAGCCTTTTCACTTGTGTGGCTTTAAAACATTAAACTACGAAATGGAGACAACATCTTGCCCCCTCCAAACGCACAGTGGTGAGCCATCACTTAGGCTATCATTTATACTTCTCCTATTTTATTCGTTTAATCCTTGTAAACCATTAGTTTAAACATTTAACTTCGTTCATGTCTTCTCAAGTTAGCGAATCCACACACGGAATAATTTGCCTTTTTACTTAGTTTCTAATATTTGAACAGTGTCCATCCAGACCTCATGTTAAAATACGACTGATGAAGGGTACATCCCAAACAGTGTTTTATTTTTCAAAGTCCCAATGCATTTCGGGCGTTTAACACGCCCTTCTTCAGGGGTCACTACAAACAATAATAAAAACAACAATTATCCATCACTATTGTAGACATGAATACACATAATTCATTAGGTTTAAACAGTGCACTTAATGTTCGATTTGCACCCGTTATCAAACACAAAATTTCTTCATTTACTTGGTCTCCATGCGAAAATATTTTTAGCGGTATGCTTATCTCAAACGAGTCTCTCTCTATGCCACTCTCTTCACCCACGCATGCTGATTCCCTCCTTTCCTTAACTATTCCTTGCTTACATTCCATTTTTAAACAAAAGTTTCCCTCTCTTTACCCGATTTTATCACCCATTACAAAACCAACAAGGTTCTTCCCACACCTGCTGTGAGCATTTTAAAAGAAAAAGCCTTCCTTCTGCCTCCTTGTCCGTACATAGCATTGCCTTAAATAGACAAAACGAATACACCCTGAAATGGACGAAAGTGATTCCAGAGGATTTTTTACACAAATTGGTTATCAACTGTGAGAATAACTTAAGTACTTGCTTAAATGAGCATTCCGCTGATCATGCCGTTATCGATAAATTTACAACTATTGTTGTCCCTATTAATAAATGTTTATGGGTAGGAACTAAGAGACAGGGTCCCAGAACTGGTTTGACTCAGCCTGTGCCAAGGCTTACACTAAACTTAAGTACGTTCTAAATTCCAGAGATAAAGATCAGACCTTAATTAAGGACCTGGGAAGGAACTATAAGAATGTACTTAAAATTAGGAAAGATGAAATCAAACAGGAGGCATGGAATGTATGTGGCCTCCATGAACAGAGACACTGCTGCCTTTTGGAAAGCAGTAAATGTCCCTTTCTTTAATGATAACACCAGGGCAAGAGTAGAGATAGCCATTACCGAAGATGATTGGGTAACACTCTTTGCACAACTGTATAGTGATCCGTCTCAAGCCGTCCAGGCAATGCGCAAGAGGCACCAGTGCAGGAGCCCTTACCCCCTTCCAAAAAATGGATATGAGCTTCACTTTAAACTAAATCAGTTAAGGCATTAAAACTAGCATGGGGGGAAAGCCACCGGCCCCGAATGGTGTCCCCGTGGATTTGTTCAAACATAACTTGGCTCTATGGGGACCTTTGCTTATGCAACTAACCAATGCATGTTGCTCGAGAGGATTTCTAATGTCATGGTATGACTCTATCCTTGTCCCTATATTTAAAAAGGGTGATAGGGCAAGTCCTAAATGCTATCGCCCAATATCTTCATTAGATTCCACAATTAGGATAATTGGGCGTGTGATTTTAGACAGACTATAGCTATGGGCCGATGAGCAAACAATTATTAGCGACCTCCAATATGGATTCCGGAAGGGCCTTGGCACTATAGACCAGGGTCTTAACTTGCATATTTTGTTAGATAAATACAATAAGGCCAAGGGGGGATGTTGTTTTTAACCTTTGTAGATTTAACATCAGCCTTCGATTGTGTAACACACTCCAAGCTATGGATGATCATGGAAAGGATGGGAGTACAGGAAAACATAGTTTCCTTTCTCAGGCAACTTTATTCACTGGCTCGGGCAAAGGTCAGATTCGGAAAAAAAGGAGACTGCACTGGGACGTTCCCTAGTGCAAGAGGGGTGTGGTAAGACTGTGTCTTTGCCCCCTTCTTGTTTATACTATACATCAACGACCTAGAAAGAACTCTGCAGAGGGAGTGCAGAGACATGCCAATGGTAGCCACAAGATCTGTCCCTGCACTCCTATACGCTGATGATGCAGTGTTGATGGCTCGGACGCCTAATGCTATACAAAAGGTAGTAACATCCTTCTCAGTCTTCATGACGAAACTGCACCTGACAATAAACTGATCAAAAACCTTCACTATGAACTGTGGTTCTGGGGCTAACAAAATGAAGAAATTAGTCCGTATTAATTTGATGGCCTTGGATACCGCCCCTACATTTCCCTACTTAGGGATATTGTGTGATCAGTCCGGCTCATGGTGTAACACTTTTAAAACAAGGAGGCTCTTGTTTTCCAAGTCCTTAATGGCTTTAACTAACGTCAGCAGGAAAATGGGTAGGAGGCCACCCGGGGAATTGTTGTGTATTTATAAAGCAACCTGTGTATCCACCGCAACTTATGGGGCGGGTATCTGGGGGTACTCAGATGTGACCACCCTACAGATGGCAGAAAACTCTTTCCTGAGGTTTCTCCTAGCCGTTCAAATTAGTGTCTCTACCTTTATTTGCACGTCGAACTAGGTTTACCGTATATAGAAGACATAATCAAGATTCAACCAGTTCTTCTGTGGCATAGGGTTTGGACAACTGACGAGTGTGCCTTAAATAGATCTGTTTTGGAGGACGCAATGAGCTCTGATAAGGTTAACAAAATAAGATGGATAGAATACGTAAAAAAAATGTTAACATCAATAGGCCACCAGGATTGCTTTAGTGATCCTTCTTCGATGTGTAAGGTTCCCAGAAAGATTCTCAAAATATGCTGTTTGTCATACTGGAATGACCTGAGAATAATTAATGAAGTGAAAAAAACAACCGTGGTGGCTCACCAACTCATATTGGTATCAGATAAAATACAGCTCTATACTACTCTTCCCATGACGGAAAGGTTTTTACTAACACGTTTTAGAGTAAATATCTTGCAGAGACTTTTAAGTTTTCCTTTGTTGAATGACTGGACAAGATCAATATGTAAATGTCCATGTGACGATTTATCGACCCAGTCGTCTATTCACATTCTGTTCTTTTGCACATTCTACACAATCCCTAGGAAAAGATGGGTAATCCCATTGCTAAAAGGAATGGAACTCAGGCAATGTCGTCCTGCATTCCTGGCTATCCAGAAGTTAGACAAAGTTTTCACTGTTGCCTCCGTCTCCGCTTTTTTAAATGCTGTTATTAGATCCCAGAAATCAATTGTTATATGAAACTTAATTTGTCACTTGATTGAATCCTTACTTGCTGTATACATTTGATTTTTTACTTCTATTTGTATATTGTGACTGAGTTTTAATAATTGTACTTTTATGGTTATTTTACTTTATAATAACCGAATAAAGTTTTATTGAATTGAATTGAATTGATTAGTAGTCACTATTATGTGCCTTTTACGATGTTGGATTTGGAAATGTATATTTTGAAATTGTCTGTGTTTATGCTCCTTTGGTCAATTTATGCTTCATGGCCCAGTTTAATGGATACTCTCTTGGAGGCCAAATTCCCTACCCACATGCCTCTACTGCTCTTAAATATACTCATGTGGAACTCTTTGTGCAAATAAATACTTTTACAAATGCAAAATTAACTTTTCATCATAGAAAAATAGTTTTTGGACTGGTAAAAAACATATTTGTGCCCATAAGGGAAACTTTCCTTACACATATTCTGTAAAATTAGGCCCCATTTATTTATAGTTTTCCCTTACATTGGAGGACAGCTGGATTCCACAACTAACTATGGTTTAAAAAATAAATAAATGAATTAAAGTTTGAATATATGACTGCAGCCAGAGGGGGTCTTGCGCAAGCTAAGCTGCCTTTGATGACATTTAGCATGGACTAGGACGAATAATTTGTTCTCACACATAATATTACAAGGAATGCTCTTTAATCGAGGGGATTAGTCAGCGCCATACAAGTGCGTATTGACGGCAATAACCCTGGGGCAGCTCCTCCACTAAGGAGGAGGAACGGAGCCCCACTGCTCTCTGACCAGGAAAAATAAAATGATAATAACTTAGTTATTATCATTTTATTTTTTTCAGGTTTGGGCTGGGTTAGGCGAGGAGGGGCTGGTGGCATATGGGGAAGGAGTGGTTTGCACACTCCAAGTGCTCATGACTACTAGGCCAGCCGTCTTGGCCCGGCCAAACAGTCATGCGTGCTTTGCATGTTCCCCACCAGGCTGCACTAAACAGCCTGGTGAGGAACATGCCTAGCCCCGCAGTCCCCATCTGAGTGCCGATCCATGGCGCTCAGACCAATTACAATGCTGCATTGCAGCGTTGTGTTTGGATTAGGGGAGACAATCACAATGCTGCATTGCAGTATTGTGATTGGATATGGGGAGCCTGGTTGCTTCCTGGTTCCGGGACTCGAGAAATGGAGGAGAGACGCGGCCGGCAGAAGAGGGAAGTGAATTTTTTTTTACTTTTATTTTGCCCCCCGCTTCCCTCAGCCCCTCCGCCCCTCATTCCATGCCAGCCACTACTGCAATAGCCTCCTTCACCAGCAGAGAGCGCTGCATAGATGGGTGCCTTCAAATGAAATGGCTTTGCATTTTACAGCTCACTTCTTGCTAGTCATAAAAAAATGATTAGCTCTGAGGTATCCCGAGCAGATCACCCCACAATGACTTACTTGTGCCTTGAGGTCAAGCTATTACCAGGGGAATTCTTGCTATTCCATGTGCTTTTCATGCCTTGTAT
This sequence comes from Lissotriton helveticus, assembly GCF_964261635.1. Classification (NCBI taxonomy): domain Eukaryota; kingdom Metazoa; phylum Chordata; class Amphibia; order Caudata; family Salamandridae; genus Lissotriton; species Lissotriton helveticus. The sequence continues at coordinate 562,186,457 of NC_136057.1, read as the reverse complement.
TCTCCATTAAATTGCATCTTGTATTAGAGATGCAGCTGGCTCGTTGGTTGACCTCTCAGAGCAATGTTGTCAGATAATGATCTTCCCAAGGGCTGATTCTGAACCACCTGCATTTGTGAGCCCGCCATAACGCAGATAAGCAAGTTGCAAAGTCACGTTGCACCTGGTTGTGACCTCCATTCAGGTCATGTGTACAGTAATGATATTGTAATACACCGCCCAACTCACTGGCATGGGATAGAAAATAATCACTTAAAGATGATTAGAGGTTAAGCTGTGCTTCATTTAGTAATGAAGGCAAGGTTTATGCTTTCCAGAAAAGAAGAAATGTTTTTCTTTAGGAGTGCTACAATATAATTCATATACATGGTGCGCTATGTATACTGAAACAAGAGAAACATTATCATATACAATAGGTGTAGTAATCTGTTTTCAGATCAAAAGGTCTGAATAAATGAAAGGAAACTGGACTGCAGCTTTGTCTGCCTTTGATGGAAACACAAATATACAGCTGGGAAACCATTTGCTTATTTTCTGTACCTTTGGCAAGTGCCATTTTGGGAATGGGCTCTTTTGGCCTCCTCCTATAAACGTGATCTCTGTCTTCCAGACCCCGTTCGGGGGGCCGTAGGCCATACAGAACCTCCTGGGCCCATGCCATGGCAGTTTGGAGCATTTCCTGGGGTTCGTCCCATTATGGCTCCTTAAGCTGGGCCAAGTACACCCTTTCAGCACTTGACTACTTGACTCCTCAAGCAGTGAGGGCCAACAGCCAAAGGTTTCTCAAGGAGACAGTATGAGCATCGGCGCGGTTGCTATAGGTACTTTGTTTATTTGGAGGTGCTATATGATTTTTTTATCTGCAATAGGGTTCTGTAGCCCTGAATCATTTTTCCCTGACTGAGGAAGTCCTTTTTTCCTGCTTTTACTCCATGGCTGGAGCTTCCTCACTTCTACTACGTAACCCCTTTGGTGCTGCATCTCATGCTTATAATGTTTGAGTGACTGGCTCTTCATATTTGCAGGACTATTTTTTTCTGTGTTAACCTGCCATGCTACATTCGCCTTCCATTTCAACTTGTGGACAGTTTTTATCTCAGGGAGGCTGTCACTAGCACTGATTCTGGTTATTGAATCTGTTCTATGTTCGGGTGAAGAGAGTACTTGACGTCTTGCTTCATTTTTGCTCACTATATTATTACTCTCACCCACATGGATCCTGCTTCATTCTTTGGGCAGAAAAATACTCTCAATATGTCTTCTCTCCGCAAGGATTCAAACTCAACTGCTCCTCCTAAATGTCACAAGAAAGAACCTAACTCGCCTACTAAATCTCCACTACCTATCACATTGGAGTATCTCATGGAGGAGATAAAGATGATCAAGCCTTTTGTTATTGAAACCAATGCCACCCTTCAGAGGCTGGATGAAAAATGTTCGAACTTAGATTTCAGAATGTCGATTGTGGAACAGAAGGTCAGCGACGTTCAATATGTGATACCTCAGGTTGCGGCCATGTCTAAAGAGATTGCTCTTCTTTAGACACAAACGGAGGATTTAGAAAATCACAATAGACGTTATGTTATGTTACTAAGATTTTTAAAGCGCTCTGTTACCCTGGGGTGTCCTGGCGCTGTACGCTGCCATCCGATGAAAACTGTAACTGTGCCAGTTGTAGAAAAAGCAAATTACATGAAAAGACAAGTTTTTAATCCCTTCCTGAAAGGAAGGAGCTCTGTTGAGTTTCTTAGATGGAAGGGGAGGCTATTCCATGTCTTGGTGGCACAGTAACGGAAGCTCCTACCACCCCAGCTGATTTTGTTGAAGCAGGGGAGAGTAACTTGTTTTGCTTGCATGGAGCGTAAGGCTCTTCCCGGAACATACCACTGTATTGATTGTTTCAGGAAGTCGGGCCAGTGCCATTGAGGGCTTTAAAAACTAAAGACACAGCCTTAAACTGAATCCACAGTTCAACAGGGAGCCAGTGAAGGGCTCTGAATCCTGCCCTCACCGAGACGAACTTGGGGATCCCTGTAAGCAGCCTAGCAGCCGCATTATGCACAATAATAGATGCAATAATCTACGTATTTTTGGCCTTCCTGAGGGTGAGGAAGTGTCAGATATGCCCGCCTTCCTAAAAACTCACATCCTCAAAATGGTTGGCCTTAAAGATGGTACTATTCTTACTCTGCAACGTGCTCACCTCATTGGTCCTAAATCCGGAGGTTCTTCTGCGGTCTGTCAACCGTCCCAGAGGGATAATTCTATTATTTTTGGAATATACTGACTTGTTACTAGTTCTTTTGGCAGCAAAACAAAGAAAGCATATGTTATGATCTGGTCACAAAATTTTCTTCTCTCAGGATGTTGCCCATGCTACTGCAGCTCGTTGCAAGGAATTTCTTTCTCTCCGACCGGCTCTTCGTTCCATGAATGCCAGATGTGGTCTGGTTCATCCTTGTTTCTTCAAAGTCACTTATAAGGAGAGGTCCTACTCCTTTGACCGTCCTGAAGACTTACGACAATGTATTTCTCGCCATAAAGGGGATGAGATGGACTATGGAGGGACCTGAGTGTCTTTAGTATTTTTGCTTTGTCTTACATTTTATGAGGTTCATTCTCTCTAATTCACAGTTCTGAATTCATTGGTTGTATCTTTATGTTGTCAGTTTTGGTTTATTGTTGTTGTTCTTCTTAGCTTAATGTTGTTAGCTGTCATATAGGTTGGTCATCTCACATTATTGTTTTTCTTTGTCTCTCTCCACAGATGTTCTTTCCTCTTGTACAAATCCTTAACCCAAATGTTTACTTCCTCCCGGCGTTTCCACCTTCCTCCCAGTGTTTATGGTTGCCCTCATGTTTGGTAAGTGGTAAGTACTCATTTACGCATTCTTGATCCCCTTGCATGTTTGTTCCACGTTTATTGATTTAGGTTTGACTTCCAGTTATCTCTCTTGTTTGTAATCTCTTATAGGCTCCCTGTTCTCGTTAGTGTTTCCGTTCTTTTTTCAAAGCATTGGTTCCGGCAGTTCTCGTTACCCCTGGCTGGCTTGGCTGGCTTTTCTTGCTTTGCGGCTTCCCGCTTCCTCTTGCTAATTTCTCTGTTTTTTATCCTTACCTTGTTATTCTTGACTGAAGTCCTTCAGCTTCTCGTCAACTCTCCATGTCTATCACTTTTTTTCTCCCCTCTTTCTCTCCCCTTTCTTCTCTTTATGGTTTTCTTTTCTACTCTTTCCCTACTGTCCTCTGACATTCCATTTTTCTTTCCCTGCAACGCACTATGTTTACTTATCTTCATCCTATTTCGTTTCCCTTATCATATTTATTTATTTATTTATTTTGTGTACTTATAAAGCGCAACCTATCACCCAGAGGGCATCCTGGCGCTTTGAACTTCAGCAGGCACACAACTCACTGCTCAAACAATTTTCGGGAACAAATACGTTTTCAGCGCTTTCCTAAATGGTAGGTAGTCCTTGTGGCTTCTCAGAGAGAGAGGAAGGGAGTTCCAGAGTCTGGCCGCCGCAACACTGAATGAGCGGCCACCCATCCTGACTCTCTGGAACCTCGGGACCACCAACAAGCTGGCTGAGGATGAGCGGAGAGGCCGCGAGGCAGCATACCAAGCAAACATATCGCGAAGTGGTATTGGGCCCTGTTGGTGTACGGCCTTAAACACCAAACACGCGGCCTTATACGTCACTCGCAGATGCACCGGAAGCCAGTGCAGGTCTCTTAGAGCCAGAGTGGAAGAGCTAGATCTAGCCCGCGAAAGAGCCAGCTTGGCAGCCATGTTCTGCACCCGTTGTAACTTCCCCACCAGATTTTTTGGGGCCTCCAGAAGCAGCGCATTGCAGTAGTCTAAGCGACTTAAAATAGTACTGCGAACTACCTCTGGCCTGGCCTGGGCGGGGAGAAGGGGCAGAACTTTACGCAACATGCGTAACAGCATCATGCACGTAGCGATAGTTTTGTTTACATGCAGATCAAGCTGTAGGTTCGGGCCGAAAATGACCCCCAAGTTGCAAGTTGCATCATTTTGCTACTCATTTTTCTCCCCACTCTTCAATATGTAGTACTTGGCACTATTCACTACATGTTGTTCTGTGTTTATTAAGTAATTACACTTATTTTCAGCTTTATCATTTGTATCAGATATTTCTCAAAGTGACCCATTGCTTATCTTGTTGCTTAATTTGGAATATTAAGGGACTACGAAATCCTGTTAAGAAGAAGAGGGTTCTCACTCATTTGTCTAGGCTGCATTGTAAAATAGCATTGCTCCAGGAGACTCACCTTCCTGAAAACGAGATTAATTCTCTTAAAAAGCAATGGGTTGGCTATGACTTTTGCTCCCCATCCAAAGAAAGAAAAAATGGAGTAATTACTTTGATTCAAAAATCACTATCCCTTTTTGTGGAGAGAGAGGAGAGGGAAGCAGATGGTAGATGGCTCCTATTACACCTCACTATAAATGGTTCCCCTATCTCCCTTCTTAATATCTACCACCCTACTGGTGTTGCTGTACAATTTTGGAAGGATATGTCGCACCCCCTTCATTCCTGTCCTGATATCCATTTACTAGTGGGTGGGGACTGCAATCAGGCTATGGATCCTTTCACTGATAGAAAGTCTAATTCTAGATACATTCCCAATAAAATGCAAAAATCCTTTTTGACTACAATTCACTCGAGGGGTTTGGTTGATGCATGCAGAGTATCTCATCCGGACATGTTAGAATATACTTGCTACTTCCCTACTCATAAATCTTCCTCTTGAATAGATTATATCTTTTTGAGTCCTCCTCTCCTCCTAATTTGATTCATGCTGATATTGGGTCCATTCTTATTTCCGATCACGCTCCAGTTTTGATCAACCTCTGAATCCTCCAAGTCACGCAGATGGCGCTTCAATAATTACTTATTCAAGGACCCTAAATTCCTAGAGCGTTTTAAAGAGTTCTTGCCAGAGTTCTTCCTTAGGAACGCCTCTCCGGATATTCCTTTTAACACTATATGAAATGCCTTTAAGGCTACAGAGGTTTTGGTATTGACTATTTTTGCGGCAAAATAGAAGCAATGTTGTAAAGATTCTGCTTTTCTTTTATCCTCTACTAACCGTCTGCAGCACGCCTACTTTACTTCCAATAATGAGCATAATTTAAAAAAGCTACTTCAAGCTAAGTTGTCCTTTAATAAAAAATCACCTGAGGAGGCCTCTGGCACCTTACTCAAGATTAACTCTAAATTCTACGGAGGTTGCAACAAAGCTAGCAAACTACTAGCGAATTATTTAAAGGTTAAATCTCAATGTTCTATGGTTGTCAAAATTACTGACACTAGTGGCATTGATCATTTCAAAGATGACAAAATATCAAATTGTTTTACAGATTTTTACAAGATGCTTTACACTCCAGAATCCTCCCCTTTCGAAGCGGTGTTGGATTCTTTCTTTGTAAGCACTCCCTCTGCGTTCCTCCGAGCCCCCCGATCCTCATCAGATGATCCTCCCTTATCAGTATGGCATAAATTAGAGGAATCAATTATTCATCCATTTCCCTTCTCTTCGTTAGATAACTTTACTCATCCTCCTCGTTCTTTTAAATCTCCTACTATTTCATATCTCATATCTACTCTTTATCAGATTCTTACCCAATCACATTCTCCACTTCAGTTATTTTAAGACTCCGCTATTTGGCATAATAAATCCATTAAAATTTCCAATCGTTCTATTTTCTGGAAAGACTAGATTATCAAAGGTGTTATACAGGTTAAACACTTATTCCATAATAAGCAGCTTTTATCTTTCCAGGAACTTCAGTTTAAATATAACGTAGCTGTTACATCTCTTTCTAAGTTTGATGCTTTGAGACTGATTGCAACTCAGCAGCTCTATCTTCTCTCTAATATTTCTTTTTCTCTACCTGATTCCCCTATTCAATCGTTACCGTCTTCCCCCTCGGTTCGGGCCTCTCACATTTACAAATACCTATTTTTCTCCTTATCTACCCGTCCCAAAAGCAAGATTGAACTTTTATGGGAAACAGATTTGCAACACACTTTCTCTATACACACTTGGGACTCCATTTGGGCTCGGATACACCACACTTCATGCAATGCCAGTACTACTCAAACACTTCATTATTTTTTTATCAGAGACTGTTTTTAACTTCATTAGCTGTTTCTAAATGCAGTCCTGCTCTATCCCCTAATTGTTGGTCTTGTAAAAATACTCCTGGTACATTCCTTTTTTCTCTGCCCTAATATTTTCATTATTTGGACTAAAGTATGCAAGACTATTGCCTCTATCTGTTCAACTAATTTTCCTTTTGATATCCCTCCTATATTTTTGGGTAGTTCTTCCATACGCTGGTTGGGTGCTCGAAAATTAGCCTCATTTATAGATGTATCTATTGCCATTGCCTTTCAGGTTATAACTTCGAATTGGAAAGATGCCTCCAAAGTCTCCTTTCCCGCCTGGTGGAATCTTTTATGTCATCATCACAGGCTGGATACAACTTTTGTAACCACCTCTAAGCAGCTTATTTGTAAAGAGGCCTTCTGGTCTCCTCTCACAAAATATATTACTTCCTCCACCTTACATGCCAATGACAGTAACTTTGTTTTACAACCGCCATGAATGCTTTGCTTACTCTTATATATAATGTGCTTATTACAGGATTGTTTATTGATAATTGTGTTTTTGTATTTTTGTATTGTGAGTCTTTGGAAAGCTTTACTATTTTATAGGAAGGAAAGTATCCACGTGGATGTTTGAGCGATAGTCCAGTCACGAAGATCTTCAGGCGTTATACAAACTGAGGGACCTTTCGTTGGGGCGGCTATCTCCCGCTTTTTTCATCTACTCCGAGGACTACGGAGGTGGAACCATGACTATATTTCTTTGATGGCAGGATATCCGCTATAAGGGGCACTTGGTCAAGCCATAGATTATAGTGCACATCGCATTGTTGGTGCACAATATATTTATTCTCGCGTGGAAAACTTGGATCTCTAAGCATTTCATCTACGATCCTTGGAAATTATATTTATAGTACTTGTTACCAAGAACCCTTGTATACATGATACTTCGTGACTGGACTATCGCTCAAACATCCACGTGGATACTTTCCTTGTTTTGTGGAAGTAGAGATTGACAGAGCGGACTGCCACCTATCTGGTTTCAGCACCTTTATCTGGATTTTGAATTTTTTCCTATGCCCTGAAGAAGTCCCGGCAGGGACGAAACGCGTCGGCTGTCCTATTTTGCAATTTGTGAAAAATAAATCATCTAAACAAAACGGACTTTCTGGACATTTATACTTATCAAGTGATTGTTGCAAAACTGTTTATTTCATGGTGCACCTGTGCTTTCAATTAACTCATGTTATAGTTCTATCTGAACTGGCATTGTGTTGGCGGGTGTCGTATCAGTGTGCACATGATCCCCACCCAAGGGTACAGATAAGGGGAATTCTTTTACATAATTGGTTAAATTTTTGTATCAGGTGCATTAGTTTCAAGGTTCCGCCATCCTCCTTGCTCCAAATATTTTATAGTATATGATTGCTAATATCCTCTTTTTTATCTTCTTTATCTCTTTTTTTCTTCTCTTTTCCTTTCTTTTCTCTCTCCTCTCTCTTCCTTTCCCCCTCTTTCTCTTTCTTATTTCTTTCTTTTCCCTCCCCTTTTCTGTCTTTCAAACTCAAAAAGCAAAAACAAAAAGGCTAATTTTATTATGACACTCTACAACTTTGTTTTCCCCTTATATTCGTTGTATTCTTGTAATTTATGATGTATTCGATTTTTCACCTTTTGCTTTTTAATTTATATTCTCGGTTACCCTTGGGGTTTGTATTTCATTCTCCTTATTAGATTTCTGTACCATGTTTCTCTTTCTATTTTAAGAAAGCTTTCTAAACTAAAAAAAAGAGAACTGAAGCTGACTGTTGGGAAACCAAAAAGAAGCCCTTATTTACAGAGCATGATATAGTTTCATAATAATCTACCACAAGATAGAAACTGTCCGACATCTAAGTCGAAGCAAAGAGGTAAAATGGGGCACACCAAAATACGGAAATATGTAGCATTAATGAAGGAATATCACAATAAATTAAAGACCCAGGTCAAGAATCATAACATTAGAGCAACATTGACTATAAGAAGAAATAAGAGAGTTAAATCCCAAAGTAGTGTATTCTATAAGGTCAATAGACTAGGACCCAGCCTTACAATCACTGGTCACAACACATATCCAAGAGGCACAGCACCTAACAAAGCAGGAGGAAATTGGAGAATGAATGCCTGCCAAAATACAAGGACTTTTTAATACCAGCAACAGATCAAAACTAACTTGTACGTATGAAAGGCTGCAATAACGACTGAAAGGTTTTCCCAAAAACTAGGACAACAAATGTTATTTAGACGTGATCCAAATATGAGGAAAGAGGTACAAATTGCAGAATGAGCAGAAGATTATAAGCCTTCCCTCATCCACATGCAAAGTAATCTTCCCATGTGCCCATGTGCCACAAATACACCACAGGTTTTACACAAGGCTGGTCTATGAAAGACCACTCAGTATGTACTTGGGTAATTAAAGTAGTCACCAGCTCAAAGGTAGATTGCACTAGGGTTTGGCCCTAGACAAGCCTTTTTTCATAACAGCAAACCTGCAAAGGTTATGAAAAGTGGACAGGTACTAGGCCAATATTGCTTCTGTACGACAGGCGGAGATCATGACACCACACTTATGAATGAGATACCCTTACCAGACAGGATGGAGACGCGTCTGCACCTTGAGTAGCTATGCTAAGGACAGCTGAGGCACTATACCTGACTATTGCAGGTGAGTGCCTCTTTCTAGACATCCTTCCATGGTGTCTTTTAAATCGGACTTATCCACCGATAGGGTCTCTTCTGGGTGGTTGTTGTGCGATTGTTCCTTCCCAGTACATATATGTATGAAATATCTATGTTTGATACATTGTACTCACAATATGTTAGTAGTTGGTTGTGTTGATGTCTGTTAAAATTCTCAAAACTGTACGGTGTGTTGTTTGTGTTTCTTTACAGGCACCACCAGTGAATCCACCATTCTGCTTACCTTGGATCTCTCGTTTTGTTTTTGATCAATATACCGTATGTTTTCGCACTTTCTTTTGTTTATAATCACTTTTTACAGCAGTAGCTTAAAATCGGATCCTGAAGAAAGCCACGACACTGGCTTGGTCATTGACTGAAACATGTAGATCCTATAATAGTACGACTGGGTCTAATGGTTCCTGTTGCATCGTCCTATTTTTAATCCTAGCACAGGGTAGCCTGAATAAAGACATGTGGTTAACCCTGTAGCTAGTTTTAACTCACTTAATCACTTGTACTGCGTCCCTCACCACATCGTGTAAGCTCGCATTGGGTTTTAGTAATAACCCCTCTTTCATATGAAACATCCCTGAGCTCCTCACTCTCAGTGAAGGGGTAGTAGACCACACCATGACTCGGTTTTATGGTGGGAGAAGGTTCCCCAATAATGAAGCATGCCACCACTGGTGGGTGATGGAAACCGTCCTGTAAAGGAATGCCTTCTTCGTGAGACTACACCTTTTCCTTTTCAGACCCGAGGGCTTCTTTGTGTTTAGTCCATTGTGTTAGGGGAGCTCACTGGTCATTTAACCTCCTCTGGCCCTCCTTTTGTGTTCCTTTTCTCCCACAAAAACATACTACTCATAGGTCACACTTCAAACAACACTTGTGACCATAGACTACAACAGAGTAGCAACTTGCTCAATTGACTTCCAAGTGCTTTTAGGCCTCGTCAATGTGCAGCAAAATGCTATTGAAATGCTGCAATGCATTACAATGCGTGCTTACAATAAACTGCTTTATATGAAATGAGGGGTCAGGTGCCCTTACAGATTTGAATGATGTTCTACATTTCTAGTAAAAATATTTTCCCTCTTTGGCTTAATAACATATTGTAAATCTTGATAGGCTGTGATTTGTAATGTGAATTTTCTAAAAGAAGCATGGTATCCAACTTCTTAATTTAACAACTATTTTTAATTTTCATCTTTATTTAACTTGTAGTATTACAGCAATCTATTAGTAGTTTAATTTAATAGGACCTTTTTACATTAAAAAGTAAATTATCTATATTGTTTTCAATATTTCTTCTATCACGATTTAGAGTGTACAGGTCACATCAGGATGCATGTTATATGTGATTAATGTTTATGAATATCTATGTTTTCTGACTGCTCCATTAAACATAAAATGTGCATATGTCGGGGAAGTAGCAAGGAACAATGCATAGTCATTGCATGGGATGAGTTGAGATAAATCCGAATATTGCAGCCTACACTGAAGATTAACATGTATGTGATGTTCCCAGGACAATCGATGCCGGTTTCAGTTTGCATACTACAAGCTATACATTAGAGTCTGGTCTCAAATGACTCTGTATGTCATCATGAACTAAGCCCTTCTTACAGGAAACAGCTTCTCCTTCCTTACCTGAAGGGCGGGTCACTTTCCTGAGGTGCCCGCCTTCTTATAAATCCTTCCCTTTTAAGTATCCTTTGTTTAATTGTAAAGCAACACATTTCCTAGACGGTACCCCCGTCTCATATTTGTGCACATCCTTGTCAATTGTGCCACCGAATTCATCATCTGATGGATTCCTTCTGTTCAATTTGCAGGTCAGGCCAATGTGCCATTGGTGTTACACGCCAGATGGGTAACCTCTTCTGTATTCAACAGCGATGAATCCCTTTTATAAAAAGCAATGCTGATAGGACAGGTGTTGACCTTACAGAGCATTCTTGTCCCATCGTGTCTCCCGTTGAAGCGTGGCTGCTGAATCGTCAGGGTAGTCAACAATGGCGTATTTCGTAAGAGCGTGACCTCACGTCAGGTCATTCTGAAACCAGTACATTAATGATACTGTAGATGGTAATCCACCGCTTTCGAATTAGATAAATAACAATATGAATAATTCACTTAGGAAGGACTGGAAGCTAAGCTGCACTTCAGTTAGTAATGAAAAGGCACGCTCGGGGCTCGGCTTTCACAGGGAGGTGTAAACTCTATTTACAATATGATCACAATAACCTCGATGGTGTGTAGACTGCAAAGGAAAAACATCATGAGAAACACTTAGCATGCGGAATAAACGGAATCTGAATTAAAGGAAGAAATCTACGTCCATACGAGAACAAATATAACCGTAAAAACAAATATCATATTTACTAAACCTTAAATAAGTCACATAGCAGACAAAGTCCACTGCCTCTTTGTGTGATGTGTCCCACCCTCCTTCCTTTTATATTGGTTTGTGTGCTGGGATTGTTGAAAATGATATGTCATTAAATTTGACATCAATGAAGCTTTCCCCAAGAGACGGGATCACTCAACCTCTTCTAAAATATACAATATTTTCTTCCCACTTGAATCTGTCATTGGGTTCATAAACATGCCTCGACCGGTGACTTGTTCCTTTGGGCCATTGAAACACTTCTCTAATGTTTGCAGTCTGGAGCCTAGAGATCCCATGGGAGACAGCGCCCTTCATCAATAGAAATGGAAAAGGTGTCTGCTCCAGTGGAAACGTTCTCTCAAATTCTGCCCACGAGATCACCAGCCCCTGGTGCACATAGTCTGACCAGTTCCAGAAGGGACACAGCAGTAACATAGTAGTCCAATGAGAAAGCCAAACAAATGCATTCATGAAATATGTGAAATGAGGGCATCTTGTCCTTATCTGGGAAAAAGAGGGACTGAAAAAACTGAGGAGTAACACAAGCAGAAAACCAGAAACAACAAGGTAATAGCCAAGATACTTTCTTTGGGGATGTTGGCTCTGAAAGAATAAGCAACGCCTAACCTGACAAAAGTGACTAGAAAATTATTGAGCAACAACAAAAGCTAGTTTCAGGAGAACTTGTCATGGCAGTAAGAAAGTTGAAGCGCCTCACACAAAAACTCTGAAGATAATATAACACTACAAGAGTCTTGTAAGATGTTTGTAAAGCACAGCAAATGCCAGGAAGGAATCCAAGTGTAAAATACTTGGGGATATGTAAAAAGAAGTGGCGGAGCTTGTCATTAGCCTCCTTGGCTTAACAATATGCTCGGCCACTTCTGAAACACACGGCTGCACCATATTTACAAGCATATGGTGTAGCCCTGGGTTTCCCCCTGCGCTGGCGCTAAGTTTAGTAGCCTAGCGCCAACGCAGGCACCCTTGGACCATAGTGCAAGGGCGTTCAGTGGAAGATTGTTTAGATGTAGTAAGGTGTCCCTTCCTGCACGTAAACAATCTTTAAATGCTGCTTTGTAACTTTTATGTGTGCTGCTTAATAGCACACATAGCAGTTGCAAAACGGCATTTTAAAATTTGTTATTTTTATGTGCAGGAAGGGGGACCTTCCTGTACATAAACAATCATTGGCCTTTTGCTGTTTTCATGTGTGCTGCACAACGCTGCACATATGAAAACAGCAAAAACAAGGAGAAACTTAAAATTTCTCGTTGTTGCGCCAGGGTAAGACCAGGGAGCATATGTACAAGCCCCTATCGCCCCCACAACGTCACTTTTACCGACATTGTGGTGGTGATAGGGGCGATAGTGGCTTAACGCTGCTTTGTAAATAAAGCAGAACCCCTATCGCCACAGGAATGTGCTAAAAAGTGTCTTTCCTGTGGCGATACAGGCTTGTACATATACCCCTTGGTGTGTAAGTTGACAGTAAACATATAGCTGACGGGCCATGTCCTCGAGCAGGGCAATGTCGATGCCTCAAAAAGGTGCTATTAATGATCAGTAATTTAGCAGAATGACTTTCCAATGCCTTATGCTATCCATTCATATCCATAATCATTATTGGATAGCTTATAACACCTTGCGTTGGTTCATGCAAACAGCATCACCACTATTAGCCAATATCGCTCTATTTAATGGTATGGTCTAAATGAGAGTTTAGATGGTAGAGCTATACCTCAAGTGCCTGAGCTGTCTATAAGGCTTGAGAGAGCAGATCAAAAACAAAGGTCATAAAGCTCTCTGGATGGCCTTAGGAGCAAGGACATTCCTCATGTCAACAAGCTATCAGTGACCCCAAGGCTGCGGAGCTGAACCTTATGTGATATAGCTCTCAGTGACACCGCGGACAGTGGAACATTCTTCAGTCTCACATAGCTCCAAATAATCCTTGAGACAACAACAAGTGTGCGATCACGAGTATCCATCAGCAGTGGTGGCTGGTGACTTTTAAAAGTGGTGAGGCGTACAATTGTCGTACTGCAGTACGGCGAGCAAGCGAGCTCGAACAACCAATGGCCACTAGTCTGTCCCATTTGTACCCGTGCTCATATGAGAGGAACAAGGAAGCGTAGGTACACTGCACATTTTAATTCGGATTAAAAAATCAATAACTACCTCACCGAAGCGAAAAAAGGCCATCATTCACTTTTTCACTTTTTCCTTTATAACTAAGTATGGTTCTCATCCCGCAAGAAGTTGCTATGGCTAAAAGTGACCCTCGTGGTATGTGACCAGTTGACAAATCACTCGCGTGCCAGTAATGCAGGATGTCGTTCCCTAGGGAATTTTTTTTTCAAGAATGCGCAAATTCCTGAAGTTTCCAAAAACGTGCAGGTAGTGTCAGGACCATAACATTGCACAGCATGTGCACACCGCCACCAGGCATCAATGGGAACAAATTCAGGAATTCTGACAGTCTCCCCTGCTGCTAGCTAAGCCTGTGATTTGTTGCTGGCCTTTGTAGATCGCCCAATCTGCCACCGGTATGGCCTCGTTATCTCATCATTGTCCCGCTCGTGTTTGTCAACTCCTTCTAAAAGTGCTGCTGCTTCAGATCCCTGGCTTCGGAAGAGCTGCTTATTTCATCCTCTGCCCCAAGCGACATCCTAAGATCCAGAGAGACTCCACCTTTCCACACAGTCCAGCTGCCTGTTCCTCACTCCTATGCCCTGATAGTGCACAAATCCAGTTGCGGCTGGGGGGGGGGTATGTCGCGGGGGGGGTTGAATTAAATATTAAATACATTTTAAAAACACTTACCTCAGTCACCGCCGGTCCAGGTCCGCGCCACCCTGCTCCTCGACCCCTTGGCACCTCACGTCACGAATGGGGACTGGCAGCCCCTCGCAGCCAATCCTGGCGCTGCGGGCACAGGTTTCTCTTCGCCCCTAGCATGCCCATTAGGCATTAGGAGCCCAAAGGGCTCCTAATGGGCATGCGCACAAAAGTTCAAACGCAAGTGCGCATGAGCGGGCACGGGTAAAAAATTCACCCTCCGTCCCCACTCATGTGCACTTGTGTTGCTTGCCCTGGTGACATGACATCATCATGTCAGTCAACATGACGCCACCCCGCCCACCCCCATCAGACTCTGAAGGGGGCGGGCGATGTGATGTCATGCTGACTGACATGATTGGAATGTCAGTTCTCTCCTCTTTACTTCGAACTTAAGTAAACTGAACTGATTCAGTTTACTTAACGCCGAGGCCAGGAGCTGCGGCCCCACACCCCAATGGACGAACCGCGCCTGTCCATCAGTAAGCCTAAGACAGCAGAGTACCCGGCTCTCAAATCGATGCAGCCAGCAGAGCTACGCCAAGATAACAGAACTCTTACACATAAGTACCCTAAATATCAAAGTTACACTTTCAGTAACACTTTAGACACCAGAGCTATCCCCCAAGCTACATCCATTCCATGTACACCTCATACATCACAAACATCTCTTTGGGATAAAGAGAACTGAAATAAATACCTGACAGTTATCCCATGGGTTATTGATTGTTCACTGAGGTGGGAGAATGTACTGGTGGTCTCGCCTGACATGGCTCTGACTATGAGTCATGGGTCTCCCTCTGTGTACAAAGCCGTCAGCAACAATTAGGACGGAAGCACTTTTTATCAAGTTGCAAGATCTGATTAGGTCATTATACTGTAGCTCTCCTAAGATATACAGCCTCAGTAATGGCTTTCTGGCCTCAAGGATATCTTTGCTATCAGAAGGCATCACAGGGCACGAGCAACAGGGTTTATGTTGGCACAGAGCGAGATGTGTGACCTGAGGGATAATTCTCCAGTCTAGTGTATGATACCAAATTGGGTAAATTGAATGGCAGCTGTGCTGTTGCCAGTATTGCAAATTCTGAAGCTTCACCCTGGCCGCATCATAAATATCCACACCCCTTGTCGTGTCCCTTTACGGCTAAAACATGCAAACACACAAATAACATACTTGAGGCAGGCCGTATACGGCACTGAAACAATGTGATGTACACGGAGACATGGGCAATTTAATTTTTTTATTGTATGGTAAACAGGGAAACGAAAACCCAATAAAGTTTGTTTAGAGAAATTTTTGATTTCAGGGACCGTTCCCACATCCTGGAACTTTCACATCTGCGTTCATTAACCAGACTTGGGGTGCCAAAACTCAGAAAAGGAAAACATTCTTTGGCATACACAGTGTGCATGGCATCTGGAGTGGTATTTCGATCCAGTGGGTATAGACAGTACCTGTGTACTTTGTAGCAGTTGACAAATGAAGCAAAGGATTACCGAATGGTTAAAAGCAGAGGTCAGCAATCTTGCAAGTTATGCTACTAGAACATTGGTGTGTACGCTTTTGAATGACAGAAGGTTGATTAACTCTCTAAAAAGCAAATATACCAAGTTGCAGCATGTGAACAAGATGCTTGCATACTGTTGAACACTAGGAATAATTATTTTGCACTGGAAAAACAATTGTGTTCAGAGTGTCTTGTCGTATTATCTCAGTGGTGGTTTAATACAAAATGTTTTATCTGTCCCAATTTCTGCAAAATATAAAATGCATAGACTATACATGCCAAATGTGGTACCAAGTATTACGTTCTACTTCGTTAATTGCATGAGCTAACTTCCAGTATCAACCTATGTAAAATAACATTTTGATAAACGGAGAAAAAAAACCCATGCAAACTCACCTTGAAGATTTTAGAAATTTTAGAAAGATAAATTACTTCTGCAGGGGTTTTAGTGGCTTGTTACTTAAGCTTTTTCCAATAAGTATCAGTGTTGTGAATGAAGGAAGCATCCCTTTGATGATGTAACCTCTTCCAAAATATCAGCTGGTTATGAGTCACAAATGCGTTCTTCACCTCAGGTATTGCTCGCTCTGGCCGCCAATGTGCATTTCTGCTATTGTTCACCCCGATCTCTTCACCACCCGCTCCATATTCTCCCTTCCTACAATCTGTTCAATGTCCACTGCTGAGTCGCTGTCATGTTCCTTGTCACTGCTAATTTGTAGCTTTAATTCGTCTGTCAGGGCTGTAATTTTTAACTTTGTGCCCCCCTTAACAACAATAATCTGGCCTTCTTGAAACACCTCTGGTGCCAAAGCTACAAGTCCCCAGTGGTTAATTTGTGAAAAAATAAGTACTGGGGCTCTCGTCAGGAGGCCACTGCAGCTTTCACCGCCCCATTGACCCAGTCAGCGCCACCTACAACTGACCCAACACAACTACTAACCATGAAACCCTACAAGTGGGACAGTTTAGACAATGTCAGGCCCGTGGAGCTGTAAAAATGGCTTGGAAGGCAGGCAATAGCCATTTTAAGGTATATTCAATTAATAACTAACTGTTGTGAGTCTCTATATTAGACAAACAGCGCCATCATGTGGTAGACTGTCATAGGCGCCCGTTTTGACGTTTAAGTGCTGGTGCAGAGCGTCGGAAACCAACAGCTCAAAATAAGCACTGCAAGTCCTTGCCAGCGCTTTCCTGTGCATCTTCCTGTCCCTTCTGCCCGTTCTCTCCGGAGTGCCTTCGCCACTTCTGCTTCCCAGGCTTTGTAGTTCTTCCCTACAGGCCTAAACTCAAGAACAGGGAGGATGATCCGTGAAGATTGTGCACCGCAGGACATTCTTTTTAGCTCCTTCCTGCATTCTCCGTCTGCTCTCTGTTGCTGGTATCTGAAATACGTTAAAAAGGCTCTTTTTTGTATTCTTCTCCAGTATTGTGTCTTGTCCTTACTCGCTGTCTCCTTAAACAGTAATCACCCGTCCCTCTTCCCTTCTCTCATGTCTGATTTCATAAGCCCGATGTGATAGAATGTCAGATGCTACAGCCAGCACCTCCCTGTGCTATCTGGCCGATCTCAAATTGATCTTCGAGCCGCTTGCCCATTCATTTCTTTCAGCCATATCCCTCTGCTCAGCTGATTTTGAAGCTGCTTTGCATCTCCTTATTTTCTCTTTTGAGGGCACAAAACACATCTACACCCTCTGTAATGTCAGTAGCATGGTTTGCCAGTGTAGCTGCTTAGATTTCTGCCTTAGGGCTTTCGACTCGCTTTACATTGTTGCACTTGCTCGGGTGGAAACAGAACTCTAGGCCACCATGATCCTCATGAGCAGCTCCTTGGAGTTAAGAGCTCTGCTCTAGGTGCCCAATCAATGCGTTGATACCCAACATTGTTTTTTTAAAGGCTCTGAACAAACGCAGTTCTGCATTACCTCCTCGTCCTGTCTCCCCGTCCCATTCCTGATAAGTGAGCAGCTAGTCTGCTCTACAGAAACCCCTACCTAGCTGAGCTGTTTGCACTTCCCCCTAGGATGACGTCACCATCACGTGACTATAAAGGGGGAAGTGCATCAAGAAACATCCTGTTCTTTTTTTTCTGAGGCGGGTGCCTGTTACCTGGCTGTGTTGTGCTGTGTCGGAGTTTGCCTCGAGTTCTGGTAAGTTCCTTTATGTTTTGTTTCGGCGGCCTGCTCTAGCGGCCGCTCGTTATTTGCTTCTATGTGTTTCCCCTGCGCTGCCTCTGCCGGCGGTCTGCCCTTTGATACGCGGTTCGCGTTAGCGGCTGTTTTTCACATACCGCTCTTACCTTGTTGATTTGGCCTGCTTCAGCGGCCGTTCCTAGGTATTTTTTCGAGTCCCCGTGTGCCCTGCTTTAGCGGGCGGGGGTTTCTGAGTGTGGAGGTGCGGCGCTCGTTTTTCACGGTGCATTTGGGGGGCGAGTCTGGCTGTTGGCTGTGCCTTTTGTGCCGGCCCGCTTTTCCAGCTCTCGTGGGATTTCGTGTCCTCAGGACTTCGTGTCCTTTAAATGGGGTCCTTCCTGCATGGTTTTTGTCCTTGCTTCTGCCTGTTTTGGTGTTTTGGACTGGGCTGATTGCTGGCATGGATTCCGAGGCTTCTTCTTCTGCTGCCCCTCTTGATGCCCTGCACCTCATTATTAATAAGGCTGCGGCTGCTGCTTTCCTGGCTAGGGACGTGGCTGGGCCTCCTCCCAAGGTGCCTTGTGTCTCTTTGGATCCGCAGGCTGCTCCTGTGGATGACGTTGGTCCTGATGATGATGAGGGTGTACGTGGTCGATTTGTTCAGGGTGCTGAGCTCGCTGAACTGTTCACCCATGTGCGGTCCAATTTGGGCTTCTCTCCTCCTGCGGATGCTGTTTTGGACGATGACTTCTTTACGCAGTATGTCCAGCCTGCTCCTGACTCTTTTCCTTTGCATGGGGCGGTGCGCAATGTGCTGTCTCACGAATGGAAGGAGGTGGACAAGTCTACTTTTCCTCGTTTCCTGTCCAGGCGTTACCCTCTTGAGGGTTTTGCGGCTGAGTTCCCTCAGGCTGTGAAGGTTAACAATTTGATGGCTGGCCTTTCCTCTCAGGGTTTGGTGGTTTCTGAGGACGCCCTTCCTGCGGACGCTGTGGATAAGCGCGTTGAGGGGGCGGTGAAGCGTTCCTACGCTGCTTCTGATTTTTCTGTCCGGGCGACTGCCTATTCCAACTACATGGTTCAGTCGCTCCTTAAGGATTTTCAGTCCCTGTCCATTCTGCTGAATGACGGCGAGGATGCCACGCCTCTTTTGTCTTTGATGGAGTTGCAGGTGCAATACCTGTTGGATATTTCCTTTGACAATCTGGGGGCGGCAGCGGCTGCTTCTGGTGCTTCCATCGCTGCCCGTCATCATATTTGGATTCGTTCCTGGAAGGCGGACTCTTCCCAGAAGTCGGTCCTCCTTAAATTGCCCTTTGAAGGTTCCAAGGTGTTCGGTTCTCAGCTGGAGGGTATGGTCAAGCAGTCTGCTGAGAACCGCAAGCTCGTGGCTCCGGTCCGCCCTCCTTCTCGGGGTCGTGGGTTTGGTTACCGTCCGCTTTTGGGCCTCCAGCTCGTGGCACTTCTCAGCCCTTTCATGGCAGGGGTCGTGGCCGGGGGGCCCCTGGAAGTGCCAAGCCCTGGGCCGCTGCCGGTGTTGCCACCCCCGCTTCCTCCTCTTCTCAATGACTGTCTGCCTTTGCCAGTTGGTGGTCGCCTCCAGTCCTTCCGCGCCCAGTGGTTGTCCTGGGCAGTTCAGACTGTTTCAGAAGGTTGCCGGCTCGAGTTTTCCTCTCCTCCTCCTCCGGGTTTTGTTCAGACTCCCCTGCCCCGTCTTCCTCTGCGAAGAGATGCTTTGTTGACAGGTGTGCGGCTACTGTTGGAGAAGAAGGCTATTGTGGAGGTTCCTCCTCTGGAGAGGGGCATGGGTTGCTATTCAATCCTCTTTCTTGTCTCAAAGAAAGACACTTCGGATTTTCGTCCTGTTTTGGATCTGAAGCGGGTCAATCGATTCGTTGTCCACCGTCCGTTCAAGATGGTGACGCTCCAGTCCATCCTGCCTCTGGTCCTGTCGGGGGGCTTCCTGGCATCCCTGGATCTGATGGATGCGTATTTGCACGTTCCTGTCCACCCGGAAGACCAGCGTTTTCTCCTATTTGCTGTGGGGGCCCTGCACTATCAGTTCCGGGTGCTCCCTTTCGGCCTTTCATCGGCGCCCAGAGTGTTCACCAAGCTCTTGGCCCCTCTGGTGGGTATCCTTCATTCCAGGGGACTGCTGGTGTTTCCATATCTGGATGACTGGTTGATTGTCTCTCCTTCTTTTTCACAGGCTCTGTCGGATGTGGACCAGGTGTGTCTTCTGCTCGGTTCCTTTGGGTTCCTTATCAACCACAGGAAATCCTCCCTGGTGCCCTCCCACTCCCTGAAGTTCCTGGGGCCTCTCTTCCGCATGGACATGGATATGGTTTTTCTTTCGCAGGAGCGCCAGTTGGCTTTGTTTTGTCACCTTTCCTGGCTTCTGTCCCAATCCCGGGTGTCTGCCCGTCTCTGGTTACAGAGTCAGGGGGAGATGGCGTCCACTCTACATCTCCTTCCTTGGTCCAGGCTACATCTGTACCCCCTGTTGCATCATGTCCTGTCGCACTGGGATCCTGCTTCCTTGGACTACGAGACTCTGATCCCTGTCACTCCAGGGATTCGGGCGGATCTCCAGTGATGGTTGTCCCCTCTCTCTCTTTCCCGGGGGTTCGATCTCCTTCCTCCTCAGTCTGTGGTCGTGTTGTCCACGGATGCCAGTGCTTTGGGGTGGGGTGCCGTTCTGGGTGCCTCCAAAGCTCAGGGTCGGTGGTCCAGTTTCAAATCCCTCCAGTCCTCGAACTGGAAGGAGTTGAGGGCGGTTTGGTTGGCTCTTCTTTGGTTCGCTCCTCTCCTTCGGGGTCGGGCGGTCTCTGTGCAGACGGACAATCAGGTGGTTCGTTCTTATGTGAATCACCAGGGGGGCATGTGTCGTGCTCTGTTTCTCCTATCCTGGGAGATCGGCCTTTGGGCCGAGTCGAGTCTCTTGTCTCTGACGGCGGTCTATCTTCCGGGGAAGGAGAATGGGCCTGCGGATTCTTTGAGCAGGGTGTTCCCCTCCTCAGTGTCCCTCTGTCTGTCCCCGGATCTGTTCGATCTGATTGTCCTCCAGTTCCACCTTCATTGGCTGGATCTTTTCGACTCGGAGGAGTCCGCCCTTCTTCCTCGGTTTTGCAGCATAGTTCCCTCTCCGTTGGCATGGGCTACCGATGCTTTCTTGATTCCTTGGTCGAGGGGTCTGCTGTTTGCCTTCCCTCCGTTTGCCTTAATTCCGAGGGTCCTCCAGAAGATTCGTTTGGATCAGGCGGAGGTTCTCCTGGTGGTTCCGGAATGGTCTCGGCAGTCTTGGTTTCCCCTTCTGCTGACCTTTTCTGTTCGCCAGCATTGGCGGTTTCCCCTATCTCCCTCCCCGCTGCGGACTCCTCTTCTCGGGGTTGCCTCCCTGCGTCGCCTCTGGCTGGGGGTTTGGCACTTGAGAGGTTGTGTTTGCTGAGTCTGGGTTGCTCGGTTGAGATTGCCCGATGTCTTCAGCTTTCTCGGCGTCCTTCCACCTTGAAGTCGTATGACCGTCACTGGAAGAATTTCTCCTCCTGGTGTCTTGTGAGAGGTCTCTCTTCTGCCTCCTAAGAGGCCGTGAAGGTTTTGGACTTCTTGCAGGATGGTTTCGTCTTGGTGCTTGAGGTTTCTTCCCTGTGGGCCCAGTGGGCTGCCATTCTTGCTTTTCGGGTTTCCTCTGTTTCCTCTGTCTCCCCGTTGGTGGCTCGCCTTCTGCAGAGTTTCTAGCTTCAGCGTCCCGTCTCTCGTTCTCCTGTGCCTCCTTGGGATCTTCCCTTGGTTCTCTGGGCTTTGACGGGTCCTCCTTTTGAGCCTTTGGACTCCGTGGCCCTGAAATTCCTTTCTGCTCAGGTTATTTTCCAGGTGGCCATTACTTCTGGGCGGAGGGTTGGTGAGATTGGGGTGCTGATGGCTTCCCCCCCTTCTTGCGCTTTTGCGATGTTAAGGTCATTCTCCGTCCGAGTCAGTTCTTTCTTCCTAAGGTGGTGTCTTCTTTTCACTGTCAGGAGGATATTGTTCTCCCGGTGTTTTTTCCGGCTCCTGCCTCTCCTGAGGAGGTGCTCCTCCATTCGTTGGATGTGGTGAGGGCTCTCCGCATCTACTTGGAGCGTACGGCTGGTTTCCGTAAAGTTGATTCCCTATTTGTCACCTATGGCCTCTCGGGGCTGGGGCTTCGGCCTTTTTTGTCCACCTTGTATCGTTGGGAAAGGGGCGCTGTGTTTCTGCTTACGATTCTGCCCACTGTCCTCTGCCTTCTTCTGTTCAGGGTCGGTCGACTCGGAGCATGTCTTCCTCCTAGGCCATGTTCAAGGGGGCCTCTTTGAGGGACATTTGCAATGCTGCCACGTGGGCTTCGTTTGTTGCCCATTATCGGCTACAGTTGGGGATGGCGGCCTCTGCTGCTTTTGGGGCTAATGTCCTTTCTGCAGTACATGATTTGTGATCTGTACTATTTTCTGTTGATTAAAACTGGACCTGTTTTTTCTCAAACTGTTTGGTCTGTTTTTTTCTTACAATCACCGTGTGCTTGGGTATGGGCTCACTTATCAGGAATGGGACGGGGAGAAAGGTCGAGGAGGTAATGCCCAGTTACTCACCAGTAATATACTCTACTCCGAGTCCTGGTCTCCCCGTCCCATTCCTGAGCCCTTCCCTCCCTCCCTGGTTTGGGTTTTCTTTGGGTGATTGTCTGTTTTTCGTCTGGTTTCTTTGGTATTCTCAGGATGTTTCTTGATGCACTTCCCCCTTTATAGTCACGTGATGGTGACGTCATCCTAGGGGAAAGTGCAAACAGCTCAGCTAGGTAGGGGTTTCTGTAGAGCAGACTAGCTGCTCACTTATCAGGAATGGGACGGGGAGACCAGGACTCGGAGTAATGTATATTACCGGTGAGTAACCGGGCATTGGTTTTGCCACTGTGATCTTATTTTTTTATTTATAATTTCAATATTGTTTTAACAGATAGTATAGTAAACAATAAAACTACAACACTTTTTAAATAGCTCAGCTCCGGCCATAGATGTTCAGCGGTGGACAAATGGTGAACAATTTTCACACGCTACTTTACAAATGTAAGCAAAATTCACAGTTTACACGAAAAATATGTTTACCTGTCCCAGTATTGTGTACAGGCGTTCCTACTAATCAACACCAAAGGCCAGTTAGGAGCGTACCTATCGCCAGCTGAAGACAGCAGTCACATCTCTTTACCCATTCCCCATGTCAGCCAACTGTTGTCACCCTTTCTTGGGCAGCCTCTTCCTGCATACTTAGATTTCTCTACTGCCATGCACCACTCCAAACTTTTTCACCATCTCTATACTCTGTGTCAGAGTGTTGCTCCAGTTTTTGGCATTACCCTTTCTAGTTATAATAATTCCTGTATAGTGTTCTATTATGTTATGGTATGTCTACATCACTTTATACTCCAATACTGAGAGTGAGGCTGAACTCTGTTTTCAACACATTCAGTCGTTCTGCATGTGCAGTCACTCAAAGAATTACATGTGTACACAGCACCAAATTCAGTGTTAACAGGAACCCTCCTCTAGACTATATATAAAGCACGATAGGGCCGGTTCACAGAACTAATCTGAAACAAAGTCCTAAACTTACTACTTTTGTTATTCACATAAATCACTTACGACTACTAACTTTACGTCCGCACTCCGGCTGGAATTTCCGCACCCGGAGCGAAATCTCCGCACCTGGAGGGGAATTCTAACACTCGGGCCGGAATCACCACCTCCGTGCCAGAATACCCGGCCCGCCCGCATTTGGGTCTGATGATCATTTGAAGAGCCTACCATCCCTCACAATGATCCAGCTGGAGTCAATTAACACTAACTGCAAGTCCAGCACCACAAACCACATAAAAGCAGCACACATTCAAGTAACAGGTTTGACCACAGAGAGTTCCTGTTTTCATTTGCGGTTCATCGCTACTGGAAAATGTACAAAATGAGGAGGAAGAAGAACTTCACAACTGAGGAGACCACCATGATTGTGGAATTCATTGTGAAATCAGCGCCTTGAGACCCTCTGGGTGAGTAGCGCGCTATATAAATGCGATGATTGATTGATTGATTGATTGAGGCACCACACACGCATATATGTTCTCCTACTTTACTGCACCAGTGGCACAAAGAAGGCAGCTCTATGGCAGCATTTAGCCACTGCTATCACAGCATTGGGGAAGGATAGGCTCACAGACCAGGACATCAAGAAGAAGTGGCAAGACGAAAAGAAGAGGGTGAAGGAGAAGTACTCCAGGATCGAGTTGAACAGGATTCTCCCTGCACCACAATCTGGAACCCAGCTTCATCTCACCACACTTGAGGAGGATATCCTTACTACAATACACCCCAACCTGATCTGTTGGCTGCCTGTGAGTGATGTCCATAACGTGGTAACAGGTAAATGGGATGATAAGAACAAGTATACAAAATGAATGTCTGTTTTGCACTGCCATTGTGAGTAAGGAAGTTGTCCAAAGTTCATATCAAAATATAGTCAGTCAGAGACTCATGTGTTTCCCTCTGTATGTTGCACCACAAAAGAAACCTTTGTATTAGAAATGGCAAATCCCTTTCCCACTATTTAAAACATGGGCCCAGTACTGCTGCCATATATAGCTAACACTGTTAAGTAGCGATTGTCAAAGTGCCCCTCCCACTTATCCAGACACGGTCTGGGTCAGTCAAGAATGTAAGGGGGATGGGGTGCTGTGCAGAGGAAATAGGGAAAATAACTACAAATTATCCTAAAAATAACTCACCTTGGGCCTGCCAAAATCACAAAGCAGAAGGTGAGAGAACCCTAAGTTGGCAGGGTATGCCCAGACATGGGTCATTTGCTCACTTTGGGATATATGACATTACAACGCATGCTTTTACTACGCATGCCTTTACATCGCAGGTTTTACAACGCATGCTGTTACATTGCATAGCGTTAAGGGGTAATGGATAGTGAATAGTTTAATTTACTATTCCAACTCCAGTCCCCGTGGATAGTAGGGAAGGTGTTGGATAGTACATTAAATCCATTCCCTATCCTAGAGCGCCCCCCAGCGCAATGCGTTGTAATGACATTCGTTGTAATAGTTGCGTCGTAAAGGCACTGCGTGGTAAAAGTTGCGTTGAAAAGGATGTTTCCCCTCACTTTGGCACTGGATTCAAGCTAGCCTGGCTGATGATGGATTAGACAGAAACTGGTCCTAGAATGCTTGTTTCTGGTCAAGGGAAGACATGGCTTGGCAGTTTGGGCTGGACTGTACCCATGAGGCACAGGGTCAGACTAATTTGCATATGGCCATGTCTGAAATGGGGTGGTGGAGGGAGCTAAAGAATGATGATGGATTAAACCCAGATCAGTTGACTGGGGTGAGTGCTTGCAATGTTTAACACTCCGTCCATCAACCGCTTTCGTTTTGCTTTCTTCGCCCTAAGTTGGCAGGGTATGCCCAGACGTGGGTCCTTTGCTCACTTTGCCACTGGATTCAAGCTAGCCTGGCTGATGACGGCTGATTAGCCAGAAACCGGTCCAAGGATGCTTGCTTCCATTTAAGGAAGACATGGCTTGGCAGTTTGGGCTCGACTGTTCCCATAACGCACAGGGTCAGACTGATTTGCATATGGCCATGTCTGAACTGGGGTGGCGGAGTGAGCTAAAGAATGATGGTGGATTAAACCCAGATCAGTTGACTGGGGGTGAGTGCTTGCAATGTTCAAAACTCTATCCATCATCCCCTTTGGTTTTGCTTTGTTCCCCCTAAGTTGGCAGGGCATGCCCAGACGTGGGTCCCTTGCTCACTTTGCTACTGGATTCAAGCTAGCCTGGCTGATGACGGCTGATTAGCCAGAAACCGGTCCCAGGATGCTTGTTTCCGGTCCAGGGAAGACATGGCTTGGCAGTTTGGGCTGGACAGTTCCCATGAGGCACAGGGTAGAATGATTTGCATATGGCCATGTCTGAACTGGGGTGGCAGAGTGAGCTAAAGAATGATGATGGATTAAACCCAGATCAGGTGACTGGGGGTGAGTGCTTGCATTGTTCAACATTCCATCCATCATCCCCTTTGGTTTTGCTTTGTTAACCCTTTTTAATAATTCCCATATTGCATTGTCTATTTCCCACCCTGCCATGCCATGACATCCCCAATGCCCCACTGCTCCTACCTGCACCGGCCATGGCAGTACTTCACAATACTGTTAGCGTGCCGAAGATATGAGGAAATGAATATACCACTTTTTCACACCTTTTTCCCCGCAGGGAATTACAACACAGTCATTACAACGACCGTGTTGTAACCACGCATACCATTATCCCGCAAGTCATAACAACAACTTGTAGAGGGGAGTGCTGGATGTTGGAATAGTACAATATAATATTCCAACCCCAGTCTGTGCAACAGTAGTAGGGAAGGTGTTGGATTTCAAATACAACACCTTCTGCCCCCTGCGCAAGTCAATGTTCTGACATTCCCTGCGCGGAAATTGTTTCACAGTAAACAATTTTTACCTGAGGAAATGTCTGACAAGTTCCACATGTTCCCCATGTGTTTACTTTACTCTGTTCTCACTTATTGACATATTCAGGCAGAGTACAGACAGCCACAGTTGCAGAGGTCCCTGCATCTTCTGGGAGGAAACATCATCATCCAGAGTAACGCATGCCATCCTCACTAACTGGTAAGTCAAACAGGTCAGGAGATGGTCAAAGTGCATACATAGGCAGCAGACAACAGAGGGACATATAGTGTTCGAATCTCAAAGGTAACCGGAGAGGAAAAACTAGCTTTACAACTATTGGAATTCTCAAAGGACATTTACCTATAGCATATGAAATTTGCGTATAGCGAAAGACAAAATACAACATATCTAGGCTCATCATACCTTTTTGATTTCTGATTATTACATGTATTCCACCAACAGTTACAGAACTGTGAACTCAGTCCTGGAATTGAATACCAGAATGCTCATGCCCATGAATATGCCTTTAATCTCCGCTGTATGTTGTATGCGTTTTACATCACTGTTGTCCTGCATCACAATATGCCTACATATGGCATTGAACCACATACCAGATCACACCATGCTGGCTAGTGAAAGGATGTCACAAAATGTATGACAAGTAAGTGCAGAATGGACATAAACATAGTATATAGTTGTAGGAGAGTAGGATCTTCTTACTACGGTTACCCCCACTTTTTGCTGGTGTTTCACTGTTTATCGACTTTAGTATGGCTGGGGCCCTGCTAACCAGGACCCAAGCCTAGATGCTTCCTCTCTAAATTGATTGCATGTACATTAGGTACACTCCAGATTGGTTACTGGGTTACCCTTGTGACTCCCTAGTATATGGTACCTTAGGTACTAAGGGCAAAGAGGCTTACCAGGGGCTGAAGTATGTATTAATCCACCCCTGGGAATCCTTCCAATATGGCACCACAGGTCTGCTACTGCAGTCTGGGTAAGGTGGTGCATGCCCCCCTTACAGAGATATAGGTTACCTATATCCACCTTTAATCACTGACACATGTAAACCTATAAGTCACGCCTATGGCAGGCCTTATCAATCCTGAAGGCAGAGTACTTGGTTTTGTGTGAGAGGGTGCCCATGCATGAGCAGGACCCCTCTGCAGCTTTCGGAGCTTAATCTCTGAGGCTGTTCTGTGATGCAGCCAGACCATATACTCTTAAGTGCATTATAACCTCTCGGTAAATGCTAACTTTGGAATGGCTGCATGGAAACATGTTGTGTTTGGTGTCAAACACTTTGGAATCCTACCCCCCTGCCAGTCCTGGTGGCGGTAGTAGAATTCCACCCTTCTAGAGGGAGAGACATGTACACACTGTCCTAACCGGTAATAGTTTAAAAGAGCCCCAGCATCACAAAATTGTTGCTGCAGCCACAGACACGGGTCTGACCTCCTGCTGCTGGATGAAACTCCGGTAGGGGAGGCCTGGACAATAGGTTTCCTGACACAGGGAGGTGTAACCACCTCCCAGACAGGCGTTAGTGTATTGGGGCTGGGTGGGTGCATTCAGAGAATGCTTTTCAGACAGTGCTGGGGGCTCACTTGGTGTCCCTGTGCATATCCCAGTTCAAACCGGTTGCAGGGGCACTCAGCCCCTGCTCTGGCATGAAACTGGACAAAGGGAATCGGTGTAACTACACCTCTTCCCAGACCCTCCCATAGGTGCGTCCCCAGAGTATGTCCAATGCCCTTTCTTAGTATAGGTATGGGACCTCAGTCCTTAGGACTTCAGATTACACCTGGATGAAACTCTGCAACATATATCCCGGAAGTTCGACATTCTACACGACTAGAAGATGGAAGAATTCTCCCTTGGGGTCAAGTAGTAACTCCCCTGTTGAAACAGGTACCAAAGAAGCATCTTGCCGGTCCGCATTTCCAAGCCTCCCACCGTACCCTGAAGTATTTGCGACTCAGGACATGGACTTCCACGAAGGTAACTCTTTTTTCCTTTCGGCTTCCTTGGTTGCTCCAGACTTGCCCTGACTCCTTACCAAGGGGTGAGTCCATCAGACCTTGCTGGTCTGCACCAACGTTAATCTCCGCTTTCTGCGTGGGTTACTGTTGCCAAGGCTTGTTGGGTCCAATTCGGAAACTGATACCGCAGCACTCGACATCCTTTGTGGGACAGCTCGAATCCAGAACCTGGTCATCGTCGACACTTCCTGGTCCTCGTGGCTGAAGAGTCAAGCTTCACCTTCTTAAGCTGAAATCACCCAACATTGGTGGGCATCCGCTCATCGCCTTTCTGGTCACTGGCTAGTGACCCAGACTCTGTCCCCTCAGCTTTCAGGTTCTTCTCAGCTCTGAACCACCCTTGGATCCACCCAGACACTTTCAACTTGGTCGCCAGCAGCACTTTGCAGCAGCTCTCCATTGAAATCGACGACGAAACCCGACACGAAAAGACACCTATGCACCCGGCTTCCCTGGGTGAGGTAACTCGAGTACTCCGGTGCTCCCGTGGGTGTTGACTCTAGAACCTCCTTATTCTAAAGGGGATTACTCCAAGGCCTCTTCTAAGTGTCCTTAATCTTTAAATTTCCAACCGCAACTTTCCCCATAGAAGTTAATGGAGATTCGCAGCTGTGTTTAGACACTGCACGCGTCCCCCGTGGGTCCCCTTTGTCACTACCTTGGGTGGTTCCTCATGGCCCCAGTGGTTCTAAAGGCAATAGGCCTTGTATCTATGTCAGTAATGGGTCTTATACCACTTTCTTAATATATGGTTTGGTACGCCCCTAGGGCTCAACGTATATAGTGTGCTAATTTACTGTTTGCTAATTAAGTTGACTGAATGTACTTTTGCCTCTAGCCTCATAAAGAGACTAGAGGGATGGGTTTAGAATAAATACATATATTTTATATATATATATATATATATATATATATGGTGTGGTTCTCCTTTCATTTGGTCATTCATTAGATTATGGACTGGTAAAACAAGCTGCTTTACATTCCTCCAAGACTTAGCCTGAAGGCTGCTCTCCACAGCTACCACTAGGATAGCTTTCTATATAGGTTGTCTTTAATCCTACCATCAATAAGGGTCGTTTAGACTGGTGCAAGGTGCCCACTAGAATAGTGGACAGCATATGACAGGCCAACTTCTCACAATAGTGTAATATGAAGTGGACTAGGCACAACCGGATTGTAATTCAATGATATGAAAATTCCCTAGCAGAATTACAATAGACAAATCATATTGAAATTGGTGTGGATGAGGCTCGCACTGATACCAGTGGTGTACTTTTGTGATGGATATATGGGCTGCCAAGGTGAATCTACAGGAAGTTACATTTCAAAATCGCTTGACTGTAAGGACCAACCCAAATCCAGTGTAGGGGGCAACCATCAAAGATTCGCAACTTACCCACAATCTGGGATCCTAGTGAAATGTTGCATTCTGCTTGCCTCCTCTTCTACTGGATCCACCTATATAAGTGAGTGTATAATATATGAGGTAAGACTGTCTGCTGTACAAGACATCATCATTGTCAGCCTAGTTCTAACATGATATAGGAAATGGATTATGGGAACAGAGGGCACTCAAATGAGGGACATAACAAATGTGTGATCTCTCAATCCAAAATAAGCTTTGTGACTCCATGGGTAGGGAAGCCCAAATGACTCACAAAATGCACCTGACTAATGCACATCTCACATATGAACTCTACAATGCAACAGTTTGAACTGATGTGCAAATGTGAAACTGGTCAGCCTGTGGATGTACACTCCATTCAACTTGTCAACAGACAACATTATACTCATGAGACATGTTAGTCTTAACGGTGAAGGTGTAATCAATGTAATGCGGTGGCATCCTGATTATTTCTCCCCTTCCTTCATATATCAGTAATCTTCTCTTATACGTTTGTCTGTTAATGTGTCATTTCATTGGTGTCAGTACTGTGTGGAGGTAGCAACTGGCAATTGCTGCATGTGAGCAGGGGCCCACATGTAAAGTCCACGAGGTAAACATGCTGCACATTGTCTAGGAATATCCTATCAATGGTCATTGAGAATGACATATACATGTTAGCTCATAGCTACCATCTGGTGTACTGAAATATGGACATGTATGTATCATCACAGCTGCTGACAGGATGACACCAATGCAGCGTACAACACCATCCCGGGGAATGCAAGACATCCTGGCTGCAGCAGTGAAACCCTCTCGCACATGTTTATCAGGTAAATGTGGCCTGAAGTGTTTCCCTATCAAAACCATGACAAAGATCAAAATCCCCTTCTGCATAGAACCTGCAGTTGTTGTTTACAAAGTTACATACATATCATAAGTGTCACATGTGCCTGATTGTAAATTAGTAATGCAGATGATTGAAAATGGTGTCATCAGTTGACCTCAGGGGGATCGCAAAGGGACACAAAACTGTGGATGGAGCTGGTGAATTTGCTTGTTCAATGTACATCTCCGTTTCACCCCTCAGTGCTTTAGTGTGATCTGTCACTTGTAGGGGTACCCAAACCAGGTCACATGTGCATCATCTGTTGATACAAAGTACAGTGGAACCAACCCTTGTGTTGCACCACAGCTTATACTAAGTCAATTACTTGTCTTGTTGCAACCTCTTTATTCCAGGTTATGATGACGATGTGGAGGATGAACCTTCCACCAGTTTTGGGTGACAGGCAATCAAAGAGGAAAATCTGCTGCTCCTTCAGGCAGTAATGTCGGCTGCAAGTACTGCGCAAGAGGAGGAGGAGGAATTACCTAAGGAGGAGGAAGGATTGGATGATGATGGTGACTATCTGTTCATCCTCTCAGAGGATGAAGAATCTAATGCCATGGACAGAAATGTTCCCACATTGCACACATTTTGCAAGGCTTCACACCCCCCCACCCAGCAAAGTACCTCAGCCTCCTCCCCAAAAAAAGGTTGCCTGTCCCCAGCATAGAGCTAAGCAGCCACAGCTCACACACACCCCAACACAGATATCACTCCATCACAGCCCTCACATCTGGGACAGATGTGGTGGTTCCTCTACACATTCCTCCCTATACAGTGTATCCCAGGCATTCTCTTCACCATCTGAGGAAACTACCAACCCTGTTGTGGTGCAGGTATCCCCTGCGCACCATTCTCCTGTCCACAGGTTTCCACATGCCACCTCCCCCCTGATGTTGGACCTGGCGGTCTCAACCATGGCCAACCCCTGCAGAGAAGGCCTGCACATGGCCATGGTGGCCAGTGGGAACATAACTTTTTCAAACAGCATACAGATGTGAGGAAGGACATTCGTGCCATAGGGTCTACCCTGTCAGACATGTGTGAGGCCCAGTGCCAAATCCCTCAGGTGGTGGACAGACTGACCCATCTTTTGGATAGGATGGATAGATCTTGGCAAGACATGTCCAAGAATATCATAAACATGATATCTATCCAAAGGGAAGAGAGTTTAAGACACCATGACGTGGCCATGAAGATGATGGAGGGCATGATGAAAGTGATCCAAAGTCTTCCTTAATGGTCAACACAGGGAGGGGGCCATCACATCTGCCTGCAGCACATCACACCCACACACCTGTACCACAAACTGCACAGGACCACAGCAAGGCTACACACCCATCATCGCCCCCCATCCAGGCACCTCCTCCACCTGCACATCCACTACCACCCCCTGAACAGGTACTACTACCACCTTTACAAGAACCCCCTGTCCAGGCACAAATACCAAGTGTACAGACACAATACGCCCCTGCACATGAACTTCACCCTACACAGGCACATACACAACACCAACCTGCGATCCTTACCTCCGATATTGCAAAGTTGCGAGCACAATCCTAATTGATCACATCCCAGGAATATTTTGACCAGTGCAAATATGTGTAAATAAAAATAAATTCTCTTCACAAGTCAAAACTCTACTGCATATCATGTCCTTATAGGCTAATGTTCATCAATGTTGGTGGCTTAGAGATGTGAGGATGTATGTGTGTGTGTGACACATGTACAAGCGTAACCCCATCATTGCAGCAAGCCCTCATGTGCAGAACAGATGACTTCCAAAATACCTGTGCATATTTTGTACAAGACATTCACAATGAAGTTAAACAAGATAGAGAAATTATGATTCAAAATCAGTTTTTATGTAAAAAAGTGTGGGGTTAGAAAAACAGTTGGAAGGGAGAAAGAAAACAAATAATGTTCTTACTGCAGAAGGAGAAGGGAATTTTGATTGAGGTGGGACAACATAACTATAACAAATCAGGGAGCGTCAAGGGAACAAGTCTCTTTACAAGGGGAAAAGTAAATCATTGTCCACAAAGAAAAATCGGTCCAACAGGTCAAGTGTCCTTCTGGTCATCCTATAGTATCACAATGTCCAGATCCTCTGAGTCCGATGCGGGCTCTTGGCTGGCCGGTGCAGGAACAGGTACCACAAGTCATCAGGACACACGAGGAGTATGGGGGGAAAACAGTGTGGGGCAACGGACAGGGGGAGGCACTCACGGTGGTGTGGAAGAGAGGTTGGGAAACGAAAGACGGCATGGCTGCAGTCAGGGAATTGACACTGGCAGTGAGGGTGGCCAGAGCTTGTGCAATTTCCTCTCGCATCATGCGTACCTCTAGACCAGTGGTTCCCAAACTTTTTCGACCTGTGGCTCCCTCGACCTAATTGTCGGTTGGCCCTGGCTCCCCATCATGTCACTTTTTTTTTACCGGTGGGGGGGATGTAAGCCCGTTTTTAGGTCTCACTTCCAGACAGTGAGCTATGGTGATGATCGCTTGTGTCTAAAAAAAAAACCTCTAAAATGGAGCGTTTAGCCCACCCATTACTTAACATTTGTTATCACTCTTTTTTTGCTGCCTTCTAATTCGGCAGAATATTTGAGGCGTCACTTCTTTTTGTTTGCGAGCGTATGACCAAAGTACAAATTAATTAATGAATGTTAATTAGTGTCCATCGGCTGCTTGTGCTGTGATTAATGTACCATTTCTTCTTTTTTTGGCATTTTATTTTATAGCGCAAACTCAACTTGAAGGTATCAGCGCTTTACAGGAGCACCAGTTACATTCCATAAATTCATATTTTTTCTTTTTCCTAGCGCTTCAAATGAGCACTAATTACATCGAACAACTTCACATTTTTTATTTTTGGAAAGAAAAGGTGATTGAGTGATTGGCCCAGATCCAGAGGATGTTGTGCTGAAGCTGAGACTCAACCCAGGTACCCCAGTTCTGAGGATGGTAGTTCTGCTTCCCCCTCCCATTCAGTATCCTGCCCCTCATTGCTTTTAGCAATGGAGCACAGAAGCAGTGCTGCTGCACAGCATGGCTAAAAAAAAATTGACAAAGCCAATAGATCTCGCATAGGTGAGACCTAAAGCCTTTGCCAATGCTTGTTGCTCTCAGCAAAGTGGAACATTTCACAGGTTCATCCTGTCAGATTCTGATACGTAAAAAAGCGGATTATACTTCCAAGACTGGATATTTGTATTGTTAAACTATGGGAGGTTTGAGTTCATCCACACCTGAGACTCCCTGCCCCTTTAGTTCACGCTCGCACGTTCTTTTTCATCCCTACTTTCTCCCTTTGCTATGGCTTTTCCATATTTCTCTTTCTTCTCCTGTTTGTGTTTTTCTCTCTGTCTCGTGCCCCGGATAAAAGTTTGTTGAGGAAAAACAGGCGCCAGTCTCCAAAACCATGTGTGCCCGTGGGCCCCACCTTCAAGCACCAGCCAAAATTAACTCCTGCAATTGCCGCAAATTCAATAATCTGTTCCAAAATAGACAAGGCGGCTGTGATTCTGTCATTCACTTCAAAGTACAGTACCGCCCTTTAACAGAAACTACAGAGAGAACACAATTTCTCTGTCTACATTTATTGTTACATATGAAAACAAACACAGAAACGAGGCATTCGGAACTTTTGTGCTGCCCATTACGATGCCAATAGCTGTGCAGACCAACGAGGAGACGAGAAGAATTAATAAAAAAGGGACATTTGTTTTCCACATCTATATTTTAACTATGAGTGATGCATTATACATGGCCTCTTGTAGCATCAGTAAAACCCATCAGCCATCCAATTTCAAGTGTACCTTTTCCGGTGAAAGAAAATAGGAAAAATACCAGTTCCAAGTTCATTGTCTCAGAAAACGCTAAATACGGATAAATGCAGATAAAATGAGGAAAAATATAATTCAGACGAAAACAAATACAGACTAGAGTGGAGCTCTAATTAGAGAGCAGTACTACAGTTGGTGGTGGAATCCGTTAGAAGGCGTCAAAAGACGCATCATTTTTTAATTGATTCATTCTCACATGATTAGCTGCTTCCTCGGTACAAGCTGTTTCCCAAATCGGAACACCAGGGAGCCGCGGCGCACAGTTTGGGAACCACTGCTCTAGACACATCTGCAGCATGATGTGAGAGGACATGTCTGGCAGACCCTTACATGCCCACATCAAGTCATCTGGTACAGCCACAGAAGGAACAACACAGGGAGGGGTTTGGGTTGCACATGAGGGGTGTGGTGCCTCAGGTTCGGAGCCAATGTTGGTGTCGAGCTGGCAGCTACGATGAGGCGGACAGTTTGCAGGGGATGCAGCTGGAGGGCCCGATGGAATGGGGGCCTCTGGAGTTAGGGAGGGGCTGATGGCAGGCCCGGGTTGTGTAGTGGCCTGCCCCGGGGACACCTCACCAAAACCTACAGGTGAATGGTCCGGGGAAGAGTATCTCTCCACCCCCCTGGCCAGAGGTGTGCAGTTCTTCACCCCGCTTCAATGTCCTCAGCCTCCACCCAGTGCATAGCACCAGAGTTGTCTTCCTGATCAGTCGGGGTAGGCACAATCCCCCTGCTTCCTGATGTTGAGGGTCCCGCCTCATCGTCCTCTTCCTCACTACTGGAAAGAGGTTGTAGTCGCTGGCGCACCATAGATATCCTGCTCCAAACTAGGTCCTGCTGTTGTTCCTCTTGGCCAGCTGAGCCCACTGAAATATAAGACAAATCATTATGTAGTTGTTGTACACATCAGGACAAGACAAATACCTAGATGAGCCAAGGTCAAACTTTGTTCTCCTCTGATCAAACTACACAGTTGTCAGTGTTTATGAGCTTAAATTACGTGTATGTTCACTGTCATCTCCTGATTTGAGTCTGACATGGACCTCTCACAAGATGTTTGGTGGCTTGCAAATCTGTACTGGCCAACCCTCAACTTTACAAACACAAGGAGATGATGGACAGAGCGCTGAAACCTTTCAGACACTCACCCCCAGTCACAGATCTGGGTTGAATCCATCATCGTTCTTTAGCTCACTTTGCCACCCCAGTTCAGACACAGCTTTATGCAAATCAGTCTTGGCCCTGTGCCTCATGGGAACAGTCTAGCCCAAACTGCCAAGCCATGTCTTCCCTGGACTGGAAGCAAGCATCCTGGGACCGGTTTCAGGCTAATAGCCCTCATCAGCCAGGCTAGCTTGAATCCAGTAGCAAAGTAAGCAAGGGACCCACATCTGGGCATACCCTGCCAACTTAGGGCGAACAAAGCAAACACAAGGAGATGAAGGACGGAGCACTGAAACTTTTCAGACTCTCACTCCCAGTCACAGATTTGGGTTAAATCCATCATCGCTCTTTAGCTCACTTCGCCACCCCAGTTCAGACACAGCTATATGCAAACCAGTCTTGGTCCTGTGCCTCATGGGAACAGACCTGCCCGAACTACCAAGCCATGTCTTTCCTGGACTGGAAACAAGCATCCTGGGACCGGTTTCGGACTAACAGCCCTCATCAGGCAGACTAGCTTGAATCCAGGGGCAAAGTGAGCAAGGGACCCACATCTGGGCATACCCTGCCAACTGAGGGCGAACAAAGCAAACACAAGGAGTTGATGGTTTGAGTGCTGAAACTTTTTAGACACTCACTCCCAGTCACAGATCTGGGTTGATTCCATCATCGTTCTTTGGCTCACTTCGCTCTCCATGCCACTGGACTCATGCTATCTTTGCTGATGAGGGGTGAAACCCCAAAACCGGTCCTTGGATGCTTGTTTCCAGTCCAAGGAGGACCTGGTCTGGCAGTTTGGGCTGGACTGTTCCCATTGGGTGCAGGGTCTAGACTGATTTCCATATGGCTGGGTTCAAACTGGAATGGCATGGGGCGCAAAACAAACGATGGATTTAGGCCTAGATCTCTGTACTGGGATGAATGTATGACATTGTTCTGCATTCTTTTATACAAGGACAAGGGAACCCAAAGGTAATTCGGTAGGGACCTTGGGTAGCATCATATTATAGAGAACAGTGGTCCCTATTCTAAAAAAATAATAAACAAGGGGAGATAATCATACACTAGATAGAAAGTATGACTTTTGTCCAGCCGGACAAGAATTTATTTTCATAATATATTTCAATAAGTAGCGTTTAAGAAACAATCAATAACAAGTGGGCACAGCCGTGACCCACAAAACACAAGACAGAACAACGAAAGGGATTGGCCAATAGGCAAGCCAAAATGGGTCTGTATACTTGTACTCAGTTTACACAGACATATATCAACTTTTAAACACCATTGCACACTCTAATACAGCTTAATCTTAGTGCATAAGGTGTCTCGGTGGCGAAGACGTTTCGATGCCCCTATTAAATACCAGGCATCATCTTCAGGACAATAGAATTATACATTGTAGTCTTGACAGTTATATACTGCGCCTTTTTATGTTACTTTACATTCTATGGCAGGAGTTATAAACGAGTCTTACGTAATTCTGTGAGGCGCGCGGGCCTTCACAATTGAGTTAGTATGGGTTGCTCGGCCAGCAGTCAGGGTATCAGTTCCACTTTTTTTAGTCTCAGAGCATCCCTGCGCAATCGCGTATGTTGGACGCCAGTCAGTGGGAAATGCACAATCGCATTATTGTGGTAGTGGTGAGCCAGATTGCTTCATCTACTTCCGTGTAACCCGAGACCCTGACTGCTGGCCGAGCAACCCTTACTAACTCAATTGTGAAGGCACCATATTTAGTGCTCAACACAAGAGTTGTCTGGTACAGTAAATTAGGGGGAAACAGTGCTGTGTATCCCACACAAATAGTGTCAGATTCAGTCAGAACAACATCACTCACATTGTGTGCCCAACATTTGTGGTGGATTCAAATCAGTTGGGGGCAAAAACTCAACAATGCTATAGTTATGCACTTTTTTGATACAGACACCCATAGTCAAAAGGTAGGGGAGGGTCTCTCAGAACATATACATCTCATTCTCTTAGTCAATAGATTCCGTAGGGACATCCACTAAACTGATTGCTGACATCGGCACATGACCTGATGCACGGTCAATCTTTTGACTCCTGTCAACAGCTGTCATTTACATGTAGGTAGTGTGGTTTGCAAAGTAGTCTCAGAATGAAATTTTTGGACTGAGTCGTAATTATCCAACTTTCATCATTGACAACAGACAGCAAACCACATTTTGTCCATGACATAACATGTTGCTCATGTGAAAAACGTGGCAACCAGCTGTTCACAGACTTGCATAACTTGAACTCAGTTATGTGCAATGGCCCAGTTGCCCAGATTCAGAGCTAGCCAAGGTACAAGAGGTATGTGTAAGACATGCGTTGAAGCGATATTGTACAAAACACAACAGGCTAATATGATCTTGCACACAACTTCAGGGAAGTACATCAGCACACCCCCTGTACAGTTAAGACATCTGAAACGCAACTTCAACAGAGCAAAAGTGTGCTCTATGATGGCTAGAGTTCGTATGTGTGCTTGATTGGTCCTACGCTGAGGTACTGTGGTTGGATGTCTGTAAGGTGTAAGGAGTTGAAGGGAGAGTGCATATCCAGCATAGCCTGAGGAGAGAAGATAGGGCAATAGGTTACATGTCCATCTTAAATTTCAACAGAACATGATCTATCCTTTGGTACATGCAGGGTCTGTAGAGACGTGTATGTGGCTTCGTGATTCTTACTGTAGAATGGTTGTTAATATAAGGTGGCATTCATACATTTTGGAGCTTATTGACAAGCCCCTTCCTCCACCGGTGCGTCACTTTTCATATGTGAAAAAGTTACATACCAGCAGCACAAGGGGCTTGTAAATAAGCCCTTTCATTTGCACATATCACTCATTGTTAGTGCTTGGTACATACCCAGTAGCCACATGTTGCCAAATTCTCCTGCAGCCATCCGCCGGGCAAGAGGTGACATGCAGAATACGAAGCTGTCATGGGTACTGCCTGGTAACGCTGCATGCACATCTTTGAATCTCCCACTGGCATCACAGACAGCCTGCCCATTGATGGAATACCATCGGTGTCTGTTGCAGCATATGTGTGGAATACGGCGGGGTGGCTGAATAGCCACATGGGTACAGTCAATTGCACCAAGCACACGTCGGAAGCGAGAGATGAGATACAAATTCCTTTGTCTGCTGGCCAGTGTATGGGGCATTCGTAAGTGAAGGTGGGTTCTAGAATTGATGCAGCTCAGTACCTGATGCAAGCACTGTGACTAGCTTGCCTGGGAGATGCCCACAACAGTACTGGTGACCCTTTGGGATGACCCTGCAAAAAAATGAAGAGCAGAAAGGACCTTCAGATAGGCTGGAATGGCATGGGAGCAGCAGCTCACAGAGTCAAGTTCCTTCTCCCAATCACATACCATCTCCAAGATAACTTCTGGAGGGAAACGGTATCTGGCCCTGACATCTTGGCTTGACATCCCAAATAGGTTGATCCTTTTTCTGAAGATCCTTTCTACTCTCCTCCTCCTCCTCCTCAAGTAGTTTTGACGCATG
The DNA here is from genome assembly GCF_964261635.1 of Lissotriton helveticus. Lineage (NCBI taxonomy): Eukaryota > Metazoa > Chordata > Amphibia > Caudata > Salamandridae > Lissotriton > Lissotriton helveticus. Next base: position 562,147,381 of record NC_136057.1, on the reverse strand, counting down.
GCAAGGGGCAGAGCAACAAACTCATTCAGCGACATGTTGAAAGAGTTTGTGTGTGTCTGCTCTGCTTTCATGTGTGCTGCAGGGCTGGAATTGGCTGCAGTGTATCAGCTGATGCATGGTGGGGGATGGTAGGCACTTGGACAGGTGTTTAGCATTGAGAGTAATGCTCAAACGGCTAAAATGCGGGTATTCTGGCCCAGAGGCAGAAATTCCGGCCTAAGGCTGAGATTCTGGCCTGGAGGCAGAGATTCCAGCCTGAGTGCGGGAATTCCACTTCAGGGGCGGAAAATCGGGCCCGTGTGCGGACGTAAGGTTAGTAGTCATAAGTGATTTCAGTGAATACCATAAATCGTAAGTGCCTTCTGTGAATTACAAAAGTAGTAAGTTTAGGATTTTGTCTCAGATTAGTTCTGTGAATCGGCCCCTGTCTATCAGTCACCAATCCCATATGGTACAAACTATAGATAGACCCTGTGTTCAAATTTTACCTATACTAGCCAAAGGCTCAACTGAATGAATATGTCCCAATGATGTGCTAGTGATTTCTCCCAGGGGGCCTAAATCTATAGACAATTGTTTTCTTAGGTCAGACATTACATCAGTCACATTATCAATAATTGTAGTATATAGATCCTAGACAGAGCTTTTTCTGTCAATTCCTCCAAGAGAACCCTAGCCTTCAATAGTTTTTGATGTCAGGCTGAGTTCAGTGTTACATTATAGCAGGCGAGGGTGTGTTTCATACATACATACATACATTTCTATCTGGTGCCAACTGTCCCAACTGAACTCATTCTGTAGTTCTATAAAGGCATTCAGTCAATCATCCTTCAGAAAATCACCTTATTTCCCCATGATCGAAAGTCCAACAATGCTGATACTACCATGAGTGGGTCACCTGACCGCAGGATACCTGGTACCCACTACTCAGCGCATAATGAACTTTCCAAGAGCCTTACATGCTTTCAATAGTGCTACTGCTGAATATGGTAATTGTGACTGAGCCCTACCCATTGATCCATATAGCTAATAGGTCAGACTGCCAATATCTATATGGTCCAATGTGACTGTGGGGTCTTCCAATGAGAAGAAACCCCACTTATTCATTGCAAACAATTGGGAAACCCAAAAGTAACCTCTTGATCCTGGTAGAGATATACCCTCAAAGTATCATAATTTAGGTAATGCAAGACAAGTGTTTTATTCAACACACTGTGGTCCTGATTCACAAAAGTAAACTCACACTTTAGTATACTGTTAGACATGGGGTTTCTGGTTGGCTAGGGTATGCACCTCTGCCAGGCAGAACCCACCACTCTCGTCAGGGCAAGGGAGTTACACACTGAAGATAACCCCTGCTCACCCCCTTGGTAGCTTGTCAAGGAAGTCAGGCTTATCCCAGAGGCAATGTGTAAAGCATTTGCGCAGCACACTCACACGCCACTGACACACTAGGCACACCACAAAAGAAACTCCACACAACATTATATTAAAATACCCTTTGTATTATCCATAAAAACACATTAGCTCACAATCACATATATTATACTGTGCCACCAGGCACTTGTCATGACTTCACAGGGATTACATGAATCACTTGGCCAATCAGGCCATTGTCATAATCACATTACAGTTAGGGCGACCAGAAACTACTGGTAGGGACTGTACTTATCACACATTAAGCATAAATGTAATTAGCAGTGCACCATAGTAAACATTTGCCTCAGTACACATATCCAGAGCACCTCATGTCCACCTTAGACATATGCAGATCACCAACCCTGCACATCTGGATGCTGTCCTGGGTAATGCAACCCCACATACATGTACAGCTCAGGGCATAAACTGCACAGTATGACCCAATCAGACACACAGTATGTCACATAAGACAATAGGCGTAATCCTCATTACCAGTGTCCACATTATGGTGAGAACAAGAGTTGTCTCCCTTGCGAGTAACGTCCCCAATGGGCACACCTTCAAAAATTTCAAGAATGTTTCGTATTGGTTGTTTCATAAAGTTGTATTTTATTTTGTTTTTAGTTCAATACTATTACTTCCATAGTATGTAGGACTTGCATAATTATTCAAACATTTCTGCCCAATGCATTTCAGGCTTGCCCTTCATCAGGGGACTTAAATTCATTATGGCTTAAGCGGTAATTGACAGTATACGGAACATGTCACAGCAAAAAAAGGCACATGAAGATATGATTTAAAGTTTTGAAAAATGCCTCATGCTGTGATGTATTCCTATAGGTACTGTATTGATTCCCCTATTCCTGACCCTGGTTTGGTTAATAATTAACTAGCAGCCATCCAACAGTGCAAAAACCGTTATCTGATTAAGCCACACCACGGCACAGAAGCGCGTTATCTGATTAGGTCATAACGCATGCCATCTAATTAGACAAGCGATATTCCTCCAGCCCCTGATAAGGCATACGGAGTTCTCAAAACAAATCAAACCTACAGCGACCTGGGAAATTCCCATAGCCATTGTTTTGATTTCACCGAGAACTTCAGTAAAGAATGTGCGAACGAACCAGTTCATATGACATCCTTATTGACGTATATATGTCCATCCTTACGTCAATCTCGGCACCTTTCAGGTATAAATATTACCGACATTGCCTTAAGCAAACACATGCGGTGGTGACGAGATTGGAGCAGCGAGACGTGCCGAGGAGCCCAGCAGAGAGCGAAGCCCACAGGCGCTGCCCCTCCTTCCTGACGCGCTGAAAACGAGACGCTGCCTTTCTCCTGCTGAGAAATCCAGCTCCGGCACTTCCAAGCAGCCCTCGCAGGCAGCTGGAATATCAAGACCTGGGATAAGAGATACCAGCCCTCCACCATTCTAGATCTCAGGTACAGAACTGAATAACCCCTTGCAGAGAATTCTCGAGTCAGTCCCTTGGCAAAACAAACTTAACTTAAACTGCTACTTATCTACTCCCGCCCACGTATTAGGCTTAGGTCAGGTACACTGGGGTAGGCGTGGTTAGAAGCACCAGTTGAGTACGATTAGTCAAATGTATATATGTATGTATCTATTTTATCCATTTTAAAGTATCATATGGCTCAGAAACCATATCAATGCTTTTACAGTATTATTTTATAATTCTGTCTTTACTGTATGCACTTTACTTAACTATAAGTATTGCAATAATAGCGATTCATTTCTCTTGTATGAGAAAAGAGACTGATCAATAAACACCATTCTTTATTGAACACGCCCGTCTCTTCCTTTTCTCTACAATCTGGTGAAACTAAGAATGCACTGAACTGACTGAGTAAAATAAGTTGTCTTTTGTTTTCACACGACTCTAGAGATACACTCTTGATTAGGGGAGAGCAAAGTTGTCATGTTCTATGGTTGTCAGAAACTAAATCCCTTCTTGTCTATCCAGGGAGGTTAAAATCCTCCTTGCCTATTCGAGAAAATTTCTAGTGAACTCTGAGCTAGCTGGCAAACACAAAACTTTAAGTCTAATATCGTCGGTAGAAGACCTAGTTAACCTCTGCCCTAGGTCTATACTATTGAAGATATTATTCCAATGCGCAGAGCCTATTGGGATAATAGGAACTACACTACATGGCGCCCAACCGTTTGGATAGGCGATAAAACTAACGCAAGACATTAGAGTAACTCAGTCGTGCTTTTTCACACAGACCCCTTTTTCCCATAATACTCCAAAGACGTCTGGAGTGGGTGAAAGGTCATATCCGCCAAACCTCGCAGGAGGAGACTCCTATGTATGGTTCTTGGTTTACTCAACGTTGAAGGATACACTGTTCCAAAATATTGTGCATCTAATCTTTGTTTCCATAGAAACCTGATCTGCAAATAAATAAAAAAATCTTCTTGACAATAGTATGTCAGAAACTGAAGAAGAAAGGGAGACAGCTAGAATAGCAACTGAACTCCTAGCAGCTGACAATACTCTGCTGCAAAATGACCCGGATATACTCATACCGGTCAACATAAGAAAATCTATAACCTTAAAACTTATAGAAAATGGACTGACACCAAGAGGTGGTACAGTCATATTCGTAATTGAGGCACACGAATATCGGCAGACAGAGGTATTCTATTCATGGATAAACTTTCCAGCAGCAAACGCTGTAACAAAGGACTTCCACTATTACAAAATAGAGGAACCTCCTAATGAGTACACTCCTTTCGAGGAGGTGGAAATACCACTCAAATTCCAAGAGCACCTGCTCTTGTTTAATGGCGCCCTAAACATAATAATCACATCACCAGGCTCGGTCCACTAGGTAGACCAGGAGCAACGTGGCCGGTCCTAGCCGGATACACACCACATCCAGACATTGAAGAAATGCCTGCACCAGATCTTTTAGCACAGCTAAAACAATTAATAAAAATACATAGACAATTAGTCCAATATGTAACAGTCCAACCAGCAATTAAAATTCCACAGCTGACCACTAATCAGGGGAACACAAATAATATTACACCTCAGAACATACAGTCCTATCTAGGTAAAGTACCCGCAAAACGGGAACAAATTCCTTTCTGGCTAGCACAAAAAATCACTCAAATAGAGGCGGTGTTTCCAGATACCACCCCTGTTGAGAAACATAGGATTCTGACTATCTGTCTTCCAATGGGAATCGCACCACATGTGGAGGACTGTGACACTTGGGGAACAGTCTTTGCTTCCATTTACACAAAAACACATGGTGTACCATCCATGTCAGCAATACCAGATGTGCTAAAACAGATTCAAGATGAATACGGTCCAGAACCCGCTTTAACTCTCGGTATGAAACTACTGAAAGATTTCAAGCAGGTCTCTGCAATATTATTAGCCAACATAAAGGGAGAAGCAGCAAATGTGGCGATTCGCCAGAGGTTAAAAGAGACAAATATAGCAGACCAACCATCTGAAATTGCCAGAATCATAGAAAAATCCTATGAAGAACTAGGAAGAGATAGTTTGGGTGGAATACCAGTGAAACCCCAACTAGTTGAAAGTCCTGAAAAGGTATTTATTAAAAATAATTTAAACACTCAAAAAAAGAGCTGGGATGGAAATAAACAATCCAATCCTAAAGAAAAAAGATTCCAGTCCAGAGGAAGGTCTCCTCGGCGGAGAGAAAGATCTCCTGATCAAGGATGCAAGTCTCCCCAAAGGGAGCCCTCTGTGAAAAAATACTACCTTAGAAATAGGGATAATATAAAAAAACCTGATAGATATCAAGATATTGATACATGTCCCTCTCAATCTTTTCAGACTTCCTCGCAGAAATCGGAAAGAAGAGGACGATCAGAACACAGGGAAGAGCACGTCAAGTCCAAAGACAAAGAACCTGCTCATCTGAATAAAAAATTACAATTTCCAAAAAAGAAGGTAGCCAGTATTAAAGTAATCAACAATGCCGAGAATACTGAGGACACAGCTGAAAAACGGAGAATGGGCTCAGACAATGCTAGACAGCGCAGCAGAAGTGAGCATAGCTCGCAAAGTCCTTATGAATCATCTGGAGACAGTGGACACGAATGAATACATTCAGGTGGAAACTGCAGATACCAGAGTTAGCAAACCTCATAAAATATATGAAATAACATTGCGTATAGAGGGGGATAAGACTAGAAAAATAAGGGGTCTATTTTGGGATAATCTCTCCAAGGGCTATGACATCCTTCTAGCTGAACGAGACTGGCCTCCAGAGTTTGTCAGGGAGTGCCCACATGGCGAAGAAATAATTATGCCTTCCTTCTCAAACCATATTCCAATTCATAAAAAATATACACTTGCAAGAAAGTGGGCAGTAGCTCAAGCCCCTGCCTTATATAAAAATCATGTGGGATGGGATGAGGACTCTCCTTCTCACAAAATCCAGTTAAAATCACAACCTACTGCACAGAGGCAGTACCCGATTAAGCAAAAAGCTAAAAAAACAGGTAAAAGAGATCCTAGATCAACTTGAATACCAGGGGGTGATTAAAACTTGCACCTCACAAATGAACAACCCTTTGTTTCCTGTCTCCAAGCCAGACAATTCATATCGTCTTGTTTTGGACTACAGACACCTTAACTCATGTTGCAAAACATTTGCGGTACAAAACTCGCATAGTGCTGCACTAATGAATAACATAGTGCGCAAAAAATACAAAACCACATTAGACATTTCTAATGGATTCTTTTGTCAAAATATAGCACCAGAGAGCAGATATTTGACGGCGTTCTCAATAAATGGCACGCAAAATAAATTCTGTCGTTTGCCCCAGGGGTTCAAGAACAGCCCAGGATTATTCTCAGCGAGAGTAACAGAATTACTACAAACATATGATGACGAGGCGTTATCTTATGTCGACGACATCTATCTAACAGATGATGACTTGGATACTCATTTGAAGAGAGTGAACACCATAATACTTGGGTTCGCAGCAGAGGGTTAACAATTCAACTTTAAAAAGTCAAGAATTGCCCATCTAACAGTCCTGTTTTTAGGATATGAACTATCAAGTGAAGGCAAAAGCCTGGCTGACAATTTCCTAGAGAAATGTGCTGTAATCCAAGCACCTAGAACACTGAAAAACTTACAATCAATTCTAGGCTTCCTAAATTTCGGAAGAACTTACATTATAAATTATGCAGAGAGAATTAAACCTCTCTATGATCTAATAAAACCAGATTTTAAAAGAATCAATTGGACTCAAAAACACATAGAAATTTTGAGATCTTTACAAACAGATATATTAGTTAAAACAAAATTACAAACACGTGACAACACACGCAACCTTGTGATTCGAGTCATCCCAGGAAGATGCGGATTCACATACCTGACCTCTAATGAGGGAGAGAAGGTAGCAATAGCATACAAATCACATTTGTACACAGAAGCTGAAAAAAGGTTCAGCATTAAGGAAAGCATTGTTCATGCGGTTCAAACAGCTGTAGCAAAAGAAAAATACCAAGCCGACGGTAGACAGGTTACAGTCAGAACAGCAGAATCAGCTTTTGAGGCATTAACAACACCATGTAATTTACCGACAACTGCACTGAATCCAGAATGGATACAATGGGTAAATTCTGTTGCTACAGACAAAGTAAAATACTATTTTGACCCGGAAATCAAAAAGAATTAAAATATCTAGAATATGAGAGAGAATACCCTCTGCCAATCGACATTCTGCCTTTACGACAGGACGCCTGTGTAATATATACAGACGGTCATGCTCAACCCTCAGTTTGGGGAGAGCTGGCTTACAACGCCACATGCAAAATTGTAAAAGAAGTGTGGCGTGGAGGTAAATTAAGACCTCTACTTACAAAAACACACTCAGTGGAAAAAAATTCAGAACAACAAACTGAAATAATAGCGTTAAAAATGGCGCTAGATAATGCCGATCGCGAATTCCCGACACTTATAGTGTGCGATTCGTATTACTGCGTCAAATCATACAATAACGACTTACAGTAATGGATTCAAAACGGTTACAAAGATGACACAGGTGCAACAATAAAGCAAAAAGTGCTTTAGGAACAAGTAGTTCTTTTACAGAAAGAACTACCAAAAACTCACGTGATACATTCAGTGAGTCATCAGCGTGATGGCGTTCACGTTGCAGGGAATTCATTGGCTGAGACAGCCACAGCGGTAGCAACTAAACCGGCCTCCGTAGCTACAAAAAAGTGTACAGTAAAACACATTGACGGTGAAACTGTGCTGGCGGTGAAAACGTCATCAAAAGGCGACTTCTCAGCGCTAACAATCAATTATCCACTCAATTATACATACATAATCGATGCAAACTCAGTCCCTTTTGCTCGAATCCCTGGAGTGGGGGATAGAGTAATTCCAAACACGAACAGGAGAGGCTTGTTAATAGCAGACGCACATATGGGTGAGGGTCTCAGACACCTTAAGCTAAAAGATTCTCTGGAAGAATTACAATCAGTGTACTGGTGGCCAGGCATGAGCCTGCATCATCACATTTTTGTAAAAAACTGCCCAGACTGCAATAGAGATCGCAGTGGCGAGCGGGGAGGACTAGTGCCATGGCATTTCGCTCCAGATAAACAACAACAATAAGAAAGTACCCATCATGAAAAAAGCGTTATATTAACATAAAAAGACTAATTTTCACTTATAATGTAGACCCAAGCGCTCGGCTGACGTCTGGACTGTTATAAAAAGATTTGCGAGTCTATAATGGCATATACGCTAGAAGCATGCTACGTTTTGACTAATGTATTCCCTTTAGCCCTCAAGCTTATGGGGAAGCATGGCCAAATGAGCATTGCATAGCGGGACTCTTCTCACTTCCTTCCTGAGTGATACGGGATGGTGTAAAGAAAAAACCAAGACATAAAGCAATCTATAACGGAAAAGGTATTAGGTTCAGGAGCTGGGTGGGTCAAACATTTAATAAGTGTCCAACGTAGTCTAAATAACCTGCCAAGGAATTCTCTGAAAGGGTTCAGTCCGTACGAACTATTGTTCGGGACTAGAATGATGATCCAAGATCTTGATAGTCAGACTTCAGTGGTTAAAGACAAAAGCTTTGATATCAAAGATCGTTTGGCTATTTTGCAGGACTTAAATGAAACAAGAAAAGACCTGAGCAACATAAAGTTGAAACAACAGCCAACAACCACTGAAGAGAAACCACCTGTCCCAGCAAGGCCTGTCTGGATTCCAAAAGTCGGGGATCTAGTCAGAGAGAAGAACGCGGTAAAGAAGGAATTTGGGCCTTCTTACAGAAAAGCAGTTCCTGCCTTGTCTATCAACGGGACAAGATCAGTAGTACTACCGCCCCTTGCTGGTAAAAAGGAGAACCGAGTCATATCCATCGACCTGGTAAAACCACAATCATGTGGCCGATAACAAACAGTAGGCCAAGTGGACTCCCAAGAAGTAGCAGAACACCAATGTTTGCTACGAATACAGAGGTTCAAACTGGAAGACTGATCACATTTGGAAAATCTACAGTGAAACAACAAGGACTATGCAACGAAGCAATGGAACTTGAACCTCTTAAAACCCAAATCAAAGCTTTTCATCAAGAAACAACAACCTATGATGATGTAACTACAGACTTTGCTAATGAAACAAAGCAAAATCCAAAATCAATTGGAACAATTGACAGAACAGCATCCGGCTACTTCATCAACTTCGATGATTCATCTGAAGATCTGAGTGAACCTAAGAAACAGCCATCAACAAAAACTTTTAAAGATAAAGCTAAGGAACTTTTTCAACAGCTGAAAGAAACCTATCTGATTTCTCCATGGATTGAATTTTGGGTGGCCTTAGGTGCATTTATCCTCATTCTTTGGCTCATCATGGTACTATGCTTGGGACATTTCATTGAAGGAAAATATGCTAAAATGGACACAGCAAGCCAGAAAATCAACTTGGTCCTTAAACCACACACATCTTCACACATCGAGAAAAGAGAACTTTCTTCAGTGAACTTCACAGCCAATCCTATACCAGGCGGTGTAGCATGGGACAAAACTGATTATGAAATCTATGGTCCGGTTGAAATCCTGAAGTATCTACACCAATTCAAGATCTCATTGAGTGACTTTGTAAAACCAAGCACATTTGCTGATGATTGGGACTTTGAAAGTATTAATGATATGATGTCTGATCTTGTGATGTCTGCTAAATTCACAGAACATGATTATTTGCAGGGTTCGTCTAATTATGATCAGATGTTCTGCTACAACCACTATGGTAACCATTATCTACATAAATCTGCACAACCTAGAAATGTTTTAAATTATAACCAATGGGAACATTGTGCTACTCCTCCAAAAGATAGCTCAAAAACATTTTATGATAAATATTCATACTTTTCAGGGTTTAACACAAGTAATGCAGAAACATTTTATTTCAAATTGTCAAATAAGACAGGTATGAAGACCATGCTTACAAACACAAAATTGATATATTCCGATTCATTTTTTGAGCAAATGAATACATTTGGGTTTGATTTCTGGAACAATAATATTGAAGCAAAAACTGTTTGGGGTACAAGAGATTGGCAAGTACAAGGTATAGAATCATTGTTTAGAGCCTGCATGATCCCAGAACAAATTATATTTTTGAACGACACTATTCAACAAACTACCTGTCTTGGCTTAGCCAAAATCAAAGATTTAAACAAACCGTCTATTCCAAAGCCAACAGTGAACAGTAATAGCTCTATAGATGTTGAGATAGACGTAAACCATATATTAAACCAAAACAGAACACATCCTGAATGGAAAAATGGTTGATCTGGCCCACAGATACAAATAACTGTCAAGACAGATTCCTGAACAAAGTACAGGGGTTCACATTGACTTTGAATCTACACGAAGGCGAACGCACGGAGGAACAGGGAGGCCGGCTGAAAAAATACAGACATCGCTGACCTGATAATGAGATTACCAAGTGGAGGTGCATAATTCAAAGAGCACACTGGCAAATCTAACCAATTTTGGGTTGGGCATCAAACATAAATCCAGACTTGAGAGATCCTTTCTCACCGATATACGGTGGTTCCTCTGTGCAATGTGAAAACGCTGAGGCATAATCAAAAGCTTCCAATCGTGGCTTAATCTTCACAACCGAGTCCACGCCAAGAGTAAAGACCTGATGAAATTGACTAAACTGGAGTCTGTAACCACATTATACTTCAAAATACATATGTTTGTCCTGATGAAGGTGTAAAGATTGAAAGACACCGAAACACCGCGTCGACTTGTTTTGTAAATTGATTTGTCTTGAAAAAACTTTTATAGTGTAATCAGATTAAATGTGTGACCTTTTTACAAAAGGTTTTTTAGTTGTTTTTAATTTATTTTAGATTGTAACCCAGTTGGGAGGTTTAAATAAATCTCAAATTGATTTCTATTCCTTTGTAGATGCTCATTACTTAATCACAGTGAATTGTTGTTGCTTACAGATATTTGGTTTATTGTTAAGTTCGCCCCTCATTTTTGCTGCAGAAACCCCTCAGGGATAATTTCCCTCAGCAATTAGAGGCTGCTACAAAACACAGGGATTTTCTTGTTACATTTCACATTGACTAGGCCAGACCCTAGATATTCCCAAAGACGACATCCAGGGATAGTAACCACCTACAGCGTGGGCAAGCTCTGCCTTCAATGGCTACAAACGTCCACACTGGCTGAAATTAAGCAACACCTAACTTTACTTACAGAAGGTGCTGACTTGCGTGATTTCATTATGGGACCACGCAAACAGCGTCAAAAACGTTTCATAGCGGCCTCTATATATGCAGCTTATAACGAAGCCTGGAAAGTAACTCAAATTGAGACAGCAGAAAAAATACGGGAGATTGACCGTATTAATTTGGAAAAATCACTTTCTGTGGTGGACAATGGGTTAATGACTCTGTACTCCAGAATATATTCTCTGGACAGCATTGTGTCTTCAGCAATCGATATAACATCGCAAGACTTACTGATGTTACAACACGGTCAGTCCCAATTGCGTTCTATTGTACAGCTTGGCTGGACGTTACAAAATCTGCGTTCTGGCTATGTGCCTTGGCGTTTAATCAACACAACGTCATTATTTAATATCTTTAACCTTACTGATAAACAAATCAGTTTGGCACAGAAGGGTGCTGACTATACAATTCTGAGCATTGAAAAACTTGAGAGATTACCATTGACAATGTCAGAACGACCTGTCATTGAATGGATAATACATGGAATAATAAATATTCCGATAACTACTTTCCAGTTTCAATTCTGCCAAAAATATATACAGGCAGGCCAGTATGAAAGGTTGGGTAAAGGGTACATTAAGTCAATATGGAACTTGCCCTATACACACGAATGTGTCAGTAATAAAGGCCAGAAAGTGTTTCTCAGTGGCATTAATTGTGCAAGATCACTGAGCGGTACACTTCTGTGTCAGGGTATTAGCTTGCATGGAGCCTGTGAAGGGACTTCAAATAACCTTTCATGTTAACAGCTAGGCACACCTGCAGCACGAATAGAACCATTCTTTAGGAGACTCTCGAACGGGAGTTACATTCTAATAGTAGATCGCAGATGTTGTAGTTTGCTGCCCGGAAAACCTTATCTCATAACCGTGACTAGGAAGGTCATGTGCTGTGAACGAGTATTGTTCCCTAACGATTCTCCAGACATGGCCCGATTTGAAAATTGCTTCTATTCGAATTGATACTTTAAGCAGAATGAAGACTGTGCTCCTACAGACGCCGACCAGGCTAACGTCATCAAAAGAAACGTATGATCTCCAAGTTGCAAGGACAACAGCAGAGATTCATTCATTGTTATCAACTAATTCCCCCATACATTTCGCAGAAATACTGAACGAAATCTTAAATATTTCTGATACCAGTGGTGTCTTATGTGTATTTTAGACAGTGTTTTCAGGAGCTTTAACACCATTCAAAGCCATCCTGGGTATTTTTCCAGACTTTGTCCATTCAATTTTTGGCGGACTTCCTCTCCTTTTGGGACTAGTGGCAGGCTTCCTATTTTTGATCCTGTTATTTCGCTATGGCAAACCATGTCACAGACAAAACACCTGCGACAAGGGAAGAAATGATCCTAGCCATTGGCTACCGGGACCGCATAACTAAAGTCCTTGGACTAGCACGGCTTCGGGACCTGAACATGACTTGGTTTCTTTCATTTAAACCAATATGGCAAAGTTGTGTTATGCCTGTATTAAGGTGCTTGCTATGCAGCGAAGAATGCGTGTTGGACACCTGTCTGGCACTACAATCGGATGTGCCAATGGACGCAGATACCTTGTTGGGTCCGGTAACGGCTCATGCATTGTGCTGTCCCCAGCGGCTACCAATCCTGATGACGGCATTCGTGGAGACTTCACCACTACGATTGAGGGGTAGTGAAGTACAAGATGAAAGCAGCATCGGTCAGGTACGACCTTCAGTCAGCTATGCTGATCAAAACATCAATGGAGGCAATCATGCTCAGGCTCATGAATGCAAGGTAACAACTTTTTCCGAGTTAGTGGAACTTACGCAAGAAGCTGTTGACAGTTTTTTAACAGTCTAAATGATATGATGTTTTCACCAGAGCAGCAGGAATAACTTTGAGCAGACTAGCAATCGGAGTTCCCTACATCCTGAATTTGGCCTTCAACTTTTAAAAAAAAAGCGATATGAAAAATTTTCTCATCAGTTTGTTCAGACTGCAAGAACCTTTTTCCCCAATTCCAAAATATTTACGATTTTTTGGGACACTTATCTTCTGCTTAAAGTAGACATTATTCTTAGAGAACTGAATTTCTATTTTAGGTAGTCACAAGACATTAGCTATCCTCTAGCACTCTCATACAAAACTTTATGATTGTGATGAAATGGTCTCGCACCTTTTTTCTGTATTAAGAGCCATTTCATGTGTGGTTTTCGCATTTATTCATGCTGAATTTAAAAATATGCGTTATATGTTTAGCATTATTAGACTGCTTGTGCATATAGTACACGTGATAGTACATGTGATTGTGTTTCGTATATTTCATAATTCCAATTTTCAGAATACATATGAATGTATTTTGGGGTGGTACGGTATACACAAACGCTACTGATTTCACTATGCCTAGATTTGTAAATATGGACATAGTCTACGTGGAGTGGGTGTGATGTATTCCTATAGGTACTGTATCGATTCCCCTATTCCTGACCCTGGTTTGGTTAATAATTAACTAGCAGCCATCCAACGGTGCAAAAACCGTTATCTGATTAAGCCACACCACGGCACAGAAGCGCATTATCTGATTAGGTCATAACGCATGCCATCTAATTAGACAAGCGATATTCCTCCAGCCCCTGATAAGGCATACAGAGTTCTCAAAACAAATCAAACCTACAGCGACCTGGGAAATTCCCATAGCCATTGTTTTGATTTCACCGAGAACTTCAGTAAAGAATGTGCGAACGAACGAGTTCATATGACATCCTTATTGACGTATATATGTCCATCCTTACGTCAATCTCGGCACCTTTCAGGTATAAATATTACCGACATTGCCTTAAGCAAACACATGCGGTGGTGACGAGATTGGAGCAGCGAGACGTGCCGAGGAGCCCAGCAGAGAGCGAAGCCCACAGGCGCTGCCCCTCCTTCCTGACGCGCTGAGAACAAGACGCTGCCTTTCTCCTGCTGAGAAATCCAGCTCCGGCGCTTCCAAGCAGCCCTCGCAGGCAGCTGGAATATCAAGACCTGGGATAAGAGATACCAGCCCTCCACCATTCTAGATCTCAGGTACAGAACTGAATAACCCCTTGCAGAGAATTCTCGAGTCAGTCCCTTGGCAAAACAAACTTAACTTAAACTGCTACTTATCTACTCCTGCCCACGTATTAGGCTTAGGTCAGGTACACTGGGGTAGGCGTGGTTAGAAGCACCAGTTGAGTACGATTAGTCAAATGTATATATGTATGTATCTATTTTATCCATTTTAAAGTATCATATGGCTCAGAAACCATATCAATGCTTTTACAGTATTATTTTATAATTCTGTCTTTACTGTATGCACTTTACTTAACTATAAGTATTGCAATAATAGCGATTCATTTCTCTTGTATGAGAAAAGAGACTGATCAATAAACACCATTCTTTATTGAACACGCCCGTCTCTTCCTTTTCTCTACAATCTGGTGAAACTAAGAATGCACTGAACTGACTGAGTAAAATAAGTTGTCTTTTGTTTTCACACGACTCTAGAGATACACTCTTGATTAGGGGAGAGCAAAGTTGTCATGTTCTATGGTTGTCAGAAACTAAATCCCTTCTTGTCTATCCAGGGAGGTTAAAATCCTCCTTGCCTATTCGAGAAAGTTTCTAGTGAACTCTGAGCTAGCTGGCAAACACAAAACTTTAAGTCTAATATCGTCGGTAGAAGACCTAGTTAACCTCTGCCCTAGGTCTATACTATTGAAGATATTATTCCAATGCGCAGAGCCTATTGGGATAATAGGAACTACACTACAATGCGAAGTGTAAATGTAGCCGTGATAGCGTGGTGCGCTTTAGTGCGTTAGTGTCCACCTGACTTCCGGTTTACGGCGCGGCTGCTCTCGCCGCATTCACGGTAAGAGCCGACTTCTCGAGCTCATGAGACAACTTTTGAAGTGCCCACAATGCGGACACCAGACTTTTTCAGGACGCATAAAGCAAGCACTCCCTGTGCTTGGCTAATGAACACCTCCTCACGGGGGGCAGAGCGCTCACTCAGCACTACTTCAATTTCTTCCAAGTCTAGCCACACAGCCCTGGTAAATCCCCGGAGACCGGACTCAGGCAGCCCAGCACACCGTGTCTCTTCAGCAGCAGCAGAGCAGCAGTCCCTTCAGCTGCCTAGTCCACAGTGGTGTTTCCTCCTGGCATACTGCAGTCCACGAAGTGTGCTCTCCTCAGTTCTCCCAGTTACAGAAGTCCAAGAAGTTCAACAGATATGGGGTCACATTAAAAAGTCTTAGTTCTGCCCTGGCACAGAGTCCTGGGCCAAGTTTAAATCAGGTCTGGGGGCACACTAAAAATATAGTGCACAACACTCCCAATTCAAAGTGTAAGCCCTGGCTCCAGACATACCACAGGGGGTCAGTGCCAGCATTGTGGAAGGCAGGCCCAGCCCTATATAGGTGCAGGCGCTACTCTTCCCACCACTCCAAATGCAGACCAGGCCTATTCAGGTGCCAGGGGAAACCCCTCCGCTACTCTAAATTCAGCCACTGTCTATTCAGACAGGCGCTGAGCCACCTAGGCAGGGTAGGACACACCTCAACCCCTGCCTGGGGAATGACTGGAGTGAAGGCACAGCCCCTCTCCTCCTGTCAGTCAGAACCAAACGGTCAATACACATCAGGGAGGCACAAAGACACATAGCACACAGAAATGCCCTCTTCTAAAAATGGCATTTCTAAAATAGTAATAATAAATCTGCTTTCACCAATAAGTAGGATTTATCGCTACTATTCTAAATATACCAAACTTGATCATGCTACCCCTCTCAGATCAGGAATTATCACTGGAGGGCATATCAGTGGATCCCCAATGCATCCCTATGAGAGGGCAGCCTCACAGCAGTGAGAAACCAAATAGGCTGTTTGTCACTACCAGGACATGCCACTCAGTTAAGGCACATGTCCTACCTTTTACCTACACTGTACCCTGCCCAAAAGGCTAGATAGGCCTACCTTAGGGGTGACATATGTAGTAAGAGTTGAGTTACAGTCGTGGCAACCACTTTCTGTGCCACGTCGCAGCGACAGTAAACTGC
Organism: Lissotriton helveticus; assembly: GCF_964261635.1. NCBI lineage: Eukaryota > Metazoa > Chordata > Amphibia > Caudata > Salamandridae > Lissotriton > Lissotriton helveticus. Next base: position 562,131,103 of record NC_136057.1, on the reverse strand, counting down.
GCGCGCAGGCTCTGCAGTCGCACAGGCCTGAGACAGGTTTGAAAGGCTACTTTGGTGGGTGGTGCAAGCAGCGCTGCAAACCCACCAGTAGCATTTAATTTACTGGCCCTGGGTTTATGGGACACAACTGTACAAGGGACTGATAGGTAAATTAAATATGCCAAATAGGTGTATACCAATCTTACCAAATTTACCATAGAGAGCACATGCACTTTAGCACTGATCAGCAGTGATAAAGTGCCCAGAGTCAGAAAACCACCAACAACAGGTCAGAAAAAATACAGGAGTAAGGCAAAAAGTTCTGGGATGACCCTGCAAAAAGGGCCAAGTGCAACATATACGTTTATGTACTTTTTGGTTTTCACAAACTACGAGATAATAGTACATTTACGACTGCGTTGAGACTCCGCAGTTGGGGACGGAGAAAACAGCACATAAAAAGATAGGACTGGTAAATCTTTTTATGTGGAAAGTTCTCTGCTCGACTGCAGAGTCTCTGCAGTCGTAAACATACTATTAACTCATAGTTGTGAATACCCAAAAATGTTACATTTTGACAGACCAGCCACCGTATGTGGCATAGCAAGGGAGCAGAATGACCGAGCTGCCCGCTATAACCGGGGTTTGTAAGTTCTCCCCCCAAGAAAATATGTAGACAAATGGCAAAAATGGTGCAATCTACAACACATTTTTCATTATATATTCAATTGTATCATATTTTAAAGCATAGCAAATAATGATCTTAGAGTGCTCTAGGATATGACAATCTTTATTGGGGCCCTTCAATGAATTTCTTCTGATCACCTTCCAACAGTGCCCCTCATCTCTCAATAGACCCTCTCTCACATCTATTTCATTTGTTTTGTAGCGTCTCTCATACCAGGGTAGGGTGTCGGAGCACTTTACATCATACACATAGAGAAAATGTGAGAAAAAGGGGACTGCGCGATGTAGGCAATTTAAAGAGTACTTGAGCAGGAGATGCACAAACTCATGATTTAAAACATAACACAATGGTGAGGATTGGTTTTACTAATAGGAATGTATTTCTACAAAAACAAACCCCTTTAAAGCAACATTAGGATTATGAAAGAATAGGGCAAAACATATGTTACTAATTCATACCATACAGTTTGCATTCAGCTCTTTAATGGCAGCTCACTGAGCTAGATTACGATTGCAACTTACGACCTGCACAATAACAAAATTATCTCTGTGACTAAAGCAGTAACCCTCTGAGCTATGCACATAAAATAGAGGTGCATATTACCAACAAGTAGCGATATTTATTGCTAAATAGGCTTAGCGACGATTTTTTTATCGCTGAGCATCGCCGGAATTTATCACTGAGATAACTTGCTATTAACAACGTTTATCTCCAAAGCGATACATTTTCTGGCGACTTCGGCGAAATGCGTGAATATCGCTGAGAATACAGCGATATTCACGCATTAGCGACGAAATGCTCTTAGCCATGTTATCCACCTCCCATTGGATAACATGGCTAAGAACTGGTCTGGGCAGGTGTTAGTTTTTGGAGATATTCGCGCTAAGCGCGAATATTTCCATCGCTACGCCTGCCTTGCTAATAGGCGATAGCGACGTTAGCGACTGTTTTCAGTCGCTAACAGGTTGGGTACGCCAACTTTGCATGTCATTAGCAATAAATATCGCTGACATGCAAAGCGGGCCCCAAACCGCTCGCTATCGCCTACAAGCTGTCGCTAACTGCTGTTAGCGACAGCTTGCTAATAGGGCGATAGAATTATCGCTGCTTAGCGGTCGAAAACGCCCGCTAAATCGGCGATAATTGCCTATCGCCCCCCTTGGTAATATGCCCCACAGTTCTGTCATCTACGCCATACATGTGTTTTGCAGAACTCATGTTAACCCTCTGCACTACCTTAACTGAGTCAAAACTGCCACTAGACAAAACTCTTATCACTCTCCATTAGGAATATTAATCACGAGAGACATCTTGACACTTTTATTGTTGCTGAAAACTGTTGGATTTACAAGGAGCTCTGGGCTTTTAAAAATAAAATGTTTCAAAACACAGGGAGGCTGGAAATGGAAGTGAATGCTGAGGGGATCATGCTGGCCTGCTGGTTTTGTTACTGAGGCCAATATTTCAGCACTGCAAAACAGTCCCGACCTATAACAAAACCAGCCCTCCCACCTTTCCAGCCTTCTTGGGGAAATGCACAATGCCCGGTCCGGCCAGACCGGCCCTGGTCTTCACTTTACCCACCTAACAACCGGAAAATTCAAACCTTGTCTAATCCAGCATGAAAGACGACAGAGGGTTTGTCAATAAGCCTTATCCATCCGTAGTCAGTCTGTGTTTTTCTGCTTTTTGGATGCACACAATAGTGATAATAGCACTTACACTCTGGAATATGGACCTAGAGGAGTAAAAGCCTGATCAATAATCACAAATCCTTACCCTCTTATCACTATCACCCAACAATGGAAAATACCATCCTCGCTCCCTACTAGAAGTATTCATCTTCTTGACTTTCCCCATTTGCTTAACAATGGATTTAACTTGTGGGTTTTTTGCTGTGCTCATATATCTACTTTATTCAAGTCGATAAAATGGTATAACATAGGGGCATATTTACAAGGACGGCGATAAATAAACGCAAAGCGCGCTTAGCGCTTTTCTATTTATCGCCATCTATCGCTGGATTATATCACCCTGTTAGCGCGTTATTAACAACACGTTTCCCCAGGGCAATATAATTACCAGCGATAGCGGGGAAATCGCCATTTTGCATGGAACATCGCTGGTTTTCGCTGGTTATCCCCGTTTTCGCTGCAAAACGGGGATAACTTTGCTGATATGACACACAGGGTCGTATCAGCACAATCCATCCCCATATTAGGTATGCCTAAGTCATTTTAGCAGACGTTATTCTTCAGCGGAAAAAGCAGTTTTCGCCCAAAACTAAAGTCTGCATTGGCAGCCTTGTAAATATCGCGATGTGCACATCAGTGATATTTACAAAGCTGTACTGCCCAGTGAAGCCCACTTTGCATCTCATTAGAGATGCAAAGGGAGGCATTGGGTAAAAGGGTGCTAACATGCGCTAATGCATGTTAGCACCCTCTTGTTAATAGGGCGATAGTTTTATCTCCGCTTTTTTGGCTTTAAAAGACAAGCCCTTGTAAATATGCCCCATAATCGGGTGCCAACTCCTAATACCCTAAATGAACTCTACCTATTCCGTTGAGCAAGTATTACATTATTATTGGGCTCAAGAATGGTTTGATCAAGAACACGATCACCTCTTTCACTTTTTACTTTCCCTTAACCATTAGAGAGCAGCTCTCTGGGTTCAGGTTATTTTCTGTCTCTGTGAAATAAATTGATCTATGTGTGTAAAGTGTCGCTCATCTGGAGCCCTTGTAAACCCAGAATATAATAACAACTGATATTTAGATCTCACACTGAGGTGGCTTACATTAGACATAAGATGTGTCCCCTGAAACGACTCTTCAGGGCTTGTGATTAAGAAGGAACGTGGCTACCAGACCCCTGTTAAATCTTATACCTCAGGAAGTTTATGTTCCAGGACACTACTCTCATCCCCCGTTGTCCATGCATGACAACTACCCCACAAAAAATTGGAACCAGGTCACCTACATAAGTAGTGGATTATAAGCCACATCTTGCATTATAATATGAGCACAGATGTAAAACTGCCCCCTCATCAAACACTCACACAGCTAATTGCAAACTACCCCCACCCCAGTGTGCGAGTGCCTGTAACTCTGTCAACCCAACCACTGAACATACTTTTAGCGAAAACTAGCTCCCTCATCTTGATAACTGTGGATACACAACTCCTATTGTCTCAACGAGAAGCTGCCAATGCAGAGAAACCAGCAACATCTAGTATGCAGACATTAATATACACTTAAAAGTGATTGACTCTGCCATGTAAATCCAAGTTATATGAAAGCTGTAGGAAGAGGAGATGGCCAGTGTTGCTTTGTCCCTTTCTGCTTGCCAATAGTAACAAGAAGGGCAACCAACATATATCTGGCATTATTCTGAAGACTCTGGGGCTTATTTTAAAGCCTTGTGCGCCACAGGAATGTCACTTTTTTATATGTTCTGTCGGCATACAGTGCAGAACCATATCTGCTAGGCGACCGAAGGCCACCCTGCATGTCTTTTCATGGCCTTGTAGATATGGTGTAGGGTAAAGTAGCGACTTGCAGGGAGGTGTGCCATGGCGATTGCAGTGGGTGCTCTCACTGAACGCCCATGGATTTTGACACATTCCCAGATTTACAACATAGCATTAATATGGGAATGCATCAGAACCCTACGCATCCCTAGGGGTGGTGTAACAGTTGCTTTTGTGAAGGAAGGTGTCCCTTCCTGAACAATACAACCTGATTTCAATGGTTGCGCAATGGTGCAAGGGTTCCTGCATTGGTGCAAGATAGCCTTTTGAGTGCTAGCAAAGGATTGCTTCGAATGCAAAGTGATGTGCATCCCTGCCATGCATGAAATTGTTGTAAATAAGGCCCGCTGTGAGCTACCAATCTTAACCATGTGGCTGAATTTCTCAGAAATCACAGTATGGAGCCACGGGAAAAAGAATGCTCAAATAATGTCATCTGTGCTGGAGCAGGAATCAGTTTGAATTAAAATCTCGGTTTACGGGCGGAAGCTATTGCGAGCCCACGGGGTGTGGCGCTCTCTACATGATACCGCTTGATTCAGTTTAAATATCTGCACCGGGCGTACTATACCGGACCAGACTCTGGCGGATGGGAGTTATCCAGTCCTCTATATGTCTGTGGTGTGATCAGGAGGAGGGAACATTCTTGCATACAGTGTAGAGCTGTACAGCGTTGCAGCCCTTTTGGTGCAGAATTCGGTCTTGCCTCAATGAGGTACTCTCGTGGGTACTCCCACTTGACCCATGTCTATTCCTCTTACACGATTCAGAAAAGGGGGTGGTGATGAACAGAGTGTCTGAATTAAGCAGACCAATCTTACCCAGTCCAAAGATCAGGGCTTGATCCATCACCGTTATTTATCTCACTGCCCCATCCCAGCTCAGAACCTGGCTATATGCAAATTAGTCTGTCCCTGGCCCAGTGCATCATGGGAACAGGGCAGACCAAACTACCAAGCCAATTCTTCACCAGAAAGGAGACAAGCTACCGGGGACCGGCCATCATGCACTGGGACAGGAACAGACTCATTTGCATATAGCCAGGTTCTGAACTGGGATGGTGCAGTGAGCTAAAAAACGGTGTTGGATCTAGCCCTGATCTCTTGACTGGGTGAGAGTATTCTGCTTAATTCAGAAACTCTGTCCATCACCACCCCTTGTTGTTAAATATTTAGTCCACCCTAAGCGTGGAAGGGTATACTCAGATGTGAGTCCCTTGCTCATTGCATCATCAGGATTCAAGCAAGCCGGGCCGACGACGGCTGAAATGCCAGAAACCGGTCCCCGGAAGCTTGTTTCCTTCCCAGTGTAAGAATTGGCTTGGTAGTTTGGTTTGCCCTGTTCCCATCATGCACTGGGACAGGAACAGACTCATTTGCATATAGCCAGGTTCTGAACTGGGATGGTGCAGTGAGCTAAAAAACGGTGTTGGATCTAGCCCTGATCTCTTGACTGGGTGAGAGTATTCTGCTTAATTCAGAAACTCTGTCCATCACCACCCCTTGTTGTTAAATATTTAGTCCACCCTAAGCGTGGAAGGGTATACTCAGATGTGAGTCCCTTGCTCATTGCACCATCAGGATTCAAGCAAGCCGGGCCGACGACGGCTGAAATGCCAGAAACCGGTCCCCGGAAGCTTGTTTCCTTCCCAGTGTAAGAATTGGCTTGGTAGTTTGGTTTGCCCTGTTCCCATCATGCACTGGGACAGGAACAGACTCATTTGCATATAGCCAGGTTCTGAACTGGGATGGTGCAGTGAGCTAAAAAACGGTGTTGGATCTAGCCCTGATCTCTTGACTGGGTGAGAGTATTCTGCTTAATTCAGAAACTCTGTCCATCACCACCCCTTGTTGTTAAATATTCCTCTTACACAGCACAGATGAGATTGGGGGTAATAAGTACAAGCAGCACTTATTGTTCTTAGCTCTCACTATCGCCAAGCGATACATAGAACAACAGTAGAAAGGGACGTCTCCGCCTACCTTGGGCAAATGGAAAACTGGACTCTATAGATGTATGGGGGTCAAAATTGCAGTCTTCACAGCTCATGGCTGCCCTGCCAAACATAGGAAAATTTGGACTCGGTGGGCATCATATCGAGGAATCAAGCTTCACCCCCTGCCATCCGCGGACCCCTGATCATTGCTCCCTATCCCTAATGCCCCTTGGTCGGCATAACCCACACCTTTCAAGAATGGATCCCTGTGCAATTGGTTCATGTACCCATGTTGTGAGATTGAGTGATGTCTGCAGTTTGTTTCGGTTGTACCACCTGCATGTTCGGCAGGTGTTCGAAATTGATAAGAAATGTTGGTATTTTCATACTATGCATCCTTTTCTTCCTACAGGTCATTGTAGGGCTGTCGCCCGTCTTTCAAATGAATAACCAAATAAAATGTGTTGTTAAAAAAAAAATCTTGGTTTACCATCATCCAGGCTAATTCCAGCTGTCATTGAGGTAATGGATCTTTAATCATTGTTGTAAAGATGATCAGGACCTGTAGATCACAGGAAATTATTATTCAAATCTTTAGTAAATCTTCTTTATTAAGGTCACAAGTTAATTTCATCAATATCAGTTGTTAGATTCTCATTAGAAATCAATAATCAATAAGTAATCAATACATCGCCTTAATGTGCATTAGGCGATTTCCATAAAGGAAATAATCGCTATTCTAAGATTGGGGGTGAGAAAAGATATCATTCAGAAACCATAAAAAGTTCCAGTTCGAGAGAGAGTGAGAATATAAGCATAAAGCTTGAGCATCAAAAATAAGTCTAATAAATCAAAATCAATCAAAGCAGATGTCTCATAAAAAGAGGTTTAAGAAACTCAGTAGAGTCTCAAAGTAGCTTAGACCGGTGAGAGAGAGAGCATGGAAAAAGTACGAGCCTACTCGAGGAACAATCACTATGAGAGACATCATAGTCTGAAGCTTTTGCAACATGGTGCTTCTTCCGTAGCCAATCAGCTTTCACTGCACTCATGGGAACGGGATCACTCCTCTTCTTCTCACAGGAATACAATAGTCCACAGACAGCAATGTGGAGTGAAACATTTCTTTTCAAATATAATGTTAATTCTCTTGGACTTTCAAATCATTCATTCCCTTTAGAAATGCTGCATCATCATATGCAAACCTTTTTATTGCCTCACTAAGGGCCAGATGTAGGTAAATCAGAAATACCAATTTCTTAATAGCGAATTTTACCGATTAGCTATTAAGAAATTGGTATTTCCTATGTTGTTAAAGATTCGGTAAAAAATACTGAATCCTTAATATTCCTTATTACCGAATCGGTAATTGAGATTCGGTAATAAGGAATACCTACCAATTCATTTCTATGGGCTTGGAGGCCCATGGGAAGGAATGTGAAGACATTCAGTATTAGCGATTCGGTATTACCGAATCGATAATACCGGGAGGTATTTCAAGGGTGCCAGGGTGTCCTTTGGACACCCTGTTGCAACTTGAAGCTGGTGGTAATTAGCAATTCCTTAAGGCTCAAAAGCACTCTTTAATGTGCTTCCTACATTGCATTTAAGGAATAGGTATTACTGATTCCTTAAATGCAAGAGCAATAAGGAATCGGTATTTACCAATTCCTTATTTACCGATTCCTTACCTACATTAGGAATGGCTAAATACTGTTCGGTAACGCTGAAATTTACCGAATTTCGGCATTACCGACCGGTATTTAGCCACCTACATCCATCTCGTCCTAAAAGACAAATCTCTGATCATTTGGTAACAGTGATCTTTGTGTAAGTAGAAATATGTGGCAGAACTACATGAAAACATTTATGCAACTATTATTTATTGTGAAAAACATGTACATAGAAAGGTCAAGAAATAAACGTTTTATGCACATTTAAGCATTTTCTAGTCATGTCAGCTTATCAGGAAATGTTGCTTCAGCCGTTGGAGGCCTAGTTTGAGTAAATATGGTTGCCTACTACAATCTTTGCATTTAAACACATTTGTTATTTCTTCATTAAAGCCTACATGTACATTCTGCACATTTATTATGAACTGTATTATTTTCTCGATATTATTAAAATGCGCCCTCACCTCTTGTCACTGAAATCACCTGCGTTCCTCCAGCCATACTTGCCACCTTCTCCTTCAATTCTGCATCTGACTCAGTCAGCCGCTGAAGAGTGGGTATTGTTGTAGCTCACCTAAATGTCCAGTTATGGCGGTCTTGTGCCTCCACTTCTTAGCCAGTGCAGCCCTCTAACCTTTTGTGAAGCCGGACATTTTGGGCTTCCTCCAAAGTCATTTGTTGCACTCATCATCATCATCCGGTGACCATGATACAAATACAATACAAACTTGCATAAAAACATCGGATAAAAACATTCCACATTAGCTTTAAAAGCACATAATAGAGAAGAATTCTTAAGTCACAATACAATTGTTACACTCCCCCATACAGCACGCTGTATAAAAGATGCAGTTAAAAAACATATCCTCTCTGTTGGTAGTGACTGCAAAAACTCCATAGCAGTCCTGCATTATCTAAAATTGGCTGCCTTATAAAGGTCAAATAAGCAGCTTTCTTAAAGAGGTATAAAATGTATAAAAAAGCTTAAAGTGCAATGTGCTTTGTGCAGAGCGGGTATCACATGGGCACACAGGTAAGTTAGCAATGTAGGTCCCCTGTATAGGATGAGCCACTAGGAAATTAACATTATTCAGCCTTAGTCTTGTTAACAAAAACCTGTGATACGAATTGCTAACCCATGTGAAGTATGGCTTGATGGCAGGGCCAGTACAGATTGCGACATGTGTCAGAACAGTGGGCTTGCTAGCCTCTTTGTGCATTCTCTACTCAGTGCATTTAGCTACCAACGGTGCCATCAGTTCTGTCATAATACTCGAGAGCTGAGATCTATTGACTGAGTCACAGCTGAACTCCATAAATGCTAAATACAGCTTTCCTTCATTGGCCATTTTATACTTGTTTATTATGACATATAAATCAAGGCACTGCTCTACAGTCCCAAGACCAGAACCCGAAGCTCCAAAAGTACATTGCATTCATTTGCCCTGGTTTCGAAGCACTCCAACAGAATTTTCCCCATTATTTTAGCTGTTGAATTGATTAGCGAGATCGGATGATAGTACTGCAGGTTTCTCCTTGGAGCCTTTTTAGGTCTTGCCTACGCAGCGCACATGCGCTGATAAGGCAACAAGACCTTTAGCCGTCGCTTTGGCTTTTCAGCCAAGCACGTGCAAGCGCTCCATCGCCTTCAATGGCCCCGCGTGCACGTCTGGAGATTCACTTGCGGGAGGGAGCGCCACCATATGGTAGCAATTATTGCTCCCGCAAGTGAATCACGCAGGTCAACCACCTCCCTCTCCCCCCTGCTGCGCACGAGCGCTTGTTCAAGCTGTCTTCAGCGCGTTAAGAGTGTGTGTCTGTGAACGCTTGAGAATGGTGTATGCGAGTGTGTGTAGGGTCGCACAGCCACTCTCCTGACAACACATGCAGCTTGTGCTAGCTTAAGCGACTCTTTTTTCACACTGACATGCGCTGCCCCAAACAATTTTGGCCCAAAATAAAGTACATAAGAAATATATGAGTGTATATGCGATAGCGGTCGCAAGGAATTAGGCTCACTCGAAAGGCAGAGTTGCTGATGATCTGATCATACAGGTGCCGTCCGTACATCTGTGGGGTAAGGTTCTAGCAGATAATCTAAATTATCTTCTCTACTCAAATGAGCAAAAGGCATTGCTTGATTAAACAAATAAAAGTGAACGGTCTGACTCCCAAGTATGGCAAATTGAGACACGCGAACAGAGGAAACTCCAGCATCTGTGAGCACGAGCTGCGGACACAAACCTTCATTTTACCCAGAGTTCTGCAAGCGCTAGGGTCTTTTTCTCAATAAAACCAAAATCCGCCTCCCAGAAGTTTCACACAGTCGGCAGCGATCCCCCAAGCACTGACCGATACTTGTGATCCTGGACAGCCTAGTGATAGCGCCTTTGGAGCGGCTCCGACAGACCGAGGGCTTTGCTCCTTCCCCGGCTGAAGGCAGGGCAGAGAGAGAGGGTTTACCTTTAAAAGGAGCAGTCAGGTCAGTCAGCTTGTTCCAGAACCTCTCGCTAAGAGCCTCTTGTGTCCCCGACCATCCCGGGACTCGCAATCACCCAGGGAGCCTGGGGCCACCCAGGGCCGCCCATCCCTTCGGGTTCTTTCACCTCCCTTCTGTTAAATGTTTATAAACATCGGCGCTCTTCCGTTTTTTGTGCAAGAGCACACAGTTGCCGGCATGTTTTGGTACAGCCGAGAGTGGCTGTTAATAATCTGCGGCAAAGGGCGGAAGAGTGAGGCAAAATAAACTTCTCAGTGAACTGGGCATTCCTTGAAAGGCCTAATTGAGGTAGTGTACAGGAAGGTCAAAATGAATACATTGTGGCAGGAGCCCCGGATTTATTTACCTTAGGCACATATATGCTGTTCTGTTTTAGGACGTCCATAAAGTACAAAAATTTAATAAAAAAGAAGTGAGTTTGAGTTTTACTGAAGGACTGCACAGCACTTCCCACTGGAAAGAAAACAAAATTAAATAAGACATGGGCAGTTTGTCTCTTTATGTGTATGTAAAGACTCTTTTGTGTGTGTGCGCGAGTGTATACATATATGCATATACATATATATATATATACACACGTGTATATGTATATATATATATATATATATATATATATATATATATATATATATATATGTGTTTCAAGATGCTCTGCAGCAAAGAAGCACTCCACAACAGCAGGTATGCACGCATCCTTTATTGCTTTTTTTGAAGGTAGCATTTCATCCGTGATTAACAGCCTTTCACCGACGCGTTTCAGAGCTGTCCGCTCCTTCTTCTTGGGTGTTGTGGCCGATTGCGGTTCATTTCCGGCTTGCCTCACAGTCTCCTGCTCACGTGTCTTAAGTAGTCACGATCCGCTTGGTAGCGCCTATGCAGTATGCTACTTGTGGTTTTAGTAGTTGCCAGTATTAACCCACAGTGGGTGCCGCAAACTCGCCATCATTTTTTAAAAAGGTCCACAGTGATTAGTGAATTCATTGTGGCTTTAAGGCACTCCAGTGTGCCCCGGTATGATCTGCTGCCTTCATAGTGTAAAGCGCTGCTGCGCCGTCTTTACAACTGGAAAGGTTCCTGCTGAAACAGTCCCACTCCTCCAAAGCTCCTTCCTAATTAGCTGGGCGGTGCTCCTTTCGCGACCGAAGCCGCCACGTTATTTTTGTGTTTCAAGATGCTCTGCAGCAAAGAAGCACTCCACAACAGCAGGTATGCACGCATCCTTTATTGCTTTTTTTGAAGGTAGCATTTCATCCGTGATTAACAGCCTTTCACCGACGCGTTTCAGAGCTGTCCGCTCCTTCTTCTTGGGTGTTGTGGCCGATTGCGGTTCATTTCCGGCTTGCCTCACAGTCTCCTGCTCACGTGTCTTAAGTAGTATATATATATATATATATATATATATATATATATATATATATATATATAGAGAGAGAGAGAGAGAGAGAGAGAGAGAGAGAGAGAGAGAGAGAGAGAGAGAGAGAGAGAGGGAGAGAGAGAAAGAGAGGTCTTTCTCTTTCTTTGCCTCCTTGTCTTCAGTTCTTATTTCTCTCTTCTCCTTCCCTTTTGCCCAGGCCTTTTGTCTATATTTGTTTTTTTCTTTCAGGTTTTTCCTGGCTCTCTCTCTGCCGCTCCTCTTCATTGATGTCCAGCCGCTCTGCCTGTCTCTTGTCACCCTTTCTCCATCTCCAACCTTCCATTTGTCTCAAGATCTTTGTCTACCTTTCAGCTGCTCCTTCATTTTCTCTCTGGGTTGTCCTCCTTTCTCTCGATGTCACTGTCATTATGCGTCTTCCTGTTTCCTATTCCTTTTCTTTGCTCCTCTTTGTACCTCCCCCTCCTTTTCTGCCTGTCCTGCTTCTCTCTCTCGCACCCAGCCTTTCTCTCTCTCTCCTTGTCATTCCCTTTCTTTAAACTCTTTCGCTGTCTAACCTTTAGTTTCTCCTGCATTCTCCAACCTGGCTCTCCCTATTAATGCCCCTGTCTGTTTCTCCCCCTGCCCCCAGGGCCCTTCCTCTACCCCTCTTTGTATCATCTTTCGTTCTGTCCCTGTGGTCACCTCTTCCCCCTCTTGCAGTCACTTCCTTTGCTTGTGTAACTTTTAGTTTCTCTTTCATTCTCTCCCTGTCTCTCTCTCTTTCCCTACCTCCCAGAGCCCTTCCTCTGCTCCTCTTTGTATCTCTCTTCCCCTCCCTGTATGTCCCCTGCCTCCCCTCCCTCCCCCGCCTTCTCTCCTCCCCCTAACTCCCTGTGCTAAACTTCTTCACCTCCAGGCTGCCCGCGCGGCCGCCCCCTAGCGCCTTCTCCGGCTGCGCGCGCATGCGTCCCGCCACTGCTCGGCATGTGTTGGAGCCGGCTGCAGTGCTTCGCGCCACACTTACCCCATGCAGCCTCCTCAGTGGCCCTGGAATATTAATAGTCATGAAAACCACTTACTGCCTCTCGGTGTAGACGGCAGAGCGAGGGGTGCCCGTCAGTCGCAGCCTCGCCTTGGGTCGGACAGCAGCGCCGCAGACATGGGGGCGCACACCCCCGCTTCTGGGGACTCCTTTTGATGGATAGCGCTGGGAAGACCTCAAATGGTGCCCTGCTCACATACCGTTGATTATTTTTAAGTCGAGCCTACAGAAGCGCATGCGCTGTTGCTCGACATTTAGTAAGTAAAGGGCTTTTGGAAGTGCTACCTTGGCCTAAAGCTTGCGTGCATGTGGCTTAAAGCTAGTGTGCATGTGGCCTAAAGCTTGCGTGCATGTGGCCTAATGCTTGCGTACATGTGCGCGTGAACACGCACATTCACAGCCGCCATCTGCCTTTTTAGGTGCCGCTGGCGGCCAATGCTTGTAACACCCGCTTTTCCCCCTCCCCCACCACGTCTCGCGGCCGCTCGCGGCCAATGCTTATCTCATTAATCCTTCAAGCCGCTGATTTCAAAGCGTGTGCACAACAAAATACAATTTGAAACAATGCTGAAATCACAGAACACTTTAATGTACAGTTTGCTGAGTGTATAATTATCTCATTAAGGCTTCAAGCCGCTGATCGCAAAGCGTGTGCACAACAGAATACATTGAAACAATGCCGAAATCTGTAATGTACAGTTTGCTGAGTGTATAATTCCTGGTTGGGTGGCAGGTTGGTATTGATTGATGCATATGGTGTTCAAAACATAATTGTGGTGCCTGTGTGTGTGACTGCTGTTTGACCTGACACACATAGCCAAGGTTTTTCAAATGTTCCTGCGAAGGTAATCAGTCTGCGTGTCTGAGCATATGAAGAAATAAATCCCATATCTACTTGTTTGGGAGATATCGTTTGGCGAGACTTGGGGTACTTTTGTTAACCTCCTTCTGACTCGGTGCGCACTGATTACATCCTTCTGGTAAGAAAGAAAATAACCTTCAAAGTTTTCATTTATAAATTGGACATAGTGCACCAATTAAGGAGATTATGTGGTAAAATGAGAATGTGTTTTGTTCATTTCAAAAAGCATGGCGTATATTTATGGTCCCTTCACCTTTCCGATAGCATTTAAAGGACACACGCATAAACATGCTGTTTTCTGCCATCTACTGGCTATAGATTCACTGCTGGGCTCTGTGAGACTTTGTGTGAGTGTCATTTAAACAGGATCCTGTCGGTGCAGACTCCGAGTCCTGGCCCTAGATGCATTCTTGCTTTTCAGAACGGCATTTTGTACATAATTACCTTCGATGCTAGCTGTCATCTAACCCTAAAACCATTCCTCTTTTCTGTTCCTCCCTTCCTCCTTCTCTCTACTTCTTCCCACTCGCACCGCTTTCTTTTCCTGCTCTCCCTTTTCTCACCTTTCTTTGCTTTCCTCTCAGGCCCGCCTCTCCTCCCAGACCCCTCCACGCCCCCTCCATCTGATGTTGCCCTGTAATCCCCCCTTCTTGTAGGCGCGAGGCAGGCTCAATGAGCCCTTTGGGGATGAGGCCGGACTGCGGAGATACAGTGTGGTTTGCAAACAATTGACATTTTCCCATAAACTCGGGCTTGGGCGCCTGATCCCCGGCACACACACAAAACACACAACCACACACACAACCAAACACACAAACACACACACAACCACACGCACACACACAACCACACACACACACACAACCACAACCACACACAACCACACACACAACCACACACACACACAACCACACACACAACCACACCCAAACACACACCGAAACACACACACAACCACACCTAAACACACACCCAACCACACACACAACCACACACACACACACACAACCACACACACAACCACACACAACCACACACAGAACCACACCCACACACACAACCATACCCAACCACACAACCACACACACAAACACACAAACACACACAACCACACCCACAACCACACACACACAACCACACACAACCACACAGCCACACACACACAACCACACCCAAACACACACACAAACACACAAACACACACACAACCACACACACACAACCACACACACACAACCACACATACAACCACACCATCAGTGCACACTTTCACCAGGCACAGACACCACCAGCCGTCAGTGCACGCTTCCACCAGGCACACAACACCAGCCGTCAGTGCACCCTTCCACCAGGCACACACACTACCAGCCGGCAGTGCACGCTTCCACTAGGCACACAGCCATCAGTGCACAATTTCTACAGGCACACACCACCAGCCATTAGTGCACACATCAATTGTTAACACATCCACAATTAACTATTGTAGCAATTGCAGAATGGCGCACTTTACTTTTAAACATATTCATCTAAAGCGCAGCATGCCACCATTGCTACAAAAATAAATACACATTTTTTGGCCTACAATTTTTAGACTTTTGTTGCAATTGGTGTTGCAATATGAAGCAATGCCAATAGCTCAAACTTAATTAATGCGAGACCTATTGCATTGCAAATGCTTGTTTCTTTTGTCAATCGTTGTTTTTTTAGGTTTTTGTTTTGGCATATGCAGAGATTTCATCGTCTCACCGTCCAAAACACAATTCATCCCAAAACATTTCTTTGCTTCTCACTCCCTCTTTCCTCTGACTTTTATTAGTAACATTAATGCCAGACACCATGTCATCAAGAGGTTGACATGGCATACTAATAATAATACCTTGGTATTTGTAAAGCACAAACTAAACACCCGTAAGGGTCTCAAGGTGCTGGGGGCCGCTGGGTAGATTAAGTGAGCTATTGCCCAGAGTCACATGATGCTGGGCTGATCTGCCTCCGATGCTGGAGATCGGATCGTGAGCCCGGGCTCCAAAGTCAGCCACCCTGGCTGCTGCACCACACCACCTCTCCCCTTAGTGGGCTCCAACTGTGGTGGATGAGCTTGCTTTCCACTGGTTTCCTGAAGGAATTGTACTACAGGTCTGCAAATTAGAAAACTGGAAAAAGTACACCCCTTCTGCATTTGACTCACACAGAGTTTTTGAAAAAATGTATGTATTTTGATCACAGCACAACTTAATATGACCGCCCCCCTTGCTACGCCGCTGTATGGTGTTCTCTGCATACAGAAAATGTGAAATTAATAACCATAAAAGCTCAGGGGTAGGCTCACTATGTTGCAGGAGAGCAGCTTCTAAGGTTTTTGTGACCTGTAGGTCAATCTGTAGCAAAAGCCTGTTCATTTCTTGTGCGGAGACAGCGGTGTTCAATAAAATGTTACAGCAAACTCTACTAGCCAAACGTTCACTGTCAATCAATCAATCAAACTTTATTTCTCTGATACAATACCCACAAAAAGTATTCTACAGACATAATTTCATTGCTAATTATAAAAAGCATTGGCATAGCCAATAGGTCTCGCTTTTGGGGCCTTATAAGTATTTAGTTATGCAGCACAATATCCTTGGTGCAATAACAACTGTTGCATGGCTAAACACTTATAAGGTCCCAAAGGCAAGACCTATTGGCTATGCCAATGCTTGTTTAAAAATAGGAACGATAGTCGCATGGGACCAGGCCCTGGGGGGGAGGCTCATAAATAAGGAAGTCCAGAAACGCATATTTGCCTAGAAAAGGTCAGCTGGTATCCCATCCAGCCCAGGAGCTTTTGCCGTAAGGCATCTTTTTACATCAGTCAATTCAATCTCTAGTCCTGGGAGTAGCATGGAAAGGATGAGGATGGAGAAGAAGAAGCTGGAGAAGCTCTTCATGAAATTGCCACTGTCTCAGCGGGAATAGATCCTTCCATAAAAGTAAGGCCCGAATATAATTGAGTGAAGTGTGTGGCCAAGTCTTCCGGTGGGATCACTCTGTCAAGCCCGGACTCCAAGGCTTTCTCAAAATAATTGCGATTTACCGTCTCCCAAAAGATTTTACTATCTATAATGCCACTGGCAAATACTAAGGAATGCTATGGTTCCTCTTTTTTCCGGGCCCATAACACCTTCTTGTATGCCTTCCTGTAGTTAAGTACCCACTCTAAATTCCTAGGGACTTCTTTGAGTGCTAACAGCTGCTGATTGTGAGCTTTTGTGCAGTAGGAGTCAAACCACTTAACTTGCTAGCTTGCCCCTTCCACCCCCGATATTAATATTTTCACCAAGGCACAACAAGAAATCAGAAAACGTTGAGCCTGTAATAGCAGACAAAAAAGAATCATTGTCAACCTTTGCCCAACTCATAATCACCGCAGGATTGTTCAAATAGCTCAGTGGTAAAGGACTCACCTCCAACAGTCTCTTTGCAACTTGATATGGCTATAAGCCTATGATCGCTGAGGGGAGAATCTGATAAGGTGTAATCAACTACTCATTCCCTTAGGTTTACTGAAAGTAGAGTAACTGGAGCAAAGTTCAGGGAGTCGAAGGTGAAAGTTAAAATATACTTCATAAGTACCAAATTAAGTTAATCGCCAAACAGGCTAAAAACAAAATGAGTGATGGAATCCCCATTATCACCTACCAGCCCGCAAAACTCGGCTAATGACAATTGACAGTGTTTTGTATTAAAAACATCTGCTGCAAACAAATTGACAATATGGACATATGTGAATATAAAGCTGTTCTAGCTTACTAAATGGTCACAAAGAGACTGCATCTTTAAATATTTTACAGGGTTAAGACACCTACTGCAGATATATTTGTGTGCCCACAAATTCTGAGGCAATTATAATAGTAGTAAGATAAATCTAGAGGTTACTGCTGTTCAAGGAGAGATCTGTGTTTTGTCCAGTCGCAGTTTTGACTAACAATGTAGAAGCATGTCATGTAACACACAAGTCACATATTTGTATTTTATTTTATCTAGGTAGTTGGGCTACTTCTTTTGATACTGAGATCATTTTGTAACTTCCAGTTTATAAACTGCAATCCTTGTAATATAACACAGTGACCTATTTACCGGCATCAAAGAGCTGCATGCACACAGTAAGGCATGGGTCTAAGTCTTGTTAGTACCGACAACCACTGCGTTATGACTTATATCCCGACCTCCTGATTAGGATGCAACCGTACAGTTCCCATTGGAAGCATGTGTCAGGGTCCGAAACCGGCCGTGGTACATTCTCCCATAGGGAAATGTGGGGGGTGGGGGGGGGGGGTTAATCTCTGCACCTAGTGGCAGGCACCTAGAAAAATATTTATATGAAACATTAAGTCTTAATGGTTATCTCCACTTTATATTTAGCCAATGTCTTAATATTTTATGAAGTATGTTTCTTCAGTTTAAATTCCTCTCATTTCAATAAATGGTTGTATTTTTCTATTATAAATATGGCACCTTGTATACAGGCCACCAGTTAAGAAAACGTCATTGCACGATTTAGAAAAAACCTTTGCAAGTTACACATGATAAAAGTATTGCACGTTAAAAGAAGATAAAACCCTAGTTCTAGTAAATGATCCCCGTGCCCTCCGTTTTCAGAGTACGCAATCGTGTTTGCCCTTTCGCCGACCCGTTTGTAAGGACCCTTTGGGGCATTGGTGGTAATATCCAGGATTTGAAAACCGAGTCCCGGAGTGTGCCAACTTATGCGCTGAGTCCCTCTATTCAGTTTGTTACACAGGCCACTGGGTGCAAGAATCCTACAGATCATAAATGTTATACAATAAAATGGGAGAACGTTAAAATTATGATTTTTATGGAAACCATATAACAAGTTTACTCTTCAGTTTAATATTCTTTCATTTCAAAATGTTGTATTTAACATACAGCAGGTATCTTCTCACACTGGCTGGTAGACAAGTACCATATTTATAACTGAAAAATACAGCCTTTTTTAAGTGGGAGAAATTTAAAGTGCATAATAATGTTTTACATTGTGAACATTTTTGAAGAACATTATTCTGCACTTCAAAACAATGGTTGTATGATTGTGTTGTACATGTAATAAGGCAACATATGGTGAAATGCATGTCTTGTGTCACAAATACATACAACACAGGCTCTCATTCACCCAAGCACCACACTCTCACAGATACACATGGCAGCCCTGTTATAGTGGACCTAGTCAAAGTATTTTGTTCAAACCATAGAATCTAGCTCAATGGACATTAGGCTTTTAGGTCTCGGCTATAACGCCCTGAAAAGCACGTTCTCGCCAGAGAACTATTGTCGGCGTCTCAGCAGTCTGAGAACACCGAAGTGAGACAAGACCTGGCCGCGCGCAGCGTTTCCCCATAGGATAGCCTTGTGCGCGCGGCCAGGTCTTGTCTCTACAGCACTGCATGCAGAGCGGATCGCGTCGCGCGCCTCTCTGGAATGCAGGGGGAGTCTGCAGAGAGGCGCGCGGCGCTGATAATCAGCCATGCTTTTTTTTTTTTCGTGCCGTCTCTGAGCGCGGAATGCGGCTGTATTGGCGCCAGTGCTCTTAATCGTCCTTGTTAAAAATGCGGGGAAGCAACTCAGTTGAAAGCATGCAGTTTACAAGAGTTATATGCTACAGGAAGAACAAAAAATACCCTGAAAATACTTAACACACTTTGATAATGCAAGATTAAGCGAAACGTGCACTATAAACAAGAAGTAAATTGGTGGCATGGATTATTTTAATGCGTTGTACTTAAAGCCTTGTCTCTGTGAGCAATCTTGTGCGCCACAAAGCAAAACCTGCTCTGACTAAAAGATACAAATTAACAGATTTAAACGGTACCATATATCGAAGTTTATTTCTAAAATGCAGCATGCATGATACAGAGAATGTCGATCGCCATCAGCCTTAGAGCAAGAAGCCCATTTCCTAAATGTTACAACAACTAGATCACAGTACCACGCAAGGAGCAGTGATGCTCACTGAACTCCGATCAAAGACCAAAGGCAGCGAGCAATGGCTGAGCTCACAGTGGTCTACAACACTCTAACGTCATCATAATAAACACTTCATCGTCACCATGAAACAGAAGTATATGACATGCTACCCTAGGGCTGGAGAACATACAGACATTCAGCCAGGACTCAGGCATACACACGACAGATGTAAACACTTCTCCCCTCATTCACACGGGGACAATGTACAGAAAAATACACGGATTACGTGGACAACACAACAGCTTCGGGCTACACCTTCAAAACAAAGCAAAACCAAAAGACTCTGATATACTGTCATTGTAAACTGAATTTATATAGCACTTACTAGCACTAGTAATATCTTCACTCGGCCTCTATGAAGAACAAGCCCACCCACACACTGCCATGCACACACAGACACCACCACTGCCATACACACACGGACACCACCACTGCCATGCACACACAGACACCACCACTCCCATGCACACACGGACACCACCACTGCCATGCACACACGGACACCACCACTGCCATGCACACACAGACACCACCACTGCCATACACACACGGACACGACCACTGCCATGCACACACAGACACCACCACTTCCATGCACACACGGACACCACCACTGCCATGCACACACAGACACCACCACTGCCATACACACACGGATACCACCACTGCCATACACACACGGATACCACCACTGCCATGCACACACAGACACCACCACTGCCGTACACACACGGACACCACCACTGCCGTGCACACACGGACACCACCACTGCCATGCACACACGGACACCACCACTGCCATGCACACACAGACACCACCACTGCCATACACACACGGACACCACCACTGCCATGCACACACGGACACCACCACTCCCATGCACACACGGACACCACCACTGCCATGCACACACGGACACCACCACTGCCATGCACACACAGACACCACCACTGCCATAAACACACGGACACGACCACTGCCCTGCACACACAGACAACACCACTCCCATGCACACACGGACACCACCACTGCCATGCAGGCATGGACACCATTCGTGCTTAATTTGTAATAAAAATGAAGTGGCAGGGCTTTCATTTGTAAAAAATTAAGTGAAAGGGCACTCGTCAGGAGGCTACTGTAGTTTGCCATACACATTACGCGACTTTGAGCTATTGGCATTGTAAATGACAATGACTTTTATTTATGTTTTGGTTTTTAAAACATAAATAAAAGACCTTGTCATTTACAATGTCAAGACCTTAAACTCGCGTTCATTTACAATGCTAATAGCTCTAACTTTTGCAATGCCGAGACCGTTGCATTGTAAATGCTTGTTTCTTTATCCTTCTGAAAAGTCTGCCTGTGGATGTTCTGGGCTCTCACTCTTGCTTTTGTGATCATATGCCTGGGGTATCCTTTTTTTAGTTTCAAGCTTAACATCTCTGCTTCTCCTTATGGTCTTTTATTGATGTACAATGGCACCAAGCTCAGATAAACTTTCTCACTGGAATATTTTCCCCATCCATGGTGCTCTGGGAAGGAACCTGCAAAAATAGAGTAAACTATTCCTGATCATGGGCTTGTGATATACCCGTGTTGTGAGTGCACCTTTCAGTGGTATTATCATCAAATCTAAGAAAGTCAAATCTCTTTTTGACATTGTAAATGTGAATTTTATTAATTCATTGTGGGAATTTATTCATTTGATAAATTCAATGGAAGCTGCCTTTCAGCCTTCGTAGCAGGAGGTGTCTCCCCTCCTGTTCCTGCCTGCTCCTGTTCCAGCGAACAGAGCGCCCGGATACCCCCTCCCACCATCAGACTTTGCCGGCCAGCCAGACCAGACCGGTCCAGACTGCATTGACTAGCAGCACCAGAGGCGGGGCCAGCTGGCAGTTATACTTTTGCGCCTCCCGTGCAGGTTAAAGGTCGCCTGCGGCTCCTGCATCGCGGGAAGCCACCTTCCAGCCTTCTTAGCAGGAGGTGTCTCCCCTCCTGTTCCTGCCCGCCCCAGCTCCAGTGCACAGAGCACCCGAAGACCCCATCCCACTACCAGACATTTCTGGCTGGTCAGAGCAGACGTGTCCAGACTGCATTGACCAGCAGCCCCGGCAGGTGGGGCTAGCTAACAGTTCTGCTTTAGCACCTCCCAGCACAGGTTAAATGTCGCCTTCGACTCATGCATCGTGGGACGTGCATGGGCAGCCCCGGGAAAAACCTGGGCCAAGGGCAGGCCTGTCTGTGCCTGTCAGAGCCCTGAGGAGGCTGGGATGGGCCACCCCTCTTTCACCTGTCCCCAGCTGAAGGTACTGTACCTCCCTGCACCACCTACAGCCCTTGCCCCTGTGTCACCTGCTGTCCCTGCACTGCCTGCTGTCACTGCCCCTGTGTCGCCTGCTGCCCCTGTGCCAAGTGCGGCCACTGATCCTGTGACGCCTGCTGTCCCTTCGATGCCTGCTGAAGGTACTGTACCTCCCTGCACCACCTACTTCCCTTGCCCCTGTGCCACCTGCTGTCCCTGCAATGCCTGCTACCCCTGTGGCACCTGCTGCCCCTGATCCTGTGACACATGCTGTCCCTTCGCTGCCTGCTGAAGGTACTGTACCTCCCTCACCACCTACTACCCTTGCCCTTGTGCCACCTGCTGTCCTTGCGCTGCCTGCTGTCCCTGCCCCTGTGCTGCCTGCTGCCCCTGTGCCACTTGCTGCCCCTGTACTGCCTGCTGTCCCTGCGATGCCTGCTGTCCCTGCCCCTGCACTGCCTGATGTCCCGGGCCCTGCGCTGCCTGCTGCCCCTGTGCACCAGTTGCCCTGATCCTGTGATACCTGCTGTCCCCACGCTGCCTGCACTTGGACCACCTACCAGGACCACTAATGGAGGCCGCCGCATGACCATGCAGTGGATGCGTGCAACGGGTGCACCACCAATGCAATGCCATTCGGACAACATCCAGTGCCAGGACCCTTGGCCCTCCTGCCACCAGACGGTACACCACCAAGAAACATCTGCACCGAGACCCCGGGTACCGAAACAGCTGCGTCTCCTCCTCACCATGATCCACCAAAGGACCTTTCACCTGCTGACACTGCCACTTCTCCTGTGACACAAGCTACGAAAGATCCCACCTCACTCCTACCCATAAGACCAAGAACACACCACTCCATTGGATCCTACTCAACGCCCGCTCACTCTGTAAAAATGCCACGGAATTCTGGGACACCATCACCACACTCTCCACGGACATTGTCTTAATCATCGAAACATGGCTCAACCCCTCCCCGACATCACCACTGCCACTTCAGAAGTGTACAAGATGATACACTGTGAACGCACCAACAAAAGAAGACAGAGGCATCATCATCATCTCCAAGGAAACCATCAGATGCACCATCATCAACGACGACCCCACACCTCTCATGGAACACCTCAACTTCCTACTACCAACTCATGGGAAGACCACGATAAGAGGCACCCTCACCTACAGATCCACAGGACCCTGAACAACATTCTGCAAATCCACCCCCTTCCTAATCGCACCCCTAGCAATCAACTCTCACCACTACGTCCTGCTTTACGACCTCACCTTCCAAATCGACGAACCCTTTGATGCCAACTCCATCGACCTCCTTGAGAACATTAGCAACATTTGGCCTCATACAACTGGTCACTGAACCCAAGCACAAAGCCAGACACACAGTCAACCCCATTTTCACCTCCAGTGACAGAATCAAATTCATCCACACCACAGAGCTCTCCTCGACTGACCATACCATTGTACACTTCTCCATCCCCAACACCCAGCACTGTATCACCAGGCATCAGATCTCCTCCTACCACAGCTGGAGAAAGGTAACAGAAACTCAGTGGTCACAGACCTTCACCACCTCCCAACCTGAGGTCTCAACAGACCTCAACCATGCCGTCCAGTACTTTGCTGCCTGGATCACCAACAATGCTGCCAGAGTCACCCCACTGAAACCTACAAAATCCAACAAGATCCCCAAACATGCCAGCTGGTGCATCTTTGAACTCAGGACCACCAAGCTCAACTGCCACAGCTGGATAAACGATGGGGAACCACCAAGAACCCCGCTGACAGAACTGCTCTCAAAACAGCCTTCAACGTCTATCACCGTCCGATCAAAGTAGCCAAGAAAGCAGCATGCACCACCCACATCAACTTTGCAGCCAACCACACAAAGGAACTCTTCAAAATAGTCAAGGTATTCTCCAACACGACAGCCATAGAGAACATCATCCACCCCTCCCAAGAACTCTGCGACACCCTCTCAGGCTACCTTCACAGCAAGATCACCAACATCTTCAACACTTTCAACATCCAACCCACCACCCTCCACCCCTAATGACTACAGCCAACCAGCGAACACCAGCAAAACTATCACCACCTGGTCGCTGCTCACCACTCTAACTACCTCTGTTATCATGTATTCCATCCACTCTGGGGCGCCCACCTTTATAACCTTATAACGAACCCAATCAGCACACAACTCACCAGAATCCTCAACACCTCCATTTCCACAGCAACCTTCCCATACAAATGGAAACTTGCAGGCGTTAGACCCCTCCAAAAAAAAGCCTCCACTGACCCCAACAATCTCAGAAGTTACCATCCCATCTCCCTGCTCCCCTACCCAGCCAAAGTTGTCGAGAAAGCCATCAACCAGCAGCTCACTGAATTCCTTGAACAAAACCACCTACTGGACATCTCTCTATCAGGATTCAGTGCCAACCACAGCACTGAGACCTCACTGATTGCCGCCACAGATGACATCAGAACACTGCTCGACCATGAAGAAAAGAAAACATGACCCTGATCGTCCTCGAATTCTCTGCGGAATTCGAAACAGTCTCCCACAACATCCTCATCAACAGACTCCACAACATAGGCATACAGTAAGATGTCCTCAAGTGGATCGCCTCCTTCCTCACAGGATGCACACAGAGCATCCGACTGCCTCCCTTCACCTCCGCCCCAAAAGACATTATATGCAATGTATCACAAGCATCATCCCTGAGTCCCACCCTGTTCAACATCTTCATGACCCCCTCAAAGACATCGTCAGATCCCACGGACTCAACATAATCTCCTACACAGATGACACTCAACTGACCCTCTCGCTCACCGAGGACCCCTCCAAAAGTAACTGTTGCAATGCCATGATCAACGTAGCCGAATGGTTGAGAGACAACTGCCTCCAACTCAACTCTGACAAAACGGAAGCAGGGCCAGACTGGCCATAGCAGGCACCAGGTGTTTCCCTGGTGGGCCACTAGGGTGGGGGCCGTTTTTGGGCCCCAGGGAGGCTGTTTTTGTTACTGGGGGCCAGCAATATCGGTCCCCTGTAACAAAATCGGCCGAAACTGACCCTCGCAAACTGCTCTTCTTCACTCTCCCTCACCCCACAGCGGGCCAGCTGAGCAGTTTGCCTGGGCAGGTTTCTGTTCCCAGTCGGGCCCTGAATGGAAGTACTGATCTTTAGGAAGAACACCTCTGCATGGGACCACAGCTGGTGGCCTGCAGAACTCAAACCCACACTGACCGACCACACACACAACCGCTGCATCATCCTTGACAGCCAACTGACCATGAAACAAGTAAACGGAGTTGCCTCCTCCTGCTTCCATACACTTTACATGCTCCGCAGAATCATCAGATGGATTCCAACCAACACCAGAAAGACTGTCACTCAGGCCCTCATCACCACCGCCTCGATTAGAGCAGCGCCCACTATGCTGACATCTCCACCCAGCTCCTCAGAGGTTTCCAGACTATACAGAATGCTGCACTAGACTAACCCTGGACCTGCCCAAACTAACCCACATCGCCCCCACCTGAGAGACCTCCACTGACTCCCCATCTATGAAAGATGCCAGTTCAAGCTCCTCATGCATGCCTACAAAGCTCTCCACGACCTAGTACCTGCCTACCTCAACCATCAACTGAACTTCCATCAACCAGCCAGACACCTGAGCTCCTTTTCCCCTCCAGCTCCATACAGCCCCCTCACTGGCAGACTTCAGAAAGAGACTTAAGACCTGGATTTTTGATTGATACTCAGCACCCAGACACCTCTATGCGTGACAGTACTGAACTCTACAAATGCTGTTTGATTGATTGATTAATCACAGGTGGTTACACTGGGGCCCTTCCAATCGCACAAGCTGTCACTACCGTGTGGGGTTCCTCAAGGTTCATCCCTCAGTCCGACAGTATTTAATATCTATGTGTCGGACCTGGCCTCTGTCATCAAGGCCCATGGGATGAGCCTTACCTCATACGCGGATGACACTCAGCTTGTGCTGGCCATCAACGGGAATCGTGACAAGGTAGCTGAAAACTTCCAAGAGGGCATGCGGGCGATCGGTGAGTGGATGGCCTCTAACTGCCTAAAGTTAAATGCTGAAAAAACGGAGGTCATCATTTTTGGACATCTCACCCCCGGATGGTCAAACACCTGGTGGCCCCCTACGCACGGAACACCACCTACACCAGCCATCACCGTCAGAAATCTGGGGGTGATTTTTTACGATAAACTAAATTTCATGGCCCACTCAAATAAAATAGCAGCAACAGTCCATCATAAATTCAGGCTGATCAAGAAAATCATGGCGTTTCTACCAACCACAGCAGGTAAGACGCTGGTAAGCGCTCTCGTGTTGTCATCTCTTGACTATTGTAACGGCTTATTCACCAACGCCCAAGCAAGAGTGACCAACAAAATGCAGACCATCCAGAATGCTGCAGCTCGTCTCCTGTCTGGAATCCCAAAGTTCTCACCAATCTCTGATACTATAAGGGACTTGCATTGGCTTAAGATTCGAAACAGGATCAAGTTTAAAGCGCTGTGCATACTCTATAAAGCACTGCACAACTGTGGTCCACATTTCCTGAAATCCCAACTCAAATACCAGTCCTCCATAAGATCGCCCCGATCTAACAATCTGAAAAACCTACAAATACCACGAACAAAAACAGTCAACTGGGGCGACAGACGCTTCCTTGTGGCAGCTCCGAGATTATGGAATTCCCTGCCAACCTCCATCAAAGACAGCCCATCCCTGATGCATTTCCGCAGAAAGATAAAGACCTGGCTGTTTGATCAAGAATAGTTACCGGCCTTACCTTGGGAACACATTCATAGTTTCTAGCGCCGAGACGCCTACGGGCAATTGTACGCGCTGTATAAATCTCAAAAATAAATAAATAAATAAATTGAATGGCGTCAGTTTCATTGCCTCTCCAAATGAATAGGATGTAGTCTATGTAGGGGATTACCTGTTGCTTGTACCAAACCTACCATCAAGGTGGATTCTTTAAGTTGGAAGGGGTACCCACTTCGATGTTACTAACCCCTTTCCTAACAGCCATACAGTCCAATAAAACCTAAACATTTTCTAAATGAGCACAATGTGCATTCGTTCTTATTTTATAGATGCATCATCCTTGAAGGCCACATTAAATGTGTATATATTTCTTATTTAATTCTAGCCTCTGACAGATGCCATGTTTATACTTTGATTCCCCACCAGCTTTAGCTCTGCAATCTAATCTGTTCAAACAGCAGCAAATAGTTTTGGTGGAAACAGGAAGGGTTTAGAATTTAGTTATCATTGCAACAAGGGCATTGTAATGGTTGGCTAACGACGAAAAACAAAAGTCAGCCAAGTTGGTTTATATCATGTTAACTTCTTATTGACTGCCTCATTGCTACCATAAAATATAATAATTTGTCGCATTCAGCACAACCAGACTTTTAATTACTGCTATAAATTTCATAAAGCACAAGGTTTTTCAGTGTTACCCCATCATACAATCAATTAATACACATACCTTGCTCTCTGGTAACCTGTAAGGAATAATGATATTGTATGTAACATACATCGAAATTCTCTCTACATACATATGACATAAGATGTTCACTGATGAAAGCTTCCTAATAGAAAAAGAGATGCCTTATTGCAGAATCTACTGCAACGCTTTTTTTCTTATCATAATTTGTTTCAGCATGTACCAAGAGTACAACAAATGTTATATACACAGATATTGTAGAAAGAGAAAGGTGTTGGTCCACCTTCACGTGCTATTTCATCAGCCAGAACCTAGAGTACAGTTTCCCTATTCTAAGTCACAACTACATCTAGTACTCTAGGTGTTACAAAAAAGACAAAATCAACTGTTTGTCAATCAAGGTAAAGAATACATATATTTATTAGGACGCGAACCCTTACGCACGTTAAGGTGGCACGCTTCATCATAAGGCTCCTCCTCACATTGGCAAGATGTGAATACGGAGTTCTTTAAACCCTATGTCCTGTAGTGTAGTTCCTATATTCCAATAGGCTCTGCGCATTGGAATAATATATTCAGCAGTATAGACTTAGGACTGAAGTCGACTAGGTCGCTACTGACTATATTAGACTTAAGTTTTTGCCAGCTAGCTCAGAGGTCACTAGAAACTTTCTCGAATAAACGAGGAGGAGTTTAACCTCCCTGGATAGACAAGAAGGGATTAGCTTCTGACAACCATATAAAATGACAACTTTGCTCCCTCAGAATAAGAGTGTATCTCTAGAGTTGTGTGAAAACAATAGACAGCTATTTCACTCAGTCAAGTGTGCATACTTAGTTTCACCAGAATGCAGAGAAAAGAAAGACGGGCGTTTTCAATAAAAAGGTGTAATTTATAGAGCAGTCTTCTTCCTCATACAAGAGAAATGAATTGCCACGATTGCAATACTCATAGTAAAGTGCGTACAGTAAAAGGAGGATTATAAAATAATACTGTAAAAGCATTGATATGGTTTCTAAGCCATATGATACTTTAAAATAGATAAAATATATATACATATATACATTGACTAACGTACTCAACTGGTGCTTCTAAATACGCCTACCCCGGTGTACCTGACCTAAGCCTAATACGTGGGAAGGAGTAAGTAAGTAGCAGTTTAAGTTAAGTTTGTTTTGCCAAGAATCTAACTCAAGAATTCTCTTTAAGGGTTTAGGCAGCTCCGTACCTGGGTATTAGAAAGCAGGAGGTCTTGTATCTCTCTCTCAGGACTCGATATCCCAGTAACCCGCGAAGGTATCTCGAAACACCGGAGCTGGATTTCTCGGCAGGAGAAAAGACAGCGTCTCTCTCAGTGCGTCAAAAGGGAGGGGCAGCGTCCATGGGCTCTCGCATCAGCTGGGCTCTCGGGCAAGTAGATAGCTGCTCCCAATACCACCACCGTGTGTTTGCTTAAGGCAACGTTGGTATATTTATACCTGAAAGGTGCCGGGTTTGACGTAAGGTTGGACATAAGACGTCAATAAAGATGTCACTAAGAACTGTCCGTTCTTACAGTGCTTTACAGGAGTTCTAGGACGAAATCAAAACAAAGCAAGGGGGATTTCCCAGGTTGCTGGAGGTTTGGATTTGTTTAGAGAACTCGTTGTGCTTTCTAGGGGGCCGGGGAAGTAGCCTTGCTTTATGTGACAGCATGTGCTACGACTGAATATGGATATGATTATTATGCCGTTGTATGGACATTATTGATTATAACCGGACAAGGGCATAAAATAGGAAGATTGGTTTAGGCTCCTAGATAAAAACACAATACCCACTCCATGATCTAATGTCCATCATTACTAAAACTAAGCAATAGTAAACATTTAAAGGCGCATTTGTATTCCAACCCACCCCAAAATACATTTTTTTTTGCATTTGAAACGGTGCATAGATATACACGAAAAATTATTATAGGTACTGTACGCTATTCAAGCAGTGTAATCATTCATTAAAAAGGATGCATATATATATCGGCATGAATGATTTGCGAACTTTACACATGAAATGGCTCTTAATACAGAAAAAAGGTTGAGACCATTCCATCACATATAAATACAGTTGCTGTAAATGTGCTAGAGGCTGACGTGATATATTGTCTTTAGAGTTCCTAAAATAGAAGCTCTGTTCTCTAAGAATAGTTCTACTTCAAGCAGAGTACATGTGCCAGAAAAAAAGGTAAATATTTTGGAATCAGAAAAAAAATATAATTTCGCTTTCAGGGGAGAGAGAAAAAAAATAGTTCCAAATATGTTCAGTAGCTTTTGTTTATCAAAGCCGAAGGCCGAATTCAGAGTTCAGGGAACGCTGTGTACTAGTTTGCTTAAAAGTTATTCGTTTTATTCGGGGGAAAACATCATTTCAGACAGACTCTCAAAAAAGTGGTTTACCGCTTCAGGTGAAAGTTCGACCAAGTTGGAAAATGCCGCAACTGTGCAGTCGTGAGAATGATTGCTATCATCGATGTCAGGATCAGCAATGCTCACAGAAGGTCGTACCTGGGTGATGTTGCTCTCATCTCGTACTTCACTACCCTTTAATCGTAGTGGTGAAGTCTCAATGAATGCCGTCATCAGAATGGGTAGCCGCTGGGGACAACACGATGCATGAGCCGTTACAGGAATTAGCAAAGTATCTGTATCCAATGGTACT
Organism: Lissotriton helveticus; assembly: GCF_964261635.1. Taxonomy (NCBI): domain Eukaryota; kingdom Metazoa; phylum Chordata; class Amphibia; order Caudata; family Salamandridae; genus Lissotriton; species Lissotriton helveticus. Next base: position 562,101,013 of record NC_136057.1, on the reverse strand, counting down.
GCTGATGGTAGTGTAAGACAGACGTCCAACACGCATTCTTCTCCGCATAGCATACATCGAAGCACAGGTAAGATGCAATTCTGCCAGATGGGTCTGAATGAAAGAAACCAGGTCATATTCAGATCTCTTAGCCAGGCTAATCCAAGGACTTTAGTTATGCGGTCCCGATAGCGTATAGTTAGGATCGTTTCTTCCATCGTTGCTGGAGTTTTGTCTGCGACTTGGCTTGCCATATCGAAGCAGAAGTATCAAAAATAAAATGCCTGCTACGAGTCCCAACAGTAGTGGTAGGCCGCCAAAGACAGAATGGACAAAATTAGGAAAAATGCCCAGAACTGTTTGGAAGGGTGTTAACAGTCCCGAAAAAATTGTCTTAAATATATGTGGGATACCACTGGTATCAGACATATTTAGGATTTGGCTTAGCATTTCTGCGAAATGCAGGGGGCAATTTGTTGACAAAAGTGTATGTATCTCTGCGGTTGTCCTTGCAACTTGAAGATCATACGTTTCTTTTGATGACGTCAAGGGCACAGTTGTCTGTAAAAGAACAGACTTCATTCTGCTTAAAGTATCAATTCGAATAGAAGAGATATTCAAAAAAGGCCAAATCTTCGCCTCCGTGTCTGGAGCGCTGTTTGGATACAATACTTGCATACAGCAAGTGACCATGGAACTAACGCTCACGAGATAAGCTTTTCCTGGCACCATGCCACAACATCTGTGGTCCACTATTAGAATATAGCTCCCGTTAGAAAGCCGTCTAAAGAATGGCTCTATTCGAGTTGCAGGTGTGCCATGCTGGTGACATGAAAGGTTATTTGAAGTCCCCTCACAGGCCCCATGCAAGTTAATACCTTGACAAAGAAGTATACCACTTTGTGATCGTTTACAATTGTTACCACTAAGAAATACATTCTGTTCCTTTGCACTATAACATGTGTGTGTGTAAGGTAATTTCCATGATGACTTAATGTACCCTTTACCCAACCTTTCATACTGGCCTGCTGGTATATACTCTTGACAGAATTTAAATTGGAAAGTTGTTATCGGAATTGTTATTATTCCATGTATTATCCATTCAATGACAGGTCTTTCTGACATTGTCAATGGTAATCTCTCAAGTTTTTCAATGCTCAGAATTGTATACTCTGCTCCTTTTTGTGCCAAGCTGATTTGTGTATCAGTAAGGTTAAAGATAGAGAATAATGACGTTGTGTTGATTAAACGCCAGGGCACGTAGCCTGGACGCAGATTTTGCAACGTCCAGCCAAGCTGTACAATAGAACGCAATTGGGACTGACCGTGTTGTAACATTAGTAAGTCCTGCTCTATGATATCAATAGCAGATGATACAATACTGTCCAGTGAATATATTCTGGAAGACAGAGTCATTAACCCATTGCCTACAACAGAAAGTGATTTTTCCAAATTGATACGATCAATTTCTCGTATTTTTTCAGCTGTTTCAATTTGCAATATTTTCCAAGCTTCGTTGTATGCTGCGTATACACCGGCCGCTATGAAACGTTTTTGACACTGTTTGCGTGGTCCCATTATGAAATCACGCAAGTCAGCACCGTCTTTAAGTAAAGTCAAGTGTTGCTTAATTTCTGCCAGTGTGGATGTGTGTAGCCATTCGAGGCAGAGTTTTCCTACACTGTATGTTATAACTATCCCTGGATTTTGTCTCTGGGAGTATCTAGGGTCTGGCCTGGTCAATTTGAACCCCTGTATTTTGTTCAGGAATCTATCTTGACAGCTATTTGTATCTGTGGGCCAGATCAACCATTTTTTCCAATCAGGGTGTGTTCTGTTTTGGTTAAAAATATGGGATACATCTATCTCAACATCTGTAGTGCTATTACTGTCAGGTGTTGGCTTTGGAATAGACGGTTTGTTTAAGTCTTTAATTTTGGCTAGACAGGTTGTCTGTTGAATGGTGTCATTCAAGAATATAATTGGTTCTGGGATCATGCAGGCTCTAAATAACGATTCTAGACCTTGGACCTGCCACTCTTTGGTACCCCAGATGGTTTTTGTTTCAACGTTGTTTTTCCAGAAATCAAAACCAAATGTAGTCATTTTTTCATAAAATGCTTCTGAATAGATTAATTTAGTGTTTGTCAGCATTGTTTTCATTCCTGTCTTATTTAACATTTTAAAATAAAACGTTTCCGCATCACTTGTGTTAAACCCTGAGAAGAGCTCATTCCCGGCCACCAGTATTCTGATTGTAATTCTGTCAGATTCTTTGATCATCTGATGCCTTAGACCTAATCCCATATGTGCTTCTTGTATTAAGAAGATTCTCCTGTTCGTGTTTGAAATTACTCTATCCCCCACTCCAGGGATTCGAGCAAAAGGAACGGAGTTTGCATCGATTATGTATGTATAATTGAGTGGATAGTTCCCGGGTAATGCTGCACAGTCGCCTTTTGAAGACGTTTTTAACGCCAGCATGGTTTCCCCGTCTATGTATTTTTCTGAACGCTTTTTTGTGGCTACGGAAGCCGGTTTAGTTGCTTCCGCTGTGGCTGTGTCAGCCAATGAATTCCCTGTAGCGTGAACGCCATCACGCTGATGACTCAGTGTATGTATCACGTGAGTCTTTTGTAGTTCTTTCTGCAAAAGAACTACCTGTTCCCAAAGCTTTTTATGCTTTATTGTGGCACCTGTGTCATCTTTGTAACCATTTTGAACCCAGTTCTGCAAATCATTATTGTAAGATTTGACGCAGTAATACGAATCGCACACTATTTGTGTGGGGAATTCGCGATCGGCAATATCGAGCGCCATTTTTAAAGCTAATAAATCAGTTAGCTGAGTTGAGCAGTTTCTGAGTGATTCAGTTTTGGTAACTAACGGTCTGAATTTACCCAAGAGCCAGCGACCTTTAACAATCGCGCACGCTGCGTTGTAGGATTTTTTCTCTACATCGTAATGTTGTGCAAATCTGTCCATATAGATTACACATTTGTACTGTTTGAGAGGCAGAATTTCGATTGGCAGAGGATATTCTTCTTCATATTCTAGATTTTCTAGTTTTTTCATTTCCGGGTCAAAATAGTATTTTACTTTTTCTGTTGCAAGAGAATTTTCCCATTGTATCCATTTTGGATCTAATGCCACGGTAGTTAAATTTTGTGGGCTTGTTAATGCCTCAAAGGCTGATTCTGCTGTTAAAACAGTAATCGGTCTGCCTTGGGCCTGTGCTCTTTCTTTTTACTACAGCTGTTTGAACCGTATTTACAACATTTTCTGCAAGACTGAATGTTTTCTCAGCTTGTGTATACAAGTGTGATTTGTAAGCTATTGGTACCTTTTCTCCCTCATTAGAGGTCAGGTACGTGAATCCGCATCTTCCTGGGATGACTCGGATTACAAGGTTGCGTGTGTTATCGCGAGTTTGCAATTTTGTTTTGGCTAACATGTCTGTTTGCAATGATCTCAAAATTTCTGTGTGTTTTTGAGTCCAATTGATTGGTTTAAAATCAGGTTTTATTAATTCATAGAGAGGTTTAACCCTCTCTGCATAATTTAGAATGTAAGTTCTTCCGAAATTCAGGAAACCTAGTATTGATTGTAAGTTCTTCAGCGTTTTTGGTGCTTGGAGTACAGCACACTTCTCTAAGAAATTGTCTGCTAGGCTTTTGCCTTCACTTGATAATTCATATCCTAAAAACAGGACTGTTAGATGGGCAATTCGTGACTTTTTAAAGTTGAATTTGTAAACCTCTGCTGCGAACCCAAGTATTATGGTGTTCACTCTTTTCAAGTGATTATCCAAGTCATCATCTGTCAGATAGATGTCATCGACATATGATAATGCCTCATCGTCATATATCTGTAGTAACTCTGTTACCCTTGCTGATAATAAACCTGGGCTAATCTTGAATCCCTGTGGGAGTCGACAGAAATTTTTCTGAGACCCCATTACTGAGACCGCGGTTAAATGCCTGCTTTCAGGTGCTATGTTTTGACAAAAGAAACCATTAGAGATGTCTAATGTTGTTTTGTATTTTTTGCGCACGATGTTATTCATTAGTGCTGCACTGTGTGAGTTTTGTACTGCAAATGTTTTGCAACACGAGTTAAGGTGTCTGTAGTCCAAAACTAGACGATATGAATCGTCTGGCTTGGAGACAGGAAACAAAGGATTGTTCATTTGTGAGGTGCATGTTTCAATCACCCCCTGGTATTCAAGTTGATCTAAGATCTCCCTGACCTGTTTTTTTAGCTTCTTGCTTAATTGGGTACTGCCTTTGTGCAGTTGGTTGACATTTTAACTGGATTTTGTGAGGAGGAGAGTCCTCGTCCCATCCTACATGATTTTTATATAATGCAGGAGCTTGGGCTACAGCCCATTTTCTTGCATATGTATATTTTTTATGTATTGGAATATGATTTGAGAAGGCAGGTATAATCATTTCTTCGCCATGAGGGCACTCCCTGACAAACTCTGGTGGCCAGTCTTTCTCAGCTAAAAGGATGTCATAGCCTTTGGAAAGGTTATCCCAAAATAGACCCCTTACTTTCCTAGTCTTATCTCCCTCTATACGTAATGTTATCTCATATATTTTATGAGGTTTGCTAACTCTGGTATCTGCAGTTTCCACCTGATTGCATTCATTCGTGTCCACTGTCTCCAGATGATTCATCAGGATCCTGCGAGCTATTGTCACTTCTGCTGCGCTGTCTAGCATTGTCTGGGCCCACTCTCCGTTTTTCAGTTGTGTCCTCAGTATCCTCGGCATGTTCGACTATTTTAATGCTGGCTACCTTCTTTTTTGGAAATAGTAATTTTTTACTTTGATGAGCAGGTTCCTTGTCTTTGGACTTGACGTGCTCTTCCCTGTGTTCTGACCGTCCTCTTCTTTCCGATTTCTGCGAGGAAGTCTGAAAAGATAGAGAGGGACATGTATCAATATCTTGATATCTATCAGGTTTCTTTAGATTATCCCTATTTCTAAGGTTGTATCTTTTCTCAGAGGGCTCCCTCTGGGGAGACTTGTGTCCTTGGTCCGGAGATCTTTCTCTCCGCCGAGAAGACCTACCTCTGGACTGGAATCTTTTTTCTTTGGGAGTGGATTGTTTATTTCCATCCCAGCTCTTTTTTGGAGTGTTTAGATTATTTTTAATAAATATTTTTTCAGCATTTTCAGTTAGTTGGGGTTTTACTGGTTTCCCACCCAAACTATCTCTACCTAGTTCTTCATAGGATTTTTCTATGATTCTAGCAAGTTCAATTGGTTGGTCTGCTATATCTGTTTCTTTCAATTTCTGGCGGATCGCCACAGATGCTGCTTCTCCTTTTATGTTGGCTAATAATATAGCCGAGACCTGCCTGAAGTCTTTCAGTAATTTCATACCCAGAGTTAAAGCAGGTTCTGCACCGTATTCATTTTGAATCTGTCTTAGCACATCTGGTATTATCGCCATAGATGGAACACCATGTGTTTTTGTGTAAATGGAAGCAAAGACTGGGCCCCAAGTGTCACAGTCCTCCACATGTGGTGCGATCCCCATTGGAAGGCAGATGGTCAGAATTCTGTGTTTCTCAGTAGGGGTAGTATCCGGAAATACTGCCTCTATTTGAGTTATTTTTTGTGCTAACCAGAATGGAATTTGTTCCCGTTTTGCGGGTGTTTTACCAAGACATGATTGTATGTTCTGTGGTCTTAATTTGTTTGTGTTCCCCTGATGAGGGGTCAGCTGTGGAATGTTAATAGCTGGTTGGACTGTTGAAGTCCGCATTACATATTGGACTAATTGTCTATGTATTTTAATCAGTTGTTTTAGCTGTGCTAAAAGTTCTGGTACTGACATTTTTTCGATGTCGGGATGTGGTGTGTAGCTGGCTAGAACCGGCCACGTTGCTCCTGGTCTACCTAGTGGACCGAGCCTGGTGATGTGATTATTATGTTTTAGGGCGCCTTTAAACCAGAGCAGGTGCTCTTGGTATTTTAGTGGGATTTCCACCTCCTCGAAAGGGGTGTACTCATCCGGAGGTTCCTCTATTTTGTAATAGTGGAATTCGTGTGTTACAGCGTTTGCTGCTGGAAAGTTTATCCATGTGTAGAATACCTATGTCTGCCGATATTCATGGGCCTCAATTACGAATACGACTATTCCACCTCTTGGTGTTAGTCCATTTTCTATAAGTTTAAGAGTTATAGTTTTTCTTATGTTGACCGGAATGAGTATAGTATTCGGGTCAATCTGTAGGAGACTTGTGTCATCCTCTAGGAGACAAGCTGCTATTCTAGCTGCCTCCATTTCCTCTTCATTTTCTGACATTTTTACTGACAGAAAGGTTTTTGTTGCAGATCAAGTTTCAAGGAAACAAAGATTAGGTGCACAATATTTTGGAACACTGTATCCTTCAACGTTGACTATACCAAAAACTATACATAGGAATCTCTTCCTACTAAGTTCCGGCGGATTTTAACCTTTTACCCACTCTAGACGTCTTTTGGAGTATTTACGGGAAAAAGGGTCTGTGTGAAAAAGCACGACTGAGTCACTCTAACGTCTTGCGTTAGATTTATCGCCTTACCAAACGTTGGGCGCCATGTAGTGTAGTTCCTATATTCCCAATAGGCTCTGCGCATTGGAATAATATATTCAGCAGTATAGACGTAGGACTGAAGTCGACTAGGTCTCTACTGACTATATTAGACTTATGTTTTTGCCAGCTAGCTCAGAGGTCACTAGAAACTTTCTCGAATAAACGAGGAGGAGTTTAACCTCCCTGGATAGACAAGAAGGGATTAGCTTCTGACAACCATATAACATGACAACTTTGCTCCCTCAGAATAAGAGTGTATCTCTAGAGTCGTGTGAAAACAATAGACAGCTATTTCACTCAGTCAAGTGTGCATACTTAGTTTCACCAGAATGCAGAGAAAAGAAAGACGGGCGTTTTCAATAAAAAGGTGTAATTTATTGAGCAGTCTTCTTCCTCATACAAGAGAAATGAATTGCCACGATTGCAATACTCATAGTAAAGTAAAGTGCGTACAGTAAAAGGAGGATTATAAAATAATACTGTAAAAGCATTGATATGGTTTCTTAGCCATATGATACTTTAAAATAGATAAAATATATATACATATATACATTGACTAACGTACTCAACTGGTGCTTCTAAATACGCCTACCCCGGTGTACCTGACCTAAGCCTAATACGTGGGAAGGAGTAAGTAAGTAGCAGTTTAAGTTAAGTTTGTTTTGCCAAGAATCTAACTCAAGAATTCTCTTTAAGGGTTTAGTCAGCTCTGTACCTGGGTATTAGAAAGCAGGAGGTCTTGTATCTCTCTCTCAGGACTCGATATCCCAGTAACCCAGAAGGTATCTGGAAACACCGGAGCTGGATTTCTCGGCAGGAGAAAAGACAGCGTCTCTCTCAGTGCGTCAAAAGGGAGGTGCAGCGTCCGTGGGCTCTCGCATCAGCTGGGCTCTCGGGCAAGTAGATAGCTGCTCCCAATACCACCACCGTGTGTTTGCTTAAGGCAACGTTGGTATATTTATACCTGAAAGGTGCCGGGTTTGACGTAAGGTTGGACATAAGACATCAATAAAGATGTCACTAAGAACTGGCCATTCTTACAGTGCTTTACAGGAGTTCTAGGACGAAATCAAAACAAAGCAAGGGGGATTTCCCAGGTTGCTGGAGGTTTGGATTTGTTTAGAGAACTCGTTGTGCTTTCTAGGGGGCCGGGGAAGTAGCCTTGCTTAATGTGACAGCATGTGCTACGACTGAATATGGATATGATTATTATGCCGTTGTATGGACATTATTGATTATAACCGGACAAGGGCATAAAATAGGAAGATTGGTTTAGGCTCCTAGATAAAAACACAATAGTCCGTCTGGTAATGCAAAGAAGGTATCCTTAAATGTAACAACAGAAGCAGGAAAAAAACAGGAATTGAGTCCAATTTGTTTCTGTTCAAAAACAAACTGCATTTGAAGGGTCATAGAGCGTTAATCAGGCTGTGACCCTCACAGTTGGTGATTAAAGCCTTCCAAATGTGACTTCTAGTAAATCAAAACTATACTTGACCAGTAATAACCAGTGGTAGGATGGGCATCCACCATCATCAAGTAAGCTTTAACATGGGTGATCCTATCCTTTAACACAATGGTCAAACTGTGGCAGAATCAGATTATTCCAGCTACCACATTTTCAATCACATCCAGGCCTTTGGTGTTAAAAGATGCACACAGAGTACAAACGTTTGTAGCCAGTAGTATTCCAGGATATTCAGAGCTACCTATAACTATGGGTGGGAGAAGTGTTTTTCTGCTCTCTTTCTAGTCTGATAATGTCATGTACCAGATACAATTTGATGATGATGGTACACCACCTTAAACTGGAATGCAGCTGTCAAGCCAAACTCATAGTTCCCCTTTCTCAATTAGAGATTGGGGAAAAGTTGAGTTTCCATCCGTGGAGCCTCTGTCAAAGGAAACCCTTGACCTGGTGCCAGATCACAGTGGTATTCAATCTACCCTATTTGGAGAAAGACGGCAATCACTGTTTTTCCCTTCCTGGTACAGCCAGCATGAGGGTCTTAGAAGAGAAATTAAGAAAACTCCCTATGGATCAGGGATATTTGTCTTTTGCTGTACTTTGGGGGTTTGCTGCTGCAAAGCAAAGGGGAATGTTGAGAGAACCACTTCAAGATGGCAGCCTTCCAAGCCTTCATCAGTAATGAGAGTGTTTTTACCGCACCACCTGATGCACTTTCATTTTAGAGACCCTACCCTTGCCTAAAAGGCGCCATAATATATATTCTAAGAAAGATAGTGCAAACATAGATATGATTGACTCTGCAGTGCTACTCCCTTAAAGGAGACCATGCGCTAGTCTACAGGAAATAGGGAATGTTCTTCCTAAATGCATGCGCATTTGAAACACTCACGTTAACCGGAATCATCATTGCCCATTATTGGAAAGTGTTACACAAACTTATATAGATACAAAGAGGAGCTAAAGCAGAAAGAATGCATTTTGTGACAAGGAGAGAGGATTCCTCTCTGCTCCTGGAGAAATAGGAAAATAATCAAGTATGCAACATCTGCCGCCCCATGATAAACACCCCAAAGTCATTGCACGAAGAGCTCTGTGTAAACCAGACTACAACTTCCTTTTGGTCGCTTGCTGTCGTGCACAAGAATATCAAGGGGTCCTTGGTGCTGTTCATGCACTTGCTGTCAGTTGACTCTCTAGGCTGTAGTCCTTTGTGATATTTTGGCCATAACTCCCTCTGGCCCTTGCATTTCCCTTCCACATCCAGACTAATAGTGTTACTTTTGCTATCATCACTCCAGTTCCACATTTCCGCAGTCAGCCCGCCGCTGTGCCTTTCCCACTCATTCTGATGGCGCTCCAGTCTTCTGCTGCACAGTCCTTATATATTTGTTTACATTTATATAGCCCAACTGCCATCTCACCAGTACAGAGAACACTCTATGAAGCATCAGAAGACCATAAAAAAAACACTGTGTAGTTTGAGCAGACAAAGAGCCGGCAAACTGTTTTACTGTACATGTTGGTGTGCTTATGACATGAGTAAATATGTCCGTAAAAGGATATACAAGACCCTGAAGTGCAACAGGTTGGGGTACTTTTTCCATACCAGCCTGGTACACTTTCAATCAATCAGAAACATAAAAGGTTTATTGCAGACAATGTACCAACCACTGCATACATGACTTATCTGTCAAGAGGTACCATGTCATGTTTGACAGCTTAACTCAGTTTTGCCTTCCTAACCAATACATTATATGCAAAATGCTGATGGTTAGCACACAACAATTGGCTATAGGTAGCACGATGACATAGGAGACCGTAGAATGCACAACACACACGAACTGAGAGTGGAGTAACAAATTAGTTACTTTGATCCAATTGTCAGAGGTAGCATGATGATTTAAAACTGGGTTCTCCACTGTTGGTCCTGGAGGGCCGGATGCATGCCAGATTCTTAGCATATCCCCATTTAGATAAATGTAGTTATCCTAAAAATCTGGCAAGGATCTAGCTCTCCAGGACTGACTTTGGAGAAGCCTGATTTAAGACGAAGAACGCTGTAACTGTCCGATCGTCATGTCATACCGTATCTACTCTCTGTAGACATGCACAGAGCAAAGTCACTTCACTGAAAACTATGAAAAGACTATCTTGAATTGTGTGAGCACATGGAGTTGATAGGTTGAGAAATACCGCCCCATTTCCCTAGTACAATGATAATCATTTGGTAAGGCAGTGAGCGTGGGCTCAGGGCCAATCGCATTGCCTGGCAGAACTGTGCTAACATAAGCTAGTTTGTACACTAAAGGGCATATTTATCATTATGTGATGCAGCAAGCTGCCTTGCTGGGCTGTGTGACAGGGAAAGGGCAAGAATGTGCTGTATTTAATATAAATAGCGCCAACACAGGCACTTTGCACCCTGGTGTAAGAATGCCCGCATTGTAAGCAAGATTGTTTTTGTGTTTTTGTGCAGGAAGGCATACCTTCCTGCACAAAAACATTCCCCTGAGGCATTTTCCTCTTTTTATGTGTGTGAATTATGTAGCACCAATAGAAAAAGGAAAAGACGAGAAGAAATAAACATATTTCTCCTCATTATGTGTCCCCAGAGAAGGTGTATCATTTTGGCACATTCCCAGGTCTACTAGTAATGGTAAATCTGGGAATGTGTCAAAAACCATGGGTGTTGCATGGGAACACCCACACACTACTAATGGAATGCCTCCCTGGGGCAGAGCAACGAAATGCAGCGATTTGTGCTGTGTTGCATCACTCCAGATTTATCAAGCCACACAAGGTGATCTTGCATGGCTTGATAAATTTTGCTTGAGGTTTGTGTCGTGCTTGTTGGTGCAAAAGCAAAGCAACCCTTTGATGTTTATAGCCCTAAAGGGACTTTTTGCAGTTCAGGGTCCCTGTTTGCAAGATGAGAAGGGATGCAAAACTACTCTGGAATCCTAAAAGAGTGTATACTAGTAGAGCGCGCAAACATTCAAATTAGGGAATAACCACATTTCCAGCTGACGCGTATGCCTCATTCAAAATATAGTATTCTATTGAAGAGCATGGGTAAGGCTGACACATTGTGAAAGCGAGGTGGACGGTGCAGACAACCTTGATGGTGGCCTACATATTGCATCAACTCCAGGTGGATGAATGTATCCACCCCTTGTTGGGCCTGATCTTTAAAGTGTGGCCAGACCTGTGATTCCTGGATCCCTAGTAGGCATCATTCCACCTACACATTGGTATTGTACCTGGGTCAAGAACTGAACTCACCCGTGTACATACTTACATGCTTCTAGTAAAAGGGCCTGGGAACACCTGCACATCATACCTTGACAAAGAAGTATACCACTTTGTGATCGTTTACAATTGTTACCACTAAGAAATACATTCTGTTCCTTTGCACTATAACATGTGTGTGTGTAAGGTAATTTCCATGATGACTTAATGTACCCTTTACCCAACCTTTCATACTGGCCTGCTGGTATATACTCTTGACAGAATTTAAATTGGAAAGTTGTTATCGGAATTGTTATTATTCCATGTATTATCCATTCAATGACAGGTCTTTCTGACATTGTCAATGGTAATCTCTCAAGTTTTTCAATGCTCAGAATTGTATACTCTGCTCCTTTTTGTGCCAAGCTGATTTGTGTATCAGTAAGGTTAAAGATAGAGAATAATGACGTTGTGTTGATTAAACGCCAGGGCACGTAGCCTGGACGCAGATTTTGCAACGTCCAGCCAAGCTGTACAATAGAACGCAATTGGGACTGACCGTGTTGTAACATTAGTAAGTCCTGCTCTATGATATCAATAGCAGATGATACAATACTGTCCAGTGAATATATTCTGGAAGACAGAGTCATTAACCCATTGCCTACAACAGAAAGTGATTTTTCCAAATTGATACGATCAATTTCTCGTATTTTTTCAGCTGTTTCAATTTGCAATATTTTCCAAGCTTCGTTGTATGCTGCGTATACACCGGCCGCTATGAAACGTTTTTGACACTGTTTGCGTGGTCCCATTATGAAATCACACAAGTCAGCACCGTCTTTAAGTAAAGTCAAGTGTTGCTTAATTTCTGCCAGTGTGGATGTGTGTAGCCATTCGAGGCAGAGTTTTCCTACACTGTATGTTATAACTATCCCTGGATTTTGTCTCTGGGAGTATCTAGGGTCTGGCCTGGTCAATTTGAACCCCTGTATTTTGTTCAGGAATCTATCTTGACAGCTATTTGTATCTGTGGGCCAGATCAACCATTTTTTCCAATCAGGATGTGTTCTGTTTTGGTTAAAAATATGGGATACATCTATCTCAACATCTGTAGTGCTATTACTGTCAGGTGTTGGCTTTGGAATAGACGGTTTGTTTAAGTCTTTAATTTTGGCTAGACAGGTTGTCTGTTGAATGGTGTCATTCAAGAATATAATTGGTTCTGGGATCATGCAGGCTCTAAATAACGATTCTAGACCTTGGACCTGCCACTCTTTGGTACCCCAGATGGTTTTTGTTTCAACGTTGTTTTTCCAGAAATCAAAACCAAATGTAGTCATTTTTTCATAAAATGCTTCTGAATAGATTAATTTAGTGTTTGTCAGCATTGTTTTCATTCCTGTCTTATTTAACATTTTAAAATAAAACGTTTCCGCATCACTTGTGTTAAACCCTGAGAAGAGCTCATTCCCGGCCACCAGTATTCTGATTGTAATTCTGTCAGATTCTTTGATCATCTGATGCCTTAGACCTAATCCCATATGTGCTTCTTGTATTAAGAAGATTCTCCTGTTCGTGTTTGAAATTACTCTATCCCCCACTCCAGGGATTCGAGCAAAAGGAACGGAGTTTGCATCGATTATGTATGTATAATTGAGTGGATAGTTCCCGGGTAATGCTGCACAGTCGCCTTTTGAAGACGTTTTTAACGCCAGCATGGTTTCCCCGTCTATGTATTTTTCTGAACGCTTTTTTGTGGCTACGGAAGCCGGTTTAGTTGCTTCCGCTGTGGCTGTGTCAGCCAATGAATTCCCTGTAGCGTGAACGCCATCACGCTGATGACTCAGTGTATGTATCACGTGAGTCTTTTGTAGTTCTTTCTGCAAAAGAACTACCTGTTCCCAAAGCTTTTTATGCTTTATTGTGGCACCTGTGTCATCTTTGTAACCATTTTGAACCCAGTTCTGCAAATCATTATTGTAAGATTTGACGCAGTAATACGAATCGCACACTATTTGTGTGGGGAATTCGCGATCGGCAATATCGAGCGCCATTTTTAAAGCTAATAAATCAGTTAGCTGAGTTGAGCAGTTTCTGAGTGATTCAGTTTTGGTAACTAACGGTCTGAATTTACCCAAGCGCCAGCGACCTTTAACAATCGCGCACGCTGCATTGTAGGATTTTTTCTCTACATCGTAATGGTGTGCAAATCTGTCCATATAGATTACACATTTGTACTGTTTGAGAGGCAGAATTTCGATTGGCAGAGGATATTCTTCTTCATATTCTAGATTTTCTAGTTTTTTCATTTCCGGGTCAAAATAGTATTTTACTTTTTCTGTTGCAAGAGAATTTTCCCATTGTATCCATTTTGGATCTAATGCCACGGTAGTTAAATTTTGTGGGCTTGTTAATGCCTCAAAGGCTGATTCTGCTGTTAAAACAGTAATCGGTCTGCCTTGGGCCTGTGCTCTTTCTTTTTACTACAGCTGTTTGAACCGTATTTACAACATTTTCTGCAAGACTGAATGTTTTCTCAGCTTGTGTATACAAGTGTGATTTGTAAGCTATTGGTACCTTTTCTCCCTCATTAGAGGTCAGGTACGTGAATCCGCATCTTCCTGGGATGACTCGGATTACAAGGTTGCGTGTGTTATCGCGAGTTTGCAATTTTGTTTTGGCTAACATGTCTGTTTGCAATGATCTCAAAATTTCTGTGTGTTTTTGAGTCCAATTGATTGGTTTAAAATCAGGTTTTATTAATTCATAGAGAGGTTTAACCCTCTCTGCATAATTTAGAATGTAAGTTCTTCCGAAATTCAGGAAACCTAGTATTGATTGTAAGTTCTTCAGCGTTTTTGGTGCTTGGAGTACAGCACACTTCTCTAAGAAATTGTCTGCTAGGCTTTTGCCTTCACTTGATAATTCATATCCTAAAAACAGGACTGTTAGATGGGCAATTCGTGACTTTTTAAAGTTGAATTTGTAAACCTGTAAAAACCTGCAGGCGGGTCGGGGACAATCGATATTTGCCCGGCGGTATTGCCTCTGTGACCCTCTAGTTATTTAATCAAATGAAGAGGCAGGCGCTGGAGACTGGAAAGCAGGAAACAAGGTTTTTATTCTCTCCGGAGGAGAACACAACGAAACGGACAGAAGGTATCGTTCTGAGGTGCTCTAACTGCATCCCTGAGGCCTGGCCTCTTATACACAAGTTTATGACTTTATTGTACATTACACATTCATGTTAAAGCTTTGATGTATGAAAAAGACATTCCCGGAAATCCCCTTTGGGCCCGTTCCCACACACATTTACAGTTGAAGTCCCCACCCTAGTCACAACAGGTGATGAGTATCACGCAGCTGGATATTCCGCCGATTCACGGAATGTAGGGGGTTCGATCGGATCTCATGGAGTGGGGGCTTTGATCAACCCGGGGATCCTTTGATGGGGGAAGCTTTCTATTGTACGGGGAGGGGCAAGGGATGGTATCGGCAGAGCGGGGTGTCGGCCTGGGAACGGGGAAGACAAAACGGGCACACGGGGAAAAAGGGGTTTGCATCTAAGGGCCGGAGATCATGAAAGGGAGGCAGGGTGGTGTCGCGCTGGGAACAGGATGAGGGCCTGGGGCAGAGCAGCGCCGAAGAGGGGTTTATGACTCAAGGCAGGTGCAAGCAGGGGGTGGTCAGCGTGCAGGCTTAGTGAAGGCGAAGGGCTATGTCAGGGGCCAGCAGCATGCAAAAGGGTTCGCTCTGATCGGGGCATCTTAAAAAATGGCGGGCGCGCACGACAAAAGTGTGGCATCAGGGGAAGAGGCAAGATGGCGCAGATAATGTTCACCAAAACGTACTAATTTTCAACAGTCCTCCCTTTAACATATTCAAGACATCTTGCTGGTTCATTTTCTACTCGGTTCTATTGTGGTGGGCATGAGAAAGGAAACGGTAGGAACCCTAGAGGAAAAGAGTTGTAAACAATACATTTTAACATTTCTAGTTTTTAGGAGGTGGGCCTATTTGATAAACTTTGATCAATTTGTTTAGCAGGAAAGTCATAGGAATGTAATACAAAAACGATTCTGTAGCGAAAGCAGCAAGCATATTTCATACTGGCAGGTTATTACATATATATCAGGTTCGGATTGGAGCATGATCAATACAATGGCGGCTGGGAGAGAAATGAGGTCTAGCAGAAACGGCGATTGGGGATGTCAAATGTTCGAAGTTTAACGAGTTCTCATCATTCTTTGTTGCCTTTCGTTGGCGCTGTTGAGCACCGGCGGTGGAGCTACGAGTCCAGCTCGGTTCTAAGTTCTGCGTTGCAGGGCACGACCCTTTCCTCGCGTTCCTGGTCGGAAAGGTCCCTTTCGCCCTGTGTCCTTTGAGGTGATTGTCAGAAAGTTCAGATGGAAGAAGAGCGTTCAAAACAGTCCATAGGGTAGGTCAGAGGAAAAGGGGGATGGAGCAAGGCCAAATTAGGAACAAACTAGGGGAACGAGAGACTTCAAACAGGCGGGCGTGTGACCGAATTCAGAGAGCGGGGACTTGTCGACAGACACTGGACATTGAGCAGGGGCATCAGGTCGACCCTTTCTTCTCATGTTGTCGAAAACAGTGTCTCGTCCTGCAGCTCTTTTCTGTCGTGGTCTCGCCTTGGCTAATGTCGCAGGTGTTCCTTAGTCTGCAGTCAGGCCTCGTGCTCCCACATCCGGTCCTTCTCTCCTCCAACAGCAGTACCCTTAAACAAGTTTGAAAAGACAGTCTTTAGAGAATTTGCAGATGAAGATAATCAAAAAGTCTATTTCTCTCCCAGCTCCAGGCAAAGAATGAAAATGCCCATTATATTAGTGTTCACAACTGGCATATGAATGACCGGTGACGGGCCTGTTGGATTTACTATGACTTTCCTTTACAATTATTTACTACACAGGTATTTTTCTGGGAGACGAACATGGCTAAACATTTCCTTTCTATTGATGCATCCTGCTTTTCAACTACTACGGGGTTCATTTTGATGATTTCTTTACATTGAACTAGTCTGTTAACCTTGTAAAACATCATTCTGGATCCTACGTAACCTTTTACAGCCCGATTACTTAATTAGGAAGGACAGGGGTTTTATGGGAAACAACCAAGGACATAGGGAACTTGTGGTAAGGGCATAAATCGACCCATCTCTCACAACCGGAAATGAGGGGTAGTTTCATAATTCCAGCTTTTGGGCGGCTGATACAGGGGGGGTAGCAGGGGTGATCATTTTTCTGGTTTGGGTATTTCGACAATTCGGGGAGGGGAGGGTCGCGTATTCTGAGGTCCTTGTTTTATACCATAGGAGCCGTCGACATGTAGCCCCCTTATTTCGGGCCAGATTAGGGAACCTCTGTCGTCTTACTTGTCCTTTCCCTTACGGCCCAACCTCGGTTCATTGACTTCTAGCGGAAAAGGAGAGGTAATGACGCGGCCTCAGGGTGATTGTATTAAAGACACGTTTTTGTGCAAATACTGACGGTATTTGAAGCCAATTAGGTGGTGTGCTAGGGGTGGCAGTCTGCCAATTTCGGGGCTAATCACTCGGAAGAGTGGGAGTAAAAAAATAGAGGAGAGAGAGAGAGAGAGAGAGAGAGAGAGAGAGAGAGAGAGAGAGAGAGAGAGAGAGTGAGAGCGTAACGGCAGGCTAAATAGTACACGTGCAACAGAGAGGGTGGCAGTGTATTCAAGAAAGACTATTTAGTGCATTACACAGTAAAGGGCATTCACGGGTCTGCGTTAGAATCTTGTAATCATGCAGTTTGAGCATTAGACAGGGTAGAGGAGACGTGCCTTGAGAAAAAGGAAAGAAGAAAGGAGGTACCATTCTGTCGCACTTTCTCGCATTCTCGGTCCTTCGACCAGTTGGGTCAACGCCTCAGTCACACACACACATTCCCTCACAGCTTCGCATCATACGTGACATGGGTTCATTCGTTCGGTCTGGTTTAAGGGTGATCACTTTTTATCAGGTTGTGCTAATTTTCCGGGTTTGTTCGATACGTGGGTAGTTTGCAGGCGTGCTTAGACACCACCTTGCGGCGCTAGTCCGCTTCGTGTATTAGACATGGCAAGGCTTCAGATCTTCGCCACACCTCGGCTGTAATCTCTGATGTAACCTGCAGAGGGAGGAAAAAAGGGGGTGGGGGAGACAGCATTCGCGCATATTCAAATACATGGATTCATAAGTCCTTTACTTACCTCCTACTCGTCTTTCCTCCTCGGGGCAGGGTCCCCGGGGATATGGTTTCTAGAGTCGAGGGGGGGGGGGTAGTGTGTCCATATAGGTCGTGTGCGGGGAAACGTAAAAAGGAAACCAGAGGTGCCTAGTGCGAGGTATCTAGTTGAAAGATGTATCTCACTATCGGGATCCTTAAACCTCTTTCAACGCTGTGGCGTTCTAAGGTTCTTCGGTTCTTGGGTCAGCTCCGTTCCCTGATGCTTTGGAACGTTGTACTTTATAACATTTACATTATTTCATTTCACCCTCCTTTTACATTCCCTCCTTTACACCGTTCGTTTTACCCATCCTTGGAAGTCAAGGTCTTCCTCTACGCGAGAGTTCATGAGTCAGTCGCGTACTTTGAAGGCGGAGTGTCGTGTTGTCGATCCGATCCGTCCTCCAGGGCTGGGCAACCATCTTCTTTTAACCTTAAAGAGAGAGCAGAGTAGGGTGCACAGAAAAGAACTTTCCCACCGATCCCACATTTTTAAAATAAAGCATGCAATACCCGTCCATAGTTTCAAAAAAACTTTATTTTGCAAAATCATTTCAGCATGTGGATTATGAGGGTGCGGTCGTATTTGGCCGGTCGTGGCAATGGCTAAAGTGCGTACAGTGGGGGGTGTCGTTTGCAGCAAAAAAAACATCGGAAAGTTTTACTCATTCGTTTGTAAGAAACTAAAACGTCTATTAATTGGCTGGGGGTTCGGGGGCATTTATTTTCAGAATTTAGAAGCATAATCATAATAGCTGTAATCAGATTTCCTATATGCATACCGTACGTGTGCGTCGCAAATGAGGTTCACATCAGTTATAAAAATATAATACATTGTACATTTGTAATCAACATTGTAACGGGGATCTTTTCATACTGTTCGTCGAGTGAGTTCTCCTTGTCTTTTCTAGCCAAGTGTACAAGGGATCATATAAAATCTCAGAACATCAAGTTTATATTAGTGCGAAGGAACACCACGAGGTGTTCGTAAGTTCCGATTGATACCAGCGCCATTTTGGGCGGGGCCGGCTCAGTCCGGAAGCAGCATCAGGGGGAAATGTTTCCCTTTACTGGCAGTTTGGACCAGAGTCCTTTTCGGCAGTTCTAGAATTCATGCTAACAGAAGAAGTGGCAATGTCATGTTTGTTTCGTTGGCGATCAAGGCAGCCGTCCCTTACCAGAAGCCTGCAGAGGCCGAAGGTTCCGCCGGGGACCCTTGTAGGATCTTCAAGGCTGCGGAGATGCTGTCGGAGATGGGGGCTCGAGCTCCAGGGGGCAAATGTTCGAGTTATATTGCTGGTCAAAGTTACTCTAGTGGCCGGGGCCCGCCTTCCAGCGGACCCAGACGCCATTTTGAGGCCCTACAGGGGCCACTCTCGTCGAGTTTGCAAGAGTGGGAGAGATCCTTCGGAGTGAAAGGAAGAGGTCTCTGTTTTGTGAAAGCGGGACGTTCGGCTGGGGTGCAGCTGTGATGCCCCCACCTGGGGGGCGAGGGAGACTGGTTCGCATCGTCTCCTTCTCCCGGTGCACTCCAGGCCGCTCCTTTTCATCGCCCCGCATGAAGGTTTCTCCACATCCGGTGTTCCCCAAGACCTGTGCTCGGTGCTGTGGGAGTATGGCCACCATTGCACGTTCGGTGCTGCGCAAGTACTGGGGTGCCACCATTGTGTGTTCGGTGCTGTGGAAGTATTGGCACCATCGCCTGACTGGGGGTGTTCGGCGTCGGGCCGGGGGCTGGGAAACCTCCCATCGGTGGAGGTGGGAGAGGCTCGTCCGCGTCGCCTCTCCCTCCCAGCCCAACTTGGACAAATTGTTGTGGAGGTACGTGCAGGACATCCCGCCGTCCAGGGCTGCTGCGGCTGTGACGGAAGAGAAAAGGAAGAGGTGCCTCGTTCTTCTCTGGACATGTGGCGGGACTACCTACAACAGCCCAGGCTGCTGGCTCCTGCCTCTCCTCCGGCTTCCCCATACGTTAAGATTTCCTGACCAAGAGTTGGCGGCCGGGCCCGCCTTATATGGGTTGCCGTTGGTTGGGCGTAGCCGTAACCCTGCCCCACTTTGGAAGGTTCCAGAATGGGGGGGGGGGCGAATGTTCTGTTTGACTTTCATTTTCTACAGTTTACCGTTATTATTCCTTGTTTGTTGTGTTAAATTAAAAAGTTCGAGTTCATTAATGGTCTACGAATTTTGCTTTACCATTTCTTTCTTTCTAGGTTGCTTTTGTGCTAAGTTTCTGCTAACAGAGGTTGAGTAACACGGAAACACGTGTAGAGGGATGACGCAGATTTGTACATTACATACACACAAACTCAGACGGGGGGACAGTACAAGTACGACATACAAAGACCCAAGACGAATATAAAACAGTTATTGGTCATAATTATCTCTTTCCGTCTGTGAATTTGAAACGAGGCTGGGTTCCCGTCTTGACGTTGCCCGACCTAGGAGAATTTGAGCATGCCGCTGAAATTGTCCTGGCGAAATCTGTGCCATCGGGCATAATCAAACGTGGTGGTTCTGTCTGGTCTGTCTATGTAAGTCGGGTTCTTCTTTGTCTCGCGCTTTTTCTTGTACTGCCGGTCTGTCGTTCCTGTCGGCCCTTTGCCTTTACTCACGCTCAGTAGAGTCGGGCATTGGGCTTTCCAGTGTCCGACATACCTACAAAAAGCGCATTGGTTTTGCCCTAAGTCTGGTCGTCTTTTGCATAGTGTCGGGGGATAAGTTGTGGGTAGCGGTGTCCTGGGGTTGTCCTGTCGGTATATTTCCCTACTTGGTTTGTCCTCGTCTTTTCTCTGTCGTTGCATAGCCTCTCTGCGCCACATACCGAGACTGTCGAGCATAATTGGCGTTGTCTTATTATTTCGAAGGGCTATTTCTAACGTTTCTATTTTATCAAGGTCAAAGGATCCTGCCAGTGGCCACTGTTTGTCTTGACTATCTTCGGTATACCTGTGCCACAATTTATTATAGGCTATGGTGACTAATCCATAGTTTATGAACATGTCCTTATTAGGGGTGCCTTCTAGTGGAGCTATATGGTCCACCTCTAATACACGGTCCGGGCTAAACAGGCTATTCATCAGTGGGGAGAAGACAGACATGACGGCTCGTAACGAGGGACTAAAAAGTCAGCACTGCCTATCTTATCACTAGGTGCAAAGACCGGACAGAATATTTCTATTCTACGTTGTTTGCAGGCAGTGAATACCTCATGGATCAAAATAACAAAAGACCAATAAATAACAATGGGGAGAATGAGTAGGTCCGCAAAGATCTGCGTTACCTACCCTTTTCACTATCTGCAAAAAGGGTGGTCTCTTCCCTGTTTGCAGACAGGGAATCTCCAGGAAACAATAGTTTGCGAACAACAGTTCAGTTTCAAGTGATTATTGAGTGGGGGAGAAAAAATAAGCACGGCTGTTGCCCTACCTATCCTCCACTGCTTGCAAAGAGAGAGCCCGTTGTTTCTCCGTTTGTAGACAGTGAATCTCCAAATAAATAAAAAGAGCAATACTAGTATTTTTGAACAATCAAACAAACAAGCAATTATTTCGCAACTTGTCGTGGTTACACGACCTTACCCGGACCATATGGACAGTTTCCTGTCTTCCGAATCCAGCGCCCGATCGTCCTCTTTTTCTCGTATTTCTCACGGCACTCCTGATGGTCCCCAGTCAGGACCGTAGATCACTCGAGAGAGGTCTGTTCGGAACTAGTGAAGTTCGGATGATCGGCTGCCAGACGAGGGTCTATTGGGCAAGAGCTCTCCCGATCGTTGCAGTCGTTCACTCTGTCGTCGGGACCTCTCCCACTGGATCCACGAGTCGCTGATGGGCCCCACGCTTGGGACGCCAATTGTAAAAACCTGCAGGCGGGTCGGGGACAATCGATATTTGCCCGGCGGTATTGCCTCTGTGACCCTCTAGTTATTTAATCAAATGAAGAGGCAGGCGCTGGAGACTGGAAAGCAGGAAACAAGGTTTTTATTCTCTCCGGAGGAGAACACAACGAAACGGACAGAAGGTATCGTTCTGAGGTGCTCTAACTGCATCCCTGAGGCCTGGCCTCTTATACACAAGTTTATGACTTTATTGTACATTACACATTCATGTTAAAGCTTTGATGTATGAAAAAGACATTCCCGGAAATCCCCTTTGGGCCCGTTCCCACACACATTTACAGTTGAAGTCCCCACCCTAGTCACAACAGGTGATGAGTATCACGCAGCTGGATATTCCGCCGATTCACGGAATGTAGGGGGTTCGATCGGATCTCATGGAGTGGGGGCTTTGATCAACCCGGGGATCCTTTGATGGGGGAAGCTTTCTATTGTACGGGGAGGGGCAAGGGATGGTATCGGCAGAGCGGGGTGTCGGCCTGGGAACGGGGAAGACAAAACGGGCACACGGGGAAAAAGGGGTTTGCATCTAAGGGCCGGAGATCATGAAAGGGAGGCAGGGTGGTGTCGCGCTGGGAACAGGATGAGGGCCTGGGGCAGAGCAGCGCCGAAGAGGGGTTTATGACTCAAGGCAGGTGCAAGCAGGGGGTGGTCAGCGTGCAGGCTTAGTGAAGGCGAAGGGCTATGTCAGGGGCCAGCAGCATGCAAAAGGGTTCGCTCTGATCGGGGCATCTTAAAAAATGGCGGGCGCGCACGACAAAAGTGTGGCATCAGGGGAAGAGGCAAGATGGCGCAGATAATGTTCACCAAAACGTACTAATTTTCAACAAACCTCTGCTGCGAACCCAAGTATTATGGTGTTCACTCTTTTCAAGTGATTATCCAAGTCATCATCTGTCAGATAGATGTCATCGACATATGATAATGCCTCATCGTCATATATCTGTAGTAACTCTGTTACCCTTGCTGATAATAAACCTGGGCTAATCTTGAATCCCTGTGGGAGTCGACAGAAATTTTTCTGAGACCCCATTACTGAGACCGCGGTTAAATGCCTGCTTTCAGGTGCTATGTTTTGACAAAAGAAACCATTAGAGATGTCTAATGGTGTTTTGTATTTTTTGCGCACGATGTTATTCATTAGTGCTGCACTGTGTGAGTTTTGTACTGCAAATGTTTTGCAACACGAGTTAAGGTGTCTGTAGTCCAAAACTAGACGATATGAATCGTCTGGCTTGGAGACAGGAAACAAAGGATTGTTCATTTGTGAGGTGCATGTTTCAATCACCCCCTGGTATTCAAGTTGATCTAAGATCTCCCTGACCTGTTTTTTTAGCTTCTTGCTTAATTGGGTACTGCCTTTGTGCAGTTGGTTGACATTTTAACTGGATTTTGTGAGGAGGAGAGTCCTCGTCCCATCCTACATGATTTTTATATAATGCAGGAGCTTGGGCTACAGCCCATTTTCTTGCATATGTATATTTTTTATGTATTGGAATATGATTTGAGAAGGCAGGTATAATCATTTCTTCGCCATGAGGGCACTCCCTGACAAACTCTGGTGGCCAGTCTTTCTCAGCTAAAAGGATGTCATAGCCTTTGGAAAGGTTATCCCAAAATAGACCCCTTACTTTCCTAGTCTTATCTCCCTCTATACGTAATGTTATCTCATATATTTTATGAGGTTTGCTAACTCTGGTATCTGCAGTTTCCACCTGATTGTATTCATTCGTGTCCACTGTCTCCAGATGATTCATCAGGATCCTGCGAGCTATTGTCACTTCTGCTGCGCTGTCTAGCATTGTCTGGGCCCACTCTCCGTTTTTCAGTTTTGTCCTCAGTATCCTCGGCATGTTTGACTATTTTAATGCTGGCTACCTTCTTTTTTGGAAATAGTAATTTTTTACTTTGATGAGCAGGTTCCTTGTCTTTGGACTTGACGTGCTCTTCCCTGTGTTCTGACCGTCCTCTTCTTTCCGATTTCTGCGAGGAAGTCTGAAAAGATAGAGAGGGACATGTATCAATATCTTGATATCTATCAGGTTTCTTTAGATTATCCCTATTTCTAAGGTTGTATCTTTTCTCAGAGGGCTCCCTCTGGGGAGACTTGTGTCCTTGGTCCGGAGATCTTTCTCTCCGCCGAGAAGACCTACCTCTGGACTGGAATCTTTTTTCTTTGGGAGTGGATTGTTTATTTCCATCCCAGCTCTTTTTTGGAGTGTTTAGATTATTTTTAATAAATATTTTTTCAGCATTTTCAGTTAGTTGGGGTTTTACTGGTTTCCCACCCAAACTATCTCTACCTAGTTCTTCATAGGATTTTTCTATGATTCTAGCAAGTTCAATTGGTTGGTCTGCTATATCTGTTTCTTTCAATTTCTGGCGGATCGCCACAGATGCTGCTTCTCCTTTTATGTTGGCTAATAATATAGCCGAGACCTGCCTGAAGTCTTTCAGTAATTTCATACCCAGAGTTAAAGCAGGTTCTGCACCGTATTCATTTTGAATCTGTCTTAGCACATCTGGTATTATCGCCATAGATGGAACACCATGTGTTTTTGTGTAAATGGAAGCAAAGACTGGGCCCCAAGTGTCACAGTCCTCCACATGTGGTGCGATCCCCATTGGAAGGCAGATGGTCAGAATTCTGTGTTTCTCAGTAGGGGTAGTATCCGGAAATACTGCCTCTATTTGAGTTATTTTTTGTGCTAACCAGAATGGAATTTGTTCCCGATTTGCGGGTGTTTTACCAAGACATGATTGTATGTTCTGTGGTCTTAATTTGTTTGTGTTCCCCTGATGAGGGGTCAGCTGTGGAATGTTAATAGCTGGTTGGACTGTTGAAGTCCGCATTACATATTGGACTAATTGTCTATGTATTTTAATCAGTTGTTTTAGCTGTGCTAAAAGTTCTGGTACTGACATTTTTTCGATGTCGGGATGTGGTGTGTAGCTGGCTAGAACCGGCCACGTTGCTCCTGGTCTACCTAGTGGACCGAGCCTGGTGATGTGATTATTATGTTTTAGGGCGCCTTTAAACCAGAGCAGGTGCTCTTGGTATTTTAGTGGGATTTCCACCTCCCGGAAAGGGGTGTACTCATCCGGAGGTTCCTCTATTTTGTAATAGTGGAATTCGTGTGTTACAGCGTTTGCTGCTGGAAAGTTTATCCATGTGTAGAATACCTATGTCTGCCGATATTCATGGGCCTCAATTACGAATACGACTATTCCACCTCTTGGTGTTAGTCCATTTTCTATAAGTTTAAGAGTTATAGTTTTTCTTATGTTGACCGGAATGAGTATAGTATTCGGGTCAATCTGTAGGAGACTTGTGTCATCCTCTAGGAGACAAGCTGCTATTCTAGCTGCCTCCATTTCCTCTTCATTTTCTGACATTTTTACTGACAGAAAGGTTTTTGTTGCAGATCAAGTTTCAAGGAAACAAAGATTAGGTGCACAATATTTTGGAACACTGTATCCTTCAACGTTGACTATACCAAAAACTATACATAGGAATCTCTTCCTACTAAGTTCCGGCGGATTTTAACCTTTTACCCACTCTAGACGTCTTTTGGAGTATTTACGGGAAAAAGGGTCTGTGTGAAAAAGCACGACTGAGTCACTCTAACGTCTTGCGTTAGATTTATCGCCTTACCAAACGTTGGGCGCCATGTAGTGTAGTTCCTATATTCCCAATAGGCTCTGCGCATTGGAATAATATATTCAGCAGTATAGACGTAGGACTGAAGTCGACTAGGTCTCTACTGACTATATTAGACTTATGTTTTTGCCAGCTAGCTCAGAGGTCACTAGAAACTTTCTCGAATAAACGAGGAGGAGTTTAACCTCCCTGGATAGACAAGAAGGGATTAGCTTCTGACAACCATATAACATGACAACTTTGCTCCCTCAGAATAAGAGTGTATCTCTAGAGTCGTGTGAAAACAATAGACAGCTATTTCACTCAGTCAAGTGTGCATACTTAGTTTCACCAGAATGCAGAGAAAAGAAAGACGGGCGTTTTCAATAAAAAGGTGTAATTTATTGAGCAGTCTTCTTCCTCATACAAGAGAAATGAATTGCCACGATTGCAATACTCATAGTAAAGTAAAGTGCGTACAGTAAAAGGAGGATTATAAAATAATACTGTAAAAGCATTGATATGGTTTCTTAGCCATATGATACTTTAAAATAGATAAAATATATATACATATATACATTGACTAACGTACTCAACTGGTGCTTCTAAATACGCCTACCCCGGTGTACCTGACCTAAGCCTAATACGTGGGAAGGAGTAAGTAAGTAGCAGTTTAAGTTAAGTTTGTTTTGCCAAGAATCTAACTCAAGAATTCTCTTTAAGGGTTTAGTCAGCTCTGTACCTGGGTATTAGAAAGCAGGAGGTCTTGTATCTCTCTCTCAGGACTCGATATCCCAGTAACCCAGAAGGTATCTGGAAACACCGGAGCTGGATTTCTCGGCAGGAGAAAAGACAGCGTCTCTCTCAGTGCGTCAAAAGGGAGGTGCAGCGTCCGTGGGCTCTCGCATCAGCTGGGCTCTCGGGCAAGTAGATAGCTGCTCCCAATACCACCACCGTGTGTTTGCTTAAGGCAACGTTGGTATATTTATACCTGAAAGGTGCCGGGTTTGACGTAAGGTTGGACATAAGACATCAATAAAGATGTCACTAAGAACTGGCCATTCTTACAGTGCTTTACAGGAGTTCTAGGACGAAATCAAAACAAAGCAAGGGGGATTTCCCAGGTTGCTGGAGGTTTGGATTTGTTTAGAGAACTCGTTGTGCTTTCTAGGGGGCCGGGGAAGTAGCCTTGCTTAATGTGACAGCATGTGCTACGACTGAATATGGATATGATTATTATGCCGTTGTATGGACATTATTGATTATAACCGGACAAGGGCATAAAATAGGAAGATTGGTTTAGGCTCCTAGATAAAAACACAATAGTCCGTCTGGTAATGCAAAGAAGGTATCCTTAAATGTAACAACAGAAGCAGGAAAAAAACAGGAATTGAGTCCAATTTGTTTCTGTTCAAAAACAAACTGCATTTGAAGGGTCATAGAGCGTTAATCAGGCTGTGACCCTCACAGTTGGTGATTAAAGCCTTCCAAATGTGACTTCTAGTAAATCAAAACTATACTTGACCAGTAATAACCAGTGGTAGGATGGGCATCCACCATCATCAAGTAAGCTTTAACATGGGTGATCCTATCCTTTAACACAATGGTCAAACTGTGGCAGAATCAGATTATTCCAGCTACCACATTTTCAATCACATCCAGGCCTTTGGTGTTAAAAGATGCACACAGAGTACAAACGTTTGTAGCCAGTAGTATTCCAGGATATTCAGAGCTACCTATAACTATGGGTGGGAGAAGTGTTTTTCTGCTCTCTTTCTAGTCTGATAATGTCATGTACCAGATACAATTTGATGATGATGGTACACCACCTTAAACTGGAATGCAGCTGTCAAGCCAAACTCATAGTTCCCCTTTCTCAATTAGAGATTGGGGAAAAGTTGAGTTTCCATCCGTGGAGCCTCTGTCAAAGGAAACCCTTGACCTGGTGCCAGATCACAGTGGTATTCAATCTACCCTATTTGGAGAAAGACGGCAATCACTGTTTTTCCCTTCCTGGTACAGCCAGCATGAGGGTCTTAGAAGAGAAATTAAGAAAACTCCCTATGGATCAGGGATATTTGTCTTTTGCTGTACTTTGGGGGTTTGCTGCTGCAAAGCAAAGGGGAATGTTGAGAGAACCACTTCAAGATGGCAGCCTTCCAAGCCTTCATCAGTAATGAGAGTGTTTTTACCGCACCACCTGATGCACTTTCATTTTAGAGACCCTACCCTTGCCTAAAAGGCGCCATAATATATATTCTAAGAAAGATAGTGCAAACATAGATATGATTGACTCTGCAGTGCTACTCCCTTAAAGGAGACCATGCGCTAGTCTACAGGAAATAGGGAATGTTCTTCCTAAATGCATGCGCATTTGAAACACTCACGTTAACCGGAATCATCATTGCCCATTATTGGAAAGTGTTACACAAACTTATATAGATACAAAGAGGAGCTAAAGCAGAAAGAATGCATTTTGTGACAAGGAGAGAGGATTCCTCTCTGCTCCTGGAGAAATAGGAAAATAATCAAGTATGCAACATCTGCCGCCCCATGATAAACACCCCAAAGTCATTGCACGAAGAGCTCTGTGTAAACCAGACTACAACTTCCTTTTGGTCGCTTGCTGTCGTGCACAAGAATATCAAGGGGTCCTTGGTGCTGTTCATGCACTTGCTGTCAGTTGACTCTCTAGGCTGTAGTCCTTTGTGATATTTTGGCCATAACTCCCTCTGGCCCTTGCATTTCCCTTCCACATCCAGACTAATAGTGTTACTTTTGCTATCATCACTCCAGTTCCACATTTCCGCAGTCAGCCCGCCGCTGTGCCTTTCCCACTCATTCTGATGGCGCTCCAGTCTTCTGCTGCACAGTCCTTATATATTTGTTTACATTTATATAGCCCAACTGCCATCTCACCAGTACAGAGAACACTCTATGAAGCATCAGAAGACCATAAAAAAAACACTGTGTAGTTTGAGCAGACAAAGAGCCGGCAAACTGTTTTACTGTACATGTTGGTGTGCTTATGACATGAGTAAATATGTCCGTAAAAGGATATACAAGACCCTGAAGTGCAACAGGTTGGGGTACTTTTTCCATACCAGCCTGGTACACTTTCAATCAATCAGAAACATAAAAGGTTTATTGCAGACAATGTACCAACCACTGCATACATGACTTATCTGTCAAGAGGTACCATGTCATGTTTGACAGCTTAACTCAGTTTTGCCTTCCTAACCAATACATTATATGCAAAATGCTGATGGTTAGCACGCAACAATTGGCTATAGGTAGCACGATGACATAGGAGACCGTAGAATGCACAACACACACGAACTGAGAGTGGAGTAACAAATTAGTTACTTTGATCCAATTGTCAGAGGTAGCATGATGATTTAAAACTGGGTTCTCCACTGTTGGTCCTGGAGGGCCGGATGCATGCCAGATTCTTAGCATATCCCCATTTAGATAAATGTAGTTATCCTAAAAATCTGGCAAGGATCTAGCTCTCCAGGACTGACTTTGGAGAAGCCTGATTTAAGACGAAGAACGCTGTAACTGTCCGATCGTCATGTCATACCGTATCTACTCTCTGTAGACATGCACAGAGCAAAGTCACTTCACTGAAAACTATGAAAAGACTATCTTGAATTGTGTGAGCACATGGAGTTGATAGGTTGAGAAATACCGCCCCATTTCCCTAGTACAATGATAATCATTTGGTAAGGCAGTGAGCGTGGGCTCAGGGCCAATCGCATTGCCTGGCAGAACTGTGCTAACATAAGCTAGTTTGTACACTAAAGGGCATATTTATCATTATGTGATGCAGCAAGCTGCCTTGCTGGGCTGTGTGACAGGGAAAGGGCAAGAATGTGCTGTATTTAATATAAATAGCGCCAACACAGGCACTTTGCACCCTGGTGTAAGAATGCCCGCATTGTAAGCAAGATTGTTTTTGTGTTTTTGTGCAGGAAGGCATACCTTCCTGCACAAAAACATTCCCCTGAGGCATTTTCCTCTTTTTATGTGTGTGAATTATGTAGCACCAATAGAAAAAGGAAAAGACAAGAAGAAATAAACATATTTCTCCTCATTATGTGTCCCCAGAGAAGGTGTATCATTTTGGCACATTCCCAGGTCTACTAGTAATGGTAAATCTGGGAATGTGTCAAAAACCATGGGTGTTGCATGGGAACACCCACACACTACTAATGGAATGCCTCCCTGGGGCAGAGCAACGAAATGCAACGATTTGTGCTGTGTTGCATCACTCCAGATTTATCAAGCCACACAAGGTGATCTTGCATGGCTTGATAAATTTTGCTTGAGGTTTGTGTCGTGCTTGTTGGTGCAAAAGCAAAGCAACCCTTTGATGATTATAGCCCTAAAGGGACTTTTTGCAGTTCAGGGTCCCTGTTTGCAAGATGAGAAGGGATGCAAAACTACTCTGGAATCCTAAAAGAGTGTATACTAGTAGAGCGCGCAAACATTCAAATTAGGGAATAACCACATTTCCAGCTGACGCGTATGCCTCATTCAAAATATAGTATTCTATTGAAGAGCATGGGTAAGGCTGACACATTGTGAAAGCGAGGTGAACGGTGCAGACAACCTTGATGGTGGCCTACATATTGCATCAACTCCAGGTGGATGAATGTATCCACCCCTTGTTGGGCCTGATCTTTAAAGTGTGGCCAAACCTGTGATTCCTGGATCCCTAGTAGGCATCATTCCACCTACACATTGGTATTGTACCTGGGTCAAGAACTGAACTCACCCGTGTACATACTTACATGCTTCTAGTAAAAGGGCCTGGGAACACCTGCACATCATCACATAACAGTCTGTCAGACTGTCACGACGCTTAGGGCACTTGTCACTGGAGTCCTCTGTAAATCTGTGTATCATGGGAAGCACTGTTTTTAAGGGGAAAACCTGTTGCAATTTACTGTTCTGCGGAGGAATGCACTACACAGTCCCTGGTGCTATATGCTACTGAGGAGCCAGTGCCATCATCCTGGGGCCACTATACAAGTTAACTATGTCTTTCTCCTCTACTGTGTTTGTCTCTCCTCCTCCTCTTCGAAGATGCACAGAGTGTAGGCCAAAAAGTCTCATGATGGGATTTTAGTTTAGACCATTCCAAATCGTGGAAGTTCACCCTAACATATCTATATGCTCTGATGAAGCTTTATTTTCATCACAATTTTACATTACATATACAAAGTTTCATAAAAACATACACAGGCAGTGTGAACGGAGATAGGTATCAAAAGAGGTCAACTGCAATTCTAAGAACTTGCCTGTTTTGAAAGGTAATCCTGTATTTTGAAGGACATGCGGGAATACATGCTAAAACACGCCAGCTTGAGTGAGTAATGTTCAATTGGAGCCAGTTGTTAAATTTTTTAATTGCTCCAAAACACTTTTCTTCATTAGGATTATTTTTGTTGACACATAACTTCCACTCTTTAATAAGATTTACTATTTTGGCTCACTGTAAGTTTACAGCAGTCTTTCCACTCCTACTCTTTTGGCAGACATGTCCATTTACTGTCACCATGCCAGAACTCTTGTGGTAACAAAGTTATTAGGTGTGAGGTTAAGGCATGAATGCCCGTAAGGTTTATGCATAAGGATAAAATAATACCTCCACCTTAGGAGTGAAGTGAAACAGGTAAATATTTTCTCTAATTGATCGAAACTCGAATCTGCATCCAATCCATGTAGTGTTTCCACAAAGAAGTTAGTAGCAGGAAGAACTTTCTGTACTTGAGAACTCCGACTCCCATTCATGTAGTTACAATAGGGCTTATTTTAGGTGGGCGACTGCTCACCTCAAGGAACAATAACACTTCTTGTCAGGGTGAACCATCACAGTCACTAAATTTACCTGAGCTCACCCCCTTATTAGCTATGGCGCAAAAAAGACAAGCTCAACTTAAGGCAATGTGTAAAGTGTTTATACAGTGCCAAAACAGTAATAAAGTCAAAGCATGAGGAAATAAGAATGCCAAGCGGAATTAGCAATATAGAGTACAATTTAATAAACAAAATTACAAAAATCCAATAAGGGGAACCGGAGACATGAATTATTAACGTTCACGTGGAAATCGCTCCAAAAAAGCAGAAAGTGCCCTTGATAGTCTATGTAAGTGGTGGATCGAGACCTAGGCATAATTTGTGGCCAATTGTGATGGAGCCTTTGTTAGATATACCAAGTGGAGTGAGCACAGTAAAAAGCCTGGAAGCCTAAATTTTTTAAAACTTTTCTAAGTTCAACTTCGGAAAGGTAGTTTGTCACTTTTTTGACAAAATGTGTTGACATTTTTTTCCTAATCCCGATGCAGAAAGGGATTTTTTTCACTTTTTGAGAAAATCCTCCCTGAACATGTCACTACTAAAATTGTAGCCACCACTGTGGAATCAAACGTCTGATACTTAAGGCAGGTTGGTGGCACTGTAGTGCTGCATCTTTTGAGATTTCTCCCTGAAAATGTTCTAAGTCCAAACACAGACTCTCAGGGTGTCAGACAGAGGGCAACAGCAAAGTTCAGTCCATGTCAAGTTGCCACTGGTAAGCTGGGTATTTCAGGTAAGAGGTCTCTTGCAAGTTGGTGTGTCCCTGTAGCCACAAAGCAAGTGAGTCAACTGACCCTTGGAGTCCAGTCCTTCATGGCTTGTTCTCAGTTCCAATCGTCTTCTGTACTTCTGGTAGTCCAGTACGTGTTCTAAGGATGGTGCCCCAATTTCCACATTTATGCCTGGCATAAGTTAATGGGAGTGACGTCAAGGCACTCTGGGTAAAGCTTCCCGAGGGCAAACCTATGCCCTTTTTCAGAAGTTCCTGTTTGCTCTGCTACAATCAATCCTACAGTGCCCCCTCACTCTCAAAATCCATGGTTGGAGAACACTTCCCTCCTTTCGCAGAGTCTGGATGCCCACCCATAGGTGTGGCCAGGGTAATGCACAGATGTCTCCCCTGTGGCAATTCAATATCGATTCTGGGAGTAACATTACTCTCACTGTGTTTGGTACCAGTCCGGCTGTGAAGACAAATGATGGGACCTTTCCAGGTGTCACCTAACATATACTTGTGACATGGAAAGTCCCCTTGGTAGTAAATTAAGTTCCTTGGACAACTCCAGCTGGCCATTCTGCCAGGGGAAGAAAACATCTCCTCCATCCCAGGCCATTATCTCTGCTCTGGGGACATATTTCATACCTAATTCAAGCCAAGTACAAACTGGGCAGTTGATGGAGAACTAATGCAAATTTTCCTCCAGCAGTTTCAGGCAGGGTAAAGGTAATTTTTTTAAAGTTACATTTCTTATATATGTAATAAAAATCTGACTTTCCCATTGATTTGATTTTTATTAGATTTACAAATAAAACTGTGAATGGAGTCTGTAGCTGGTGCAGGACAAAAAGTCTAGATTAAAGTGTATAATAAGGGGATAATTTTGACCGCTCAGCCCTCCACAGGGCTTGGTCGCCCCACTCACTGCTGCCGCTCCTGCCTGCCTTTGCCGCCTCCTGCCTGCAGATTCCTTCGCTCGCTGCCCGCTGCTCCTGGGAATTTCCCGCTGCTCCTGGGAATTTCCCGCTGCTCCTGGGAATTTCCCGCTGCCCGCTGCTTCTTGGAATTTCCCCCGCTGCCTCCCTGCGGCCCACCCCCCTGTGATTCCATTCGCCGCCCCGCTCCTGCCACCCAGCTGCTCCTCCCTCCCGGCTCCTTACTTATGACGCCCCCAGAGCGACCGCGTAGCGGACGCGCGCAGCAGGAGCGCCGATTGAGCGCCGAAGGTGCGACAAAGGTAAGCCCGTCTGCGCCTGGCCTGCGCCCAGTGCCAGGACCCCTGGCCCTCCCCGCTGAGGCAAGACGACCCGACTGACCTCAACGCACTCAATGCCGGCCGGACCCACGCCTGCTGCCGAGCCACCCCGAGACGCACCCACGGACCCTTCACCTGCTGCACCTGCAAGTTCACTTGCAAGTTCACCTGCCTCCGAACCTGCCCCGCACCCGCCAAGACAAACACCAGCAGCAACCACCTCAAGTGCATCCTGATCAACACCTGCTCCGTCCGGATGTATGACGTTACTCCGCATACCGTTACAACTACCTACCATTACAACGCGACCATTACAACGCATACCATTACAACGCATAGCGCTTTGGGGTGCTGGATAGTGGTAAGTATAATTTACTATTCTAACTCCAGTCCCCGTGGACCCTAGGGAAGGTGTTGGATAGTAAATTATACCATTCCCTATCCTATAGCGCCCCCCAGCGCAATGCGTTGTAATGGTATGCGTTATAAAAGTCGCGTTGTAATGGTAGTGCGGAGTAACGAATGCGTTGTAACAGGTGCATACCGCTCCGTCCACAGACACGCCGTGGAACTCTGGAGCCTCCTCGACGCTACATCACCGGACGTCGCCTTCCTCAGGGAAACCTGGATGAACGCCTCCTCTGCACCCGACATCGCCATCGCCATCCCGGACGGGTACAAGATCATCAGGAGGGACCGCATCAACCAGACCGGAGGTGGCATCGCCATCGTCCACAGGAACACCATCCGCATCACGACCGACGCCAACGACTCCTTCGCCGCAGCCGAACATCTCCACTTCCAGATTCACACAGACCCTAAGACGACCCTCAGAGGCACCCTCGTCTACAGACCCCCGGGACCACGCACACAATTCAGCGAAGACATCACAGACTTCATCAGCCCGCACGCCCTCCCCTCCACCGACTACATCCTCCTCGGGGACCTCAACTTCCACCTGGAGAACAACAAGAACCGCAACACCACCGCCCTGCTGGAAAACCTCGCCAACCTCGGACTCAAGCAATTGGTCAACACCCCCACCCACTACGCCGGCCACACGCTTGATCCCGTCTTCTCTTCCAGCAAGTACATCACCTTCAGCCACGCCACCGGACTCCACTGGACCGACCACAGCTGCGTCCACTTCAGCTTCAAAAGATCCACGACCCACCACCACCCGCAACAGGTACCTCACAGGAATTGGAGCAAGATCACCGCAGACCAGCTCACCACCTCCCTCAGCCAGAGCCCACCCGCCAACACAACGGACCCCAACGAAGCAGCCCGCAACTTCACACAGTGGCTGACTTCCTGCATCGACGACCTCGCGCCACTAAAGAACCCTCCCAGCAGACCCAAAAGCAAGAAGGCATCCTGGTTCACCGACGACCTCAAGGACTCCAAGAAGACCTGCCGCACCCTCGAGAAAGCCTGGCTCCTCGACCGCACCACCGACAACATGACCGCCCTCAAACACGCTACCCGCAAGCACCACCAGCTCATCCGCACCACCAAGAAGAAATTCCTGAAGGAACGACTGGACAACAACGCCCATGACAGCAAAGAGCTCTTCACTATCGTCAAGGTGTTCTCCAACGCCAGCACCGGCACCAACGACATCACTCCGTCACAAGACCTCTGCGACTCTCTCGCCTCGTTCTTCCACCGCAAGATCGCCGACATCCACAACAGCTTTGGCGCCCCACCCACGCACCCAACCGTCGAACCAACGCCCCCCACCGCCACCCTTCGCACCTGGACCACGGTGACCACCGAAGACACAGCCCGCACGATGAACACCATCCACTCCGGATCACCGACCGACCCCTGCCCACACCACGTCTTCAACAAGGCCGACTCCACCATCGCACCCCAACTCCGGAACATCATCAATGCCTCCTTCAACACCGCCACCTTCCCGGAGAGCTGGAAGCACGCCGAGATCAGCGCCCTCCTGAAGAAACCTACAGCGGACCCCACCGATCTCAAAAACTTCCGCCCCATCTCGCTCCTCCCTTTTCCTTCTAAAGTCATCGAGAAGATCGTCAACAGACAGCTGACCGCCTTCCTCGAGACGAACGGATCCCTCGACCCCTCGCAGTCCAGCTTCAGAGCCAACCACAGCACCGAGACCGCCCTCATCGCAGCCACCGACGACTTCCGGACCCTGCTCGACAAGGGAGAAACAGTGGCCCTCATCCTCCTGGACCTCTCCGCTGCGTTCGACACAGTCTGCCACCGCACCCTAGTCCAGCGCCTCAGCAACATCGGTATCCAAGAGAAGGCACTGGAGTGGATCATCTCGTTCCTCGCCGGAAGAACACAAAGAGTCCGCCTCCCCCGTTTCGCTCCGAGGCCACCGAAGTCATCTGCGGCGTCCCGCAAGGATCTTCACTCAGCCCCACCCTCTTCAACATCTACATGAAACCTCTCGCAGCCATCACACGCCAGCACAACATCAACATCATCTCTTACGCCGACGACACCCAGCTGATCCTCTCCCTCACCAGAGACCCCGACACCGCCAGAACCTGCCTACACGAAGGGATGAAAGACGTCGCCAAGTGGATGAAGGACAGCCGCCTGAAACTGAACTCGGACAAGACGGAAGTCCTCATCCTGGGATCATCGCCCTCCGCCTGGGACGACTCCTGGTGGCCCCCAGCCCTGGGCACCGCACCCAAGCCAACCGACCACGCACGCAACCTGGGCTTCATCCTGGACCCCTCCCTCTCGTTGACCAGACAAGTCAACGCCGTCTCCTCATCGTGCTTCAACACCCTGCGTATGCTTCGCAAGATCTTCCGCTGGATCCCGACCGAGACCAGGAAGACTGTCACCCAGGCACTCGTCACCAGCCGACTGTACTACGGAAACGCCCTCTACGCCGGAACCACAGCCAAGCTACAGAAAAGACTCCAGCGCATCCAGAACGCCTCCGCCCGACTCATCCTGGATGTCCCCCGACGCAGCCACATCTCCAGCCACCTGAGGAACCTGCACTGGCTCCCCGTCGACAAGAGGATCACGTTTCGGCTCCTCACCCACAAGTCTCTCCACGACCTGGGCCCCAAGTACCTCAACGACCGCCTGACCTTCTACACGCCCACCTGCCAGCTACGGTCCACCAGCCTCGCCCTCGCAGCCGTACCACGCATCCAAATAGCCACCGCCGGAGGAAGATCCTTCTCTTACCTGGCTGCCAAGACTTGGAACTCCCTCCCCATCCACCTTCGGCTGACCCAGAACCATCTCGCCTTCAGGAAACATCTCAAGACCTGGCTGTTCGAGCAGTAGCATACCCCTCCCCCCAAGCGCCTTGAGACCCTCCCGGGTGAGTAGTGCGCTATACAAATGGCATGATTGATTGATTGATTGATTTATCTTTACTTTTGCTTTTCCTATGTGCCAGCTAATAGCCTGGCCATTGACAATGCCGTTTTGGGCCCAGTCTTTAGTGGAACATGTCATTTCTAATGCCACATATGTTCGGATCTTAAACATTATGCAGCTGGACCTCGCTGCCAAGGTATCCAGCCTAGTGGAGCCCTTTTTGGCTACAGCCCGCAGTCGTGCCCCACTGGAAGAATCTGAGCTACAAAAACGGACTAAGTTCAAATATAGAAATCTTCACAAGGCAAAGCCACCAAAAGTATCCAGTGCCTGAAGAAACTTCTTTAGCTGTGAAATTCAAATTTCTCCAGCTTGGGGCTTTCCTGACAAAAGTCAATGGCTTCACTGGGACCTTGTCCAGACCCTATCTGACATTGTAAGCCCTCTTTAGCCACAGCCTGCTAATTTGCTCCACTGAGAATATTCGATTTCCACTTCACCAACTAAGTTTGAAGATAAAACTTCAGAAAAGGTCAAACTTAGTTTCAATATTTGACCTGTGCTTCATGGTGGTCTTTTTATTTTGCCACCTTAGTACTGCTCAAGTGCAATTAGGTGACCACAGTTGCTTTTTGGAGTTATTTTCACATTGAAAATTCATAATTCCTGTTTCCCTCATTGGATTTTTGTCATTTTGGATTCATTTTATTTATTAAAATGATACATTTTGTTCTGAATTGGTTTGGAATGTTTCTTCTGTTGCACATTGACTTTATTATTATGTCATATTATTTTTACATGATGGGTCTGTGGCATAGCAGACCAATTTGTCCACTCTATGGGCCTGTGTTCGACCTCCTGGTCACAGGTTCAAATCCCGACGGATCCACTAAGCCTTTCATCCTTCTGAGGTCGCTAAAGTACGTACTATTTAGTTAGGCAACAATAAACATCTGTTATTCAGTACAAAGATACTCTTGGGTGAACATGTGCTTTACAAATACACGTTATGTTATGTTATGTTATTACTACATTGGTACTGCATAAATACTTTACACATTGCCTCTAAGTTAAGGCTGTCTCCTCTGTGCCACAATTACCAGGCGGTGGAGCTCAGGTTAATTTGGTGAGTAGAGATGTAGTTATTACTTGAGGTGGATGCTCACTCTCTCAACTAATTTCTTACATTGATGTTGGGCCCGGTCTTTTTCACAGATTCTCTCACAGATTTTTATCCTCCGTTGCTGGATTAGGACTCTGTGCACTTTTTCCTTGCTAACCAGTGGTAAAGTGCTTGTGGTCACTCCTTCCAACATGGTAAACTGGTCCTACATCTAATTAGCATATTTAAGTTACTTGTAAGCCCATAGTAAATGGTACAACATATATCCAAAAGTCTGTCAATTAAAATCTGCTAGGGAACCTGCATTGCACCACGCACTAAAGAAGCACTTTAGTAAAGTAATGGCCACTGCAGCCTGTAGTGCAGCTTTAGACTGCCATTTCGAGCTAGCAAAATAAGCCATTTGACCTTCCATTTTAATACTTATAAGTCATCCCTAAAGTAGGTACTTTAGGGCAAGGTTAAAAAGTAGGACATAGGTACTTACGTTTTACATGTCCTAATAGTGAAAAACTGCTAAAGCATTTTTCACAGTTGTAAGGCATATATCTCTATGTGACTAACATTGGGTTACCTTATTAGATTCAATATCTGACAACTCTACATTGGGAGCAGATAGAGATATGCTGTTTACGCTTAAAATAATTATAATTTAAAATGGTAAAGTCCGATTTTAAGTCACAGTTCTGAAAATGCCACATTTTAGAAAGTTGCTATTTTCTTGTCCCACCCATTTGTGACTACTGCCAGTGCCCTGAGTCACATGACTGTGAATGACTTTGCTTTGCTTTAGAAGTGTGTGTATTGCTTCCAAACAGCGGCACAGAGAAGGCTTGGGTGTGGTCATGATGGGCCACCCTGTGTGGATGCTCGGGAGGAGATGTACCTAGGCCCATTTAGACCACCAAGGGCTTTGCCTTCAGCACACACAAAGGAACTTGACACAAGACCAGCCCTGTCTTTTATCACCCCAGACAGTTTGGAACCTTAATAGGGAAAGGGGAAGAACTTGCCAGAACCAGATGGGGGGGGGCAGGTAGTTCCAAACCCAATGGCTAGCAACTGGTATATTGGACCTCCAGAGCCACTCCTTAGAACATCTGCACCTGTGGAAGTTACAAAAGTATGACTGCCCTGCTGCCAGAGGACTGCCCTGCTGCTGGCTCTCTGAGAAGGAAGGCTGGACCTGATTGCTTTAGTACCAGTCTAACCAAAGTAACTCCAAGAGCTAGCAGGTTGACCTCCTGTATGAGCTACAGAAGCACAACCACCTCCAGAGACCAGTCCTGCTTCTGCCCTGCTGACCAGACCCAACTGGAACCGCCGGTGCCCTGCTGGACTGAGTCCTGGTCCCCAAGAGATGCCCCTCAAGTCCTGCATGAGAGTGTAGTCTTCCTTGTCCAACTGAGAGTTCTCTCAAAACCGATGCAGTGCAACGTAACTCAATGCAGGACATCAAAGTGCAGCACCTTACAGTTCCTGATATATGGCCTCATCAGAACTGACGCATCACAATGTAACTGGATGTAGGTTCTCACATCATAGAACTTCACAGCTCTTTATCAGCGGGCTCATCGGTACCGATGCACTGCAACACAACTCAATGCAGGACCTTGCATCGCAGCAGCTCACAGCTCGATTGGCAGTCTTATCAGAACTGACGCATCGCAGAGCAACGAAGAACCTCGCAGCTCAGCCCTCAGGCAACCAGGTACACCTTCCAGTGAGCCAAATTGTGATTGGCATAAACTTGTGACTTTGTTTTGTTTCAGGGAGATCAGACAACTGTAGTTGTCGCTTAGTGCTTTTGGGTGCTATGTTTCCTAGAAAAGATAAAACTCAATAGTCTGGTTCTACTGATTGGATTAGATTCATTTTGGTGTACTTTTATTTATTAAAATGTACTCTATTTTTCTAAATTTGTGTGGGATTTTTCATGTGTTGTATTTTCACTTTATAACTGCATGAGTGTGCTGCATACATTCTTTGCACATTGCCTCCAAGTTAAGACTGACTGTTTATGTGGCAAGGTACCAGAGGATTGAGCACAGGTTAAATAAGTGACTTTTTTTGGCTCACCCTCAGACGGATTGTTGTGGTTGCCTCAGTCGGGCTTTCACCCTTCTCAACAAATAACCCATTTCTTTCCAATTGGTGTTCACCAGGGGTATCTAGCATATGCATATTTTTGTTTTGCAGTACCACTCAGTTATTTAAGCCAAAATCAAAAATCCATTTAATAAACTGACATCAAAATCAACATTTTATTTTCCGAATTGACTTTTTACTATTAATTGGCCATTTTTGATTGTTCCAAAATTTCATTTCTACCCTTTAATTTTGCACCTGGGATTTTGAAAGAATGGAAGTGGATCTGAGCATCATTGAAAACTTCAACATTGCAGATATGGAGACACTGTGCAGAGAAAGGTGACTAAAGCTGGCAAAGGGTCCAAGAAAGCAGGCTACCAGATAGCCCACAGAGCATGGGAGGAAGTCTGACTACTACAGTCCACCACACAAGAGGATGATGAGCCAGAGGATGAATAGGAGAGCCGCCTTGACATAGGAGGAGGTACCCATAAAATCCTGCTCACCTGCCTTGTCCAGAGTAGTAAGCTGTGTGTCTGGCTATGTTTTGCCATTGTACAACATTCCATCCATCATCTTGTGTGTTTTGCTGTTCACCCTATGTGGGAAGGGTATGCCCAGACGTGGGTCCCGTGCTCACTAAGCCACTGGAGTCAA
Source organism: Lissotriton helveticus (assembly GCF_964261635.1). NCBI lineage: Eukaryota > Metazoa > Chordata > Amphibia > Caudata > Salamandridae > Lissotriton > Lissotriton helveticus. The sequence continues at coordinate 562,060,915 of NC_136057.1, read as the reverse complement.
GCTATCCTGGCTGATGACAGCTCATAGCCAGTAACCGGTCCTAGGATGCTTGATTCCGGTCCTGGAAAGACATGGCTTTGCAGTTTGGGCTGGACTGTTCCCATGAGGCACAGGGTCAAGACTGATTTGCATATGGCCATGTCTGAACTGGGGTGGCGTGGTGAGCAAAATAACGATGGATTAAACCCAGATCTGTGACTGGGGGTGAATGTTTTGCCAATGTGCAACATTCCGTTCATCATCTTGTGTGTTTTGCTGCTGATAAAGTAAGCCAGAAAGAATTGAACCTGAAGGCAAAGAAGGCCTCCTCATTCAGAGATGTTGGTGGTAGCAACAGTCAAGTGCCTAGTAGAGAAAAAGGAGTCTACATCCCCAAAGACCTGGTGCTTAGCATTGTGGTGGGGAATAATAATAATAATTGGTTTGCAGCATATGAGGTTGCCTGCCGGTGCATAGAGTCGCAGAGTAGAACTTATGGGGGGTTAGTCTGTGGAATTGCATGCCAATTGCTTGAAGGGAAACCCTATTGGCCCCAGAGGTAGCTGCCGAGATGGGATATGCGCCCATGAAGAAAGCCCATATATCAAAGTTTGATCTGAGCCCTGACAAGCATTGCCTGAAGTTCAGGTATATCCAGAAGCAGTCACACCATGCATGGGTACATTTGTGGTTTCAAGTAAGGCACTGGATGGTTGGTGAAGAGCAGCAAAGTAAATTATTTTAATGGGCTTTATAATTTATTTATGAAGGAGCAAATACTGAGAACTGTTTGTGGAGTTGCACCAGAAACCTAAATGATTCCAAGCTAACTGTACCCGGAAGTTTGAGAAGGAGGCTGACCTCTACATCAGTACCACAGTGTCCTAGAAGGTATGTGGGAAGACCTCTAGAAAGGTAGGTTGGGTTCCCCTCAACAGAATGATGAGCGGAACAGGTAGGAGTTCTCAAAAAGCCCCCAAAAGAGTTTCCAGGGAAAGGTGTCCCATTCCTCTTCTGTAACTAAGAGGGCTGTTTTAATGGGAAGAAACCATTAGGGTCTTACCAGCCCTGGTGCTATGATTGTTCCAATCAGTGCACAAGAAAGGACAGGCCATGAGCTCTGAAAATAAACAGCCCCAATGAGTGGGCTCACACCAGGTATTGCTAGTGTAGTGCTGCAGGGTGTGGTTGCCCCAGTTTGTTTGAGGGTAGACCAGAGATTACCCTACTATTCCTAGGTGACAGAGAGATTCTGCCTAAAGTTCACATGCCTGACAACACTAAGAAGTATAGGTAGTGGCTCACCATTAATGGGCAGAGGGCAGAGACTCTGAGAGACACAGTAGCAAGTATGACTACTGTTAGGTTTCATCTGATGTCCTCAGAGAAGGTTATCCTTGATGTAGTCCATCAGGTTGTGACAAGTAGACAACTAGGTTGGCCACTATCCTGTGGTTTTAATACCCCTGGAGTGAGGTGGGGTATTTGGTAGCTGTGAGTTGAGTCATTCCTGTAGATTGTTTGCTGGGAAATGACTTAGAGTGCACTTTCTGGAAAGAAGTGGAGCTCAGGTCTCATCTGGAGATGTTGGGGTTGTCTGAGTGAGTTCTGATGACCACACATTCCATGGCTGCCAGATATGGTAGGTAAACATATCTGGAGCCTTAAAGGGTGGCCCAGGTTCCTACCAGGAAGAGGTGAGGCAAAGGGCATGGAAACTCGCCCTGGTAGTTCACATAGCCTAGGAGGAGGCTGATCCTGCTGAGAGGCCCTGGAACCTACAGGGGAAGATAATTCTTCCCTGGCAGACCTGCCTCAGCTAGATGAGTGACAAACTGCAGGAGTACCATCCCAGGCAGAGTTATACAACATGCAGAAGGAGTGCTCCACTCTTTAGGACTCCACTCTTGAGGGCCTAAAGTGGCAGACTGAAGCCCAGGCCAATGTTGACACCTCTGGTGATCACCAGTCACGCCTGTAGATTGTTTGCTGGGAAATGACTTAGAATGTACTTTCTAGAAAGAAGTTTAGCTCAGGTTTCATCTGGAGATGTTGGGATTGCCTGAGTGAGTTCTGATAACAACACTCCATGGCTGCCAGATAGGGGAGTTAAACAGATCTAGAGCATGAAAGAGTGGCCCAGGTTCCTGCCAGGAAGAGGAGATGCAAAGAGCATGGGAAACCTACCCGGGTTGTTCCCATGGTCTAGATGTAGACTGAGCCTACAGAGAGGACCTGGAGCCTAAAGAGGAAGATCATTAATCTCTGGAAGACCTGCCTCAGCTAGATGAGTGACAAGCTGCAGGAGTTTCATCACAGGCTGAGTTATACAATATGCAGGAGGGCTCCACTCTTGAGGGACTACAGCAGCAGACTGAAGCCCAGGCCAATGTTGACCCCTCTGGTGACTTCCAATATTGTGGGAGAGGAATGGTCTATAGTGAGTATACAGTCCCTGAGCTTGGGTCAGCCAGAGTGCTTGTGATCCTGGCAGTGCTATAGGGGCTTACTATTAAAGTTAGTTCATGACATCCCCCTGGCAGTACATCCTGGACAGGCCAATACCTTTGACTACTTGACAACACACTGTTATTGGCCCCAGATAATGACTAAGTCAGGTGCATTCTGTAGGGCCTGTGTTACCTGCCAGGCCAGTGGTAAGTCAGGGGTGAAGCATAAGGCTCCCTTGCAGCTTTTCCTCATTGTGAGGAAAGCTTTGAGAGGGTGGGTGTAGGTATTGTTTGACCTCTGGACCCCAAGACAGCCTTAGAGTACAGGTTTAAAATGTTTTGGTCAACCTTGTCCCACGGTACAGTGAAGCCATACCCTTGTGGTCCGTGACTGTGCCAGTGGTGCCCAGGGCACTGATGGTGATCTTTACCCACTCGGGTTTCCCCAAGAAGATTGTGTCTGATAAGGGCACCAACTTCATGCCTATATGAAGGCCACATGGAATGAGTGTGGGGTAATCTAAACATTCTCCACACCATACCATTCCAAACAAATGGGCTGGTTGAAAGAGTCACCTAAAGGTCATTATCATGGGCCTGTCAGAGCCTCTGAGATGTAAATGGGGCTTCTTGTAACCATGCCTTCTCTTTACCTACATAGAAGTGCCACAGAAGGGATTTTGCTTCTGCCGCTTTGAGCTTCTATTGGGTCACCCTGTTAGAGGACCTCTCAGTCTTGTGAAGGGGTGGGAGAAAGCTCTCAAGAAGCCCCCACATGATGTTCTGAGTTACATGTTAACTGGAGCTGGGGGGTGATTGAGGCCCCCTGAGGTCCTAGAACCAGTCGAGTGGCGCTGTTACCAAAGGCTGCCCCACCCAGCAATACCCCAGGACTCAGGGTCTGTGTGGATTATAGGGGCCTCAATTCAGTCTACAAGACTGATACTCACCCAATTCCCAGAGCTGACCAGTTAGGGGCTGTCAAGTTCCTCAAAACATTTGACTTGAAGTCAGGGTTTCGGCAGATTGCCCTAACTGAGGGGAACTAGGAGAGGTTAGCATTCTCCACCCCAGAAGAGCACTGTCAATCCAGAGTGAGTCCCAAGGGTTAACAAATACTCCTGCCACCTTCAAGAGGTTAGTCAACCAGGTCCAAGCTGGCCTGGAAAACTTCAGTGCCACCTACCCGGATGATATTGATATCTCCAGCTCCACCTGTCCCACCTCAAGGAAGTGCTTCAGGCCCTGCAACAGGTAGGCCTAACTTTTAAGTCCAATAAGTGTCAGATACAGCAGGGCTCTGTAATATACTTCTATGACCAAGTTGGTCAAGTACAACCTCTTCAGGACACGATACAGAACATCAAGGCTTGTGATCCTCCCAAGACACAGATCCAGGTGAGAGCTGTCTTGCACCTCATTGGGCACTACAGGAAATGTGTCAAGGGATTCACAGCCACATGCATCATTGTAGGAATTTGCGATTCCTAAATTGCGAAAATTAAGGAATCGCAATTTAGGAATCGCAAATTCCTATGCATCAAGAATTCGCAAAGGTTTTTGCGATTTCTTAATTTTCCTTATTTGCGATTCCTTAATTGAGAATGTAATTTCAAGGGTGCCCCCTGCACCCCTGAAATGTCACGTAAGTACATTTTACTCACACACATGTCCCAAGGGCATGTGTGTGTGTAAAATATAAGTTTCAAAAATGCATTTTTTGCATTTTTGAAACTTTTCGCAAATTACCATGAAGGTTTACTTCATGGTAATTTTCCCCTTCCTAATTGCGAATTCGCAAATTAAAAAAAATATCATGCATAGCATTTAAGAAATCGCAAAATTTGCGATTTCTTAAATGCTATCGCAATTTGAGAAATTGCAAAAAATTGTGATTTCTTAAATTGCGAAAAATGGAAAAAAATGATGCATCCCAAAAAAGGTTTTTGCATTCGCAAACGGCCGAATTTTGCGATTCGCACCGTTTGCGAATGCAAAAAAGCTTGATGCATGTGGCCCACAGCATCATTGTTGCTCCTGTGACTGAGCTGACTTCCAAAACGTAGCCAAAGAAAGTGATCTGGATAGAGGTGTGCCAGAAGGAATTTGACACCCTGAAGGAAACCATGTGTTCTGCTCCAGTACTTAAGGCACCTGACTTTCGTAAGGGCTTCCTTGTGCAGACAGATGCTTCAAAGCATGGCGTTGGTGCAATTGCTTCACAGCTAAATGATAAGGGCCAAATCAGCAGGTGGATACTACCCACGGAGGAAAGGTGGAGTGCAGTTTGAAGGGTAGCATTTTCAGTGGTCTGGGCACTGTAGAACCTGAGATCATACCTTATTTAGGACTCATTTCCTGGTTCAAACAAACCACAGATCCCTCAGATGGCTGGTACAAATGTGGGGTGAGAATCCTAAACTGTTGAGGTGGTCCATTTCCCTATAGGTTATGGAATTTATGGTGTAACATCGCCCTGGGTTTGACCACACCAATGCGGATTGTCTTTACAGGATTTTGCACCCTAGTGATGAGAACTTTCTTCAGGGTGGGTAGTTCTCCCTGCCTTTTTCTGAATGGGTCCCATGTTGGATATGACTATACTTTGTGTGATGTACAGATTTTAACCTTAACTGTTTTTGTTGGTTGTAGAACTCTGTGCACTCTACCCTTGCTAACCAGTGGTAGAGTGCTTGTACTCTCCCTTTCCACATGATGAAATTGACATGCCCTTAAATTAGCATATTTAACTCAAATATAAGTCCCTAGTGTATAGAGAATCCAGATCCTACAAGTTTCTTGTCACTAATGAGCGGCATCAGTCATTGTGCCATTTACTAAAGTGACAATGCAAGCATGGCTTTAGACCTCCTATTGTAACCTAGCAGTACCGTTTTAAAACTGCACATTTGGCCTGTCAAAATAACCCAGTCTGGGAGGCGTGGCCAACTATCATGGCTGACCGGACATGAATACGATCAGCTCCCCGCCAGGCTCGTCCAAATCAGTAGTTAATGGAGCACTAAATGGCCTGTTCGCATCGGGGGAGCTAACACGCCGCTCCGGTGCCTTGAGTGAAGGTTTCCAGCTCGTGGTAAAATTGCCGGGAAGCCCCACGGTGGCGGCGGGAGCCCAACCTCCCATGCCCAGGGGACGTAACATGGAGGCCACCATCCCGATCCTCGACTGAGACCCACGGCGCCCTGAGTTATCCAGCTGGCAGTAGGTGAGGGGCAGCGCTCCACTGAGGACAGAGGACACCGCGGAGCAGGGGGCCAGAAGCTGCCCCTGAAATCGACAGTGCGGTGGAATAGACGGCGACAAGACCATCCGTGACGCGCAAGCAAGCCCACCCTCTCACCCACCTGATTAATGAAGACGGGCCCGGAGGTCTTGTGGTGTAGGTGAGCCCCCCCGACTGAGGAATTAGAGTGCAGAGGATCAACAGGGGGGTCCCCTCACTGACGATGCTCCCTATGCGCGACTTCCCCACCTGACTCTAAAATGGCGGCCACCAGGGGATAATGAAGACGCGTACACGGGGGCTCGTGATTCTCAGAGAGCCTCTCCCACCTCTGTGTTGCCGCAGGGGGAGCAGCAGGGGGAAATAGCAACAATGGCCCACCGGGACCACCGGTAAGGAGCGGTGGGTCTCCCCTTTCGCCATGATTTGAAGCGCACTAGCACCTTATGATGCCTGACCCTAAAATGGTGGCCCTTCACCCCTAGCCTGTGGCACCATAGCAATACATGGGGGCTGACCTTAGACACTCTTGCCACAGTGTGGGAGCCCTGAAGCCCACAGTGAGTCTTCGCTACAGGGAGTGAACCCACCAGCGCCTACAGAAGGTTTGCCAGGGACAATGACCCCTCGTGCTATGCGGCGACTGGGGGGGTGCTACTCCTGTGGCCATCCCTAAAGAAGAAAGTGGTTGCATGGCCGGATCTTGCGTTTGACACGGGCCCCATGATTACCCATTCACCACACTCGGATCCAGAAGAAGACTGATCGTGCCTCCAGATTCCGTGGGGCCAGAAATTTCCTGTCGGATCTGATGCACACGACTTACTAGTTCTTCCAGATGCCATCTGGAGAAGCCCATGCCGTGAGCGACTGGTGGTACGGCGTGGAGGGAAGCCTCCTACAGTCTCAATGAGTTAAAGATGCCCCCGACAGTGGTGCGAGAGGGGCCGTATGCCTCCCAAATAAAACAAGCTTCTAGAGTCTCCAACTTCTTCTTCCCAGCATCCAAGGGGCCAGCGAGTGATGATTCTAAAGTCTCCCAGGGAGCCATGGCGAGCTCCAAGGAGGAACTGCTGGCCACTCTCAGAGAGTTAAAGCAAGAACTACGGGATGACATCAAGGCGGACATTGGGGCCTCCTACAATGCATTCAAGTCAGAGATGGGTGGCCGCATAGTTGCGCTTCAGGCGTACGTAGATTCAGTCGGAGCCCTCACCCTCGATCTCAAAGCGAAACAACAGGAACTGGAGGAACATTTGTCACCCCTGGCAATGCAGTCTGGTGACGTTCACGTGCACTACAGGCCACACAGCTTTGGTGTGAAGATTTGGAAAATCGCTCCCGGTGTGAGAATATCCGCGTGAGAGGCCTGGAGGAAGGATGAGAGGGTCCCGATCTGGAGGCCTTTATGGTGGGGCACTTTTCAACAATTCTGTGGGACTCTGAACTGAAGGTACGCCTCGAAAGGGTCCACAGAGTGGGACCTCGGGCTCCAGGAGACACCAGAAAACCTTGTGATGTGCTAGCCAAATTTAGCTCCTTCAAGGTCAAAGAATGAATCCTCTTGAAAGCCCGCTCAATGGACAGAATCTTCTTTCAAAATACAGAATGCTTGCTCTTCCAAGATGTAGCTCAAACCACACTAGCCAGACACAACCAATTGTGCCCGATAACGTCCACCTTGAGAGAAACACAGGTGCGCTACTGCTGAACTTACCCTTTCTACCTAGCATTCACCTGGCACAACAAAAATCAACACTGTACAACCCTGGATGAAGGGGCGGCTATCCTGGACATCGAGGTGCCTACAGTAACGAGTGTGACATCCGACAGACAGGCCAAGGTGATAGGGGGTCCAAAGGAGAAAGGAGGAGGCTCCTGACTTCAACAGAGAAGATCAGGCAAACCCCCGGAAAGTTGACAATCCTGAATCGGCGTGACGTCTCTACAGGCCTCCTGGGTCGGCCCTGTTGCAGCGGCCCGCCGAACATTTAACGCCATACCTTGCCAAGCCACTGAATTCCACTGATGTCTTAATCTACCAGAAAACCATCAGGCCATGGTGGTGGAATTTTGATTAACACTAGTTTTTTTGCTCATAATGGGGTCCTCCAATGTGATGTAGTATCCCAGCGGGCATGATGCTGCATCTAGTTGGACTGGGACTAAATTGTTATATTGGACCTTGTCCGGTTTTCCCCTTATTTTTGCCTTATGTTGTCACAGTCCCTGTTTTCATCAGCCCCTATCTAAACATTGGAGCCTCCATGACGCGGTGGAGGGGAGCCGGTTAGCCAGGGGAAGGGAAGGAGGGGGGCTGAGCCTAATTACCCAGGTAAGGATGTCCTATGGTAGGGTTAAGCTGCTTATCATGGAACGTTAAGGGGCTGAATTCACCTAACAAGTGGCAACGGATCTGGAAGTTCCTCCGGGATCATCACATCACAATCACTGCCCTCCAAGAGACACATCTTCCCCGCAAAGAGGAACACCGCTTGAAACATGGGGCATGCCCTCAGATTTACCGTTCCTCGGCACATACCAAACACAAGGGAGTGGCCCTTCTCTTTCACTCCTTAACCCCATTCCTACACCTGGCTACCAGCATGGACAAGGAAGGGAGATATGTGATGGTCAAGGGGGAGCTGTGAGGAAGAACACCTTTGCAACCCTTTACGCCCCTAACACAGGTCAACACGATTTTCTCTATACATTCATCTCCACCTTGGAAGGCTTTGCCAGTGGGGATGTCATCCTGCTGGGGGACTTCAACTTAAATTGGGACCCAACGATGGGCACGACTCATAGTCACAGGGCAGCGAGGGGGGTCTTCAGTCAACCGATCCAAGCAATGATACGGGTCCCGGGGCTAGTGTACGCATGGAGGTCTGCACATCCCACGACTCGGAATTATTCTTTTTTTTTCCCACTCACACAGGATGTACTCCCACATAGATCATGCCTTCTTGAGTCAGTCCCTTCTCCAGAAGGTGGTGGGAACTCAGTTTCACCCGATTTGCTTCTCTGATCACACGCCCTTGGAGCTGACCCTTGACTGGCCCACTCCCCGCTCCAAATTCGCCAGATGGTATTTCCCTAATTACCTGACTCAGGCTAGGCTCCTTTGAGACGAGCTCAGGCAAGCCATCACAGACTTTTTTTACTTCAATGACCCAACCCAGACCTCGCTCGCCAACAATTGGGATGTCTTCAAGGCAGTCATCAGGGAGAAGAGCATGGAACTAGATGCGGCGCTCAAAAATGAACGCATGGGAGAACGATTTCTGGAGAGTGAACTACGCTCAGCTGAAGAGGAACAAAAACCTCCCCCTCGGTTCAAACACCACGCAAGGTCACCCAAGTGAGGTGGAAACTCCAAGCAATATACACAAACAGGCTGAAAAGACTCTCTTGCCCCTACAAGTGCGCAACTATGAGGGGGAAACAAGGTAGGAGCCGTACTGGCGGGCCAATTACGGATCAGGCAAGAAAAGAACTACATTCAAAGAGTGGAGGGGAGTGGGGGATCCCCATACCAGAGTGAGGTAGATAAGGCTTAAGCCTTTGGAGACTTCTCTCGCAACTTATATACAGCAGAGCCACCTGATCTGCAAGCACAAGACTAATATCCGGACGGTCTCTCCCTTCCGCAAGTACCAGCCTCCACCAACGATGCGCTCAACAGCCACATATCCGCTGAAGAGATCCAAAAAGCGATTGACTGGCATAGGGTTCTCCAAAGCACTGGGCCCAGATGGACTGAACACCCACTTTTATCGTACCTTCACTCCGGACCTCGTTCCCCATCTAGTCACTCTTTTTTATCATATCGCCTCTGCGCGCCAAATAACATCCTCAATGTGTGATGCCCTGATTTCCATTCTCCCCAAACTGAGGAAAGATCCCGCCCAATGCGCTTCGTATAGACCGATTGTGCTTCTCAACCTGGACGGTAAGCTGTACTCCAAGATTATGGCCACCCGTCTGGAACAAATTATGCCGTTACTCGTACAAGCTGATCAAGCGGGTTTCATCAAAGGGAGGCAAACCCATGACAACTTGACACGAATAGTCCACCTGATTGAAAAGGCACAATGGAAGGCAATACCAATGGTCCTCCTCACACTGGACACGGAGATGGCCTTTGATCGGGTGGGTTCAGCCATTCTGTCCCGCACTCTTCAGCGATTTGGCTTCGAGGAACCCATTATCGGTATGATCAAAGCAAACTATCACGCACCGCATTCCACGGTCCTGGTAAGTGGAGTGGCCTCGGATCCATTTGCTCTCACTCGGTGCACACGCCAGGGGGGCCCCCTATCGCCCCTTCTATTTGCGTTGAGCATCGAACTGTTTGCAGAGCGCATAGGCACCAATCCTGATGTCCGGGGAGTCTCATTTGGCTAGGACGATCATAAGATCGCGCTCTTCACCGACGATGTGCTCTTACCCATCACAAGCCCACAGACGTCCCTCCCAGAGATCCAGATGGAGCTTGTCCTATACGAAAGGGCGTTGGGTTTCAAGGTAAACCTATTGAAATCCTATCTTTTGAACCTCACTGTACCCAAAGCGACGATGCATGCCATTGAAGTGGCATCCTCCCTCCGAGGAGGGCAGAAAGAGATCACCTATTTAGGCATAAAGCTCACTCCAAAATTTGAACACCTCTACAGGGCAAATTTCCCCCCACTGCTGGGTCAACTTCAGGCGGACTTTGCCAAATGGAGGACAGCCTACCTCTCATGGATAGGGTGCATAAATGCTGTTAAAATGAATGTCCTGCTGCGACTACTTTATCTTTACCAGGGCCACCCAATCTCGGTGGAGAAGACACTCTTCTCTTCACTTAAATCGATGGTTACTAAATTAATCTGGGAGGGACAGCGGCCCCGGCTCTCCAATCGCTTAATGACTAGGTCAAGGGATGAGGGGGGACTGGCTCTTCCGGTCTTCCGGGGCTACTACATAGCGGCTCAATTGAGGCTCAAAACTGAATGGTCTTTGCTGGAGTCCGACAAGCACTGGCTACACATAGAACGGCAAATCACGGGGAGAACGATATGGGACCTCCTCTGGAAAAGCAAACAACATCGCCCACGAAATGCCTACATAAGTACGCCTAAGGTGACCACACTGAGGGTATGGGAAGAAGTAAATAGAGCCAATCCACTTACTTCCTTTCCTTCTCCATACACGCCCATGCACTACAACCCAGAGTTTCCCCCAGCCTTACAAGACGGCCCATTCAATGCGTGGCGAGAGGTGGGATGCCTTATACTCTCCCATCTCTTCGAGAGGGGGATACTGCTCTCCTTTGTGGAATGCACAAGGGATTTTGGACTTCCAACATCCGAAGAACTCTTATATTTACAACTTAAACACTGGGCTCTGCAGCCACAGGTGTGGCAGGGCGCTATCCTGGAGCTGCTCCCCATAGAAGTTTTTGCTCAGTCCGGAGCCTCCTCAAAGGGCACTATTTCCTTCCGTTACTCACGTCTCCGCTCTCAAACGTCCACAAACACCCCGCGGCATCAACTCCTTTGGGACACCATACTGGACACTCCACCAACGAAAAAAACAATGGACCTCACTTTACAAGGCTATCCCCAAATGTAATCGATTTATGCACCTCAGGGAGGCACAATAAACATTGTGTACAAATGGTATCTACACCCACACCGACTCCGCACTATCTTAGCTAATACCTCAGACAGGTGCTGGAGGGGCTGCGGGCAATTGGGAACCCTTAAGCATATTTGGTGGGACGGCCCAACATCAAACCATTCTGGAAGGAGGTCCTCGCCCAAATCAAACAGATTCTGGGTTACCTGATCTCCAACACAATAGAGCACACACTATTGAGTCTCAGGGACACCAAGTTAAAGCACCAAACACATGGGGATCGCTCCGTAATGTGGCTTTGCCTCAGTGCGGCCAAGATGGCAGTGGCCGCAGCCTGGAAAAAAACAGACACCCCCTCCCTCACACAGTGGTACGCCAGACTATGGCGTGCCCCGGTGATGGAACGAATGTCAGACGTTGTGGAGGACTCCCGCAAAGTGTTTGGTTATATTTAGGGGCCACTGGCTGAGTATCTTTCCGAGGGACTACCCCTGTTTGCTTGTGGTCCAAGGCTGCATGCCCTTCACCTTTTTCACATTTAGAGCTCCCACTATCCCCCTTAAACTCATGTACAACATCTCCGGTGCCCACTACTCGATTGGCCTTTTACAGGCCTCGGATACAACTCCCTTGATAGCGCACCATTTATCTCTTTTTTTTTGCTAGACCTTGACACCTTACTATTTTTTTGGTTTTCCCCTTTTTGTCTTTGTTTTCCTACTGTTCGATGGTTGGGGAGGGGTGGGGGAAAGGGTTGCGGAGGTACGGGTAGCGGAAAATAGACAAAATTACCTCGTTCAGATTGCCACTTACTAGTCCACACACTGTCTTAGTTTCATTAGCTTTTTGTATGATGTAGCTGTTTATCTGCAATGGGATCTTCACCCCCTACAAGTTGCTCTTGTATACCTATATATGTTGTCATCTTTAAAACAAATAAAGAGATTTTTGATAAAAAAATTACCCCGTCTGACAGGCCTAAATCTTTCTTTTAAATATTAAAGCGCCAACCCCATTAAGGCTTTACTGCCCATGAGACAGCGTTTATGCTTGTAACGCCTTCCGAATGCAGAGTAATGCAAAGCAATGTGTGCTACCTTGCTTTAATCTTGATGTACTAAGCCACTCCGAGCCACACCAAGTGGCTTTGCGTGGCAAATCCCACGTAAGACCTTGCGCCGCCTTAATCGCCTTGGTGGCACAAAGATAACGCAAGTGCTTACTAAATCTGGGCCTAAGTCCGAAGGTAAAACTTGCTATTGGGTCCAACTTAAAAGTTTATAACTCTGGTTTCCTCTATTTTTCTAAATTGGTTTGGGGTGTTTTTTAGTGTTGTGTTTTGACTTTATTACTGTTTTTGTACTGCATAAATACTTTACACATTGCCTCTAAGTTAATCCTGTCTGCTCTTTGCCATCACTACAAGGGAGTTTAACTCAGGCTAATTCAGACGAAGGTTGTGGTTATTCCAGTGGTCGAAGTGGGGAAAAAAAAGTAGGGGAACTGTGGGTGGAGAATCAGGGGGCGGGAAAAACTGAAGATTGAATCAGTGGGCGGAGTCAGGGGTGTGGCTAGAAATAGCAAAACGTGGCAATTTTTAGTACGTTTAGCATTTCACTGACCAGTTACAGCTTATAACATTATTCAATTCATACAATGGATAAACATGTTTATTTGAGGTTTAATTCAGGAAAAAGCAAACACTCATAGGGAATACAGGTTTATGTAAAGCATGCGAAATATAAGCAGGAACAACATGTTACCTTAATGCTTTTACTCTCATTGTTCAGAAATCCATGATTATTTTTCGTCTCAAACATTGAAGTTGGTGAATACAGGTCTCCTCCTGTACACATGTGTTAGGCAGGGCTCAGAAGAGAAAGGGACTCTTCAGGAGAATCTAGACTCAGGGAAACCCACAAACGCTCCTTCACATTCATGTCAGCCAAGTAGCAGCTCAATCATAATATAGCAAAAAGAATAACTAGTGGACAGAATGCAGAACAATGTCATACCTTCACCCCAGTACAGAGATCTGGGGCTAAATCCATTGTTTCCGTCTCGCCATTCCAGTCTGGCCCCAGCCATATGCAAATCAGTCTTGATCCTACGCCCAATGGGAACAGTCCAGCCCGAACTGCCAGGCCAGGTCCTCCCTGGACTGGAAACAAGCATCCTAGGACCGGTTTCGGGCATTCAGCCCTCATCAACCAAGATAGCTTGATTCCAGTGGCGTGGAGAGCACAGGACTCACGTCTGAGCATACCTGTCCCACTCGGGGTGACAAATGCAAAAAGAACAATTGATGGACAGAATGCAGAAAAATGTCATACATTCACCCCAGTGCAAAGATCTGGGCCTAAATCCATCGTTTTTTGCACACCATGTCATTCCAGTTTGGACCCAGCCATATGCAAATCAGTCTTGATCCTACACCCAATGTGAACAGTCCAGCCCGAACTGCCAGGCCATATGTATTCAAGTGTCCTTTCATTTGGGAAGTGAACACAAAGCAGTACCCACTGAACTATGCACATAAAATATTGCTCTTTGATATGCATGGTACATGTTCTTTGCAGCAGGCATATTACCCCTCTGCGCTACCTTAGATGAGTAAAACAGCCACTAGACAAAACATGCTCCCATCTCTCTCCAGCAGGTACATTGATCACCAAAGTTATCTTGGCACTTGTATTGTTGACCGAAACCTGCTGAATATATACGAAGAACTTTGCAATGTTTTTAAAACTCCTGCACTTGTACAAAACCGGTCCCCCAAACTAAGCTAGCCCCCTACCCTTCCCGTCGCCCTGGGAAATGCCTGCTCCTGCCCTTTCACTGCTCCTGTCCAGTCAGTACTCCTGCTCATGCTGGATCAACACTCCTGCTTCGTCAATTTCCCGGCCCCCTCCCTTCTCATGCCCCGTCACTTCTCCTGGCGCTTCACTTCTCCTGCCTGTCACTTCTGCTGCCCTGTTCACTGCTCCTGCCCCGTTCACTGCTCCTGTCCGTTCACTGCTCCTGCCCGGTTACCGCTCTTCCTCATGCCTAATGACCGCCCCTGCCCCATCACTTATCTGCTTCGTCACTTCTCCTGCCCCGTCACCTCTCCTGCCACATCACCTCTCCTATCCCACCACCTCTCCTGCCCTGTCACGTCACCTGCCCGTCACTTCTCCTGCCCGGTCACTTCTCCTGCCCAGTCACTTCTCCTGCCTGGTCACCTCTCCTGCCCTGTCACGTCACCTGCCCGTCATGTCACGTGTCCATCACGTCACCTGCCGGTCACTTCTCCTGCCCGGTCACTTCTCCTGCCCGTCACTTCTCCTGCCCAGTCACTTCTCCTGTCCTGTCACTTCTTCTGTCCCGTCACTTCTCCTGTCCTGTCACTTTTCCTGCACCGTCACTTCTGCCCCGTTCACTGCTCCTGCCCCATTCACTGCTCCTGCCCCGTTCACTGCTCCTGCCCCATTCACTGTTCCTGCCCCGTTCACTGCTCCTGCCCCATTCACTGCTCCCGCCCCATTCACTGCTCCTGCCCGGTTACCCCTCTTGCTCATGCCTAATCACCGCTCCTGCCCCATTACTTCTCCTGCCCTGTCACCTCTCCTGCCCATCACCTCTCTTGCCCATCACAACACCTGCCTGTCATGTCACCTGCCCATCACTTCTTGTGCCCCGTCACCTCTCCTGCTCCATCACCTCTCCTGTCCAGTCGCTTCTCCTGCTCCGTCACTTCTCCTGCCTGGTCATCTCTCCTGCCCAGTCACCTCTCCGCCCAGTCACCTCTCCGCCCAGTCACCTCTCCTGCCCAGTCACCTCTCCTTTCCTGTTGCCTCTCCTGCCCCGTCACTGCTCCTGGCCTGTCACTTTTCCTGCCTTGTCACATTTCCTGACCCGTCACTTTTCCTGCTCCGTCACCGCTCCTGCCAGTTCAGTGCTCCTGTTTGTTCACTGCTCCTGCCCGGTCAGCACTCCTGCCCGATCACCGCTCCAGCCCCATTACTTCTCCTGTCCCATCACTTATCCTGCCCCGTTCACTTCTCTTATCCGTTTACTGCCCCTATCCGTTCACTACTCCTGCCCGGTTACCGCTCCTGCCCATGCCTAATCACCGCTCCTGCCCCTTCACTTCTCCTGCCCCATCTCTTGTCCTGCCCCGTCACCTCTCCTTTCCTGTTACCTTTCCTGCCCTGTCACCTCTCCTGCCCTGTCACTTTTCCTGTCCCGTCACTTCTCCTGCCCCGTCACTACTCCTGCCCCGTCACTTCTCCTGCCCCATCACTTCTCCTGCCCAGTCACCTCTCCGCCCAGTCACCTCTCCTGCCCAGTCACCTCTCCTGCCCAGTCACCTCTCCTTTCCTGTTGCCTCTCCTGCCCCGTCACTGCTCCTGGCCTGTCACTTTTCCTGCCTTGTCACATTTCCTGCCCCGTCACTTCTCCTGCCCCGTTTCTTCTCCTGCCCCGTCACTTCTCCTGCCCGGTCACTTCTCCTGCCCCATCACTTCTCCTGCCCAGTCACCTCTCCTCCCAGTCACCTCTCCTGCCAAGTCACCTCTCCTTTCCTGTTGCTTCTCCTGCCCCGTTACTGCTCCTGGCCTGTCACTTTTCCTGCCTTGTCACATTTCCTGACCCGTCACTTTTCCTGCCCCGTCACCGCTCCTGCCAGTTCACCGCTCCTGCCCTGTTCACTGCTCCTGCCCCGTTCACTGCTCCTGCCCCATTCACTGCTCCTGTCCGTTCACTGCTCCTGCCCGGTTACTGCTCCTGCCCATGCCTAATCACCGCTCCTGCCCCTTCACTTCTCCTGCCCCATCTCTTGTCCTGCCCCGTCACCTCTCTTTCCTGTCACCTTTCCTGCCCTGTCACCTTTCCTGCCCTGTCACCTCTCCTGCCCTGTCACTTCTACTGTCCCGTCACTTCTCCTGCCCCGTCACTTCTCCTGCCCCGTCACTTCTCCTGCCCCGTCACTTCTGCCCTGTTCACTGCTCCTGCCCTGTTCACTGCTCCTGCCCCGTTCACTGCTCCTGCCCCATTCACTGCTCCTGTCCGTTCACTGCTCCTGCCCGGTTACCGCTCCTGCCCATACCTAATCACCGCTCCTGCCCCTTCACTTCTCCTGCCCCATCACTTCTCCTGCCCTGTCACCTCTCCTTTCCCATCACCTCTCCTTTCCCGTCACCTCTCCTGCCCGTTAATTCTCTTGCCCGTCACTTCTCCTGCTCCGGTCACCTCTCCTGCCCTATTACTTCTCCTTTCCTGTTGCCTCTTCTGTCCCGTCACTGCTCTGCACAGTATCTACTGAAAGGTATATCAGGGATGCTTCCCCTTTGCTTTTCTATCATCCCGCCACTCCAGGCTGTTTCTGCAATAATTCTATGTTTTTGTGTAGTACTAGTAGGCTTTCTTCTTATCAAAGTGCCCCAGAACCTCACGCTTTTGTGATTGTGTAACAGGTGCCAAAAGATGCCAACCATTGGCAAGAGGTCTCTGCCCGGAGTCAAAGAGTGAACAGGAATTACAACCTGCTGCCACTCATTCCTGCTGTTGCAGAATTATGCTTTCCTGGACAGCCACGGAGGGCAGAAGGGGGTCCTGTAGCTCTACCGCCACAATTTTCAGGTTCACAAGTCTTGTAGTGACTAACAGAAGCAGATGCTCGCTTCGCTACTGGATTTTCTTGGGAGAGTTTGAAAGGGGACTTTAAACTCACAAATGTGCCAAGTAATTGTGGGAAAAACATACCTTGCTAAACAAGAGTGGGAGTAGTCACGTATTCTCCCATTGGTACTAATTAAATATGGTTACAGTCATGAAATTTATAGAGTGCACTTTCACCCGAAGGTATCATGGCGCTAATACTCCGGGGAGAGCAGACATTATGTGTCAGAGCCAAACACTTTACCGAATAGCCAAGTTTTAAGTGAGCACGGCTGGCGCATTGTCATTCGAAAGGGGCTAATCTGCCTCAATCGGAATGACAATGGGCCTGCCCTCGGTCTGTGCGAGCTCAGGGAGGGGCTGCTGCAGCCTCTGGAGTTCACAGAGAAGTGCGAGCAGCGCCTGGAATCTAATGGAAAAAAAAGTGATCGTTTTTAAGGAGGACTATTCTTGCCGTCCCGGGATGCTTTTTCGAGAGTAAGAAGTAGGGGAACGGACTGGAATGATTTTTAGAAGTAGGGGCACGCCGTGCCCTTCCGTCCCCGACCACTTCTATCACTGGGTTATTCCAATATTTAATCATTCCTAATCAGTTTCTTGTACATTTGTCTAATACCATAGATTTCTACTCACAAATAACTTAATGGACTCCTACAATAAGCCTTCATTCTAGGGCCTCAATATAAACTTTATGCCAAATATGTAAGCCTATTTTACGGTGGCTGGAATGTTTGGCTGTTTTTTGTTCCATTGATAATATAGCAGCATCTTGTTAATATTTTGCTCTAATTTTAAAATCTCTGTTTTCTGAATGTTATGCTCCGTAAAGGTTTTGAACTGTTGTTTCACACATGCATCAGCACTTCTTGCAGTACTAGACCTTCCTAAATTTGAGCAAGCGACATAAATTACAGCAGAGCAGTCGCTTCAAAGCGATGGACTGGTGATGGCTGGCAGAGATTTCTAAGTATGGTGGATGGTGGATGCATCTTTTAGTGACCCCATACCTTCCCTATAGAGCTCTTCGCTCTAGCTCATTACACCTGGCCACCACTACTAAGATAAACAAGGTTCGTTGGGGTGGTCGCTCATTCTCACACAACGCCGCAAGAACATGGAACTCCCTCCCTCTTGCTCTCAGAGAGAACAACAATTTGCTGGCATTCAGAAAGCTTTTAAAAATGTACTTGTTTGAAATAATCTGTTAGCCCTCTGCCCTGTTACCTCTTGATTCTAGCCAAAGGGCTGCGAGGCCTCAGGGTAGATTATGCGCTATACAAATTTAATTTTCATTTCATTTCATTTCATGGTATCCACCAGGTCAGCGAAGTACAGCCCTGCATTGACTGGTGAAATAGAGTGCAGCAGCCATGATTTTAATAAGGCCCTTTCTCTACAATACCATTATGAACTAAAAATAGCAAAGTGCAAATTGTAATCAGAGCCAGCTTTAGCTCTGGTGGCGCGTGGTGCAACAATCTTTTTGGTGCCTCCTTCCCCATGACCTCCTTCTCAGATTCCCTCACTAGCACCTGGCAAAGTGCCCCACATCTCTCCATAGCTTCTCTCTCAGATACATTTCATTTGTTTGAAAGCACTGGTAAAGGCGGGCTTTACTAATCCACTCAGCTCTCCACATAAAATACAGATCTGTTCTTTGCAGCAGGCACACTAGCCCTCTGCACTACTCTATGGCGAGTCCACTAGACAAAACTCCGATCTCTCTCTAGCAGGAAAATTAATCACAAGAGTTAGCTTGACATTTTTATTGCTGCCTGATAACTGGACGCACAACAAGCTCTGCAGGTGCTTTTAAATCAGTAAGTTATTGCTAAACAGTGCGCCCCCTTGAGGTCAGTGCCCCCCCTCCAGGACAGCGCCAAGTGCAGCCGCACCGGTTGGACCGCCCTAAAGTCGGATCTGTTTTCTCAGCTTGGCTTGACTGGAACCGAGCATAAACATCTTCCTACAAAAATGTAGATATGCATGTAAACCAGCTATGCATCACTTGACCTCAAATATTCTTGAATTTTAATTAGAATAGTAAATTAACACAATTCTACAATAGGGCTCGAATATTAAAAAGTTCGGAATCTATGTAAAGATATTCATGTTCCCTAGATACTCTAACAATCGCTTCTGCAGTCTGTTTTTGTCACCATTTTTCCATATGGAACAGTTTGTGCAAGTAGCATCCTGCATGCGATGGTAAATGTATGCGTGCTTGTTTGCAAGAACCGTTGGGTGCTCTCCCATGTGTGTTAAGTTATAACATTTCAGATGTTAAGTTGATGTTAGATTTTTTCTATTCCCACAAAATGCAGGTTTTAGCAATTATAAAATGGTTCACTAAATAATTACAAATTAGGAAAAAGGGATGGGACTACTACAGTACTTCACTGAACTATGCTGCGATTCAGAAGAGGCAATAGTCCCCATGACTATCTAGCATCAGATAATAGGCTTCAATTGTAATCACAGCATCTCAAACACAAGCCTAAAAGGGCTGGTGGCAATTATCAGATTTATGAGCGTACAGTCAGAGTTTCTGTCCTTATAAGTCAAAGAGTGAAACTATGTGAAGAAACTAAATGTTACATTTAAAATCGATGCCAAGTGAAAGTTCGATGTAGCCCGCTATAGTGCGTTAAGTTTGGTAAGGCCTTTAAGTATCTGGATGTGATATTCAGAAGACTTGCATGGAATGTACTGAACATGTGTTACAGCAGTGGTGTCTCAGAAAACTCGGGCCAGTGGTTGCTGAAAAAAAACCAATGGTTAAAAACTTTATAGTTAGGAATTATAATTATATCTTAAACTATATTACACAAAATATTTACCAGTTATAGTTGGAAGAGTTAACTATAACTTACCCCCTCCCACTATGCACTGCCTATGACCTCATAAAATACATCCCTCATGACATGTTCTATGAGATCATTTATGACATCCCTGATGACATCTCAATTTACATCATTGATGGGGTGCCCAGGGCCTATATAGGCTCGGGAAGGAGGGCTGCTTAGCCCTGCTCTCCTTTTTTTATGAAATTTGGCCCGAGGATGTGGTCTATGTGGCCTTTAGAGGCTCAGGAAAGAGATCATGTGGCCCCCCTCCACTTCATTACAATTGGGACATTGGGTCCTGGGACCACAATTGGCTGGGGGAACAGGGCCTCACGCCTCTCTCAACTGAAATTAACACCATGCCCCAGGGAATGGGGTCCCAGTGGCTTTTAAAGGCTCAGGGAGCGGGGGCCTAATCAAAGTCCCCCAATATTTTAAAATTGATGGCCACCATTTTCTATTTTTGGTCCAGAGACCCAGAGAGACTCCTGCTGGATCACGGCAAAAAAGACAGATTTTTCTATTGTTCCGAGGGATTTCTGTGGAACCCTCCACAGAGCCTAGGGCCAGATGTAGGTGGCTAAATACCTGTCGTTAACGCAGAAATTCGGTAAATTTCAGCGTTACAGACCGGTATTTAGCTATGTGCGATGTAGATATTACCGAACGGCATCGGTAACAAGGAATCGGTAAAAATTAGGGAAACCAGTTACCAATTCCTTATTTACCGATTGGCAGACAAAAATACTGAGTCAGTAAACAAGGAATCGGTAAAAAATCACAAATGCGATGTACCAAAAATCGGTAATACCGAATTTGCTAAAAATCGGTATTTAAGAATCGGTAATTTGCACTGACTAAAAGCAGGTGGTAATCAGGTGCACTGCATATAAACAGCCCCAAAATGCAACAGTGTGAACACAATGGCGGCCCTCTACGTGATAGCAAGGCATCTACGTTTGCGAGCAGCAGGACTGAGGATCTGGAGATGGGAGGAGGGTGTGTACAGACTGTGCGTTACACTGTTCCAACTGACTGAGGCTGAAATCCATGAGAGGTACAGGCTACACCCAAACACCATCCTGGACCTGATATGGGACCTGCACTTACTCCTGGAGCACCAGACACCAAGGGCTCACGCAATACCCACTCATGTATAGGTACTTTGTTGCCTGCACCTCCTGGCATCTGGCAGTTACCAAGGGGTAATAGTTAAGGCAGGTGGAGTCTCACAGAGTTGCCTGTCGCGTTTTTTCCAGAAATTCCTGGATGCCATGTTGCAAAGGGTGGCACACTACATCAAATTCCCCAGCACACTGGCAGAACTGCTGAAGACAAGTTGGACTTTTATCAGAAGGCCCAGTTCCCAGACGTCATTGGTTGCATTGACGGGACCCATATACCAATCTGCCCCCCTGCTGCGACTGAGTAAATCTACAGCAATCGCAAGTCCACACATTCGATCAATGTCCAGATCATATGTGATGTGTCTTCCATCATCACCGACATAGTTGCAAAATTCCCAGGGAGCACCCATGATTCATACATATTCAGGAACAGTGGGATCTATACCCGTCTCCTTGCAGGTGAATTTAGAGAAGGCTACCTGCTAGGTAAGTACATGTGACACCCCCTAAAGTATACATCTTTAGCCTCAATTGTAGACTGTGAATTACTTACTTGCTTCTCACACAGAGGTGACAATGCCTATGCGGTGCGCTCTTTCATCCTGACTCCGTACCTGCACCCATCCACCCCAAGTGAAAGGTGATACAATGTTGCACATATATCAACAGGCAATGTGGTTGAGCGAACATTTGGACTCCTCAAAAGCCTGTTCCACTGCCTGCACAAAAGTGGAGGTGCAGGGCAGTACCAGCCCTGGTGTGCTGCAAAATCATAGCTGTATGTGCCATGCTGCATAACCTTGCCACTAAGAGGGGGACACCTGTGGAAATGTTTGATTCTGAAGAGGAGGATGAGGATGAGGAAGGTACACAGCCACAGCACAGCACAGCAGGTGGTGCAGCTGCAGCAGATGGGAGTCAGAGACGGTCAGAGGTCACACACAATTATTTCTGAGTAAGTAATGAGACAAAGCCAGGTAATGCATTTGTGTCAGGGTGTTTAATAGACCTTACAACAGGCAATTGTCCAGCACACCGTAACACCAGCAATTTGTCCAATGGGTTACACCACCCACAACTGAATGGGATCAGAGGGCCGTGCCTATCTCCTGCGCCCCCGCACACCAGTGCTGCGTTCAGCATGCACACTGTCCTCACCAGTGCTGTGTCCTGCAGCAGTACCATGCCTCACACTGCGCCTCCTGCTCTCTGGCTAGGGGTGGTTTCAGTGCTGTGACTGCTTGCCTCCTCACTCTCGTCCACACCCCCTGTACCAGTGGCAGCAATCTGGTTAGTCTGCATCACCTCCACGGCACTGGTGACTGTGACCAGGCCCTGAGTAACCTCATGGCACCACTTTGCCTTTTCAAGTTGCATGGCCACAGATCTACGACTCAGCACATGGGTTGCATTGCACAGCCTGTTCACAGACTTGGTAAAGCCTGAAAGTACCTGCCTGTCTCTCCGCCTTGCAGCGCGCTCACCATGCATTCTGCCACATAACTGCCTCTGATACCACCTTCATTCCCTCTGCCACAGTATTGTTAAGGCAGTAGATGGCCTCCTTCATGTCATCAACCTTCCTGTTGTTAGCCACCATCTGTCTTTGAATGGCCCTCATCGTCTTCCCATGCAGGCGCTGCACTTTGAGCATCTGCCCCTCCAGTCCAGAGAAGACAACAGATCCTTCAGCGTCAGGACTCTGTGACCTCTGTTGCCGTGTACGGGCACCTGTGGTGGTTTCCTTAATGGAGGACTGTGCCCCAGATGCCTGTGTCTCTTCTACTGGTGTGGTCTGTTGGGCTTCCTGCCTGTCCTCCTCTGTGGCATCTATCTCCTGGAGTGTAGCCACTGTGCACCTCTTTGACCGTGGTGGTGGTGGGGATGTTGGTGTAGTGTCTGCAGGTGACATGACTTCCTTCTCAATTCTGTTTTCCTCCCTGGAGGCATCACCAGGCTCCCCTTCTGCTGTTTGGGGCGCTGTTCCGCCTGTGGATACAGAATGTACTATTACTCACTTTTCTGCCAGCATCTGTCTGCAAATAAATTTCACAATTGACAATCTAGCTGTCTGTTCTCTGCTATCTCATATATTGATGTGTGTGACATGCCTATGCTTATTGGGGACTGGCTGATTTGCTACCAGTTGAAAGGGACTACATTTCCCATGATGCATTGCTGAACTTACATAAAACATGATCTGGAGTGGGATTATAGCAGGGGGATTGGGGTTAGGGAGGGAAGACAGCATATTGTGCATGCATCTTACCTTGTCTCTTGGATGCTGTTGTTGAGCTATCCACGTCCCCGATGCCACTGACGCTCTCTGGCTGGAGGGTGGACTCTACTAGTTGGTCTAGGGCAGTATGAGCAGGCACTGTGGAGCTTCCCCCGCTTGTTTCTGCCGGTCAGCCATCCTCTCCATCGCACATGCCCTCAGGTTATACCATCGCTTTTTTAAGTCCTCAGTTGTGCAATGTGTGACGCCAATCGCGTTGATCTTCTGCTGGATTGCCAGCCAAATGCTCCTTTTCTGGGACATTCAGTGATCTCTTGCCAAAGAGCTGGTCACGGTCTTTGACAACTTCCTCTATGAGGACCCCCAACTTCCTCTCACTGAACTTGTGCTTCCTTTTCCTTCCGTAAGCATCCTTCCCCTTCTCCTGTGTGGACATGGTGCAGTTCCTCTGTGTTAGCTGGGTGTTGGCTGTGCAGCTCCTCTGCTCTTGCTGCTGCTCCCTGTCTCTACAACAGCTACAGATTCCGTGCAACAGCATGGGTGTGGCCACTTCCTGGTTGTGAGGTAATGTGGACGCACAGGATTGGCTGATTCGACAATTACAGAATTTTTGAATTACCCAATCGCTAATTACCAAATTGGTATTACAGATTCTGTAATACCGATTCGGTAATGGGGATTCGGTCATTTTTTACCGATTGATAGGAAATCGCTACTTTTTTGTGAATATTACCGAATCAGTATTTTTTACCTACATCGGAAATACCGAGTCCTTAATAGCGATTCAGTAAAAATTGCTATTAAGGACTCGGTATTTGGGGATTACCTACATCTGGCCCTAAGCGAGGTAAGGTATCCTTATCCTGGCCACTTGAAGCTAGATCTTGGTCTGCAAATTGTGCTTTTTGTGATTTGGTGTAAAACCGTTTAGTCGTTTTTGGGAAATTAAGGTTAAAAAATAATTGTATATCTGGATGGTTGGGTCCGTTAGAGTCTCTAGGGACTCTTGTTAGAGCGCCAATTTAAAAATAGAGCATTCAGGTTGGCCCTGGGAGCTTTTTTCTCCTTGGGCCATCTTGACTCCGGCAGGAGTAAGTGCTCTGATTGGCCGCCAACAACATATTACTCAAGTTGTTGGCAGCCAATCAGAGCGCTTGCTCCTGCGGGACTTAGTCCCCTGTCCTGAACATGTTTATAAAAAAACATAAGGGGGCAAGGTAGAGATACCCTGACCTCCTAGACACCATGAAGGGGACAAAGAGAGACGCCCTCTGGATGCAAAACAAAATGAAATCTACAAAAATTGCCACAATCCTGCAGGACTACCGAAGGAAAGAAAAAAACAAAAAAGAATGTTGGCTGGGCGCACATTGTTTCATTAATGGGAGAGGGCAAACAGCCATCATCCCCTAGCCTTTACAGGCCTGAGGATTCTAGCCCGGGTCCGAAATTAATAAATATGGGGAGAGGGGAATGCAAGGGCCCCCCTCTTGGGCCATAAGAGGCCCCAGAGCCTACCCAGGGGCCGAAAACACAGTATATGGGGAGGGAGATGCATGGACCACTCCTCAAGCCATCAGAATCCGAGGTAGCCCAACCCCCACAGGCCAAAATCAATGAATAAGAGGGGAGGGCCATGTGGCCCCCCTCCTTTAGTCCTGTCAAGCCCTGGGAAACCCAACCATGGGGACAAAACCTGCCAAAAAGGGGAGGGCACGTGGCCTCATCCACAAGTCTAAAAAGCCCCTTGGGACCCAATCCCCCAGGGCCATCACTTAAATAAATGCCCCAGGGCCATCACTTAAATAAATGCCCCCCTAGAGACATTTTATGGCCTGGGATTTCATCCCCCAAGTTCTGCTCATGTACGGTGTCCCAGGGTCCCCAACCCCAGGAACACCATCTAATTGCTTGCCCACATGTGCAGGCAGGAAAAGTGCAATGTTCTCCAACCCGGCGGGTACACAAAGTAATCAATATCAATAAACATTGCATTGAGTGTATAATTGAAATATATATTTAATAAATATTATTGGTGATTTTTAGAGAAAGATGATGGATCTGATTTATTTATTGGGGATTCGGATGGGGGGGCTTTTGGCCACAGGGCAGACCCTGCAGCCAAACCCCTTGGGGGGTTGGCTTTACAAATGGTAATTAAATATGACTTCAAGTAAAAAAAGAACTCCCGAAATTCATTGAAAAAAATCAAAAGTTAACGTGAACTTATAGTTAAGTGAAGTCAGTTCTAAAATGCTGTTTCAAAGGTACAAAACCACGGAACTTCACCAGTTTCTCAAAAGTATTGAGAAAATACGGTGGTACTTTTGAAATGTTAAAAAGAAAATTTTGGGAGGTGAGAAGAGGGGTGAGTTGTACAACACACTAAACCACTGTACTTTACACCACTGCACTCTGTGCTACTCTGCGCCACTCTACTCTATGATCTGCACTCTAATCTACTGTGTACCACTGCACTCTATGCCACTCTGATTTACTTTGAAACACAGTACTTAATGCCACTGTACTCTATACCACTGCACTGCACGCCACTGAACTTAAGTCTTCACCACTCTTCTGTACCCCACTGCACTCTATGCCACAGCATTGTAAACCACTGCACTCTACGCCACTGCACTGTACTCTTCACCACTGCATTCTATGCCAGTGCACTAAATAACAAAGCACCGCACACCACTCTACTTTATGGCACTTCTTTGTACGCCACTCTACTCTTCTCTGCACCACTCTACCCCACTGCGCTCTACCCCAGGAGCATTATAGGCCACTCTACTGTTGTCCTTAGCACTCCACGCCACTCTACTCTACACCTATGCACTCTACACTCTACTCTATACCCCTCTGCTCTAATCCACTCAGCTCTGTGCCACTCTACTCTACACCACTGCACTCCACTGCCCTCTACTCTGTACCACTCTATATAACTGCACTTTATGCTACAGCACTCTAAGCTAGTCCAGTCTATGCCACTCCACTCTGAGGTATGCCAATCCACACCACTCTATGCCACTCTAGTGTACGCCATGCCACTCCACTCCACGCAGTGCCACTCTACCCCACTCCACTCCACACAATGGCACTCTAGTCTACGCCACTTCACTCTACCTCACTTCACTCTAAGCCACTCTACTCTGTGCCACTGCACTCTATGCCACCGCACTCTAGGATAAAGCACTCTACTCTGCACCACTCTATGCCACTCCACGCCACTCTATGGCACTCCACTCTCCCCCACTCTACTGTACACCACTCTACTCCACACAGTGCCACTCCACTCCACTCTACCCCACTCCACTCCATCCAATGACAAGCTGCTCCATGCCACTCTACTCTACTCCATTGCCCTTCATGCCACTGTGCTCTATGCCACTGCAATCTATGCCTCTGCACTCTACATTACTACACTATACTCTATTGTGCACCACTCTGCTGTATGCCACTGCACTCTACTCCACTCTGCAGCACTGTTCTGTGCACCACTGTAGTCTCACCACTTAACTATATTCCACAGTATTGTACTCTGCTCCACTTTATTGTACACCACTACTCTCTACGTCACTGCACTCTATTTTGCAACAATGCACTCTATGCCACTCTACTCTGCACCATTGCATTCTATGCCACTGCACTCTATGCCACTGCACTCTATCCCACAGCACTCTGCGCTACAGTACTTTATGTCACTCTACTCTACTTTGTACCACTCTAGTATATGCCACTGCACTCTATGCAACTGCACTCTATGCCACTACACTGTACACCTCTCTACTCTATGCCACTGCACTTTATACCACTCTACTCTGCACCACTCTATATCACTGCACTCTTCTATCTTGTGCACCACTCTACTGTACACCACTGCATGCTATGCCACTGTACTTTACAACACTCCACTCTACTCCACTACACTGTATCTCACTGCACTCTACGTCACTCTACTACATTCTGTACCACTGTACTCTACTGTGCCATTCTACTCTGCACTGCACTCTACTCTGCACTACTCTACTATACACCGCTGCACTCTATGCCGCTGCAATCTACACCAGTCTACTCTAGGCCACTCCACTCTACAATGTGCCACTACACACCACTCTATGACACTCCACTCTTCTACACTTTACAGTATGCCACAACCCTCCACACAGTGCCACTTGACATCACTCTACCCCACTGCACTTCATCCAATGCCATGCTACTCCATGCCACGCTACTCTACCCCACTTCACTTCATACTACTGTGCTCTATGCCACAGCAGTCTACATCACTGCACTCTACACCACTCTACACCACTACACTATACGCTATTGTGCATCCCTCTACTGTATGACACTCCACTCTACTCCACTCTGCACCACTGTTCTGTGCACCACTGTAGTCTACACCACTGAACTATATGCCATGGTATTGTACTCTGCTCCACTCTATTGTATGCCACTACTCTCTAAGTCACTTCTCTCTACTTTGCACCAATGCACTCTATGACACTCTACTCTGCACCACTTCATTCTATGCCACTGCACTCTATGCCACTGCACTCTACCCTACAGCACTCTGCCCTCCTCTATTCTATGCCACTCTACTCTACTTAGCACCACTCTACTATATGCCACGGCACTCTATGCAACTGCACTCTACACCACTGCACTGTACACCACTCTACTCTATGCTGCTGCACTCTATGCCACTCTACTCTGCACCACTCTACTCAATGCTACAGTGCTCTACTCTTCACCACTCTGCTCTATGCCACTGCACTCTACATCACTGTACTCTTCACACTGCACTCTACTCTCCACCGCATGCTGCTACACTCTACTCTGCACCACTCTAGTCTACAACTCTACACTCTATGCCACTCTACTCTGTGCAACTGCATTCTATGCCACCCTACTCTACTGCACCACACCACTCCATGCCATAGCACTCTATACTACTTTACTCTACTCTTCACCACTCTTTTCTACACCACTGTGCTCTATGCCACTGCAATCTATGCTACAGCACTCTACTTTGCACAACTCTACTCTACTCTGCCCCACTGCACTCAACTCTGCACCACTCTAATCTACACCACAGCACTCTATGCCACTGTACTCTACTCTGCACTACTCTATTTTATGCCACTGCACACTTTGCCACCTTACTGTACACCACTCTACTCAATGCTCCACTCCAATCTACTCTGCAGCACTGTATTCTATGCCACTCTAATGTACTCTGCACTACTCAATGCCACTCCAATCTACTCTGCAGCACTGTATTCTATGCCACTCTAATGTACTCTGCACTACTCTTGTTTATGCCACTGCACTATATGCTACTCTGCATCACTCTATGTCACGGCACTCTACTCTGCACCACACTCTATGTCACTATACTCTGTGCCACTGCACTCTGCACCACTCTACTCTGCACCACTAAGCTGTATGCCACTGCATTCTAAGTCTCTGTGCTCTGCTCTACCCCACTCTACACCACTGCTCTCTACTCCACGTTACTCTACATCAGTCCACTCTATGCCACAACACACTGTGGCACTAAACTCTTCTCTGCACCACTCTACTCTATACTACTCCACTCTATGTCACTGCTCTCTATGCCACTGCACTGTACACTTCTGCACTCTACTCTCCACCATTTTACTCTACTCTTCACCACTGCCCTCTATGCCACTACATTTTGTACCACTCCAATCTGTGCCACTGTACTCTGCACCACTGGACTCTACAACACTGCATGCTACATCACTGTACTCTGCACCAGTCTACTCTATGCTACTACACTCCATGCCACTGTAATCTACTCTGCACCACTCTACACTGCACTTTATGCCACTACACTACATGCCACTCTACTCTACACCACTCTACAACAGTCTAGTCTACTCAGCACCCCTGTACTCCACTGCACTCTACTCCATGAGCTATACACCACTTTACTCTGCACCACTCTATGACTGTACGCAGTACATTACTGCACTCTAGTCGGCACCACTTTACTCCACACCACTATATATCTATCTATTTATCTATTTCTATATCTATGTATACATAAAATAAAGAAGCCAAGTCCTTACTTTTAAAAAACTTCGACGTGCAAAGCAGGTACGGACACCAGTTCTGTGTGATTTGTTAATGCTTTATTCCATTTTCAGTGCATAACAGAATAACTGGCTAATGCCGTCGTCCATGACGCGTTTCGATGGCCGAGATACAGTCTTGATCACATGACTACACTGTGTCATTTTATTTATAAAGTTTTATATAGCGAGAAGAAGCTCCCGAAAGATATCAGAGCGCTTTACAGTAGTATGAAAGAGAGGACATGAATGAGGTATCAACATCAATTGGTAAGAGGGAAATAATACAGTAAACTGATGAATTCAAATAACAAAAGGAGGTAAAAATATGCAGTAAAGAGGAGCCATATCAAATGGAGGTAACCCTGGTGATAGCAACAAAGTCAACCAGTGAAGTGAGCCTAGCCACTTAAGGTAGAAATTTGCTCATCAGAAATCTCTTAGCTTCCATTTTGAACTCCGTCGTCGAGGAGAGTGCGCACTTCCGCGGGGAGAAAGTTCCATATCTTTGGGGCAGCACCAGAGAAGTCATAATCCTTATATTTAAACAAGCCCACACTCCCACATAAAAACTTAATTTAACTAACATAGGTAAAAGACTTCCCAATTGCGCAATATTAATAGCTGTAAAAATGGATCCAATATTAAATCTCATTTTGTATATTGTTAGAAATCCATAAAACTGGCAACTTGACTTGCATTCATATATACTAGCTTTTCACTTTGAAAATTCCAATCTTGTAACCAATAATATTACACCATATACTAACTGACATAAAGGTCAAATACGAACATCTAGTAAGGTTTCAGGCTAATGCTTATATGTAATTTAGTTTCTACAGACGTCTATGGTGGATAGTTACCATGCCAAGTGTATTGTATTGAATTTGATTTGTGCCATTGCCTATGCATTCAGACATTTATTTTTACATATTTTATAACAATAGACTTAATTTAACCTTCAACTGATCCATTTATAAAACCAGTTAATTAAAGTGCTTAGTGTCCTATTGCCTAATCACCCTAATGAAGTGTGATGTGCTGAGAAGTGCTCACTGCATGTTAAAGTGCTAATGATTCTAGGTTTCACCAGCCTCATAGCAGCAGAATTACATACTATAAAGTTATGTAAGGTCATGTAAATCAATTACCAGAAGTTCAATGGTTCTTTGAGGTTAAATACCCTGATGTGTATTCAAAAACAAGTTATAACCCACTGATTGGTAGCGTTGTAAAGTGCTATAGTAGTCTTGATGAGTATAGAGTTGTTTAAAGTTGCCCATGCTTGACCAAATCCAATATAATGGTGCCTTTTTATTTTCAAACATAACTTTTTTTTTTAAAAGATACCTTTTAAAAAAAAGTAACGCAAATTGGACTACCCTTATGTGCAAACTATAACTGTACAGTCTAAAATCGATTTATAAAAGGACGCATCCAGTTTAGATCATAAGATGTGTCGGGACTCAATGTTGGTGTAGGCACCGATCCAATGAGAAAGCCCAACGGGGATGATGGAAGCAGCTCTTTCCCACAATTCCTCTGAAACTCAACACAGGGAGCAAGAATAGGTACTACCGCCCTGTGAGCAGTGTATCAGGGAAAAAGGGAATGGTACAAAATAACAAACTGCGCTGGATGGATAGGACGTCGCTCAGAACTTCTATTCTCAATGCCGATGAGGCGCACCCTGTATGCAAGAAAGGAGAGAGAAAGGAAAGCATAAACACGTACACCGCTTCTCTAAGTGATGCACTCTGAAGTACTAGAACGGTATCCGCACTCACATCAACCAGCATCCACTGCAGCCTCAGTATGTAAAACAAATCAGTCTGTTCTGAGTGGCCGCAGGCCTTGGAGTCAGAGTAGATAAATGATGCAAAAACGATAAGAACAATCAAAGAAACGATTCCCAAATGGTCCAGGATGCCAGCCAGATACAGACCCCAAAACAAGTAGCATAGTCAAATGCCTCCCACACAGAAGCGCCCTCAATAACTTATCTTGTGCTGGATCCCAGTGTTCCACTCTGGGGGATTCTGGCATTGAAGACGACTTTGGAACCCCAGCCAACTGCTGGCTGAGAGCAAGGGAACTCCGTGCTGACTAACAAGGAAGAAACAAAGTTGCACATTCCTTGTTGCTTCACACAATGGTAAATAACAATGCAGCAAGGGTCTCAGGACGCACGTACTTCCATACTGGTCCCGAACACAAAATGTACTGTCTCCTGACAGTAAGCCTCTGGGGAAAGATTGGAGCGAGCAAAACCCAGGAATCACCCAGGCCGCACGCTCCCCAGGAAACAGAGCTCTACACCTGAACGCCAACAAAGCCAGGCAGAATCAGGCAGCGATGCAGAATGGAATCCAAACGACAAGCATGGAGCTAAGTACCGCCTACCCGCTCAGCTGACTTCTGCTGCCTCCGTAGCTGCGAGCTACATGGATGCTGGGACGTGTAGTTCCCCCCTGTCCGCACCATCAGTTTCACCAGAGCCAGAGTGGTTTGTGCCTGTCGGCCTATGCAGCCCCGTCATGGCCATGACAGTACCCCCCCGTATTGGGGACCGACCTGGCGGCCTGCCAGTTTTGGACGGGTAGCGAGCATGAAAGCGCCGGAGCAGCCCAGGACAAGACAGGTAGCGGACAGGTTCCCAAGAATGTTCCTCCCGCACATGTCGACAAGGTTGAGAACCCCCCATCATGCTATCTTGGAGCCCATAATGTACCGTACCTCATAATCCTCCACACCATCTACCTCCACTGAGCACGGCCTGACAGGCAGACGGGTCTGAGGCAAACAGGGCCGCAGAAGAGAGACGTTAAAGACAAGGGGAATCCACCAAGAAGACGGCAGGTGTAAGCGCATTGCCACAGGGTTAATGCTCCTACTAATCGAGTAGGGTCCAACAAATTTGGGCTTGAGCTTATTCACCTCTTTCGTTGAAGATATTTGGTTGCCAACCACACCTTCACCCCCACATGATACTTGGGTTCCTGGGATCGCCTCCGGTCAGCATAGTATTTGTCAGCAGCTTGAGCTTTGGCAAGGTGGGCCTTCGCATCTTGGTGCACCACCCGCAGGTGGGCATGATGTTCACAACCCGAAGAAAGATTCGAGGTGAAGGGCCATTCAAAAGGTAGCACATTAGGATGACAGCCATTCAAGCTCCACTCATCATCGTGCTGGAGCGTGAAACATCACAAGTGCTGTTCAAAGGTCTGGTTAAGCCTCTCAGTTTTGCCATCGGTATGAGGATTGAAGCTGGTGGAAAGCCGGGCGTCTATCTTCATTGCTGCGCTCAAAGCCTTCCAAAAGCACAAAGTGAATTGTGAATCCCAGTCAGTAATCCTCAAAGCGGGTATTCCATGAAGCCGTACCATGTTCTGCAGAAAGGTGGCGGCTAACTTTGAGGACGTAGGCACTTCTCTCAGTGGTATGTAGTGACCCATTTTGGTCAGATGGTCAACGGGCACCAATATTACGTTATACCCTCCGCTAGAAGGCATTTTCACAATAAAATCCATTGACACGTATGTCAAGGAGCTGGAGAAATGGTAAAAGGTTGGAGTAAACCAGCGGGTTTACTGTGGCGGGCTTCCCTTGAGTACACACCGCACTGTCCATTACATTTCGCTTAACCTCTTGTTGGAGATTTGGCCACTAGAAATTACGCTTAGTAAGCGCGATATTTGGGCACCCAAATGACTCCCAATGGTAGAATCATGTGTCCAAGTCCCACTTGTGCCTGGACATCATCTAGGTAGGAGGTAGAGGTGATAACAGCTTACTCCAAACAGTAACTCTGTGTGATGGAGTATAATGGGTGGTTCTACGTCTTCTTTCTCGGAGGGCTGATAAACTCTGGAAAGGGCATCAGCGTTTTCATTTGGCGGGCCAGGTCGATATTTAATAGTAAAATCATAGTCAGATAAGACAGACTGTCGAGGGAGTAAGCGCCCTGGCTGTTTTCAGAAATAACAGGTTTCTGTGATCTGTATAGATTTTGATGGTGTGTTTGGCTCCTAGCAGGTAATGCCTCCACTCCTCACAAGCTCGTTTGATTGCCAGTAACTCTTTAGCAGAGATGCTATAACTGCCCTCGATGGGCATCACACTTTTTCGAGTAGTATGCCACTGGATGTATTTATCGAGTATCAGGGTGTCGTTGTGAGACAACACCTCCTAAAGCTGACTCTGAGGCATCAGTCTCCAAGATGAATGGTCTTTGCCAGTCTGGAAGACGCAGAATGGGTACCTGTGTGAACCGTCTCTTTAGTTCCAAGAAGGTGGATTCGGCTGGAATTGGGCTCCCTTTTTCAGGAGCCTAGTGATGGGTTGTAGTAAGAGTGAGAAGTCCTTGATGAACCCCCAATAGAAGTTTGAGAACCCCAGGAACATCTGTACCCCTTTTACTGTCAGGGGGGTTTTCGCCTCCGTGATGGCCTTCACATTTTTGTCATCCATTTTTATTCCTTTCTCATTGATGATATAGCCTAGGAATTCAATCTCTGGTACATGAAACAGGCACTTCTCTATTTTGGCATAGAGAGAGATCTTCTGCAAACGATCCAGAACTGCCTTTACGTGGTCAACATGGTCCTCCATACTGTTGGACTAAATCAGGATATTGGCAATATAAACGATACAAGAAACCTCAAGATACCCTCGTAACACCTTGTCCATAAAGTATTGAAGGCAATGGGGCATTACACAGCCCGAAGGACATTACTTGGTATTCATAGAGTCCAAATTTGTTCCGGAAGGCGGTCTTCCATTCATCGCCTCTTCTAGCTCTTACCAAGTGGTATGCACCCTCGAAGATCCAACTTAGTGAATATACGTGCCCCTTTGAGATGGTCCAGCAATACAGGTATGAGGGGTAGAGGGTAGCGTTTTTTTTACCGTGACCTGGTTGTTAACCTGGTTAGTCAATGCACATCCTAAGATCCCTGTTAGACCTGGTACCATTGCCGTGAGTCTCCCTTCCATTTTTCACTGATTGCCTTCTCTGTTTTTGATATGTTTTGCTGGTTAGATGCTTTGGGCACCGTGCCACTGCTATTCAGTGCCACAGTGCAAGTGCCCGCTATGGTAAATTGATGTATTTATTAGTGACTCCATGATTGGCTTGTTTGATTTACTTGTGAGACCCTAGTACAGTGCAACACGTGTGCCCAGGGCCTGTAAATCAAATGCTGCTGGTGGGCTTGCAAAACTGGTGGTGCCACCCACAGAATCAGCTTGTAAAGTGTGTCTCAGGCCTGCTATTGAAGAACCTGTGTGCAGTCTGGTACTGCCATGTCGACTTAGCAAGTGCACCCACTTGCCAGTCCCTAAACCTTCCCTTTTCTACATTTTAGTCACCCCTAAGGTAGGCCCTAGAGCAGGGTGCATTGTAGGTAAAAGCTAGGTCATGCCCTGATGTGTGTGGCATGACCTGATAGTGAATTACAGCCTATTTCGTTTTTCACTATTGCAAGGCTACCTGTCCCAATAGGCCAGAATGGGAAGTTTGATTATAACATCTTATATTCCTCACTGACCCAGGGAACATGGTAGAAACTCCAATTTAGTATGCCTGAACTCAGAATGATAAAATACATCTTTTAGTGAAGTTGGTTTACACAATCTATGATTGAAAATACCCCTTTTAGAAAGTAGGTCTTTTCTTGCCTACCCATTCAGCCTGCCTCTGCTAGCTTGTTTATTGTATGTCTGGTTTGTGAGTGTCAGTGGCAGGGATGGCTCCAGGAGACAGTGTGAGTCAGCACAAGGCTGAACAGACCTATCTGCATGTAGATGGGGGGGAAGAGTAGCACCTGGGTCTGAATAGGACTGTGCCTACCTTCCACAATGCTGGCTCCACCTCCTGTGGTGTGTCTGATGACCCTGGCCCACCCTGCCAAAGGAAAGAAGGAGTCATGTAAATAAACTGCTCCAGGACTGCACAGAACTGATTTGGACTAGGTACAGGACCCTCTGCCTTCAGAGGACAAAGGATTTTGCAGTATAAATATGGGGACCCAGACCCCAAGATTTTAGATCACTTCTGGAACAAGACAAACCTCTACTAAGGAGAAGGACCAAGGAAGCTGTAGGAGTTGAACTGCCCCCCCTGCCAGTGTACTGTGTTGCTGGGTTGGCCTACACTGGTGTCTTCAGTGCCAAGGAGAGGAGAAGGAACTTTCAAAGAACTTTCAGCATCTTTCAGAATATTAATCCAAGGGCTTCAGCTTGTGCTTGCCTCCTGCTGAAGTCTTGGGGACAAAGAACTTCACCACCAGCTCCCCTCTGAATTTCTTTGCTGGGAATTCTGTCTGCAGAAGCCTGCATGTCCCTGGGAGCTGGAAGCATGACTCAACGAGAAGAAGCGTGTTGCAGTCGCAGCTGTTGCTGTCACATCACCGGAGAAGCGTGTCGCCACCGCAGAGATCGCCACCGCATGACCAGAGAAGCGTGCCTTTGTCAAAGATGTTACCCGACGCATCACCGGAGATGCGTGTCGCCGCCTCAGAGGTCGCCCTCACATCACCGTAGAAGCATGTCGCAGGGCATGTCACGGCTCCAAAGCTACAGAGTTTGCTGCACGTCCGTCGGGCGTGCACGCATCGTCTTCACGTCATCACATCAAGGGCGCCATCTTACCGCATCGCACCGGATTGTCGCATCGCGTCGAGGCACCATCTTGCCACATCATAACCAGAACGCAGTACGAGAATCAATGCTTCACCTACTCTCCGGTAAGGACCAAGACGCATCCCCTACTCTGCGCAAGCAATGAGGCGTGATGCATTGTCTCCCCCGAAGCAAGGAACCGACGCATCTTCATCCCTGCAAACTTTGTGTTTGTTTTGCGTTACGCATCCAGGTAGTTTTGTGAGAAACGTGTCATTTCTATCGCCCCATTACTGGTACCTGTGCTGATCCGGTGTGAGCTTGAGGGTTTCCTGATCCGGTTTGAGCTGCCGCCGGAGGAGCTAGGTGTCGATTGGAGCTGCTGGCGTCTGCCCGGACGCGAACGCAGGAACAACAGAGCCGCTGCCGGTGACCGCCGCGTTTAGTGTGGGATAACTTCGGCCGGTGTGTTGAGCGGAGCGGCAGAAGATTGTGGCGTGTCGGGTGAGCCGCGGGGGGCAACGCGAGTCGCAGGATTGAGACCCGCGAAGGTGAGAGACCTGCGAAGGTGAGAGGAGCCGGGGGCACACAGCTGAAGCTGAAAAAAAAAACTGCTAAGAACCTCGCTGGCTCGAGAGCGAGTTTGCCTGTTGCATTACTGTACTGTTTGACCACATTACATCGCGGGGGGAACGCTGGTGAAGCGAGGAGCAGACACCCGGTCCCATTTTTTGGTGTGCTTTTTTGGACACTTTTGGGCTATTTACCGACTATTTACCGGCTATCAATTGGGCTTGAGACTGTATAGAGGTGTAGAGGTGATCTGGAGGATAAAAAGACGCAGTTAGAAAGGGAAAAAGAAAAAAAAAAAACCTTGCTTTTTTTCTCTGCCTAAACCGAGCACCTGGATATTTGGGCTATTCTGCTGCCACGCCTTTGACATACCTCTGCCACACTTCTGCACTACTGCATTGCTATATTAGGGGACTCCTAATTGACCCATGTTTGGTGTTTCTGTGTCTGTCTGACACCAACTTGCTCGTGTTTTTGCCCTGGGATAACTGGACTTGCTTGCCCGCCCGCCTCCCGCCGCCCTGATCCTTTGAACAACTTGGAGTCGGGCCGCCGAGTGGAGCGTGGGCAGGCTCAAAGACTTCAACCCCCAGCAGCCCTAGCGGCACCCAGGTACAGCATTGCGCGCCAGGAGGCGCTTAAAAGCATCATCATTCCCATATCGCGGGACGCGAGCGGGACGCCGGGCAAAGGGCGGGCCCTCTTAGGCCCTCAGAGGCTGAAGTAGGCTGGACTGGGCCCATTTATTTTCATTTTTATTTTATTATTTGTTTGTTTGATTATTTTGTTCGTTTTCTCGCGTCTGGCATAGACATTGACTTTTTGTTGGTCAGTTTCAGCTTCATACAGTTTTTCTTGCCCAACTTTTTACAGATATTTTATTTATTAATTAGTTTGTATTAAGGATTGTACTTGATTTCGTCCTATTTTAAATATAATCATGACAGCTAAAAAGCTTCGTTCAGGGAGACTTTTGGTAGGAAGGTCTTGTGCAAAAACCAAATCCAACCCACTTCGAAACAAGGAAGTTCAAAACCTGCAACTAAAGGGCCAGTGTCAACTATTCCATTTATGGGAAAAGCCCAAAGATAAGAACAAGACTACGGATATTGGTGTAGTGTGTTCCCCTGTAGGGTCTCCTAAGCCGGCATTGGAGGGTCCGCTTATGGAAAATAAATTAGCCAAGAGCTCACTGGTTTATGTGGAAATTAATCCGACACAACCTACTGCTTCCCTTTATGCTAAGTCGCCCGCTCCCAGAGCTGAGTGTGTGCAGCAGCATAATATTCCTACAATGCCTGGGACCAACTCGATACAAGAACTAGCAGGTGGTTCCCTCCAAAGGGAAGTAGGTAATGAGGACTCTCAAATGCTAGATATTGATTTGGAGCTCTGTGAGCGGTACTTAGTAGATGGATCTTTGAAGCTATTTGATGCCATGAAGACCCCACTTGCTTCCATTCCTTCAGGTCTCCAACTTTATAGTAGTACCCCTTCTGTCAAATCCCAAGATATTTCCTTCCAGTCTAACATCTCAAAAAGCCCTGAGTTGAATATATCAGGCATTCATCCAACTGCCTTCCCTTGCCCAGAGAGACTTGATAAACGTATCTCCGAGTCCTTGATCGCTTTAGAACATCTGCTGTCCTCTATACTACTGCTATTGGGTAAATTTATGGGTAGTTCTGATTGTGTTCTGGAAACAGTTACCCAGATATTGAAGGTCCTTTTAAATAATTCTTTGGAAAAGTTACCCAGTTTAGATCCTCAAGATGGTTTGCCCAAGTCCTGTGGTGATATCACTCCAGGAACGAAGCCCTTGGACTCTCCTCATAATTCAGCCCAGAATACCCTGGCTGTTATCGCTAGAAACGAGCTACTATCAGCCCCTAAATCTTCTGCATACAATTGTATTGCGGACTTGGTTCTTGAAGTTGCAGAAGAAACTGGCGAAGTAGCTGATTTAAATTCTGTTAAAGAGTTTTTTCCTATTTTTGTCCAAGAGACTAAGGAGAAGGGGGAAAAAGTAAAAATGGAAAAGCCAAAAAAGAGTAGAGGAAAAAAGAGGAAACCTATCCGCAGAATTAGAAAAAAGAGGCAGAGACAAATAATTTTTGATGATCTGCAAGACTCGCATGTTAAGAGTGATGATAATAATTCTTTGTTGATTACTGTTGGGACTGAAGATGGAAATCCGAAGCAGGGCTCTAACATGCAAATAAACGATGTACCAGCTCCCCCCTTTGAGTACAATTACATTATCTCCAGTTGTACGAATCCCAATTTAGGAAGCCCTATTACTGGATTGGGGAGGTCAACGAATCCTTTTCCGATAGTGAAGATGATAAAACCTGCTCCTGGTGTAGCATCTGCCCTTAATCCAACGGCTCCCTCTTTTCTTGCCTTGGTAGAAGGTGCAGTATGCTCCAAAAAATACTCGGTAAATCCAATAGAGGATAGTATAGACACGCTGACGTTAGATTTCCTCCCTCTCTTTGATCATGACCTAAAACTTCTTAAGTGCTTCAAAGAGATGGAGAGTTTGAAGCTAATCCAAACTAATGACATTGATTTGGTCTCAATTTTGAGAGTTGAGGTAGGTTCAGGCACCAGGGTAAGGTTCTACTCCAAACTTATTGTGAACCTTATTCTGAGGCAGGCTGAGAGTTTTCAAAGTCGTGGGATCGACGTCATGCCCCTCTTCTCCATCTGTAGAGATGATTCCTCTGGTAGGAGGTCTTTGGGCTCGAGACAAGCCGATCCTCCTATCTTCTTTGAGGACTTAAAGATCTGCATTTCTAAATCTAAACGTCTAGTGACACATATAATTCCTCCCTCTTTATCCCCAAATGGTAATAGAGTAGAGGATAGTCAGCAATGGAATTGGTTACCTGGTGCTTTATCAGGTAAATCAACTGACAACCCTAAACTATTTTCTCATCTTTAGCAACAGCTTAAAAATTATTTCATGGAATGCTGCTGGAATTAATAACAATCCTGAAAAGGTGCAGTATCTTTATTCCTTGAAGGCTAGTGTGATTTGTATTCAAGAGACGTGGTGTGTGGACAAAATGATTATGGGGAGGAATTATTTCGTCCTAGAAGGAGGTGCTGTCCCCTCTAAGAGGGGACACGCTAAAGGGGGAATTGCATGCCTGCTATCTAATCGGATAAAGTGGAATTATTCCCACCACTTAGATCCTAGCAACCCTTTTCAGGCTGTGACTCTATTTAGTTTTGACAATGTGGAAAAGAAAAACCCCCTGGTAATAATAAATGCTTACATCCCCCCGGATGACTGTTTTAATGGAGTATTGAAACAAGTTTTTGTTTTCATTAAACAAATTAAGGATACAGTTCCCTCCCCCCAGGTAATTTTATTGGGTGATCTCAACTGTAAAGTCTCAAATTTAAGCTTGGGTCTATTTAGAAACAAGCTTAAAGAAGAATATTTTCAGATTCCACCAGCTCTTTTTCCAGTTAAAATTAAAACAAATAAGAGAGGGAAATTGCTCCTGAAAGAACTGTCCGAAACTGAGGGTATTATAGCAAACGGAAGGCTTCCTTCCGATACACCAGCACACTTTACGCATAAATCCAATCAAAGTGAGTCGATCTTGGATTATATAATCATTGAATATTGCTTCTTTTATCTTCTGAGAGATCTGGTGGTCTCTCAGACTTTATTCAGTGACCATAAGGTGATTACTATAACCCTCTCTATATATCCGCCTTATGCTGACCCCTGGTCCCTCAATAGTGATCTGGTCAACTTTAGTAATAAAACTGGAAGATGTTTTTGGAACTCAAAAGCCATGAAGGGCCTGGAATCTATCCTAGATAAAACACTAAAAGATCTTCATAATTGGCTAGGGGCCGAATTAATTTCTTTTGAGAATTTTATGAAGGAGGTCACTCTAGCCGCAAGAAAATCCAATCTAATTACAAAAAAGTCCATACTTCCCAGATCGGTCATCCTCTTAAATAAGGAAATAAATAAATTGGTGAGGGAACAATATTTGTCAAGATCCCCCGAATGATACCGCAAAATAGTCCTCTTAAAAAGAAGGAGACGCAGGGCCAAGATTAAAATAAAAAAAGAAAAAGAGGATTCCTTATGGATTAATCTGCGAGAGGCCGTAGTAAACGGTCACGCAAGATTATTCTGGTCTCTAATTGGGGAGGGTTGTGGAACAAGAGTCAGTCCCCGTCCAATCCCCATATCTGAGCAAATCTGGGTCAATTACATCTCTAATTTATATGCTAGTAATGGGCCGGTGGCCGAGTATGGGGGATTCTGTAATGATAGTGATTTTCTAATAGATTTCCCTTCTGAAAAAACTATCGAACTGGCCATAAAGGAACTGCGCCTTTCTGGTGAAATGGGGCCTGATGAGCTCCCAATATCCGTCCTGAAACAGGATTCAGTCGCCTGGAGCAAAATTCTGTTCCCCATATTTAGATTTTCTTTTTTGAGTAAATCCGTCCCCTTGTCCTGGAAAGGGAGCATATTGGTGCCATTGTTTAAGAAAGGAGATAGGAATGAACCCAAGAATTATCGCCAAATCGCCCTGCTCGACGCAATTGGCAAAGTCTTCTCTAAATGCCTCCTATACTCGATTAATGACTGGGTTGATAGGAATCACATATTACCTTTAGAACAGACAGGCTTCCGTAAGGGACATGGCACTTTGGACAACCTTACAGCACTTCAGATAATTTCTGATAAATATGTAAGGGTTCGTGGGGGAAGAGTCTTTGCGGCGTTTATAGATTTCTCCACAGCCTTCGACAAAGTGGATCGGCCGTTGCTGTGGAGAAAATTAGCCGCTCTAGGCATGCCTCCTCTCCTGTTAGATCTGGTTAAGGCCCTCCACTCAGATACATGGTGCCAAGTCCTTCAAGGAGGGGAAAGGGGGTTATCTCAAATCATTCCTTCCATCAACGGACTAAAGCAGGGTTGTCTTTTGGCTCCTCTGCTTTTTTCCCTATACATTTCTTATCTCCCTATGTCCTTATCTGCTTGTGATGGTATTGCACCATCATTGGGGGGAACCCCAATTTCCTGTTTGCTATATGCGGACGATATCCTTATATTGGACTTAACGCCCAAAGGGTTAAATAATCGTCTGCACGCTCTGCACCTTTTTGCTGATTTCCATTACTTAAAGATAAATGCAGCTAAAAGTAAAATTATGTGTATCTCAGGGATGAAAAAAACAAAATACGAGAACTTTGGTTGGTCAGTGAGAGGTCATAAGCTGGAGGTGGTTAAGTCTTATGTCTTCCTGGGGAAAATAATATCTGATAACCTAAGTGACAAGGCCCACATTGAAAATAATACCAGGAAGGCCCTGTCTCAGGGTAAAAGCTTGAGTGCATTATACTCTGCCACAGGGAGAAGACATTTCTCTTACCTGCTAGAGGTTTTTAGGGCTAAAATCCCATCATCCCTTTTGTATGGAATTGAAATAGTCGATCTAGGGCAATGGGGTTTTTTACACGTTGCAGAAGGTAAAATTATACGGTTTTTAGCCTCTATTAACACCGCCTGTACAGTGGCATCCCTGAGACTTGAGTTCGGCATCCATAGTAGTTGGGTGCAGGGCTTGGCAGGGCTAGTGCGTTGGGTAGCCAGTTTGGCCAGAGGGGAAGTGGGGACTTTGAGACACTTAATGAAGTCGGAATTGCTGGGCACTTTAAGGGAGTTCTCCTTAATTGTAAAGAATTTTAGAAGGGCTGTCGCACTTCTACAATTGGAGGAGAGCACTCTTTTCACTCTGTCTGCCGTTCAGTTAAAATCACTTTTGAAACAGGCCTCGTGGGATCTCAGTTTTAGGCTGGACAGGGAATCCATTCTTGTAAAGAAGGGAGTAACCCCTCTTACTGATACTTGCGTATTAAAACACATGCAACCCTATGTCGCCTGGAACCTATCCCATGGCATACGGCGGTTTTGGCTTCTCCTGAGGCAGGATCTACTCCCCCTAAATAATCTTATGGCTAAGTGGTATGGTTGTTCTGCAATTTGTAATTTTTGTAATTTGTTTACCCAGGATTGTATACATGTTCTCTTTATATGTCCTGTACTTTGTTTGTTCCGTCATAAGTGGCTAAGACAAATATTCTTGAAATTGAATATTCTTACTGCCAATTCCTTCTTACATGCTTTATATAATCCTCCCAATGAAATGTTCTGTTTTAGTATTTTTAACTTTTTAAAATGTTTTTTAGATATTTATTAGAGGGTTTTTATTAACTGTGTTGTGCTGATTATTTTGTACTTTAGTAAAATTTGTAAATGTCTTTTGCATTTGAACGCGTACTTTGTATTATGTATCTTTTTATGTGGACCTCTTTGGAGTTCCAAAACATAATAAACAAATCAATCAATCGAGAAACGTGTCACATTTATCCTTAACTTGAACTAAGTGGCTTCTACTATCTTTAAGTCTATTTTAAATACAGTTTTGTGGATTTTTGTAGTTTGTGATCTTGTGTTAAGTCTATATAAAGGATACTTATTTTTATAAAACCTGTGTTCATCTGTAGTGTTTTCACTGTATTACTGTGTGTGTTCACAAATGCTTAACACACTGCCTCAGAGATCATCCTGTCTGCTCATGCCAAGCTACCATGGGGGTGAGCAGGCGTTATCCAGGAGTGTAATCCCCTTTCCCTGACTAGAAGCAAGGGTCCCCATTTGGTCAACGGTATCTATCTCTGCCAACTAGAGACCCCCAGTTCTAACAATCCCCCTGCTTCTTTGGGATTAAAAAGAGGGGGGAGTAGGCAGGAGAGGATGAGTGTCGAATAAATCCCGTTTGGAGATTCTTTTCTAGGCACTCCTTCAGGTGTTGTGTTTCTTGCTCTGTAAGGGCATACACCCAGCTACAG
The DNA here is from genome assembly GCF_964261635.1 of Lissotriton helveticus. Classification (NCBI taxonomy): domain Eukaryota; kingdom Metazoa; phylum Chordata; class Amphibia; order Caudata; family Salamandridae; genus Lissotriton; species Lissotriton helveticus. The sequence continues at coordinate 562,017,549 of NC_136057.1, read as the reverse complement.
GGTATTGAGGGTCTAGGAAGTAGGTCAATCCTACAATCATGCTCCCTATGAGGGGGAAGCTGACTTGCTTGTTGTTTATCAAACACGGTTTGGTATTGTTGATATTCAGGCGGGAGTGACAAAATGGAACAAACCAAGGGCATACTGCATCCGACCTCGAGATGACTTGCCTGTGTATCCTGGCCCTTCTGCAGACAGTCTTCTTTACTCCTACAATGAGTTCGGCAGAATGTAGAGTTCATAGTCACTGAACGTGCAGACCATTGTACCCAGGGATCATGCAAGATTAACCATGGCATTCCCATAACAAGTCGGAAATGGGGGGCATCTATCAAGTCAAATTGGATGCTTTTGTAATGTTCATCCCCATATTGCATAACAAAGGCTGTGTGTGGGACTTCACTAGACCCGACGTCAGAGCTGTTCCATACATCACCTTCACTGGCTCTGGGGTATAATTCCTTACACACGGAATACCAAATTGCTGGGTGTTAGTTTGGTCCATAAAATTGCCTGTTGCTCCTGAATCAAGTAATGCAGGCAATCTCTGGTGAAGTTCTGGATCAAACCCAGGGGGTGACCATCACATTGATATGAGCTACGGATGATTGGATGGGATTGGCCAAAAAAGGGGAGATCACTGGATCCATAATGCTGAAGCAAGGGATCTCGGTCTTGCTCGGGCTCTTCAGTTTTCCGACGTCTCCCACTCATTCAAACCTTGCTGTACAATCGCTTGTGTTTAGCCCCTACTCCTTTTTCCGGTGTTCTAGTGCGAGCCTTGCAGACTCAAAGGAAAGAGCCTCCCTTTCCACTACATAGGCATAACCACCGTTTCCGTCTACGCTCTTTCTCATCTGAGGGCCATGTATTCCGTTTATTAGCGTGGGCTCAGTACCATCAGCTAAGTGTGAAGGCTCCTCTGCCATGGGTCTGGGTCTAGGTAGATAGTACCTTGGTTCAGTTCTTCCTTTGTCTCCTTTCCATTCCAAAAGACGGTGATTGAGTTGGACTTTAAGAGCAATTAAATCCTCACAAGATTGGGGCATATGAACCACTTGGGCTAGTACGTCCTTTAGTTTGCTTCGCAAACCCTGATAGAAGAGAGAGGTCCTCTTCTCTGTTGGCGAGTCCATCTCAATCACCAAATGATTAAAAGTGGTTATGTAAGTCAAAATATCATGATTTCCTTGCTTCAAGGTGATGAGTTCTCTATCTAATGTAAGCAAATGGGATCGTCTATCAAAGAGTATCCTCATCTCTTTACAAAAGGCCAAAAAATCATACAATACCGGGGCACGCTTTTCAATCAGTGGGATAGGCCAGCTAGCCACATTCCCCCCAGGTAGGTCATAAAAGCTGTCTTGGCTTGGTCATTGTGGAATATAGCTGATTTACACAGGAATTGGAGAAGGCATTGATTCAGGAACACTCCAAACTTCTTCAGGTCCACAAAGAAGAGTTCCGGAGGAGCCAATAGTATTTGGGCTTGTTGAATGAGGTTGAAGGGAACGTTGCAGCCCTCAGCCCGCAAGGCACTATGGTTGGCAGACAAAAACCCTGATAAGGGTACATCCCCCTCAGACAATTGAGAGGCTAAATGATCAGCAAGACCGTCTTCAGCATGTACCGGCGGGGGTTAAGTCCAGTCCTTAATGTATGACCCTTTGCTACTCTCCGTCCTACCCTGTCTTGTTAGCCCCGCTACTTACCTGCGCATGGATCCCATCTCCGTGCGTAGGTCCTGGTTCTCTGCTCGGAAAGCCTGTACCTCTATCTGAAGAGTGGCCAGGGTCTCAAGGACTGAAGCCATCAGTTCATTTGGTTACATCACACAGGCTGGTAAACAACATGGTCTTGTCATTCTGTCGGGACGATGGAAGCAGCTCTTTCCCCCAATTCCTCTGACACTCAACACAGGGAGCAAGAATAGGTACTACTGCTCTTTGAGCAGTGTATCATGGAAAAAAGGAATGGGACAAAATAACAAACTGCGCTCGAAAATAGGACAGACTCAGAGCTTCTATACTCAATGCTGATGAGGCGCACCCTGTATGCAAGAAAAGAGAGAGAAAGGAAAGTATTAACACATATACCCCTTCCATAAGTGATGCATTCTGAAGTACTAGACCAATATCCCCACTCACATCCACCAACATCCACTGCAGCCTCAGTATAAAAAACAAATCAGTCTGTTCTGGGTGGCAGCAGACCCTGGAGCCAGAGTAGATAACTGATGCAAAGAAGATAAGAACAATCAAAGAAATTAATCCAAAATGGTCCAGGACACCAGCCAGATACAGACCCCCAAAACAAGTAGCTAGCATAGTCAAATGCCTCCCCATCAGAAGCGCCCTGATAACTTATCTGTAGCAGGGATCCCAGTGTCCCACTCGGGGTGATTCTGGCAATGACAGAGACTTCAGAAACCCCAGCCAACTCATGGCTAAGGGCAAGGGAACTCCCTGCTGACTAACAAGAAAAACAAAGTAGCACACTCCTTGTTGCTTCACAGTAGCGTAATTAACAATGTAGCAAGGGTCTCGGGATGCGCGTACTTCCGTGCTGGTCCCGAACACAAAATGTACTGCCTCCTGACAGGAAGCTTCAGGACAAAGATTTAAGCGAGCAAAACCCAGGAACCACCCAGGCTGAGCGCTCTCCAGGAAACAGAGCTCTACACCTGAACGCCAACAAAGGCAGGCAGAATCGGGCGGCAAGTCGATCCAGAACAGAATCCAAACGAAAAGCACAGAGCAGCACAGGCTAAGTACTGCCTATCTGCTCAGCTGACTTCCGCTGACTTCCACTGACTTCTGCGGCCTCCGGAGCTGCGAGTCACGTGGATGCTAGGATGTGTAGTTCTCCTGCCAACACCGTCAGTTCCTCCAGAGCGGTGTGTGCCTGCACCTGTCGCGCTATGCAGCCCCGCCATGGCCATGACAAGAAGTTATGGAGGTCTTCACTCATATTCAGCCCCTTCATTATCTTTGTGTCCAGTTCCACCTGCCGCAACAATCTCTCCCTATTCCCTCCTCTCCTTGATAAAGGTTCTGCCCCAATGACAAAATATTTTAGATCATTTAAGTTGTTGAAGTGAACTAACGTAAAATGCCTCACTACTTGGTGCGTGGGATCAGTATTTACTATAGTCCTGATGTGTTGCAGGATTCTGTAATGTACTTGCAATTTTGTGCTCCCCACATATTATAATGCACATGAACATTCAACCACATATACAGCGACTTCTGTCTTACATGTATAGTGCCCTTTAATATTAACTTGTTTTTCACAGACTGCAGTTGTGCAGTTTTTCATGTTGACACCAAATTTACAGGCCCGACATGAATTGCATCTTAAAAACCCATTCTTAGGGGACAACCAGTTCTGACTAGTACTGACTTCCGGGCTGCTGCTGACCAAAGAATCCCTCATAGATGGTGCTCGTCTAAAAGTCCGGGCGGGTTTATCAGGGAGGACTTGGCTTAGTGTGATGTTCGTCAAATTCAATAGGCCATTGCTTGTTAATAAGGGTTCCTATTTGCCTCTCCTGCTGACAGAAAGTCGTGACTAATCTGACCTCATCTGGTTTGTCTGTTTGTATGGGGGTCCTACTTCTTCTGATTCAATATTTTTGGGAACATTGAACAGCATAGCCTCTATTGATTGAACATTAGCTTTTGTCTTGGCTTTGTTAAAATTTCTAATGTTATAGCCATGTGCTTTGAACCTGTCAGTGGCTTCTTTCTGACAGTTAATCAAATCAGTGTTGGAGCTACATATCCTCCATATTCTGAGGTATTCCCGATACGGAATACTTTGAATTAGGTGCCTTGGATCTGAACTTGTGGAATGGAGAATAGAAATTCCAGCCGTGATTTTCCTGTGTAACTTAGATTCTAATCTGCTCTTGTTGGTATATAATTATCCAGCAGCCATGGTGTGCACCATGGTATGAGGAAACCCTGTATCATATCGTTTTTCACCAACAAGCTCCGAAATGCTACAAGGTACGCACTTCCTCCAAGATAAAATTCCAGACACGTCAAATGCGAATTCCAGAGTGATTTATTTTCATAGCAGAACAAACCCAACACCTTTTGGCATCTGCACGCCTTAGTCACACGTACAAGAAGACATTTTCCGGCATAACTTAAATACAATTGTGATATTAAACAACATAAAATGTGGACTTCTGCATAGTTTGGCTGGCTACATACTCGTCGGCCATCTTGTAATGTGCACAACACCAACGATCTCCAAGTAAATTGCATCAAAACAAAACTAAATACAAATCCATGTGATAACTCTGGTTATGTATCACAAATTAGTTTAGAGTTCTACATAATATTACGACAAAAACAACCTTAATTCATCATGAATTAACTTTTAAATACCATACTTCTTCTCATATTTCTGTATCAGTTTAATCAGTAGGGCTGAAGTTATAATTTTTAAATTATGCCGGAATATGTCTTCTTGTACCCATGACCAAGGCGTGCAGATGCCGAAACGCGTTGGGTTTGTTCGGCTATGAAAATAAATCACTCTGGAATCCGCATATATATATAATTATTTTTTTCCGCCACAATGTGATACTTTGTGAGTCAATGAGCTCTCACCAGCGGGTGCCCAGCGCTAGGGTTGGATCCTGACCCCCACTTAATCTTCACTCCAACAAATGGCGCGGCACTCCAAAGCAGGTTACTAAATGGTCTTTATTTGTTCCACACAACCACTCAACCAACACGTTTCAGCCTGGATGGCCTTAGTCACAGTGAGTGAGCCCCTTTTCCATTTCACCTTAAATACCCATTTCTGCCACAATGAGGCATTATGGGATTAGTAGTGCGATTTGTTCAAAGAAAACTTTATACATATTTACAAAAGGACAATTTGGTGTGCAAGGGGTATTCTTATGGTGATTTACATTATCTTTACATAAATTACGAACATTTTTAGTACTTTTGATGAAGTACTCACTAATTGCAAACGTGCAGTATTTTACACAGTGACAGTTTGTACTCTTCCACTATTTACATACGTTTAAGCGTTAGTGCAGCTCTTTATATGTTGGGTATTGCCCTAATCATTTTGGTACACTACATATTGTACATATTTACAGTTCTTGGTATAGTACCCAAATTGTTCATTGTGCCATTTGAACTTCTCTTTGTTTCTGGGTGTAGTACCCCAATGTTGATCGTCGAAGCACTTAGTTATTCAGGTTCCTGCCAGTGTGTTGCTTGTTATTTCTATTTCATCCAAGGTGTATATAAAGTTCCTCATCGAAGTTTATTCCTCTGGGGAACTTGGTTCTGAGTCGAACAATGTATTTGGATTCAATCTGGCGTAATTTCTTAATTTGGTCCCCTCCTCGTTCTCCTGGTGGGATCATATGTATTCCATAATACGTCATTGTTTTCCAGTTCCCCTTTTGGCATTGATGTAAATGTTTAGCTGTAACATAGGCCATATTTCCATTTTTGACAGCACAAATGTGTTCTATGACACGTTTCTTTACCATGCAGGTTGTGCTTCCTATGTATTTCATGCCACAGTTGCATTTTATTACATATACAACAAATTGCGATGTGCAGGAGATATTTCGTTCCATTGTGATCACATTCCCATTCGGTTCCTATATTGTTTTCATATTCCTGCCAATTTTGCAGGCTTTGCATACGTTACACTTTTTTAATCCCTTTTGTTGATTTGTTAGCCAATTCGTGGGTGGTTTCTCTTGAAAGTGACTGTGCACTAGTATGTCTTTTAATGATCTTGCTTTTCTATAGGTGACATTCAGGTGTGATCCTAGCAGTTTGCCAATATATGGATCCCCAGATATCAGATGCCAGTACTTCTTGATTTTATTTGTTATGATGTTACTCTCCTTGCTGTATGTTGTAATGAATCTTGGTGCTTGTTGTTCCTGTTGCATTTTTTCTTTCACTTTTTGGATCAATCTTTCTTCTCTTGTTTTCTTTTCTGCCCGTTTATTACATTTTCTTAGTGTCGTTTCATGATATCCTCTAGTTCTTAATCTTTTCATGGTGTCATCTATTTTTTCCTCAGCATCTTCCTTCTTAGAACAGTTGCGTTTCATTCGGATCAGGGATGCTTTTTAGGAGGGCTTTTGGTTGGAAACTTGTGCCATGTAATATACTATTTGTGGCTGTTTTCTTCCGGAATAATGTGGATTGAATTTGGTCATTTTCTATATAGATTTTGGTATCCAAAAATTCAATTTCATTTCGATTTCTGGTGCATGTGAATGCCATACCTATTTTATTGTTGTTAAGTTTCAAAAAGTACTTGTCAAATTGCTGTTCTGTGCCATTCCATATCAGAAATAGGTCATCTATAATTCTGACCCATAGTACTATCCTATCCAGTTCTCCTGATTTTCTAAGTTCCATGCTATTTCCCTCTCCCACCATCCCATTGTTATGTTTGCAACATTGGGAGAAAACGAAATGCCTATGGCTGTGCCACAAAATTGTTTAAACAGCTCTTTTTTAAATGTGAAGATGTTTTTGGATAGACAAATCTCTATCATTGTAATTAGCATTTCTGAATGTCTTAATTCTGTGATGCTTCGTTCTTTAAGAAAGAATTTGCACGCTTCCAGGCCCACTTCATGTCTTATAGAAGTGTAAAGTGACACTGCATCTATTGTTACTAGTAGGAAATCTTTATTCCATATAATACCATACAGTGTGCGTAGAAAATCTCCAGTGTCCTTTATGTATGAGCTCATACTTTGTGCTATAGGGGCCAGGTATTGATCTATATATTTTGATAGGTTTTCATATATGGAGTTTCATGAAGACACAATCGGCCTCCCTGGTGGATTTTCCATTGTTTTATGAATCTTCGGAATGAAGTAGATGGTAGGTATCGTAGAGAGGTCTGTGGTTAGAAATTTTACTTCATCTTCACTTAGTAGATTTTGTTTATGCCAATCGTCCAAATGGTCGTTTAATTCCAACACCATTTTATTTATTGGATTCTTGTCCAGTCTTTGATAGTTATTTACATCATTCAATTGTCTCATGGCTTCCTTCTTATAATCTGCTGTGTTCATTAAGACGATGTTTCCCCCTTTGTCAGCGGGTTTTATCGTGACTTCACTGTACTCCATTAGTTTCTTCATGGCCTCTCTCTCTTTTCTTGTTAATAAAATAATTTCATTGTTCTAAAGAGAATACATGCTTTCAGTAAGCACCACTGTGCTGCATTGCATACACATGGTCTAGGTCGTGCCCCTTTTTACATCTCTCTGCAACGCATTTCTGTGGTGCTTACTGGACATACGTAGTGGGCTAGTTGGACTCTAAGAACCCTCAGGATTCAAGGTGACTTAATCTCCCAACATAAAAAGGTTAACCGGCGTATTTACACAGTGGTGAAGGGAGGGGATGGGGCCTAATGTGACATTTTGCAAACACACCCTGTGGCGTGTTTTAAGTTGAGGAATTAAGTCCCCTTTAATCCTGAAAGTCCCTGGGTCCTATTAGCCCCTCTATTAAACATCATAGAGCTGAGTTGCAGAGAGGTGGTCCGAGGCCATGCCTCATTTTACACCTCGCTGCAATGCAACTCTTTGGCACTTACTGCACATACCTGGTGGGTTAGTTGGCCCCCAGGGACCCTCAGGATTCAAGTGGACTTTGTCCCCTAACTTAAAACGCCCACAGAGCGTGTTTGCACACATGTCAGCTCAGTTCCCCCCTTTCTTCACCAGTATGCAAACGCAGCCCATTGTGCGTTTTAATACTTAGTTAATCTTACCTTGACATTAGTAGATATGAAAAATGCTAAACATTTTTTTCAGTTGTTTTTTATAATTTAAATTTCATATTTTAGAATTAGGATCTGTAAAAGAGAAGACAAAATACAGTTAAAATATATAATATTATATTTTTTACAACAAAACATAATTTTACCATTATATAAACTATATTGTTTGCCTTTATTGCTGTTTCAGAATATATTGAATGTCACTACAAACAGTGATTTCAATGTTACTCATCACATAACAGCAGGCTAAAAAAACAATCAAGATTGTTTAAAAAAAACAAATCTGTGTCAATTATTTTTTAATATACTCATCTATTTTTCAACATTCCATAAAAACAACATCCTCAATAAAACACCATATAATACAAATCACACATATATAAAATACTTCCTTCTAAGAGAATTTTCTTCTTGAATATGAAAGAACTGAAATAATAATCCAATGAACAATTCTTTATAATTTCCGTACACTGTAAATGTCTGGAAGGGGTTAGGTGACGGCATACATTCTGCACATTTGACTACAGCACTGCTCGTCTGAATGCATGAATCATTATGCAAATGCATAAACAGTGACAGGGATCTGATACTACTAATAGTTGACAACAGGGTAGGTTGTACAAGTGGACACAGATTCACAGTGTGAATCCAGACAAGCAAGATTATTCCACTGGACTTTAGCAAGAGAGACTAACTAGTCTGGAAGGGGTTAGGTGACCCCTATACATTGTACACATTTCACTACAGCACTGCTAGTGTAAATGCCTGAATCATTCTGCAAATGCATACGCAGTGACTGAGTTCTAATACTACTAAAAGTTGACAATAGGATAGGTTTTTAAGCAGTTATGTGTCAGCAAACAGATGAAATAACAACATGCTTCTGTCAGAATTATTGCACAAGTTGACACAGACTCACAGTGTGATTCCAGACAAGCAAGACTATTCCCTGGACTTTAGCAGGAGAGACTCAGTAGTCTAATTAAAAACAAAGGCACCAAATACAACACCTCACAAATTAATAATTCACCTTTCAAATTGATTTGTAGATTATGAAGTATCTGAATCACACACCAGATTTTCTTATGCACACAATGTCTGTAGTGCACTGCTCTTAGCAAAACCAAAAAATGGCAAAATCTCCCTCTCATTCTGCACACAATTTACATGTAAATACCAAATCACATTGCTTCCCACATTAATTCAAAAGCTTACACACATTTCTATTGGTTACACATATCAACCCTTTTCAATTGACATAACTTTGAACCTTACCCCCATTCAGCATAATGCCTGTTACCATAGTAACAGTTCATGGAACACTCAACTGAACACACAGGTCACAAGTTCAGCACACAATGTTCCAAATTCAAACAGCAAGTGTGCTTGACTTTTCAAAATATCAGCTTATCCTATCTAATCTTCCTTTCTAACAGTTTTTACTAACCAATGAGAAACATGCTTTTTAAACACAGAAACATGCACCCTATTTTTCAGTCTATTATGTTCTCAAACAGCCAATCATTTCTCTTCTTTTTTTAAACTGCATCTTGTCCACCATTTTATAAACATCTTATTTTACAAACTGCCTACTTCACCTACAGACATCTTCTGAGTGCATCCAGACTTCCTTTCAAGATGCTTAGAGTGTGGATTGTGGGACACAGCTATATTTTCTGGCTGAATAGGTATGATGAAAGCAGAGGTATTGATAAAGATTTAGCTTTGCCAAATGTAGACATTAAATGGATTGGACAGAGAGGATTAAAGTGGCACCAATTGATGCCATTGGTTAAATCCTTTTTGCATCTCCAACACCCTGACCTCATAATTGTGCACTGTGGTGGCAAAGACCTAGGCACTTTGACTGGGGTAGGTCTGGAAATGCTAATGAAGGACACCTTTGCAGAATTGATGTTACTTTTCCCCAAAACTGCCTTTGTCTATTCTAATATATGTCAAAGACAGAAATGGAACTGGTCCAATCAATTGTGTCCACAGATTGAGAATGCTAGGAAACATGTCAATAAAGCTGTTTCTGCTTATCTCAGAAATTATAGGATGAGGTTCATTTACAACAATCAGCGTTTTAATATGGATGGCATCTGTAGGAGAGATGGTGTACATTTTACAGATGAGGGTAACCGAGTCTCTCTCAACAACTTTAGACTCTGCATAGGTTCTTACTTGTAGGTACCAAAATCTCCCAATAAACACAAGGGCCACCCAAGATGTAAACATATAAGCTTGATGAATATTAAAAAAATATTTGTTTTTTTTTTGCTTGGAGTTGCGCACCCAGTGTGTTGTGGAGTCATGCACCCATCGCGTTCACATCAGGGGGCACCGCTGGGTATCGTGCACCCAACGTGTTCACACCAGAGGGCCGCGCTGGGAGTCACGCACCCAAAGGGTTCACACTAGGGGCCTAAGCTGGGAGTCGCGCACCCAACATGTTCACACCAGAGGGCCGTGCTGAGAGTCACACACCCAACACATTCACACCAGGGGGCCGCGCTGAGCCCCGCGCTGGAGTCGCGACTCCAAAATGTTCTGTAAAAAAAATTTGCTCCTATCACTAATTTATATTCTCCACGGGAACCCCATCCCCCGGGACCTATACATAATAGTGGAGAACGTAGGGGAGCCCCAATGTCCCCACGGACCTGCCAGCTCCCCGTGTCTTTTGGGAGCCGGCATTGCTTTTCCACATGGGGCACTGCTAACATGCAGCTCCCCGTATGGAAAAGCAATCTGGTTTGCATTTTGGAAGAGAGAGCAGGTTTCCTGCTCTCTCTTCCAAAATCTAAACCAAATTTGCTATGGCAGGAGCCCCGAGGCTCCCGCCCTACCATAGCAAACAGCAGTGTCCCGGGGGTGGGCACCTTCAGACACTGCAGGAGCTGCCCCTGGGGGGTGGTGGTTCCCAGGGCCATCATTGGCTCCAGGAGGGGGGCCGCGCGCCCCCCCACTTAATGCAAAGCCCCGTGGGTGATGGTCCCCGGGGCTACGAACCCCCTATTTTTAATATTTGTGGGGGAGCTCGAGCCCCCCACACATGTTAAATTTATTTGAAAAAAAAAGCCCCGGGCGTGGTGGTCCCCAGGGCGGTGGAGGGGCAGTGTGACACCCGCAATAAAAATTAATTAGAGCCCCAGGGATGGCGGTCCCTGGGGTTTGGGGGGCCTTAGAGCCCTCCAACTTTAAACTATCAAGCCCCGGGGGTGGCGGTCGCCGGGGTAGTGTGGGTGGATTGTAAAATGTTTTTTTTAGCACTAGAAGTACTTGTAGGACCCCCTAAGAAAACCTACGAGGTCAGGGTGTTTCAACCCTACCCCCTCTCCTTGTTTTCCACCTTAATTTTACTGCCATCTTATGCCTCGCTTCTACCGAGGCACAAGATGGGTGTCAACAGTTCCTGGTTTAGAGTGTTCACAGCCAATTAGAACGCAGCTCGTGATCGGCAGGGTGCGCGGATTGTACTCTGCAGGGTGCGCGGATCCTAATCTGTAGGGTGCGCAGGTCCTTAGCGGCCATAGATATCGAAACTTTTTTACACCATTTAACAAAATGGGATCTTTCTGAACCAAGGGCACCTTTTTGCCAAATTTGGTGTAACTCCGTGCAGCAGTTCGGGCTGCCATGTCGAAAGTTTCCTATGGTAAATTACATGGAGAAAACATGTTTTGGGACCCCCTTTTTTCTCGGCCCGCGCTTGCAGAATCACCCTGAAACTTGCAAGATAGGAGCGGACCGGAGCGCTCCACGAGTTTTGCAAATTTTGCGAACATTCGTCAATCGACGCCAAAGTTATTGGGATTAAATTGAGTACCATTACGAGCACGAGCTGCATGCTACTTGGCTGTCAACTGTGTGTCACCCTGACCCCCTAGGCGTGTTCAAGGGGTCCCACAAGGACCCCCAAGGCCTAAAATATTTTTTTTTGTTTTTTTTTAAATTGCCGGTGCGCGTATGATACGCGTATGGTGTGGAAAAAAAGAAAACCTAAAGCCCGCTTTAGTGCTAATTAGCCCCCGGGGGGCCAAGTCCCGGGGGCAATGTAGTTTATTATAATTGGGGGCCCAGAGGGGCCCCCAGCCCCGGGGACCGCTACTCCCCGGGGCTTTTTTTAAAATATATGTGCGGCGGGGGCTCATGGCCACCCCACAGTAAATGTAAATGTATATGTGTGGGGGGCTCTTAGGTTCGTCCCCGGGGCTTTAAAACATTAATTGAGGGGGGCTCTGTGGTCCCTTCAGCCCTTGGGAGCGCCACCCCCGGGGCTTTAAAATATTAATTGAGGGGGACTGAGGCCCCCCCAGTCCCAGAGAACGACACCCCCGGGGCTTCTTGAAAGTGTTGGAGGGCGGTGCGTGGCCCCCCTCCTGGAGCCCAAGATGGACCTGGGGACCGTCACCCCCCAGGGCCAGCTCCTGCAGTGTCCCGGGGTGCACAGCCCCGGGACACTGCCGTTTGCAATGTCAGGGTGGGAGCCTCGCGGCTCCCACCCTGTCATTGGAAACTGCTTTCCTATTAGGAAGAGAGAGCAGGTTAAACTGCTCTCTCTTCCAAATAGGAAAGGAGATTGCTTTTTCTCAGGGGGAGCAGCATGTTAGTTGTTCTCGCTGAGGAAAAGCAATGCCGGCTCCCTAAGGACGCAGGGAGCCAGCTGGGACCGTGGAGGCATTGGGGATTCCTCTACGGTCCACCACTGCCACCCTGGGACACTGCAAGAACCGGCTCTGGTCTTGGCGGTCTCCAGGCCTCTCGAGGGCACCAGGCGGAGGGCTACGCAACCCCCCTCACACAATACAGCAATCTCTGGGGGGTGGTTATTCCCGCGGTTTGAGGGGCGTCATTGAGGCCCACACACTTTTAATTTTGTAGGGGGCCTTGGGCGCGAAAGTGGCGCAAGGGGGTTGTAAATCTGGTATAGTGTTTTGTTTTACTTTGCTTTCCTTTCTGTCTTGTAGACGATATGATGGTTTTTGTACTGCCAGTACCTTTCAACCCTCACTTCAACCGGCTTTCTGCCTGTTACCATAGTGACAGTTCATGGAACACTTGCGTGAGCACAGAGGATAGACGTTCACCACACTATGTTGCTAATGGCGTTGCACTTTTAAAGTTTTGGATTGGAACCGTTAGTTGTAGCTATAGACTCTGGTACAGATCTGGTAAAGAGTTAGTCTCTTATTATACTTCAAATTATAAATATCATTTCTATTGGGGATCGCTATCCCCCCAAAAAAAGACGTATATATATTTTTAAATTAACTTTTATTAAAACAACAATAAATAACTGGAAACGTAACTTAAAGATAACAATACAATTAAGAACTAGAAACATAACTTTAATAAAAACAATATAATAAACAAAATGTGATGTGGACTCCAATAGACGTACGTTAAGTAATCTGCAAAACAAAAAAGAAAATTAGTGTTTAAAATTAGATCGATGTGACTAAGTAAGGTCAAACATTACAAGTCAAGGTAACACTAGGATTTACATGTGCAGTGCGCCTGGTACATTTCTCTTGTGTTATAAGCCCGCGTTGAAGCGGTGTCTGTATGGAAGTGCCTACAGCGTCAGATCTAAATTACAGATCAACAGGTCTTTAAAATGATTCAGAGATGAGACAGAATTAGGTGAGAGATCAAGTATTTTGTATCCAGTCTGCTACAGCCCTTCGACTCCCTCCAATGCGTACCCAGGCCTCACTGCTCACCTTTTCGTGGATAGGACACCTTCTACATCATGCAGTCCCACTCTGCCACTAAGACATCTCACATATGGTGCTGAATCTTGAATCTCTATGGCTAACGACATACTCATGCTCCCATCATCATCATCGCAGGTTTTTCACTCGCTCCGTGCTTCGGGTACCACTAACTCAGTGACCAAAGAGGCCATGCACGTGGTAGTGGGCCCCGTTGTTCGGTAGTTTGGGCCTACATGAAGTGTGCGAACCACAAGGATGGGCCATCACAGCACCTCTAAAATGGCGTACAACATGTGTAGTGATGTATGTGCTGGATGGGTGTGGTGTGGGTGTATACAAGCCATGAGGGAGTGTGTGTGCTGATCTGACAACTAGACCTGGAACTAAGAAATCACTACAATGGAAATCTGGGCCATGTAGTGTTGTTGTGTTTTCCTGGTAGCGTAAGAGGAGTGGGCTGAACTATCGTATTCAGCCTTGATTAATTTACCACCACCCCCAGGGGCTTTTAAATGTTGAGAGGGGGGCCATGTGGCTCCGGGACACTGCAGGAGCTGGCCCTGGGGCGTGGCAGTTTCCAGGGCCTTTGAGGGCTCTAGGCATAGGGACACGCAGTCTGCCTCACACAATACACTAAAAAAGAAGAGAAAGTGATGAGAGCTGATTTGTGACGTGTTTAGGCTTGAGAGCCTGGATATTCATTAAATGGGGTCTGGCAGTGAAGTGCGTAGTTATTCTGGAAGAAGTCTTTCGGGGTCTTGCGAAAGTAAGTCATCTTTAATATTTGCCTCTTGTTGTGAATCTATCTAGTACCCTAATTAGATATCCCCGATTCATGCCCTTATGTGGTTATAACAATCAATCAATCAATCAAGGCATTTATAGAGCGCACTACTCACCCAGAGGGTCTCAAGGCGCTTGGGGGGGGAGGGGGGCCGCTACTGCTCGAACAGCCAGGTCTTGAGCTTCTTCCTGAAGGAGAGGTGATCTTGGGTCAGGCGGAGGTCGGTAGGGAGGGTGTTCCAGGTCTTGGCGGCCAGGTAGGAGAAGGACCTTCCTCCTGTTGTCGCTCTTCGGATGTGGGGGACGGCGGCGAGGGCGTGGTTGGTCGATCGGAGGTGGCGTTTGGGAGCGTAGAAGTTGAGGCGGTTGTTGAGGTAGCTCGGGCCTTGGTCGTGTAGGGCTTTGTGTGCGTGGGTGAGGAGACGGAAGGTGATTCTCTTGTTGACGGGAAGCCAGTGCAGGTCTCTCAGGTGTCCGGAGATGTGGCTGCGTCGGGGGATGTCGAGGATGAGTCTGGCTGAGGCGTTCTGGATCCGCTGGAGTCTCTCCTGGAGCTTGGCGGTGGTTCCGGCGTAGAGGGCGTTGCCGTAGACCAGTCGGCTGGTGACGAGGGCCTGGGTGACCGTCTTCCTGGTCTCGGTGGGGATCCACCGGAAAATCTTTCGTAGCATGCGCAGGATGTTGAAACAGGACGCGGAGACGGCGTTGACTTGTCTGGTCATGGAGAGGGAGGAGTCCAGGATGAAGCCCAGGTTGCGTGCGTGGTCTGTCGGTTTGGGTGCGGTGCCCAGGGCGGGGGGCCACCAGGAGTCGTCCCAGGCGGAGGGCGAGGAGCCCAGGATGAGGACTTCCGTCTTGTCTGAGTTCAGTTTCAGGCGGCTGGTCGTCATCCACTCGGCTACGTCTTTCATCCCTTCGTGGAGGTTGGGTCTGGCGGCGGCGGGGTCGTTGGTCAGGGAGAGGATCAGCTGGGTGTCGTCGGCGTAGGAGATGATGTTGAGGTTGTGCTGGCGTGCGATGGTCGCCAGCGGGCTCATGTAGACGTTGAAGAGGGTGGGGCTGAGCGAGGAGCCCTGAGGAACGCCGCAGATGACTTCCGTGGCTGCCGATCTGAACGGTGGTAGGCGGACTCTCTGTGTCCTTCCAGCGAGGAAGGAGATGATCCACTCCAGTGCCTTCTCCTGGATTCCGATGTTGCTGAGGCGCTGCACTAGGGTGCGGTGGCAAACAGTGTCGAACGCCGCGGAGAGGTCTAGGAGGATGAGGGCCGCTGTTTCACCATTGTCCAGCAGGGCTCGGATGTCATCGGTGGCAGGGATGAGGGCGGTCTCGGTGCTGTGGTTGGCTCGGAAGCCAGACTGTGAGGGGTCGAGGGATCCATTCGTCTCGAGGAAGGCGGCCAGCTGCTTGTTGACGGTCTTCTCGATGACTTTGGCTGGGAACGGGAGGAGCGAGATGGGGCGGTAATTCTTGAGTTCGGTGGGGTCCGCTGTTGGTTTCTTTAGTAGAGCGCTGAGTTCGGCCTGCTTCCAGCTCTCAGGGAAGGTGGCTGTGTCGAAGGAGGTGTTGATGATGTCCCGCAGGTGGGGTGCGATGATGGCGTCGGCCTTGTTGAAGACGTGGTGGGGGCAGGGGTCGGTCGGAGATCCGGAGTGGATAGAGTTCATCGTGCAGATGGTGTCTTCTGTGTTGATCTGGGTCCAGGCGCTGAGGGTGGTGGAGGGGGGCGTTGGTGCGGTCGTGGGGAGCGTTGTTCGTGGGCTGAAGCTGCTGTGTATGTCAGCGATCTTGTTGTGGAAGTAGGAGGCGAGGGAGTTGCAGAGGTCTTGCGAAGGGGTGATGTCGTTGTTTCCGGCATTGGGGTTGGAGAGCTCTTTCACGATGTTGAAGAGTTCCTTGCAGTTGTGTGCGTTGTTGTCCAATCGGTCCTTGAATGCTGTTTTCTTGGTGGCGTGGATCAGTTGATGGTGCTTCCGGGTGGCGAGCTTGAGGGTGGTCATGTTGTCTGGTGTTGGCTCCCTTCTCCAGGCTTTCTCGAGGGCTCGGCAGTTCTTTTTGGAGCTCTTGAGTTCATCGGTGAACCATGGGGCCTTCTTGCTGCCGGGTCTGCTAGGCGGGGTCCTCAGTGGGGCGAGGTCGTCTGCGCAGTTGCTGATCCACTTCGTGAGGTTATCGGCGGCCTGGCTGGGGTTCGCTGAGCTGGCGGGAGGGTGCTGGCTCAGGGAAGCGGCGAGCTGGTCTGCCGTGATCTTGTTCCAGTTTCTTCGAGCAACCTGTTGCTGGTGGTGGTGGATCGTGGTCCTTCTGAAGCTGAAGTGGACGCAGCTGTGGTCCGTCCAGTGGAGTCCGGTGGCGTGGCTGAAGATGATGTCCTTGCTGGATGAGAAGACGGCGTCGAGTGTGTGTCCGGCGAGGTGGGTGGGGGTGGTCACCAGCTGCTTAAGTCCGAGGTTGGCGAGGTTGTCAAGCAGGGTGGTGGTGTTGCGGTCGTTGTTGTTCTCCAGGTGGAAGTTGATGTCCCCCAGGAGGATGTAGTCAGCGGAGGGGAGGGCATGCGGGCAGATGAAGTCGGCGATGTCTTCGCTGAATTGTGTGCGTGGTCCCGGGGGTCGGTAGATGAGGGTGCCTCTGAGGGTGGTTTTTGGGTCCGTGTGGATCTGGAAGTGCAGGTGTTCGGCGGTTTTCAGGGTGTCGTCGGTGTTGGTCGTGATGCGGATGGTGTCCCTGTAGATGATGGCGATGCCTCCTCCAGTCTGGTTGCCGCGTCTCTTCGGTGATCTTGTAGCCCTCTGGGATGGCGATGGCGATGTCGGGCGCTGAGGAGTCGTTCATCCAGGTTTCCGTGAGGAAGGCGACGTCACGATCCGTGGTGTCGAGGAGGTTCCATAGTTCGATGGTGTGTCTGTGGATGGAGCGGGTGTTGAGCAGGATGCACTTGAGGTGGTTGCTGCTGGTGTTCGGCTTGGCGGGTGCTGGAGCGGGGCAGGTCCGGTTGCAGGAGAACTTGCAGGCGTGACAGCTGAAGGGTCCGTGGGTTCGCCTCGGGGTGGCTCGGTAGCATCCCGGGATAAGGTCGGTGTTGAGTGCGTTGAGGGTGGCGGCGTCGTACGTCCGGCGGGTGGGCTGGGGTCTGCGGGAGCCAGGGGTCCTGGCGCTGGGCGCGGTCCGGTCGCGGACGGGCGCAGACGGGCTTACCTTTGGCGCGCCTCCGGCGCACAATCGGCGCGCCCGCTGCGCGTGCGCACGGTCGCCATATATGGCCAAGTGCGAGGGAGGGCGGAGCAGCTGGGAGGCGGGAGCAGGGAGGGCACAGAAAGAAAAAGGGGCGTGGTTATCGGCGGAAGCGGAAAGCGGGGAGCGAGGAGACCGGGGGGAGCGTCAACAGGGGGATAGGCGAGAAATCAACAATAATACAATACAATCCAAATACAAAAAAACAATTTCAAACAGGAAAAAGGGGCACACAGCGAGGAAAACGGGGAGCCTACAGTATCAGAAGCAGCGAGCACAGCGCTAGACCGCAGGAGACCACGCCGCTCGGTGGCAGGGGGCGTGGTCACACGGCGGCGGCAAGGTCAGCGAGGCAGGCGGGTGGCGGGAAGCACACGCAGCAGCTGGTGGCCGTGCGGCGCGGGGGGTGTCCTAAGCTAGGTCACACTCACCTGCGTCGCACGGTCGCCATATATGGCCAAGTGCGAGGGAGGGCGGAGCAGCTGGGAGGCGGGAGCGGGGAGGGCACAGAAAGAAAAAGGGGCGTGGTTATCGGCGGAGGCGGGAAGCCGGGAGCATATCCTTATAAAGGCATAGGAATCATGTCCATATCTAGTCATAGCCCATGCAGTCCAAATACGGCAAGGCTACTCCCATAGACTCCTAGAAAGTACAACGCGTTCTTTAAACAAACCAAGCCTCCAGCAGCCCGGGAATTTCCCCTGCTTTTGTTTTAATTTGCACAAGAACTCCTGGAGTCCAGAAAGAACTGTTAGTTCTTAGTGACGTCTTTTGTCCAACCTTACGTCAAACACGGCACGTTTCAGGTATAAATATACCAACGTTGCCTTAAGCAAACACACGGTGGTTTGGAGCAGAGCGGCTATCTACTTGCCCGAAGCCCAGCTGATGCGAGAGCCGAAGGAAGTTGACACTCCCATTTGACGCACTGAGAGAGACGCTGTCTTTTCTCTTGCCGAGAAATCCAGCTCCGGTGTTTCCAGTCACCCTTGCGGGTTACTGGGAGATCGAGTCCTGAGAGAGAGATACAAGACCTTCTACATTCTAGAACCAAGGTACGGAGCTGACTAAACCCTTAAGAGATTTCTTGATTCAGATTCTTGGCAAAAACCAACTTAACTTAAACTGCAACTTACTTACTCCTTCCCACGTATTAGGCTTAGGTCAGGTACACCGGGGTAGGCGTATATTGGTAGCACCAGTTGAGTAAGTTAGTCAATGTTTTGATGTATGTATATATTTTATCCGTTTTAAAGTATCATATGGCTAAGAAACCATATCAATGCTATTACAGTATTATTTCATAATACTACTTTTACTGAACGCACTTTACTTCGTGATAAGTATTGCAACTCTGGCAATTCATTTCTCTTGCATGAGAAAGAAGACTGCTCAATAAATAACAACTTTTATTGAAAACACCCATCTCTCTATTTCTCTGCACTCTGGTGAGACTAAGTATGCACGATTGACTGAGTGAAATAGTTGTCTATTGTTTTCACACGACTCTAGAGATATACTCTTTATTCTGAGGGAGCAAAGGTGTCATGTTTATGCGGTTGTCAGAAGCTAAACCCTTCTTGTCTATCCAGGGAAGTTAACTCATCCTTGTTTACTCGAGAAAGTTTCTAGTGACCTCTGAGCTAGCTGGCAAAACTAATTAAGTCTAATATAGTCAGTAGAGACCTAGATGACCTCAGTCCCACGTCTACACTGCTGTTTATATTATTCCAATGCGCAGAGCCTATTGGGAATATAGAAACTACACTACATGGCGCCCAACATTTGGTAAGGTGATAATCTAACGCAAGACGCTAGAGTAACTCAGTCGTGCTTTTTCACACAGACCCTTTTTCCCGTAAATACTCCAAAAGACGTCTGGAGTGGTTAAAAGGTTAATATCCGCCGGAACTTAGTAGGATGAGAATCCTATGTATTAGTTTTTGGTTTAGTCAACGTTGAAGGATACAGTGTTCCAAAATATTGTGCACCTAATCTTTGTTTCCCTTGAAACTTGATCTGCAACAAAAACTTTCTGTTAGTAAAAATGACGGAAAGTGAAGACGAAAGGAAGGAAGCTAGATTAGCAGCTCAACTCCTAGCGGATGACACAAGTCTCCAAGAAAATGACCCGAATGCTCTAATCATTCCGGTAAATGTAAGGAAAACTATAACTAAAAAACTTATAGAAAATGGAGTATCATCACTAAGGGTGGGCGTAGTTCGCGAAGTAGCGCTACGCGAAGGTACGCGAAGTGCACTTCGCACTACGCGAACTTCACGTAGCACTACGCGAGCTGCGTAGTAGCATGTTCGCACTGTGCAAGATGCGTTTTCAATGATTGCACAGTGCGGACAAGCATCCGGTACTGTGCAAGCATTGAAAATGGCATCTTGCACAGTGCGAGCTGTAGTTTTCTGCTGCTCGAGTAGATTATTACTCGAGCGGCAGCTTTCTCAACGCGAATAGGTAGTTTCTCATTGAGAGCGGTCGCGAGCATGCGCAACCACTCACAATGAGAAACCTGACCTCCTCGCGTTGAGAATCTCGCCGGGATGTCATTTTGCTTGCTCCAGGTCGCGAACATGAAGTTCAGGACCGCGAACAAGCAAAAAATGACCGCTGCACTACGCTACGATGCACTACGCATGTTCGCACTGTGCTACGTGCAGCTCGCGTAGTGCGAAGTTGCGAAAACTTCGCAAACTCCGCGAGCGTAGCGTAGAGCTTCGCCCAGGGATAATCATCACGAGGTGGTACAGTCATATTCGTGGTAGGGGCACATGAATATCAGCAGACAGAGTTATTCTATTCATGGATACATTTTCCAGCAGCACACGCTGTGACACACGAATTCCACTATTACAAAATAGAGGAATCTCCAGAGGAATACGCTCCTTTCGATGACGTTGAAATCCCACTAACTTACCAAGAGCACCTGCTCTGGTTTAATGGCGCCCTAAAACATCAAAATCACATCACCAGGCTCGGTCCACTAGGTAGACCAGGAGTCACGTGGCCGGTTCCAGCCAGCTACACACCACATTCCGACATTGAAAAAATGTCAAACGGAGAACTATTAGCTCAGCTAAAACTATTAATTAAAATACATAGACAATTGGTCCAATATGTCATGAGGACTTCAACAGTCCAACCAACAATAAAAATTCCACAGATCACCCCTCACCAGGGACACACAAATAAAATCACACCACAGAATATACAATCAGCCATTGGCAAAATTCCCGCAAAACGGGAACAAATTCCATTCTGGTTAGCCCAGAAAATCACTCAAATACTGCACCTCATGAGAAACACTGAATTCTGACTATCTGTCTTCTAATGGGGATCGCACCACATGTGGAGGACTGTGACACTTGGGGCACAGTCTTTGCTTCAATTTACACAAAAACACATGGTGTTCCGTCCATGGCGGTTATACCAGACGTACTAAGACAGATTCAAAATGAATACGGTCCAGAACCTGCTTTAACTCTAGGTATGAAATTACTGAAAGACATTAGCAAGACTCTGCTAAATTACTAGCCAACATAAAAGGAGAAGCAGCATCTGTGGCGATCCGCCAGAAATTGAAAGAAACAGATATAGCAGAACAACCTTTTGAACTTGCCAGAATCATAGAAAAATCCTATGAAGAACTAGGTAGAGATAGTTTGGGTGGGAAACCAGTAAAACCACAACTACTTCCTGAAAAAACATTTATTAAAAATAATCGCAACACTCCAAAAAAGAGTTGGGAGAGTAATAAACAATCCACTCCCAGAGAAAAACGATTCCAGTCCAGAGGAAGGTCTCCTCAATGGAGAGATGGATCTCCAGAACGAGATGGCAAGTCTCCCCAGAGGGAGCCCTCTGAGAAAAGATACAACCTTAGAGATAGGGATAAATTAAGAAAACCTGACAGATATCAAGATATTGATACACGTCCCTATAGATCTTTTCAGACTTCCTCACAGAAATCGGAAAGAAGAGGACGGTCAGAAAACAAAGAAGAGCACGTCAAGTCTAAAGACACTTATTTTAGTAGTTTTGTATAGCGCTGGCTGGACCCAGGGTATCAGAGCGCTTCACAACATATACAGTAAATGGCATAATGAGCAGACTGAAATTCAAACATACATAATCTGTTGATAGAATGTTTGTATCCAGAAGCTATTTTGGTCTGCAGCCTTGATGTCAGACTTGGAATTTTGTTAAAGCTGGAGTGACAGATCGGGGGCAGTCCAGGGTCTCTCAGTACGGTTGAGGAAGAAGTCTTTGAGGAGCATCTTGAATTTTGAAAATGAAGAGATTGTTCTGATGTGGGGAGGAATGAAGTTCCAGATTTTAGGAGCGTTGCCAGCAAAAGATTTAGCTGTAGTTCTGAGCTTGCGCAATTTGGGCGGGATGAGCAGTAGAGAGCTGGAGCTCCTTAGGTTTCTGGACTGGCCTGCCCTATTGAGTTTGGCGGCCAGGTATTCTGGTTTACCTGTATGCAGGGCTTTGTGCGTGATGCAGGCTGTTCTGAAACTGGCTCGTAACTCCACTGGAAGCCATCTGAGTTCTTTGAGGGCTGGAGAGATGTGCTCAAATTTCTTAATTCCGGAGACCATTCTTGCTGCTGCGTTGAGTGTCGTCTTCAGGGGGGCCGATGGGATTTTGCTGTCCCTGCCAGGGTCGCAATTCCATAGTCTATTCTGGAGAGGACTAGAGCCTGGGTGGCCTGTTGAAGGTCTTTGGGTGGAAGGAAGGGTTTTATTTTGTATAGTAGTTTAAGATTGAGAAAAGCACCTTTAGCAGATTTTGAGATGTGTTTCTTCATGTCGAGTTTTGGATCTAGGGTGATCCCTAGAGATTTCACCGAGTCTGCTAGTGAAAGGTTACCATTGAGGGCATCGATGGCTTTGAGCCATTCTTTGATTTCAGGGTTATCATCTTTGTTGGAAATAAGTAGTATTTCTGTTTTGTCTTGGTTCAGTTTCAAGTGATTGGTTGAGAGCCAGTCTTGTATCTCCTTGAGCGTGTTGTTTAGTCTCTGGATGTCCTCAATAGAGGTCGTTTCCAGATACAGCTGCGTGTCATCCGCATATAGGTGAAATGGGATGTTGGATTTTCTGAGTAGAGAGGTGAGGGGTTCGATATAGATGTTGAAGAGCTGTGGGGAGAGAACAGACCCTTGAGGAACACCTCTGATGGCCGGGTGTAGGTCAGATTCGAAGTTTTTGCTTTTTATTCTCTGTGATCGGTTGTGGAGAAAGGTGGCGAACCATTGGAGGACTGTCTCTTGTAGACCAGCTCTTTCTTGAAGGACCCTTAGCAGTAGATTGTGGTTGACTGTATCGAATGCAGCCGATAAGTCAAGAAGGATGAGAAGGCAGCATTGGTCCGAGTCGAGTGATTTGCGTAGGTCGTCTATGATGTTGAGGATTGCAGATTCAGTGCTGCATCCCTTTCTGAATCCTGATTGGAGGGTATCTAGAAGCTTGATGTTTTCAAGGTGAAGGGTTAGCTGAGGGAGGACACATCTTTCCATTATTTCGGCCAAAAAAGGAAGGTTCGAGACCGGTCTGTAATTATTTAAATCTTCTGTGTCTAGACCTGGCTTCTTTAATAGTGGTGTGACTTGTCCTACCTTAAGGCAGTCTGGAACGGATCCAGAGCTCAGAGAGCTATTGATGATCTTGCACCATATTGGAGCTATGACTTGCTTTAGGTCTTTGGTCAGAAGAGGCGGTAGCTGGTCCAGAGAGTGTGCTGAGGGCTTGGCTTTGGAGATTAGATTGACTATCTCTGCTTCCTGGATGAGAGTGAATGATGACCACTGTTGTGGAGATTTTATGGAAGCTTTGACAAGGTTTTTGGGCGTATTGATCTCATTGAGGTAGGTGGGGGTTGAGCCCAATGCTAGGTCTATCTTTACAATTTTGTCGTTAAAGAAGGTTGCGAAGCTGTCGCATCGAGCTTTGGATGCTTGAGTTAAGGGGGGAGTAGGTTTGGAGGTCTGATTCTTGATGATGTTGAAAAGCTCTTTGGGCCGTTTTTTTTGCGTTATCTAGTGCAGAACAGAAGAAAGCTGACTTTTTATTCTTGATATGATTTTTGTACATCCTGCGGGCTGCTTGGAGTTGCTCACGGTGGAGGGTTGAGGGATTGTTCCTCCATGTTCTTTCAGCCGCTCTTAGAAGTCTTCTTTCATCGTTGATATCGCAGGTGAACCATGATCTAGAGGGAGTATTCCTAGCTTTCTTTAGTTTAATGGGAGCAATTTGGTCGAGGGTAAGCGTCAAATTAGTGTTGTAGAGAGAGGTGATATCATTGGATGAGAGGTGGTCAGTGTCAGGGGAGAGCAGCAGGCTGATTCTTTCTTCTAGGACCGCTCGAGGAATTTGAGCTGTGTTCCTAACCCGTTTGGGAATGTCTCGTTTTAAAATTGTATTGTCCACGATTGGAAGGTTAATGTGAAAGAGGACTATGTGATGGTCAGACCAGTTGACTGGGAGGATGTGATCAATGGTAATCGTCTTGCTTTCAGCAATAATGGCGTCAAGGATGGCTCCTTTGTGGTGAGTTTCTTCTAGGCAATGTTGAGTCAGATTGTTCTCAAGAAGTAGGTAGTTTAAGGATTGAATGAGTGGATTCTTGGTTTCGTTCCACCTTAGATTGAGGTCGCCTAGGATTATGTAGTTAGAGTTGCCTAGAGCGCAGTGGGCAATCAAGTCTGAAAGGTGAACCGTGAATTCTGAAGAATTGCCAGGGGGATGATAGAGAAGATGACATAGTGTGGGTCTGGAGTCCTGAGTTTTGATGTTGACTGAGAGGCATTCAAAAGAGCTGTAAGCGCAAGAGGAGATTTCTGTGATGGCGATGTTGTTCTTGTGGATGATTGCTATGCCCCCTCCTCTGTTCCCTAGCCTGTCCTTGTTGATCATCGTGAAACCAGGGGGGACTAACATGTCCATGATTGGGTAGGAGAGGTTGTTGAGCCAGGTTTCTGTTATGAATGCTATCTGTATGTCATGGGAGAGAATGGTTTCTGAAAGTTCGGATGAATGTTTGGAGGCTGATCTGCAGTTTATGAGCATGCAGTTGAAGGGGGATACTTCTCTGTGTTCATTCGGTTGGGCTTTGGGCAGGAGAGCAAGGTGGGACGGGGGTCTGGGTGCTCTCAGGGGAGGGTGTTTGCTTCTGAAACCCGTGATAACTTGGATCGTGGATTTTGGGGACGAGATCAGTGGAAGGTCTAGGGGTGCCTTGGGGAGAGTCATTATCTGTGAGTGTGGGGAGGGTGTTCTGGGGAGTGTGTCCAAGGAGCAGATCTTCCCTTTACTGGGGGAACCGTCTTTAGGTCTGGGTGGGACGCGTGGCTCGGACTGGGGCGTTGTTCTGTCTGTGGTTGTATGGGTAAGATCGGCTTGCTCTGAGGGTGAATGTGGGGGCTTTCGGGAAAGGGTAAGGGAGGAGAGAATTTCACTCAGGCCTCGAACCAGTATTTCCAACTGGGATTCAAGTAGGGAGAGGCGCTGTGCCGAGCTGTCTATGTAGGGTTGATTGGTGTGTGAGTCCGGAGTGGTCTTGGGTGAAGGGGGAAGGACTAAGGGAGACGGGAACAAGGGGTGAAGAAGGGTGTCAGAGGCCGTAATGTCCCTGCTGACTGAGGGAGGGTCAGGGTGGACTAAGGAGGGATGAGGGTCCTGTTTAGGAAGATTATTGTAAGGGGGGCTGCCTAGATAATCTGTGGTAGGAGTAAAAGGGTGGGAGAATGTAGCCTCAAGGCATGAGATGAGACCCAGGTGACGAGAGGACGAAGGGGGGTTAGTGAGCTGAGCTGGAAGGTGATGGTCCCCAATGGGGGTTGAAGGGAGAGTGGAGGAGAGGCATTGATGGGCAGGCAATCTACTCGACGGGAATGCTTCCTCGAGAATGGTGCCAGAACCTGAGATAATCGGGGGTGGGGGGCTGTGTGAGGGCTGAGCTGGAGGATGGGATTCCACCAAGGGAGATAGCAGAGGAGGTGAGGAGGAGCCTGGGTGTCCGGGTTGTCTGGTTGTCTGGGGGTAAGAAGGTAGCTAGTATTAAAATAAAAACATGCCGAGGATACTGAGGACACAACTGAAAAACGGAGAGTGGGCCCAAACAGTGCTAGACAGCGCAGCAGAAGTAACCATAGCTCGCAAGATCCTGATTAATCTACTGGAGACAGTGGACACGAATGAATACATTCAAGTGGAAACTGCAGACACCAGAGTTAGCAAACCCCATAAATTATATGAAATAACATTGCGTATAGAGGGGGACAAGACTAGGAAAGTAAGGGGTCTCTTTTGGGATAACCTTTCAAAAGGCTATGACATCTGTTAGCTGAGAAAGACTGGCCACCAGAGTTTGTCAGGGAGTGCCCACATGGCGAAGAAATGATTATGCCTGCCTTCTCAAATCATATTCCAATTCATAAAAAATACACATTTGCTAGAAAATGGGCAGTGGCCCAAGCTCCTGCCTTATATAAAAATCATGTAGGATGGGATGAGGATTCTCCTCACCATAAAATACAGTTAAAAAATCAACCTACTGCACAAAGGCAGTATCCTGTTAAGCAAGAAGCTAAAAAGCAAGTCAGGGAGATTTTAGATCAACTTGAATATCAGGGGGTGATTGAAACATGCACCTCACAAATGAATAATCCTTTGTTTCCTGTCTCCAAGCCATTTCGTCTAGTTTTGGACTACAGACACCTAAACTCCTGATGCAAAACATTTGCAGTACAAAACTCATACAGTACAGCACTAATGAATAACATTGTGCGCAAAAAATATAAAACAACATTAGATATCTCAAATGGCTTCTTTTGTCAAAACATTGCACCTGAAAGCAGGTATTTGACCGCTTTCTCAACACTGGGGTCGCAAAAAACAATTCTGTCGACTCCCACAGGGATTCAAGAATAGCCCAGGATTATTCTCAGCAAGGGTAACAGAGTTACTACAAATGTATGATGATGAGGCATTATCATATGTCGATGACACCTATCTTACAGACGACGACCTGGAGACGCACTTGAAAAGAGTGAACACCATAATACTTGGGTTCGCAGCTGAAGGGTACAAATTCAACTTTAAAAAGTCATGAATTGCTCATCTAACTGTCCTGTTTTTAGGATATGAATTATCAAGTGAAGGCAAAAGCCTAGCAGACAATTTCTTAGAGAAATGTGCTGTACTCCAAGCTCCAAAAACGCTGAAGAACTTACAATCAATACTAGGTTTTCTGAATTTCGGAAGAACATACATTCTAAATTATGCAGAGAGGGTTAAACCTCTCTATGAATTAATAAAACCTGATTTCAAACCAATTAATTGGACTCAGAAACACACAGAAATTTTATGATCATTACAAACAGACATCTTAACTAAAACAAAACTGCAAACACGCCCAAATGAACGCAACCTTGTAATCCGAGTCATCCCAGGAAAATGCGGATTCACGTACCTGACCTCTAATGAGGGAGAAACGGTACCAATAGCTTACAAATCACACTTGTACACACAAGCTGAAATGAAATTCAGTTCTACTGAAAAAATTCTAACTGCGGTTCAAACTACTGTAGCAAAAGAAAGAGCCCTAGCACAAGGTAAACGAATAATAATCGTTACACCAGTACCTGCCTAGAAGCAGTAACAAGAGCAAGCATTCCAAATGCTAAAGTTCTACATCCGAGATGGGTACAATGGGTTAATTCTCTTGCTGCATCAGACATAGTATACGAATTTGATCCTAATTTAAAAACACAAGAATTTCTCCAATATGAATATGAATGTCCTCTGCCGACCGAAATCCTGCCTCTTGAACATTACGGCTGTATAATATATACAGACGGATCAGCACAACCCGCAGTTGGGGGTAAACAAGCATACAGTGCTGTGTGCGCGATTGTTAAAGGTCGTTGGCACGAAGGAAAATTTAGACCACCGGTCACTAAAACTCAATCTCTAGGAGATTGTACAGCTCAGCAGCTGAACTACTGGCTTTTAAGATGGCGCTTGAAAATACTGATCGCGAATTCCCCACACTAATAGTCTGCAATTCATATTACTGCGTTCAGTCTTACAATGAATACTTGCAGAACTGGGTTCAAAACGGCTCCAAAGATGCAAAAGGTGGCACAATCGAGCATAAAACGCTTTGGGAACAAGTAGTTCTTTTACAGAAAGAACTACAAAAGACTCACGTGATACATACACTGAGTCATCAACGTGATGGCGTTCACGTTGCGGGGAATTCATTGGTTGATGAGGCCGCAAAGGCTGCTGTGCAAACGGCTTCCGTAGCTGCCATCACCCGGTCAAAAAAAAAAATAGACAGCGATATAATGCAAGCTGTCAGTGCTTCAGTAAAAGATGATAGAAAAACACTCCCGAAAGGCTTTCCAGTAAAGTACTCATACATAACTGATGCGAATAATGTTCCTTTTGCTCAAATCCCTGGAGTGGGGGATAGGGCAATTCCAAACATGGAACACAGGTTAGGACTAATTTTAGGGGCACACAAAGGGCTCGCTTCTACACACGCTGGTGTTTCCGACACAGTATCATTATTAAAACAGAGGTATTGGTGGCCGCGTATGAGAAAACAAACTAGGAAGTATGTTCTAGAATGTGAAATATGCCAAAGAATGAAAGTATCAACAGTGAAATGACCAGCACAGATGCCCCTTCTAATCTCAGATAAACCATTAGCATGCGTTTACCTGGACCACTGTGGTCCCTTACAAAGGGATGGCAACTATAAATATATCGTGGTCGCAGTGGATTCCTGCATGAGATTCATTTGGATGTGGCCCCAGCGCTCGGCTGACTCCAGAACCGTTATAAAAGATTTGCGAGTCCTTATCGGCACATATGCATTTGGCATGCTACATTCTGACCAGGGTCCTGCGTTTAGCTCTCGAGCTTACAAAGAGGCCATGACCAGCATGGGCATTGCATTGCGGTACTCTTCTCCCTTCCATCCTGAGGGAAATGCGGTAGTGGAAAGAAAAAACCGGGACATAAAGCAATCTATAACGGCGAGGGTATTAGGTTCGGGTGATGGGTGTGTCAAACATTTAACAAGTGTCCAACGTAGTCTTAACAATCTGCCAAGAAATTCTCTAAAAGGTATCACTCCATACGAACTATTGTTCGGCACTAGAATGCACGTCCAGGACTTAGATTGTCACACTTCAGTGGTAGAAGAAAAAGCCTTTGATATCAAAGATCGTTTGGCTGTTTTACAGGACTTAAGTGAAACAAGAAGAAGTCTGAGTAATATAAAGTTAAAGCCAACAGCCACTGAAGAGAAAGCACCTGTCCCAGCAAGACCTGTCTGGATTCCAAAGATTGGGGATCTGGTCAGAGAAAAGATTGCGGTGAAGAAGGAATTTGGGCCTTCTTACAGAAAAGCAGTACCTGTCTTAGCTGTCAGCGGAACAAGATCAGTAGTAGTACCGCCCCTTGCTGGTAAAAAGGAGAACAGAGTTGTATCCATCGACCTGCTAAAACCACAATCATGTGGCCAATAATAAGTAGTAGGCCCAGTGGACTCCCAAGAAATAGCAGAAGACCAAATCTTGCTACAATCCAAGAGGTTCAAACTGAGAGACTAATCACATTTGATAAACCTGCAGTGAATAAAAAAGGACTATGCAACAAAGCCATGGAACTTGTGCCTCTTGAAACCCAAGTTGCAACAGTTCGTCAAGAAACACCTGTCTACAACGATGTAGCCTCAGACTATGCTAATGAAACAAAGAAAAATACAAAGACAAATGAGAATCCGGAAGCAATTCCAACAATTGACAGAACTGCATCTGGCTATTTCATCAATTTCGATGACTTTTCTGATGATCCAAGTGAGCATGAAGAAACGCCAGCAACAAAAACTTTCAAAGAAAAAATGACTGAACTTTTTCATCAACTAAAAGAAACATATCTGATTTCACCATGGATTGAATTTTGGATTGTGTTAGGTGTACTTTTCCTCCTACTTTGGCTCATCATGGTTCTATGTTTGGGAAAATGTATTGTTATTACTTCTTGTCTATCCTTGTTTACTCGAGAAAGTTTCTAGTGACCTCTGAGCTAGCTGGCAAACCTAATTAAGTCTAATATGGTCAGTAGAGACCTAGATGACCTCAGTCCTACGTCTACACTGCTGTTTATATTATTCCAATGCGCAGAGCCTATTGGGAATATAGGAACTACACTGCACTCTCGCTGTGTGTACTTGCAAGGTTATCTGATTTGCTCGTATGTTAAAAAAAGATACTTTCAACACCTCTTTTTGATTGGTTGTAAAGCATTGTAAGAAGATGTATTAGCGACCAATCCCTTTCCTTGCGCAGATTTTGAAAAACATTTTATTGGCTGTTGTGTGGTTACGTGTACCTTGCTCATGCTAATTTTGATTGGCTTTTTTTTTCTATGTGACATTACGATACACTCACCATGTATGTAGCCCATTTTGTGACGCACTTTATTTTACAATGCATTTCAAAAACTAGTTTTGGTAGGGTGTTTTTAACTTAAAGTGTGTAGTCTGCTTACGAGTTTGTTGACTGTAAATGTATTTAAAAATATGCACAAGTTTTCAAAATATTTTTATTGAGTCTTTTATATTCATCATATGGGTGATATGCAAATTTTTATTTTTCATTCATTGGTATCACGTGTTGGACCACATTTCTTTTATTTTATCATAAGCAGTCATTTCTTAAGTTTACATTATATAAGTGTTGCCCCATCATTTTTTTTAAATGTTTGGGCTTTATTTGCTTTCAGATAAAGTAGAATAGAAGTGATGCGACAAACACTCGCTCTCTCCTCCCACTTTTAAGTCACGTTCTTCAGTTGACAGGTGTTCTCATTTGCACTGTTTTAGTGCATCACGTGTTTATGTAAACGTGCCTCTTTCTATACTTTTTAACTTTCGTATGATTGCTAAAATGCTTTATTTAAACTCGTTTTTATTTTTAAAGCAGTTTGTAGGGTGGGAGAGCCTTGGACGCGAAAGTGGCACAAGGGGGTTGTAAATCTGGAACACAGTGTTTTGTTGTACTTTGCTTTCCTTTCTGTCTTGTAGAGGATCTAGGGTAAATATAACGGTTTTTGTACAGCTAGTACCTTTCAACTCTACCACCAAACCATAGTAACAGTTTATGGAACAGTTTAGTGAACACAGAGGTTAGAAGTTCATCACACTATGTTGGTAATAGAAATAGTTACTTGGTGGACTTTTAAATTTTTTCCATAGGAACCGTTAGTTGTAGAAGTCAGTGGAAAATATAATAAAAATAATAGCAGGGGTTCGCTGGGGCCCTCACAGTCCCGGGGCTTCACTCATGTTGGAAGGGTGGTGCAGTAGGCTGTGGAAATTATATCGGGAAAACAACAATGCGGATTATTGTGGCTTTTCTTTAATATAATGTGGAATCCTGTTTATTTATTAGGCAGTGTTCACTTTTGTTACAGATACAGTCACTTTGTTACAGGCAATTTATTAATATGTAGGACGGCATGTTTTGTATGTGTGCGTGATACAAATTTAACATTTAATTGGCTAAGGTGTTCTAACAACAATCTTAATGTTCATTTGGGTGTGAACTATTGAAAGTAGTAGTATTTTCTGTAATTCACTTGTGCTCCGGATAGTTGCAAGGACATGTAATTGGCTTTCATGTTGTATGGAGGACTTTCCTGAGCTTTATGTTGGTTGGTTGCGAACTATTGAAAGTAGAAGTGTTATCACCCATTCATTTCCACTCTGCGGAGTAGGAGGGACATCTGATTGGCTGACGTGTTTTAAGGAGGACTTTCCTAAGCTTAATGTTTATTGGCTGTAAACTGTTGAAAGTGAAAGTGTTGTTAGCGATTCCTTCCTGTTCGCAGAGTATTAGGGTAACGTGTTCCAAGCGGGACCTTACGAAGCTTAATGTTCATTGGCTGTGACGTATTAAAAGTAGAGGTTTTGGCAGTCATTCCTTCCTCCTCTGCGGAACAACATGGACATTTTATTGGCTAAAGTGTTCCGATCACAAGTTTGTTCCTTATTGGGTGGGAACGGTTGACTGTTGTCAGTGATTTTGTGACGCAATTCCAAAGGAGTATTGGAAAAGAAAGTAGTAGAGGACAGGTTAGGAACAATATTAACTATGTACAGTGCTCATAAGGTGGTGGAGAGGGACTATGAGGTAAAAAATAGTTTTTAGATCTTTCAAGGGTCATTTATATAATTGCTGTTTGGTGTATAAATCACGGCGGAAAAATGACAGTGTCTTGTGCTGCTTTTTTAATCAAGTTTGCGGGTGACATACTTCTTAGGAGTACTATTTACTTATAATGTGGTGTTTACTTTTCTGATGGGGAGGTGTGGTTGCACAGCAAAAAATTCAATCTAGGTTTGAAACAGTTTTTATTAAGCAAATACAAATAAACTTTCTTCAGAATCTGTCACTGTATATATCAAAGGGGTGAGAATTAAAAATGGAATTTCATAAAGTATCAGTTAAGCGTGGCCACACCCTCCTTTTTTCTGCTACAGTTTGTAAAAGTGTTGCCCCATATTGTTGATAATGTAATAGGGCATCAGTTACTTTTAGATAAAGTAGAATAGAAGTGCTACAGCAAACATTCCTGCACTACATTATCTGCGGTCAAGGGAACAAGTAAAAAACTGTTTAATACAAGTGACTTCATACTACATAGAAATATAAGCTCAAATTCAGTTACACAATCATTAATCACCCCAAACTCGGGGTGATTAATGATTGTGTAACTTAATTTGACCTTCAACTCGAGCACCTGCTTTACTTTATCTATTAGTGCTTCCTGTTGAAGCTGACTTTGTACCTATTTTAGAATGGCGCTGGCAGCTTGCCGGCGCCATTGTAAGTGGGGCTGAGGGCAGAAGGGCACAAAGTGGGACAGAGGGCAGAAGGGGACAAAAAACGAGTGGGGCAGAGGGCAGAAGGACACAGAAACGAATGGGGCAGAGAGCAGAAGAACACAAAAACGAGTTGGGCAGAGGGCAGAAGAGCACAAAAAAACAAGTGGGACAGAGGGAAGAAACGAGTGGGGCAGAGGGCAGAAGACCACAAAAACAATTTGGGAAGAGGGCAGAAGAGCACAAAAACGAGTGGGACAGAGGGCACAAACACGAGTGGGGCAGAGTGCAGAAGACCACAAAAACGAGTTGGACAGAGGGCAGTAGATCACAAAAACGAGTTGGGCAGAAGAGCACAAAAATGAGTGGGACAGAGGGCAGAAACGAGTGGGGCAGAGGGCAGAAGAACTCAAAAACAAGTTGGGCAGAGGGCAGAAGAGCACAAAAACGAGTGGGACAGAGGGCAGAAACGAGTGGGGCAGAGGGCAGAAGAGCACAAAAATGAGTGGGACAGAGGGCAGAAACGAGTGGGGCAGAGGGCAGAAGACCACAAAAACAAGTTGGGCAGAGGGCAGAAGAGCACACAAACGAGTGGGACAGAGGGCACAAACACGAGTGGGGCAGAGGGCAGAGGACCACAAAAACGAGTTGGGCAGAAGAGCACAAAAACGAGTGGGACAGAGGGCAGAAACGAGTGGGGCAGAGGGCAGAAGAGCACAAAAATGAATGGGACAGAGGGCACAAACACGAGTGGGGCAGAGGGCAGAAGACCACAAAAACGAGTTGGGTAGAGGGCAGAAGATCACAAAAACGAGTTGGGCAGAGGGCAGAAGAGCACAAGAACGAGTGGGACAGAGGGCAAAAACGAGTGGGGCAGAGGGCAGAAGATCACAAAAACGAGTTGGGCAGAGGGCAGAAAAGCCCAAAAACGAGTGGGACAGAGGGCAGAAACGAGTGGGGCGGAGGGCAGAAGAGCACAAAAACGAGTGGGACAGAGGGCAGAAACGAGTGGGGCAGAGGGCAGAAGACCACAAAAACGAGTTGGGCAGAGGGCAGAAGAGCACAAAAATGAGTGGGACAGAGGGCAGAAACGAGTGGGGCAGAGGGCAGAAGACCACAAAAATGAGTTGGGCAGAGGGCAGAAGAGCACAAAAACGAGTGGGGCAGAGGGCAAAAGGGCACAAACACGAGTGGGGCAGAGGGCAGAAGGGCACAAAAACGAGTGGTACAGAGGGCAGAAGGGCATAAAAAACGAGAGGGTGGCAGTGATGAACCAGAGGGCGCATCACGGTCTCGCCCAAAAAAAAAAACGCGAACACGCAAAGCGCCCCGCGAACATGCCAAAACGCCCCGCGAACACGCAAAGCGCCCCGCGAACACGCAAAAATATAAAAATCCGCAAATTTGCAAATTTTGCAGATCGCGAATTCGCAAATCCGCAAATTCGCAAATCACGAATTCGCAAAATTCGCCCATGCTTACTTAAGAATATATAGGATGGTACTCTTATAATATACAGTACTGGTCCTATATATTCTTTAGGGAGAAGGTGAATAGGAACCGCAAATAAGAATAGAAATTAGAAAATAACATTCAGAAATGTAGAGTTTATCAAATATTTAAAGTAACAAAGTGTGCATAATAGCTATATTTTTTAATGTGCAATTTCGTAAAATATGTTTCTTGAAAAAAATATATATACAGATATATATTACAGATGGTGCTGAAAAATCTCCTATTCTTCTTCTGTCACAATAGGACAATCTATTACAATATAACAATTGATACCATTGTTGCAGTAAAAAGAAAAGGAAAATAAAGTTATTTATCAGAACATCCATAATGAAATATTTTGGAGCGGTAACTATTTACTGAACTTCTTTTCTCCGGGAGGTGAAAAAGTTAGATCTTCGTGGCGACGGGTCATAAACTCCTCTGAGATCATAACTGTGAGAATTATAATATATATATATTTTCACAGCATATGATCACAAGGGGAACAGACTAAAAACCAAAACCTGGTGACATTGCTTATATATCTTTACTCTTTGTGCCGACGTATCAAGAACTCCACTGAGATCAGCATAACCGTTAATGTTATAATATACATATTAACAGTATATGATCTCTAGGGGAAAACACAATAACAACTGGAAGATGGTGACGTTGATTGTAAATGTTTAGGTTTTGCGCCGACGGGTCACCAACACATCTCAAGCGAAGTACAGTGTCAACGTTATAATATAGAAAGTCACAATATATAGGCTGAAAGGAGACAGAAAAGGAGCAATGTTTGTTGTAATCTATCTGTTTCTGAAAACAAGCTGCTGATGATACAGAGAAAAAGCGAAAAACATGCAATAACATTTTTTTCTAGATATAAATGTTTAAATATTGACAAATAGCCACAAATTATAACTAAGTACTGTGCCTATGCCATATAGAAACAACGTACTACTCCGGAATATGTTTGTTGACCCAAAAGAAGAATCCAATGCTGGAAAAGGGAACCTGCATCACAGATTGGCGACTCAGAAATAACTCGCGAAAACGAAACTAATTGCACAGTAGGTGTGGTTTATATAGCTTTTGGTTCTTTAATAGTCTATGGAAGGAAGATTTGCTCCGCCTATGTAGATGTCACGTTTTACAGTTTAGAAAAAAACAAAGGATTCCCTTTTCCTGGTTGTTGTGAACAAATAAGACAGGACGTCTTATATGTCAAGTTCTAAATCACATAAGTATGAGGCACCCACCATTGATAACAAATTTACAACAAAGCTACTAAATGCGAGTGTTCTTTTTCCAAACAACTATTCAATTTAAAGATGAAAAGAGGTAATTAAATGCTAGAGTCATGTTAAAATGTATACATTTATTCAGTTTAGTTACATTCGGCAAAACCAAAAAATATTTACAGTTTTCACAATTTCATTAAAAACAATGTTTTATATTAAAAAACAAGTGAATATACAATGTAATTAAAAACAATGGCAAGAAAGCACAGAGATTGTCGTGCTTTCTTGCCATTGTTTTTAATTACATTGTATATTCACTTGTTTTTTAATATAAAACATTGTTTTTAATGAAATTGTGAAAACTGTAAATATTTTTTGGTTTTGCCGAATGTAACTAAACTGAATAAATGTATAAATTTTAACATGACTCTAGCATTTAATTACCTCTTTTCATCTTTAAATTGAATAGTTGTTTGGAAAAAGAACACTCGCATTTAGTAGCTTTGTTGTAAATTTGTTATCAATGGTGGGTGCCTCATACTTATGTGATTTAGAACTTGACATATAAGACGTCCTGTCTTATTTGTTCACAACAACCAGGAAAAGGGAATCCTTTGTTTTTTTCTATGTGAAACCCATTCCCTTTTCATTGAAGGGTGACTCCCTGAATCTTTTTATCACGTTTTACAGTTTACACATGCTGAGTTTTTAACTGTTTTACTTCTGCACGTGTTGGGAAAAGTTACAAACTGTGAAGCTGTAAAGGTTTCGATTCCATAGTAACACGTATAAGGTCATTATTATCTACATATGTTGGAGAGTTTAAAAAATGTTACTCGGTAAACTGTTTTTTACATTCTCATGATTAAAAACATCTAAATTGAAGACACTAAAAAAATATTGTTTACAATAGAAGAAAAAAACGGATTAATATTTGTTATTACTATGCTTCTTAATTAAAAAAATGCTAGAATTTGTAAATCGTAAAGCTACCCTCGGAAAGGTGTGCTGGCGCTTGGGGCGTGGGAAGATTAAGCAAGGTATTACTTAGAGTGAGATAGTGGTAGGCTAAGATGTCATAGTGTATAAAATGGGACATGGCTTGAGAACAGGTCTCTGCAACGCACCTGTATGGTATTGAATAGAAATACATGCTTGGCTAGTAGAAACCAGGGACTTTCAGGATTAAAAGAGACCAAATTGCTCAACATAAAATACGTCACAGAGTGTGCTTTCAAATACTCTTTCATATTTAGAAGGACAGGATAATTAACTGTGTGTAGCTTTTATTTTCTATGTAAATATGTCCTCATTATACACAATACTTTGTGTTGAAGGGGCGTTCTATAGCTGTTGCTGTGAGTATTTTCGACTTATATAAGCAATGACTAATTTCTAATTATGTTAAAAGGTGAGTACTGGATAGGTCTTTAAGGATTGATATGTGTGAAAACACATGAAGTATTCAAAAACTAGTGTGAGAATGGTCCCTAAATACACACAGATTCACAGTGTTATTCTAGACAAGCAACAGTATCCTTTGCATTTTACTAAAACACATTTACTAGTTTGGAAGGGGTAAGGTGAATAGACATATTCTACATTTTTTAGTGCAGCATTTTAGTATAAGAGCCTGAGTCATTTTCCAAAGTCATAAGCATTGACTGGTTTCGAATTTTACGAAAACATAATTACAGGATAAGTTTATAAGCAGTTATAATTAAATAACCTTATGAAGTACTAAAACTCTACTGTTGGAATGTTATTAGACAATGGTATTTACATAATATTTAGTTGGGGCCAAAATAGTTGATAAACCTACTTTTGTATTATGTACTAAGAAAACTGTTAAAGTGAAGTGTTTATGTTTTTGTGCAAGGACCTAGAACATAACAGATTTGTTATGGATAAAGAGGAGAATATGACCGAAGACACATTGAAAATGAGCAACAGTTTAATTGAAGTACAAAATCTACCTATAACAGGCAGCGAGACTGAATTAGAGGGCATCAGTACTGCAGATATCACCTGTGATTTTGAAAATGAAAGCAATGGTGCTGATTTTTTGGAAGCACTCGATCACGTAGAGTTACTGGAAGCTATATACTTTGAAATGGCAAACCAGCAGTATGATCTCGAAGAAGTACCAGATGAACTCCTTTTAGAAGCTGTGTTAAAATATGAGATCTCTGAAGAATCATTTTATTGTTTAATAATAATAAAGCATTGAGCACTATGTACTTGTCCATT
The DNA here is from genome assembly GCF_964261635.1 of Lissotriton helveticus. Classification (NCBI taxonomy): domain Eukaryota; kingdom Metazoa; phylum Chordata; class Amphibia; order Caudata; family Salamandridae; genus Lissotriton; species Lissotriton helveticus. Next base: position 561,980,104 of record NC_136057.1, on the reverse strand, counting down.
CAATGTACTAAAACTCAAGCACTTATAGATTCACTCAGACACTCTCTTTACAGTATTCTATTGATTCAGTCAGTAGCCAGTACTTATGCAGCGAAGTAGGCCTTAGGACAAGGACTGCTTCAAGCTATATGCTGTATGCATACAGTCTTCTATCCACGTGCACAAAAATTAGCATTTACAAAACCTATGAAATTCACTAAAAAAAAACATAGGTTTCACACACGTTATAGTTAGGAATTAGCATTTAAAAAACCTCAGAAATTCACTGAAAAAAACATAGGTTTCAGCCACGTTATAGTTAGGAATTAGCATTTAAAAAACCTTAGAAATTCACTGAAAAACCCATAGGTTTAACACATGTTATAGTTAGCTGGACATTTCACTCATACAAAACCATTGAAATTCCCCCGTTATAGATAGTTCAGCTAACTATAACTCGCGCGCCCGCAATCCACTGCTGATGATGTCACATATTACATCATTCATGACATGGTCAGTGACATCACTGATGACATCACTGATGACATCTCAAATGACATCACTGATGGCATCACTGATGACATCATCCATGTGACAAACTAATATACCTCATCATACAGCGGCATACCCTTTCAACACTCATTATAAAATATGAAGTACCATATTTGAAGCCATTGACACACCAGTACAAGTTTCTAAAAACCCACTCAGTAATTCCTACATCTACACACATTTAAACACTTACATATAGATTCACTCATACATGCTAACAAAGATCAATAGAACACTATTAAATATACTTATACTCCTATATCAACATTACACACCAGCACATATCCTATTCCTTTATGCAGACATCCTACTCACTTATGCAAACAATTGATCATACTTATATTTACTAAGCTACTCACTTAAACAAACACCACTTTATTTATTCATATAGTATATATGACATATAGTAACTCATACTTAGTGTGTTATAAAATCAGTATTACAAGTATACATTATGCATACATCAATCATACAATCACTGAGTATTATGTATACGCATTTACATACAATAACTGTCACATACACTGCCTTTTATATTTTTAGTTTGTTGGACATATATCATTGAGAAATATGTTTACTCATCACCACACTCATAAAGAGGTTTACTCACCCCGAACAACTGTTTCCACATGCAATCTTAACCTCATATACTTACTAAATCATCTATTTACACATCTTTCCAGTCGCACACGTCCCACCCAACCACACACACATTCATTCGCTATCCCATACAAATACTCATCTAACTAAATAATAACTAATGTAGACTTTCACATAGGTAGTAACCAACTTATGTAGTTGTTTGCACAACAAAAGATAGTTTAATCACTATCCCATATATTTAGTGAGACACATTAAATTCGTCACTTAGACAGTCAATCAAATTGCAACTAAATCCTCCTTTCAGTCACTTATATATCCACTCAGTCTTCAAGGCAGATTGCTATATATATATATATATATTACCTACTGGCGGTCGCCAGTAGGTATATATAGTTAGGATTTTTTCCCTATGGGATTTTTGAAAATTCTATGTCTAATAACTTTGGCGTTTGTGGACGGAATTGGCTGAAATTTTCTGGAAAATGGAACATTTTGTTTCTGAGCAGCCCTTGGAAATTTGTGGGGGTTTCGTCAAGGGGGGGCCGAGAAAAAATGGGGGTCCCAAAACGTGTTTTTAACATTGAGTTTTCCATAGGGCGGTTGGCCTCACTTTTAGCCCGAACGGCTGAATGGATTTGCATGAAACTTGGCAAAATTGTAGGGACTGGTAGCCCGATGTGCCTTTTCTAGGTCTCAATATATGTGCTCCAGTGGATTTTGAGAAATTAACGTTTAAAAAAAGATATATATCTGTAAGCGCGCTCTGGGCAGCGCTCCGGTCCGCGGACCTTAAGCGTACCGGAACTTCGCGTAGCTAAGCTGATTGGCTCTCCGGTGTCTGTCAACATTCTAAACAGTCCGGAGCGGCCGCCATCTTGTCTCTCGGTAGGATTGAGAGACAAGAGGAGGCCAAAACAAAGGCGAAAATGACCATAAGAGGGCATACTAGATCCTCCCTGACCCCCTAGGTTTAATGTGGAGGTTTTAAAAGGGCCCCGCGGGGCAAAAAAAACAAAAAAATGTTTTTGTTTTTTTTTTGCGTGGGGAGCGCCCGGTCCGCGAACCGGGAAGCGTTCTGGGCAGCGTACTGCAATGAAAAATGAATGATAGACTTTTCAAATGCTGTATGTTAATTGATTGTTGTTTTTGTTGATTATTTTTAATTTTCTTTATTTTTTAAGCATTTTTTTTATTGTGATTGTGTTTCATAATTTATTAAACTTTCTAACATTTCATTGTCAGAAATTTCATAATTATCATTGAATATACATTGTAGTCTCTGAGGGTGTAAAATGTCCTCATTTTCAAGGAGGTTATCTACTGCTTGTACACATTGCAGTAGTTCTTTGTCTAAAGTTTCATCGAAAAATTCAATATCATTTTCATCATTGATTTCTTGGCTGCTCTCTTGCAGGACAATTTGAAATTCAACTTTCTGTTCGCCTTCCATTTTGCCTGAAATTTAGATTAAACAAATATATATTAGTAGAGATAGGGCACTGTTGGGATTAATTTTGGGCAGTGTATAGTATCAGAGTGGAAGTAGGAATATAAAAAAGTGTATGTGATTTAACGTAAGTAAATTCATAATTATACAAGAGAAGCCTAACTCCATCCATAACTATAACAGAGAAGTCTATCTAAATCTATAACTACTACAGAGGGATAGTATATAACTATCAGAAAAAGTTTACCATATTAACTTATAGTGCACAATATACTTCAGTTTTAAAAATAAAAACTTACCTTTAGATAGAAGTTGAAGGAATTAGTGAAAATCCTATTGAAATGTACACCAAGAAGTAGTAGTCAAAATGGCTGTGTTTTCTTCTCTTCCTTTATATATATTCAGGTATATAACCAATCAAATGTCAGGTAAAAAAAGTAGAAAATGAAAGTAACATTTTAATTGGTTGTCAATTCCAACACTTCAGATGTGTTTTGTGAAGTAATTTACCTCACGGTATTTAGAGAGGTCTACAGGCTAAATGGCTAAATGGAATTCCAATCAAATTTGTGAAAATGGTAGGGATTGGTATGTAGTATGAGCTAATCTATATTTGGTGAAATTGTCTCCAGTGGCTTTTCTGTGAACTACTTTCCCACCTTTTTTGATGGTGCGCTTCCCAGGGAGCGACCCGGTACGCGAACCGTTGAGCGCCCCGGTTCGCGAACCTTAAGCGTAACGGGAGTCCACCATTTTGTGTTTCGGTCGAATTAAGATACAAGATGGAGGGCAAATAATGTTCAGAATGGGTAGAAGGGGGCACGGTAGACTTATCTTGACCCCCTAGGTTTTGTGAGGGTGGCTGAGGAGGCCCATATGTGCGAAAAAAAACAATTTTTTTTAAAAATTTCGCGAGGTTAGCTCCCGGTTCGCGTACCGGGTAGCGCCCCAGGGAGCGTACTTTGTTGAAAATTAGTGAAAAATGTTAGAGTAAAATAATAATTGTGAGTGATCAGATGTAGGGTAGCTCTGAGAAGAGCTTTTGGGTTTATGGTACATTTAGGTACGTATAAGTAGGTACCAATGCACATTCTTAAATTCAGAGTGAAAATTCTGTTGCCCTCATCTGAGAAGTGAACTCCATCTCCTCTGTAGATATCTTGCATGTAGTAACGCAAGTTATTGTTGTACAGGGACCTACACCAGTCAAAGTGCCCAAGTCATTACCTCCACAGTGCACAATTAACAGGTCAGGTTTGGGCAAATGCATAAAGGTTTTCACCAATGGTATCAATTGGTGACATTTTAATCCTCTGTGGCCAAACCACTTAATTTCCACATCTTGTAAATTGAGGTTAGGTAAATTCCTGTTTTCAGTGTACCTTTGAGCCCAGTGAATATAACTATGTCCAACAATCCAGACAGAAAACATGGTGAGAGAAGGTTCTCCTGCAGTCAGATGAAGTGTGGCAATGAAATGGCAGTTGAAAAAATGAGAGTTTAAAATGAAAAAAACTGTGGAGTTTCTGTGTTCATGAAGCAGTAACAGTGATTGGTGGATTTTGATTGCTGAAAACAGAAAGTTAGGGTGCACGGATGAGTTATTTGAAAGATGTATTTTGAATGGTCAATAAAAAATCATTAAATGAAAGAATGCACTGGATATGCAGGTGCACTGAGAGTTCAGAGTTCAATTGCAACATTGTTGTGTGAACTTGCAAACACCAGAAGTCTTCCAAGAGATGGTTGCTATGCAGAAAAGGCATGAAATGGCAGAGGGGGGAAGGGTTTTCATTTGAAAAAAAGTGAGGGAAGAGTTTTGATTGGGTGACATGAGAGATATGTGTGAAGAATTACAGCATTTCTGTGCTTTTGATAGCTGCAGACTCTGGAGTGCATACCTTTTGCTCTGCTGAAGACAAATTGGTGTGTTTCTGAGACTGTTTTCAAACTCAAAGTATTTGCTAAGGTGAGAAAATATTTCTTTAATTTAGATAGAGAATAGTGTGCTTTAAGGAGAAAATTATGAATTATGTGGCGCAAATTGCTTGTAAATATGCTCCCACCTGTGCAAGGAAAATTTAGATTTTTAATGTTTGTGTTACATAGCCATGTTAAAAGTGATACAAACATGCTGCAAAGGCAATTAAAAAACGCTTTTATGTGTCTTAAGGACATTTTAAGTAATTTTCCCATGTGCAGTGTTTTGAAATTATGATTTGAAAATCGTTTTTGGGGAAAAGGAATTGTTTTTAAATTTATGACAAGGACATAATGGTGTATGCTTCTTTATAAGGCAATTGACTGTCCCTGATGTTATTTTTCCCATTTTAATGTAAGACCTTTCTCTGTGGCGCAAATTGCTTGTAAATATGCTCCCACCTGTGCATGGCAAATTTAGATTTTAAATGTTTGTGTTACATAGCCATGTTAAAAGTGACCCAACCATGCTGGAAAGGCAATAAAAAAACACTTTCATGTGTCTTAAGGACATTTTAAGTAATTTCCCTGTGGGCAGTGTTTTCAAATTATGAATTGAAAATCGTTTTTGAGGTAAAGGAATGTTGTTAAAATTTATGTGCGCCATATGCCCCCAAATTTCTTTTTCAGGGGTGCGGCAGGGTGTTATTGAGACACCCCTACACCTTTGGAAAAATTCCTAATTTGCGATGAGCTAATTGCTAATTGCAAATTGCACCTTCTTTCATATGGGCATCCTGGCGCATGGAAATGAATGGGTAATTTGCAATTAGCAATTTGCTCATCGCAAATTTGGAATGGTAAAGAATCGCTATTTATTCCTTAAAATTCGCTATTTTGGAAATGCAAAATAGTTATATGATACATATGGCGGTTGATGTCTAACAAGATAAGAAGCTTAGGGATAGATTTATGATGACTGGCGCAATGAAGTGGACATCACTTACTTCATTGGTAGAGCTTTACATGTATTATGTCCTCTGTATTCTTCATCAAGCGTAACTTTAATCTGCAATCCTGAGTAGGCCTCACCTTAAACAAACCTCTGGATAGGCCACATCTTATCGTCATCCTGAATTAATCATTTAAAATGCTAGGGACATATTTATGATAGGTGTATGCCTCTTTTGCGCCACTTACAAAACACTGTCCATGGGGAAATGACTTAAAATGTCCTTAAGACACATGAATGTGTTTTTTTAAAGCGTTTGCAATTTTTTTGGGTCACTTTTAACATGGCTATGTGACTCAAACAGTCAAAATCTAAATTCACCATGCACAGGTGGGAGCATATTTACAAGGAATGTGCTCCATGGGGAAAGGTCTTATAATGTAATATGGGAAAAATGACATCAGAGACACTGAAATGCCTTATAGAGAAGCATACACCATTATGTCCTTGTCATAAATTTGCAAACCATTACTTTTCCCCAAAAACGATTTTCAAATCATAATTTGAAAACACTGCACATGTGGAAATGGCTTAAAATGTCCTTAATTCAAAATTTGCTATTCCTTATTTTGCGATTGCACTGAAGGATTTGCAAATTTTGCGATTTCTTAAATGCAATGTATCAAACAAAAAATATGTAAAAAAATGACATTAAGGATTTGGAAACTACCACCAACTTCTAGTTGGTGGTAATTTGTGAATTCTTTTCAAAAAGCTTTTTTTCCAAAAAACAAAAGGTGCCATATGACGCCCATACATGCCCTTAGGGCATGTATGTGCGCCATATGCCCCCAAATTTCTTTTTCAGGGGGTGCAGCAGGGTGTTCTTGAGACACCCCTACACCCTTGGAAAAATTCCTATTTTGTGATGAGCTAATTGCTAATCGCAAATTGCACCTTCATTCCTATGAGCCTCCTAGCCCATGGAAATGAATGGGTAATTTGCAATTAGCAAATTGCTCATTGCAAATTAGGAATGGTAAAGAATTGCTATTTATTCCTTAAAATTCGCTATTTAGGAAATGCAAAATAGTTTGATGGTACATATGGTGGTTCATCTGTAACAAGATAAGAAGCTTAGGGATACATTTATGATGACTGGCGAAATAAAGTGCAAATCACTTACTTCATTGGTAGGCCTTTACATGTATTATCTCTTCTGTATTCTTCATCAAGCGTAACTTTAATCTGCAATCCTGAGTAGGCCTCACCTTAAACAAACCTCTGGATAGGCCACACCTTATCGTCATCATGAATTAATCATTTAAAATGCTAGGGACAGATTTATGATAGGTGTATGCCTCTTTTGCGCCACTGTGCGTCACTTTTATGATGCAGCGGCGGTGCAAAAGATTTGCTATGAGGCGACAAAATTACAAATTGATGCTTTTAGGCAGATATGTCATGGTGTAAAAAAAACGTACCACATGAAACCGATGCAGCAGTGATGCAAAAGATGCACCATGTTGCAAGACAGGCCTCACTTGGGGCCATATGTATCAAGCTAATTAACATTCACAAAGATCAAAATTCTGCGAATTTCGGCCTTTGCGAATGCTAATTAGACAAATGGTATATATCAAACAAGTTTGATGCAAAATAAGGAATAGCAAAATTTGCTATTCCTTATTTTGCGATTGCACTGAAGGATTTGCAAATTTTGCGATTACTTAAATGCAATGTATCAAACAAAAAATATGTAAAAAAATGACATTAAGGATTTGGAAACTACCACCAACTTCTAGTTGGTGGTAATTTGTGAATTCTTTTCAAAAAGCTTTTTTTCCAAAAAACAAAAGGTGCCATATGACGCCCATACATGCCCTTAGGGCATGTATGTGCGCCATATGCCCCCAAATTTCTTTTTCAGGGGGTGCAGCAGGGTGTTCTTGAGACACCCCTGCACCCTTGGAAAAATTCCTAATTTGTGATGAGCAAATTGCTAATCGCAAATTAAACCTTCATTCCTATGAGGCTCCTAGCCCATGGAAATGAATGGGTAACTTGCAATTAGCAATTTGCTCATTGCAAATTAGGAATGGTAAAGAATTGCTATTTATTCCTTAAAATTCGCTATTTAGGAAATGCAAAATAGTTTGATGGTACATATGGCGGTTCATCTGTAACAAGATAAGAAGATTAGGGATAGATTTATGATGACTGGTGCATCACCAGGGATGTGTCAGTCATCCTGTGCCGCTGTTCCGCCACCCATGGTGTGCTGCATTTACAATGCGGGGCATCATGGGGCAAAAATGGCACAGATGCGTGATGTATCTGTGATGTAAAGGTAGTGATTGCTGGAGTTGTATCGCAAGTGCGATGCAGCTCAAGCAAGGCTCAGGGGTGCCCCATCTCCACAATGTTGCGTCAAGACCTATGCCTGCTTAAAGCAGGCGCAGGGTTTTGACGCAGTTTTCTCCTATCTGATTGTAAATACGGCACACCATGGGTGGCAGAGCAGCGGTGCACGTTAACTGGTGCATGCCTGGGGATGTGCCATTTAACATAAATCTGCCCCTTTACATTTAAGTATGTGCAGGACACACAGAGTCGGTGAGGCTTATCCAAGGTTAAGAAGAGATGAGTCCTGTTCACTGAAAAATTAGACATAGTCTTCACCTGATCAGCATTGCTGGACATGGCTAAATAATAGCTGCAAAATATTACTCTTGTTAAACAATTTTACTATTATAATCTCTGAGATTTGTCTCTTACTCTGCAACATCTCATTGTTGTTATCTTTCTTTAAAGATAAAGACAACATCAACATGAGTGACAATCTGCAATCAGTTGATTTTGACCTCATCATTGAACTTGTAATTGAAACATCAGTGGATGTTGATCCATTGGATGATTTAAATCCTGAGGATGAAGAAGAGCGTGATGAGGATGCAGATTTGTCCGAATTATATGACATAGGGTGGGAAGCTGACCTGCTTGAGCCTATGGAAATATAAACATTTATTTTTAAAATGTATAATTAATAAAAAGTAAAAATGTAAACCGTTTAATTTAAAAATAAAGACACCTTCAAAAACAGGTTATGTGTAGTGTCTTCAATAAAATATTAAAATATGCTCATAAAATTAGATCAGATTCACATATAAAATAGCACAGGTAACATAAATATAAATGTCATTTCTTTTCTGCTATTTCTGTATTGTAAATTTGCCAAGGACTAAAAAATCTTCTATTTAAAATGTCAAGTAGTGTGTTAAGTTTTTGATCATTGTTATTGATTTACTGTTTGGTAATAGTGGTTAATAACATTTTTTATTATATTTTACCACAGATTCAACTGCAGATCATTTCAAGATTTCACCATGCCAACAATAGAAAGACAGAGAAAGGCTGCAAAACGTCAAAGACAGCAGGTGAAACAAAATAAGCAGCAGTCCTCTAACAAAAAGATTTGTCAAGTCACGAAGAAAGCACCGGGTAAGAGCACAAAATATTTCATAAGAAATATGTGTAGTAAAAAAAATATTACTACAGAAAATGTTTCAGTCCATAAAAAGATAAGCAAATCAAATGGAAAGGAAAGGCCAATCAAAAATGTTACTGCTAGAGCAAGAGATAACTCTGTGCATGATAGTAGAAGGAAACAACAGTTTAGGGACATTCGTAAACGAATGTTCCGCAACAGGATAATTGGCAATTTGTTAAAAAATATTAAGAAAGGTCAACAGAAACTGGTTTTTTATAAGAGAAAAAAAAAAGTTGAGAAAGTTATTGATCAGGCATTTGAAATTAAACGTAAGTTATTTATTTTGATAATCAATAGAATTAGGAAGCTAAACAAGGCAATTTATGATTTCAAAAGAAATAGTAGATGGAAGAGAATAGTTAATCGTAGTAATTTTTGTGAAGTTTTTCCTGGAGAATGGATGCATAGTTCAAGCTGTGAGGCATTTTTTAATGAGGAGAGTTATTTCCAGGATAATGATTTGGTGCATGCAGTTGACACCAGTGGTCATGCTTATGAAGTGAAAGATGGTTGTCCAGTTGAAAAAGAAAAACTTGTGACAACAGAGGCAGAAGAGGTGTTAGGTAATGAGGTTTTAGGAAGACGTGCTAAGGGTCCTGTGTACACCTGGAAGTGTAGTAGTATTTGCAGTGTGCGACAGGATTCCATCAATTTGCTTTGTGATTTTGTACGGTCATTTAATAAGAAAAGTTTGAAGCAGAAAATGAAGTTGTTGCAAGAATTAGATCCTTGCAGAGTGAGAGAAGTGACAGGTTTGCATGGTCATTCACTGGCTTGTCTTTCCAGGAGAGTATGCCAGAGTGTTTTTCATCATTTCAGGATGCTAGCAGTGCATCATAATAAAGTGAGGAAATTAGTTAGAATGTTGTATTATGCTAAGAGTCCAGCAATTATGCTTAAACAATTATGCGCTGCTCTTTTGCATGGTTCTGAAATAGATGTGAAGAACATATGTGAAGAAATTGAGTTTTGTTACTTTGGAAGTAAAGAGGAGAATGTTGAAATTGACCCAGAAGAAGAGGGTAATGTGGAAGATAGTGTACAGGTTTCCAGTACAGATAATTTCCAGAGGGAAATTGCGACGTTTCAGGTGAAATCAAGTGAGAGGCCTAATTTCACTTGTGTGTGTTGTCGACACACTTATTATAAGAATCAGACTAAGTTAGTGGATTTATATGCAAAAAGTGAAAGGGAAAATAATAGTGAATGGAAGGATTTTGCAACATACTTGATGGTAGAAAATTGTTTTGATTTGGGATTTGATCAACGTGTGTGTACTTATTGTTGTTGCAAATTAAATCAAAACCAGATGCCTGCTAGAGCAGTTCATAATAATCTGGAATTGGTTGAGATTCCTTCTGAATTGAAGGATTTAAATACTTATGAATCTATTTTGATTCAAAGTATCCATCCCTTTCAGGCTATTGTAAGAATGGAGCCAAAGACAGGGAAATTGCCTCCATCAGATTTACAGAGAGGATTAAAGGGAAGAGTTGTTTATTTGCCTCTAGATTTGAAGAAAAACATTAACACAATTGGAGTAGAAAAAGTGGAAGAGGAACCTCTGGTTATCTTAGTTAATGGGGTTCCGACAAAGAATAAGAAAATATGGCAAGATTTAGTAGATGTTAGGAAAGTTAAAAAGGCAACATTGTATTTGAAAAAAAATAATAAATACTATAAGAATGTATATGTTGCAGAAGAGGAAGTAAGTGAGGAAGAGGATAGCGATTTGTGTGCTGGTCAAATTGAGAAAGTAGAACCCTCTACTAGTGAAGAAATATATGAACATTATAGTGTTCATCCTTTGCATTCCAAGGAAGTCATGGGGAATGCTATTGAGTTGTTTCAAATGAAACAAGCCAAAGGGAGTCCCATTAGTGTTTGGGAGGAAAGTTTGGAAGCTCGGTGTTTCCCACAGCTTTTTCCAACAGGTCAGGGAGGAAGATATGATGAGCGACCTCATCAAATTCCTGCTTCTGAATACCGGACTTTGCGATTGTATGCAGGAGATGCTAGGTTTCGACAATGCATTCCCTATTTGTTTCATCTCCTGTTTGAAAGCGATCTGTCTGGACTGTCATATGCAGTGAACCACATCTTGAAAAGTGGTATACACATGCAAAACATCTCGGCAAGTGACTTTATGGATAAAGTCAATGTCCAAGACAGTATTTTGGATTCTCACCTGATTAATCTCATGGCGTGTCAGCGTGGTACTAATGAGTACTGGTACCGTCGTCATGGTGATTTAAAATGTATGCTGAGGAACTTAGGTACTCCCACATGGTTCCTCACTCTGAGCTGTGCCGAGTATGGCTGGGAAGACTTACTTGAATTTCTACGAGAGGCAAATGCTAACGTAGATAACATCGAATTCAGGACACCCGGAGAACTGTGCTCTTTGGATCCAGTCAATGTATGTAGGTACTTCAATCATAGATTTGAAGCTATGATGTCTTTCATCATGAATAAGAAGAATCCACCTCTTGGAGAGGTGTTGGATTTCTTCTGGAGAAAGGAGTACCAAGCAAGAGGTGCTCCTCATATACATATGTTGCTGTGGATCAAGGATGCACCTAAATTTGGAACGGATCCAGAAGACTCAGTGATGAGTTTCATCCAACAGTATTCTACGTGTGCTGTTCCAAACGCAAAGGAGAAGAAAAGCCTAAGAGAAAAAGTTCTGCGTTTCCAAAGCCATCGATGTGGAAAGTACTGCCGTCGTAAATTCCGAAACAAGGACAAGTTCTACACCAAATGTCGTTTCGGTTTTCCACGACCGGTGATTTCTAAAGGAAGAGTAAACAGTTTGATGTCTTCGCTGCGACATAATGTCATGAAGAAATCACCTAAAAACACATACAATTTGAAGAGGAACGAAGAGTCCAAGTACATCAACGACTACAACCCGGTGATTTTGTCCATGTGGAATGCTAACATGGATATACAGTTTGTGGCTGATAACTGTATGGCTGTGGCTCGGTATGTGACGTCTTACATCACCAAAAAAGAGAAGACAGAATTGAAGGATATGTGGGAGGACATTTCCCATGAAAAGAGCCTCAGCAAGAAGTTGTACAGTTTCAGTCTGAAGATGTTGTCGCATCGAGAAATTGGAGCTTACGAATGCTCTGACCGGTTGTCTTCAGCAAGTCTCTATGCCAAGTCCAGGAGTATCGTTTGGGCGAGTCTTGGTCTTGCTGCAACGCGTAATCGAGTTCTGAAACCTGTGCGGGAAATTGAGTATTTGGCGGAAAAGGAGCCAAACAGTACCGACATTTTGAAGACCAACATGTTGGATACATATTATCCAAATCGAAGCAGTCACCTCGACAATGTTTGTCTGTATGAGGTTCTTCAAAATTACATATTCAAGAGGAACATCAAAGAAGATACTGAGAAAGGAGTGTATGCTGTAATAGGAAGTGAGGGATGTCTGGTCAAGCAAAGAAAATGCCACTTGGTAAACCATCGAAAATTGAGTGGCGAATCTCCTGAAAAAAAGGAGTTTTTCTATTTAGCACTTTTGCAACTTTTCAAGCCTTGGCGTGCAGAAGAGGAACTGCTTGGAGATTTCCTCTGTTACGAAGACTCTTTCAATGCCGCCAAGGAGACCATACAATGTCCTGCTTTTCCCAAATATGTAGAAATGTTGAATGCGGAAATTGAGCAGGAAGCAACGATTGCAGCCGAGATTGCCAGAGACAGTTCTCAGGACAGTCAGAGTTCTGCTTCATTGAGTCAGGATCCACTAGGAGGACCTGTTATCGAAAATGAAGCTGCCACTGCCATGAATGAAGTGGAAAGAGCCATGGCACATGCTCAGGAGGATGCGGTTAACTTAGAAGAGTTGGAAAGACAACTCAACGTTGAGCAGAGGAAAATATATGACGAAGTTACCATGCAAATTGATCATGGATTAAGTCATGACAAGAAAGAGTGCTCATGTACGTCGTTGAAGCCTGTCCGACTGTACGTGAGTGGAGAAGCGGGAACTGGAAAAAGTTTCCTCATTAAAGCAATTTCATGCTATTTGCAGGAAAGGACAGAGTCATCGCTGTCTTGTGTTGTCACCGCTCCAACTGGACTGGCAGCACATAACATTAAAGGGATTACTTTACATCGTTTACTGATGCTGCCAGTGGAGCATGACAACAAATTACAATATCACAAGCTATCTGGAGATGCTTGTTTTGAAGTTTCAAGAATCTTGAGGAAAATGAAACTTCTTATCATTGACGAAGTAAGCATGGTTTCCAATGTCATGCTTGCCTTTGTGCATTTGAGAATGCAAGAAGTTCTCAAAACAGAGTATGATGTGTTATTTGGTGGCAAACACATCATTGTTTTCGGAGATCTTCTGCAGCTGACACCAGTGAAAGGGCAACCTGTGTTCAAAATGCTCACGCATGAAGATACCAGGAAGTGCCTAGGCAGCATTGGCAACGTCAATATATGGTTAAACTTCAATTATGCTGAACTGCATGAAAATATGTGTCAGGCGAAGGATGAAGTTTACAAGACTATTCTACAAGATGTTAGAATTGGAAAAGTGACCGAGCATGGGAAAGAAGCTTTACATGCACGATTACTGTCAAATTTATATCCAGAACAAGATGTTGTGCCTGAGAATATTTTTCAGAAAATTACTGATAAGAAATCTGGAATATGTTTGATGCCAACTCTTGCAGAATGTGCCAAATTCAACAACAAAATGTTGCATTTAGAAAAGCAAGAGATTGTGAAACTGGAAGCTATTGACAGAGTAGAGCATATGGGATCAACAATTATTTTGTCTGAGAATCTGAAAACAAAATTGGATTCATTAGAGAAGAGTATATCTAAAACTGCAGGTTTTGAAAAGACTCTGAATGTGTGCTTGAACTGCCGTAAAATTTTAAGAAGGAATTTACATGTTGAAAGAGGTCTGGTAAATGGATCAATGGGTAATGTTGTTGATTTTGTAAAATACAGAAATAGAGATGGAATTGAATTTTTAAAAATTAAATTTGATGGCATTGAGGAAGTACAGCTAATTGGTCGTTGCTCTGCTAGATTTTTGCTTGTAAAAGACTTATATGTTCGCCGTAAGCAGTTTCCTGTTTGCTTGGCATATGCGGTGACAATCCATAAATCGCAAGGTTTAAGTGTAGACAGTGCATTGGTGAATATTGGCAGTTCTGTGTTCAAGGAGGGTATGGCATATGTGGCATTGTCACGAGTTAGAACTTTATCGGGATTGTACTTGATAGAGTGTGATGTCACAAACATTTGTGCTGATCTAGATTGTGTTAAGGAATACAATAGGTTAAGAAGAGAGTATGCGCCACATTTGCCTCAGTATCCTTTGTTTGAGAAACGTGTGGTAGGCCGGAAACGAAGAAATGTGACCAATACTGGGGAGGTTGTAGCAAAAAGACGAAAAGTCGATGAACCTAAAATTACAAGCAGAAACAAAAAGGATTCTGTTGAAGATGTTGTTGGTTTTCAATTTGAAAACAGTTCTGGTGTCAACTGCTATGCTAATGTAGTGGTTAATGTTTTGTTTTCTCTAGAAAATGTAAAAGAAGAGATTGTGGTCAATTCTGATCAAAGATTTTGCAGTTTGTTAAATTCTGTGTTAGAGAAATGTAGCACTGATAGAAGAAACATAGAAAGTGTGTCTGAAATTCGAAATCTGTTAGACAGATGTTCAGGCCAAACACAATTCTCTCAAAATATTCAGCAAGATTGTCAGGAGTTTTTAATGTATATGCTTGATGTATTACATGCTGAAGGTGTAGATGTAGATCAGCTGTTTGGGCTTTCTTATCAATGGCAGCATGACTGCGAGAACTGTATGGTATCAAGTACTACTAGTGTAGACTCAGAAAGATTTATATATTTAACTTTGCCAGACAGTAAATCAGTCTCCTTTAATAAGCTAGTAAAAGCAGCTGATCACAACATGGAGTGTAGCCAATGTAAATCTGAAATGATGTCCACATTATTTATACGAACATATGGCCAGTATGTCATTTTAATGTTCCAACGATGTAGGCCTGATGGAACAAAATTGACAACTTTAATTAAAAATTTTGTAGCTTCGCAGTTGTCAATATCAGGAAGGACTTTTGTAACTGCAGCAATTATATATCATGACGGCCCTTCAATAACATCAGGACATTACACAGCTTATTTAAAGTCTAGAAATGGCTGGTCATTCTGCAATGATTCTGTTTTAATTTTTAAAAAAAAATTGCCGTATGACCTTAAAAACTCTTACCTGGTGTTTTTAAAACCAAAATTTTAGGGAAATAATCTCGGGATGTGCTCTGTGGAATTTCAAGAAGTTCTAATGGCTCCTACACAATTTGGCCTTGAGGATAAGTGTAGTTCAGAGACATAACTTCTAACCATAGGACTGGACGTCATGGAGAAATACGTGCACTTTGAATGAGTTCAGAAAAACTGTTTCTTTTTATAAGCTAATTGAAGCAGCCAATCAAAACATGGAGTAGAGGGAATGTATGTCTGCAATGCTGTCTACTGTTTTACATTGCTTTGTGATTAAAAGTGATGTAGAGAATTAAATAATTGTAGTAGTCATAGAGGTAGTGTAAGTCTGCTTCATAGTAAGCAGTATCAGTGTCATAGGAAATGTAGAACATGACTGAGCAAGAAGGGGAAGATATTACTATTCCAGGATTGTGAAAATGATCTTCAACATTTTAATTCTGAAAGTTGCGGAAATGCCAAATGACGGGATTGGCTTACAAGAAATCCAAGAGTTATAAATGGCTCTGACCAGATTTGGCCTTGTGGAAACTTGTGGTAGAGAGCAAGAAGTCATTTATTGCATGTAACGTGTTTTTAAAAACGATGGAGATTTTCTTTCAGAAAGTGGCGGGCTGAAAGTAATAACAGCACAAAAGAGTGTAAGCTGTTCATAGGACATCCTTGGACGTCATGGAAAGTAAGTTAACTTTAAGGAGTTCTGAATTTTGATTTCTTATGTTGTATGGGTTTTTTAAACACAATCATTTTGATTGTGTTTTTTTTTCCCCGCTGTTATATGATGAATACCTTCAAGACACTGTTTTTAGTGAATTTTGATACATTCTGAGAACAGCAAAAATAAACCATTTAACATGTATAATTAATTCTGTACTGTTTGCATTTATGATGTATATGTAGAACTGTGTAGGAGGCATGGAGAAGGTGAGGCTTCTGTAGGTGTCAAAGTTGTTGCATGCAGTGCTGCACTTCTGCGTATTCTTTCATATGCTAGACTACATCTGCACAATGAGATACCTAAGCAAAGAAAACACAAGTGATGTGATTGTGAAATGAGCAAAATAAATTGCACGTATTTCAATTACATCACCTGTGTTTCCTATCATTACGAATCACATTGTGCAGATCAAGTTTAGGTCTGTCCAGGGAAACATAGGAGGTTTGGACTTTGTTGAAGAGTGCAGTGGACATGACTCACTTCATTGGTAGACCTTCACATGTATTATCTCCTCTGTACTCTTCAACAAGTGTAAATCTCATCTGCAACCCTGAGTAGGCCTCACCTCAAACAAACCTCTGGATAGTAGACATCTTATTGGCATCCTGAAGCAATTATTTAAAATTTTAGTGTCTTGCGACACTTTTCTGAAACAACAGCAATGCAAAAGATGCACCATGTTTTAAGATAGGCCTCACTTCATCTGCATCAAGATACTGTTAGTTTAAAATGTATATCTTTAGGACTGTGTAGGGGGCCTGGAGAAGCAGAAGCTTCTGTAAGTGTCAAAGTTGTTGAAAAACTGTTTGTCCTTCAATCTTTTCCCTTGTCTTTTCTAATTTTTAAATACATGTTTTAATATTTTTCAAATGTTTGTTCTCTCTTTCACAGATTGAAAGTATAAAAACAAAAAGTGAGTAATTTAATGACAATTATAAGGTAAATATTTTGTACTCTTTTCGTTACATTTCTATCACATTTAACTACTATTAGTTCCACTGCTTCATTTCTTTAACCCTCAGTTTCCTGCCTTTGCTACTTCCCTCATTCCTTTCTCTATTACCTACTTACTCAACTCCTTCCACTCTTTTTCTCAGTCCCTCTCTTCTCATAGTTCCTCAATCTTGTTCACTCACTCCGTCTCTATTACTCTTAGTGTCTTTGACTGATCACTCTATCACTACTTGTTCATAATGCTTTCTCTGTGTAGTTGAAGCACACTAAGGGGAATATTATGAACACAGCCAATAAAATTATTGCTCTTTTTATTGGCAGAAAACTGGTGCAAAAGTGGTTTTAGCGGCAGTTTTCTGCCACAAAAGCAGCTTTAGCGACACATTTCTGCCAATAAAAGCTGCAAAACTTTTATTGCCTATGTTGATGATATGGCTATATGTTACTTACATTTCTTTGCTGTTTCAATTAATCTTTTTCTGTTATTTTTTGTTTTCTGTTTTCTATTTTTTCTCTCTGTTATTCCTCATGTTTTAATCTTATTTTGAACATTCACTCACATTCTCCAAGAAACTCTTCTTTGTTAATGTTATACTCTCTTTTTTTTTCTTTCACTTCGTTATCTATTTTGTTTTTCACAATTATACCCTCTTCTGTCTTTTCTTCGGTAAATAGATCTATTAAACAGTGTCTCTTCTTTACTCCCTATAGCTGTCTTTCTTTTAACATCACTCTCTGTTTACTTTCCTTATACTTACACTTTTTTTTTGTTTAAATTTTTTTTGGTTAGCTCCCGGTCCGCGTACCGGGAAGCTAACCCGGGGGCGAACCAAAAGAAATAGAGGTTGCCAGAGTGCTAAACATTCTAGCAATTTTTTTTGAAAGGGAAGGTAGTTCTGAAAAGAACTTTTTTTTATATATTTTTGTTGTTTTATATTTTTTTTTTGTTGAAAATTTTTTGTTTCTTTTGTATTTTTTGAACGATTTTATATTTTTGGGGGGTTTTTTTGGGGGGGGAAACAACAAAAAACAGGCATTGAAAAGGGCTCAACAGGAGCAAAAAAAAATTACTGGGGGCGGTTAGGGCAATCATGGTGTTCATACGCCAGGTTGAGTGCATTGATGCTCATGTTGCCACAAGCTAATAATGCACGACAGTGCATACATAAGTGAATCATGTGCCCAAAATTTTCTTGAATATTTGGCACAGTTTCCCGTGCCTCTTCTGGTGTTAGAGAAATCGGTATTGTTGGTCTGGCCACAGGAGTTGGTCTTGGATTGTCAAGCATATCCCTTATTTCCGCCCGGCTGTAATTTAGTGGATGCTTCCTTGTCATGTGCCTGTGCATTGTGTGATTTCCATAGCTATATTTTTTGTCCGTCTCTCTGGACAATTGTTCTTTGCATATGCGGCAGGTGACATACCTCGCATTGACTTTTTTTTGGCCACGAGGGATCGAATAAAACTGCCAGATGAAACTGGCTTTCTTTCTGGAAACCCGGGGCACCTCTTCTAAGAACTGTGGTTCTTCTCCCTCCTCATCCATTTCTTCATCTTCCTCCTCAGTGTTGGTAATGACCTGGGGAGGTGGTCCTCTCTTCCCATGAGGAGGTGGAGGTGGTGGTGGGGGTCCACCAGCTGAAGCTACCAATGAAGCCATTTTCCAACAAGCAAAATAGGTCTTCCTCTCACAATGATGAAAGTCAGAGTGAGGAAAGAAGGAGGGGTTTTCATCATTTGGGAAAAACAATACTTCTCAACCAATGAAAAGTGTTATTTTTAGGTCACCTGACCTAGCCTTACATCATTATGAAACCAAAAGTGAAATGAACCAATGAAAAGTTTTATTAACAAGTCACATGACCTCTCACGCTCATGTTACGCGCTGCGGAACGCGCCCCGGTTAGCTTCCGGGTCGCTAAGCTTCGCGCCCCGGGACACTTCCGGGTGCGCTAACGCGGTACGTCACAAGACGCATTACGCGGCAACGCGATACGTCGCGTTTTCGCGACGCGCCGCGGATCGCTTCCGGGGAGCTGCGTTTCGCGCCTCGGTCCGCGCCCCGGGGCACTTCCGGGTGCGCTAACGCAGTACGTCATAAGACGCATTACGCGGCAACGCGATACTGTCACTATGTTGATTTTTTACCGGTTCGCGGACCGGGTCGCGGCATCAAATTGAGCTAACGGGAAGCTTCCCGGTCCGCGGACCGGGAGCGAAACAAAAAAAATATTTAAAAAAAATTATTAATAAACATATAAAATATATTTTTGGATTTAAATAAGAATACATTTTACAGCTATAGATATTTGCTATTAAAAAACCATTGAAATTCACTGAAAAAACCATAGGTTATAAACCATATATAGTTAGGAATTAGCATTTACAAAACCTTGAAAATTCACTGAAAAAACCATAGGTTATACACCATATATAGTTAGGAATTAGCATTTAAAAAACCTTATTTTACTCACACAAAACCATTGAAATTCCATATATAGTTAGTTGCACTAACTATATATCGCGCACCCGCAATCCACTGCTGATGATGTCACATATTACATCATTCATGACATGGTCAGTGACATCACTGATGACATCACTGATGACATCTCAAATGACATCACTGATGACATCACTGATAACAACATCCAGTGATGTTATGTTTCTGTAAAGTTTAAATATGTCTTACATATTGAAGAATGAGTGGATGTATAAGTGTCTGGACGAAGGATTTAGTAGGTGCATGACTGACTGTATGAGTGAGTGATTAAATGTATCTCACTGAGTGCATGGGTTAGTGACTAAACTGTCTTAATTTGTGCATCATTATGTCTGTTGTTCTGTAAACTGCTGCATGTGTTGATCAGTAGCTATATGAGTAACTATATGGGTTATTGATTGATTGTCCAAGTATTTGTATGGGAGACTGAGTGTGTGTGTGGCTGGCTGGGAGGTGTGTGACTCTGTGCAGATCAATGTGTACTTATATCAATGATTGTATAACAAGGTAAGTATGTGTTAGTATATGTTTGAAAATGTAAGGTGCTCTATGTTTAACTGTATAGACAAGAAAATGGAAGTGTGATTGATTCTTTACAGGACTGACTAGGTGTGTGAGTAACTCCATGGATGAGTGGCAGAGTGTGAGTGTCTGTATAGGTGTATGAGTGCATATGATAGTGTTGTAAAGATGAGTGATTGTATGTATGAATGATTGTATGGGTGAATGAGTGAATGTGTGTGTAGACGTAGGAATCAGTGAGTACATATGTAGTAACTAGTATTGGTGTGTCAATGGTTTCAAAAATTATACTCTGTATTTAACACTGGGTGAAACAGAGGTTATATTAAAATGTGAGGAGATGCATTGTATTGTCACATGAATGATATCATCAGTGATGTGGTCATTGATGTCAAATGAGATGTCATCAGTGGAGTCATCAGTGATGTCATTTGAGATGTCATCAGTGATGTCATCAGTGATGTCACTGACCATGTCATGAATGATGTAATATGTGACATCATCAGCAGTGGATTGCGGGTGCGCGATATATAGTTAGTGCAACTAACTATATATGGAATTTCAATGGTTTTGTGTGAGTAAAATAAGGTTTTTTAAATGCTAATTCCTAACTATATATGGTGTATAACCTATGGTTTTTTCAGTGAATATATATATATATATATATATATATTACCTACTGGCGGTCGCCAGTAGGTATATATAGTTAGGATTTTTTCCCTATGGGATTTTTGAAATTCTATGTCTAATAACTTTGGAGTTTGTGGACGGAATTGGCTGAAATTTTCAGGAAAATGGAACATTTTGTTTCTGAGCAGCCCCTGGAAATTTGGGGGGGGTTCGTCAAGGGGTGGCCGAGAAAAAAGGGGGGTCCTAAAACGTGTTTTTCCCATGTTAATTTCCATAGGGCAGTTGGCCTCATTTTTAGGCCGAACGGCTGAATGGATTTGCACGAAACTTGGCAAAATTGTAGGGACTGTTAGCCCGATGTGCCTTTGCTAGGTCTCAATATATGTGCTCCAGTGGATTTTGAGAAATTAACGTTCAAAAAAAGATATATATCTGTAAGCGCGCTCCAGGCAGCGCTCCGGTTCGCGTACCTGACGCGTAACGGAACTTCGCGTAGCGAAGCTGATTGGCTCTCCGGTGTCTGTCAACATTCTAAACAGTCCGGAGCGGCCGCCATCTTGTCTCTCGGTAGGATCGAGAGACAAGAGGAGGCCAAAACAAAGGGGGAAATTACCATAAGGGGGCATAGTAGATCCTCCCTGACCCCCTAGGTTTGATGTGGAGGCTTTAAAAGGGCCCGCAGTGCAAAAAAAAAAAAAAAAATGTTTTGTTTTTTTGCGTGGGGAGCGCCCGGTCCGCGAACCGGGAAGCGTTCTGGGGAGCGTACTATAAGGAAAAAAGAATGATAGACTTTTAAAATACTGTATGTTAATTGATTGTTGGTTTTGTTGATTATTTTTTAATTTCTTTATTTTTTAAGCAATTATTTATTATTGTGATTGTGTTTCAAAATGTAATAACATTTCTAACATTTCACTGTCTGAAATGTCGTCATTTTCATTGAACATAGCTTGTAATCTCTGAGTGTGTAAAATGTCCTCATTTTGAAGGAGGTCATCTACTGCTTGCACACATTGCAGTAGTTCTTGGTCCCAAGTTTCATCCATAAATTCTATATAATTTGGATCAATTAATTCTTGGCTGCTCTCTTGCAGGACAATTTTAAATGAAACTTTCTGTTCGCCTTCCATGTTGCCTGAAATTTGGATAAAAAAAATATATATTAGTAGAGATAGGGCACTGTTGGGATTAATTTTAGATAGGCAGTTTTTATCAGTGAATTTATCTTTGGGCAGTGTATAGTATCAGAGTGGAAGTAGGAATATAAAAAAGTGTATGTGATTTAACGTAAGTAAATTCATAATTATACAAGAGAAACCTAACTCCATCCATAACTATAACAGAGAAGTCTATCTAAATCTATAACTACTACAGAGGGATAGTATATAACTATCAGAAAAAGTTTACCATATTAACTGATAGTGCACAATATACTTCAGTTTTTAAAATAACAACTTACCTTTACAAAGAAGTTGAAGTGATTAGTGAAAATCCAATTGAAATGTACACCAGGAAGTAGTAGTCAAAATGGCTGTGTTTCCTTCTCTTCCTTTATATATATTCAGGTATATAACCAATCAAATGTCAGGTAAAAAAAGTAGAAAATGAAAGTAGCATTTTCATTGGTTGTCAATTCCAACACTTCAGATGTGTTTTGTGAAGTAATTTACCTCACGGTATTTAGAGAGGTCTACAGGCTAAATGGCTAAATGGAATTTCAATCAAATTTGTGAAAATGATAGGGATTGGTATGTAGTATGAGCTAATCTATATTTGGTTAAAGTGTCTCCAGTCGTTTTTCTGTAAATTACTTTCCCACCTTTTTTGATGGAGCGCTTCCCGGGGAGCGCCCCGGTACGCGAACTGGCGAGCGCCCCGGTACGCGAACCTGAAGCGTTACGGGAGTCCTCCATTTTGTGTTTCGGTATAATTGAGATACAAGATGGAGGGCAACTAATGTTCAGAATGGGTAGAAGGGGGCACAGTAGACTTATCTTGACCCCCTAGGTTTTCTGAGGGTGGCTGAGGAGGCCCATATGTGCGAAAAAAATACATTTTTTTTAAAAATTTCGCGAGGTTAGCTTCCGGTCCGCGTACCGGGTAGCGCCCCGGGGAGCGTACTTTGTTGAAAATTAGTGAAAAAAGTTAGAGTAAAATAATAATTGTGAGTGATCAGATGTAGGGTAGCTCTGAGAAGAGCTTTTGGGTTTATGGTACATTTAGTTACTTATAAGTAGGTACCAATGCACAGTCTTAAATTCAGAATGAAAACTCTGTTGCCCTCATCTGAGAAGTGAACTCCATCTCCTCTGTAGATATCTTGCATGTAGTAACGCAAGTTATTGTTGTACATGGAGCCCATTCCATGGTCTCTCATGTAAGCTGAAACAGATTTGTTTACATGCTTCCTCGACTTCTCAATTTGTGGACAAAATTGGTTCGACCACCTCCATTTCTGTCTTTGGCATATATTTGAATATACCAAGGCAGTTTGAGGAAAAAGTGCCATTAATTGCTCAAAGGTGTCCTTTAAAAGCATTTCCAGAGCTACCCCAGTCAAAGTGCCCAAATCATTACCTCCACAGTGCACAATTAACAGGTCAGGTTTTGGCAAATGCATAAAGGTTTTCACCAATGGTATCAATTGGTGACATTTTAATCCTCTGTGGCCAAACCACTTAATTTCCACATCTTGTAAATTGAGGTTAGGTAAATTTCTGTTCTCAGCATACCTCTGAGCCCAATAGATGTAACTATGTCCAACAATCCAGACAGAAAACATGGTGAGAGAAGGTTCTGCTGCAGTCAGATGAAGTGTGGCAATGAAATGGCAGTTGAAAAAATAAGAGTTTAAAATGAAAAAAACTGTGGAGTTTCTGTGTTAATGAAGCAGTAACAGTGATTGGTGGATTTTGATTGCTGAAAACAGAAAGTTAGGGTGCATGGATGAGTTCTTTGAAAGATGTATTTTGAATGGTCAATAAAAAATCATTAAATGAAAGATTGCACTGGATATGCAGGTGCACTGAGAGTTCAGAGTTCAATTGAAACATTGTTGTGTGAACTTGCAAACACCAGAGGTCTTCCAGGAGGTGGTTGCTATGCAAAAAAGGCAGAGAGGGCAGAGGGGGGAAGGGTTTTGATTTGAAAAAAGTGAGGGAAGAGTTTTGATTGGGTGACATGAGAGATATCTGTGAAGAATTACAGCATTTCTGTGCTTTTGATAGCTGCAGACTCTGGAGTGCATACCTTTTGCTCTGCTAAAGACAAAGTGGTGTGTTTCTGAGACTGTTTTGAAACTCATAAAGTATTTGCTAAGGTGAGAAAAGATTTATTTAATTTAGATAGAGAATAGTGTGCTTTAAGGAGAAAATTATGAAGAAAGTTGTGTTTTTAAAATGTTGCTTTGCCTCAAGTGTTTTACAAATAGATTTTGTTTCTTTGAGAAATTGTAATTGGAGAAAATGTGAAGTATTAGTACTGACAGGGTGTTTGTGTGCATAGGAGCTGTGCAGTGTTTTCAAATTATGACTTGAAAATCGTTTTTGAGGAAAAGGAATGCTTTTAACATTTATGACAAGGACATAATGGTGTATGCTTCTTTATAAGGCATTTGAGTGTCTCTGATGTTATTTTTCCCATTTTAATGTAAGACCTTTCCCCGTGGTGCAAATTCCTTGTAAATATGCTCCCACCTGTGCTTGGCAAATTTACATTTTGATAGTTTGAGTTACATAGCCATGTTAAAAGTGACCCAAAAATGCTGCAAAGGCTTTAAAAAAACGCTTTCATGTGTCTTAAGGACATTTTAATTCATTTCCCCATGAATGTAGGTAGGCCTCACCTTAAACAAACCTCTGGATAGGCCACACCTTATTGTCATCCTGAATTAATCATTTAAAATGCTAGGGACAGATTTATGATAGGTGTATGCCTCTTTTGCGCCACTGTGCGTCACTTTTGTGATGCAGTGGCGGTGCAAAAGATTTGCTATGTGGCGACAAAATTACAAATTGATGCATCTAGGCAGATGTGTCATGCTGTAAAAAAAACGTGCCACATGAAACCGATGCAGCAGTGATGCAAAAGATGGACCATGTTGCAAGACAGGCCTCACTTCATCTCCAACAAGATAAGAAGCTTAGGGATAGATTTATGATGACTGGTGCATCCCCAGGGATGTGCCAGTCATCCTGCGCCGCTGTTCCGCCACCCATGGTGCGCTGCATTTACAATGCGGCGCACCATGGGGCAAAAACAGCACAGATGCGTGACGCATCTGTGCCGTAAAGGTGGCGCATTGCTGGAGCTGCATTGCAAGTGCCATGCAGCTCCAGCAAGGCTTAGGGGTGCCCCATCTCCATTTAATCTGCAACCCTGAGTAGGCCTCACCTTAAACAAACCTCTGGATAGGCCACACCTTATCGTCATCCTGAATCAATCATTTAACATGTTAGGGACAGATTTATGATAGCCGTGTGCCTCTTTTGTGCCGCTGTGCGTCACTTTTGTGACGCAGCGGCGGTGCAAAAGATTTGCTATGTGGCGACATATTTAAAAATTGATGCATCTAGGCAGATGTGTCATGCTGTAAAGTCCTGTGCCACATGAAACCTGCGTCAGTTTTCATATAGGTTTTTTGTTGCAAGGTATGCATTAATTTGCAAGAAAGCCCTGTAAAACTAACACAGTGAAATTTAGAAGATTTCACTGACTCAGCTTTATAGCATTGCCGAATCAAATCATTACGCCTGTTTGAAACAGGCATAAGGAGTGATGCACCATGCAATGTGTGGCTTGCTCCTGTGCATTGCAGTAGACATGTTGCGCTTACGATGTGATTCCTGAAATGTGCTGCTTTTGCGGTACAGATGCGTGACGCATCTGTGCTGTTTTCACTCAATGGTGCTCCACATTTAAAATGCTAGGGACAGATTTATGATAGGTGTATGCCTCTTTTGCGCCACTGTGCGTCACTTTTGTGACGCAGTGGCGGTGCAAAAGATTTGCTATGTGGCGACAAAATTACAAATTGATGCATCTAGGCAGATGTGTCATGCTGTAAAAAAAACGTGCCACATAAAACCGATGCAGCAGTGATGCAAAAGATGCACCATGTTGCAAGACAGGCCTGACTTCATCTCCAACAAGATAAGAAGCTAAGTCTTCTGTAAATGTCAAAATTGTTGTATATACTGCTCAACTTCTATGTACTCTTTGATATGCTAGACTCCATCTGCACTATGAGATACCTAACCAAAGGCAACACAGGTGATGTGATTGTGAAATGAGGAAAAGAAACTCCACATTTTTCAATTACATCACCAGTGTTTCCTAAGTTTACGAATGACATTGTGCAGATGAAATTTAGGTCTGTCCACGGACACAGAAGAGGTCTGGCCTTTGTTCAAGAGTGAAGTGGACATGACTTACTTCATTGGTAGGCCTTCACATGTATTATGTCCTCTGTTCTCTTCAACAACTCGAAATTTCATTTGGAACCCTGAGTAGGCCTCACCTCAAACAAACCTCTGGATAGGACACATCTTATTGGCATCCTGAAACAATCATTTAAAATGTTAGTGTCTTGCGACACTTTTGTGAGACAACAGCAGTGCAAAAGATGCACCATGTTTTAAGATAGGCCTCACTTCATCTGCATCAAGATACTGTTAGTTTAAAATGTATATCTTTAGGACTGTGTAGGGGGCCTGGAGAAGCAGAAGCTTCTGTAAGTGTCAAAGTTGTTGAAAAACTGTTTGTCCTTCAATCTTTTCCCTTGTCTTTTCTAATTTTTAAATACATGTTTTAATATTTTTCAAATGTTTGTTCTCTCTTTCACAGATTGAAAGTATAAAAATAAAAAGTGAGTAAGTTAACGACAATTATAAGGTAAATGTTTTGTACTCTTTTTGTTACATTTCTATCACATTCACCTACTATTAGTTCCACAGCTTCATTTCTTTAACCCTCAGTTTCCTGCCTTTGCTACTTTCCTCATTCCTTTCTCTATTACCTACTTACTCAACTCCTTCCACTCTTTTTCTCAGTCCCTCTCTTCTCATAGTTCCTCACTCTTGTTCACTCACTCCGTCTCTATTACTCTTAGTGTCTTTGACTGATCACTCTTTCACTACTTGTTCATAATGCTTTCTCTGTGTAGTTGAAGCACACTAAGGAGCATATTATGAACACAGCCAATAAAATTATTGCTGTTTTTATTGGCAGAAAACTGCTGCAAAAGTGGTTTTAGCGGCAGTTTTCTGCCGCAAAAGCGGCTTTAGCGACACATTTCTGCCGATAAAAGCTGCAAAACTTTTATTGGCTATGTTGATGATATGGCTCTATGTTATTTACATTTCTTTGCTGTTTCAATTAATCTTTTTCTGTTATTTTTTCTTTTCTGTTTTCTGTTTTTTCTCTCTATTATTCCACATGTTTTAATCTTATTTTGAACATTCACTCACATTCTCCAAGAAACTCTTCTTTGTTATTGTTCTACTCTCTTTTTTTTCTTTCACTTCCTTTTTTATTTTGTTTTTCACAATTATACCCTCTTCCATCTTTTCTTCGGTAAATAGATCTATTAAACAGTATCTCTGGTTTAATCCCTATAGCTGTCTTTCTTTTAACATTACTCTCTGTTTACTTCCCTTATACTAACTCTTCTTTTTTTTTTTTTTTTTTTTTTTTTGGTTCGCTCCCGGTTCGCGAACTGGGAAGCGAACGGGGAAGCGAACCAAAAGAAATAGAGCTTGCCAGAGTGCTAAACATTCTAGCAATTTTTTTTGAAAGGGGAGGTAGTTCTGAAAATAACAGTTTTTTTATGTTTTTGTTGTTTTATATTTTTTTTTATTTTTCTGAATTTTTTTGTTTTTTTTGTATTTTTTGAACAGTTTTATGTGTTTTTTTTGTTTTTGATGGAGGGGAAACAACAAAAAACAGGCATTGGAAACGGCTCAACAGGAGCAAAAAAAAAATTTACTGTCTGGGGCGTTTAGGGCAATTGTGATTTTCATAAGCTCGGTTGATTAAGGTAATACTCATATTACCACAAGACAATAATGCACCACAATACAAGCAGGTAAACTTCATATGGACAAAGTTGTCCTGAATGTTTGGCATGGTTTCCCGTGCCTCTGCTGGTGTCAAAGATATCTGTGATGATGACCTGGCCACAGGAGTTGTTGGGTTGTCCTGCTGGTCACGTATCTCTGCCCGGCTGTAGTTTAAAGGATGCCACCTGCTCATATGACGATGCATGGTGTAGTTACCGAAGCTGTATTTTTTTAAGGTGCCTCTAGATAACTTCTCCTTACATATGAGGCAGGTGACATATCTGGCATTTACTTTCTTCTGCCCTTCAGGGATCGAAAAAAACTGCCAAATAAAACTGGTTTTCCGATGAGAAACCCGGGGCTGCTCTTCTAAAAACTGTGGTCCTTCTGTCTCCTCTTCCTCTTGCTCATCCTCTTCCTCCTCTGTGTTGCTGATGAACTGGGGAGGTGGTCCTCTCTTCCCATGAGGAGGTGGTGGTGGTGGTGGGGGTCCACCAGCTGAAGCTACCAATGAAGCCATTGCTGAACTATCAAAAAAGGTCTTCCTCTCACAAAGATGAAAGTCAGAGTGAGGAAAGAAGGAGGGGTTTTCATCATTTGGGAAAAACAATAGTTCTAAACCAATGAAAAGTGTTATTTTTAGGTCACCTGACCTAGCCTTACATCATTATGAAACCAAAAGTGAAATGAACCAATGAAAAGTTTTATTAACAAGTCACATGACCTGTTACGCTTATGTTACGCGCTGCGGAACGCGCCCCGGATCGCTTCCGGGTCGCTGTGCTTCGCGTCTCAGTTCGCGTACCGGAGCACTTCCGGGTGCGCTAACGCGGCGCGTCATAAGACGCATTACGCGACAACGCGATACGTCGCGCTTCCGCGACGCGTCACGATGTTGATTTCTAACGCAGCAGTTGCGCAAACGGAACGTTTACCGGTTCGCGGACCGGGTCGCGGCATCAAATTGAACGAACCGGGAGCGAAGAAAAAAAAATATTTAAAAAAAAATTTATTAATAGACATATAACATATATTTTTGGATTTAAAGAAGAATACATTTTACAGCTACAGATATTAGCTTTTAAAAAACCAATGAAATTCACTGAAAAAACCATATGTTATAGACCATATATAGTTAGGAATTAGCATTTACAAAACCTTGAAAATTCACTGAAAAAACCATAGGTTATAGACCATATATAGTTAGGAATTAGCATTTAAAAAACCTTATTTTACTCACACAAAACCATTGAAATTCCATATATAGTTAGTTGTACTAACTATATATCGCGCACCCGCAATCCACTGCTGATCATGTCACATATTACATCATTCATGACATGGTCAGTGACATCACTGATGACATCACTGATGACATCTCAAATGACATCACTGATGACATCACTGATGACATCTCAAATGACATCACTGATGACATCACTGATGACTACATCCAGTGACTGTATAATTCTGTAAAGTTAAAATATGTCTTACATATTGAAGAATGAGTGGATGTATAAGTGTCTTGATGAAGGATTTAGTAGGGGCATGACTGACTGTATGAGTGACTGATTAAATGTGTCTCACTGAGTGCATGGGTTAGTGACTAAACTGTCTTAATTTGTGCATCATTATGTCTGTTGTTCTGTAAACTGCTGCATGTGTTGATCAGTAGCTATATGATTAACTATATGGGTTATTGATTGGTTGCCCAAGCATTTGTATGGGAGACTGAGTGTGTGTGTGGGTGGCTGGGAGGTGTATGACTCTCTGCATAGGTGTGTGAGCAGTTGATTCACTAGATGTATGGGTTCAAAAGTGCATGTGGAAACAGCTGTATGGGCGGTTGGCTGTGTGCATGAGTGTATTGGTGAGTGAATGGATATCTCAGTGCTACATGTCAAAGTAAGTACATATGTAAAATACAGTACATGTGAGAGTTGACATATATAAATAACTGTGCATAAGAGCCAGTGAATGTGTGAGTGGCTGGATGGATCATTGTGAACTTGTATCCAGGATTGTATAAGTGAGTAAATATGTTTTAGTATATGTTTGAATAAGTAAGGTGTGTATAACTGTATAGTTGAGGAAATGGAGGTGTGATTGATTCTTTGCATTACTGACTAAGTGTCTGAGTAACTCCATGGATGAGTGACAGTCTGTGAGTGTCTGTTTACACTGAGTGTATCTAAGGTTATATTAGAGTCTGAAGAGGTTCATCGTATTATCACATGAATGATGTCATCAGTGATGTGATCAGTAATGTCAAATGAGATGTCATCAGTGATGTCATCAGTGATGTCATTTGAGATGTCATCAGTGATGTCATTTGAGATGTCATCAGTGATGTCATCAGTGATGTCATTTGAGATGTCATCAGTGATGTCATCAGTGATGTCATTTGAGATGTCATCAGTGATGTCATCAGTGATGTCACTGACCATGTCATGAATGATGTAATATGTGACATGATCAGCAGTGGATTGCGGGTGCGCGATATATAGTTAGTACAACTAACTATATATGGAATTTCAATGGTTTTGTGTGAGTAAAATAAGGTTTTTTAAATGCTAATTCCTAACTATATATGGTCTAAAACCTATGGTTTTTTCAGTGAATTTTCAAGGTTTTGTAAATGCTAATTCCTAACTATATATGGTCTATAACCTATGGTTTTTTCAGTGAATATATATATATATATATATATATATATATATATATAATACTTATTTCAATATCGAACCAAACCACATTGACTGGATGATGTCATCAGTGATGTCATTTGAGATGTCATCAGTGATGTCACTGACCATGTCATGAATGATGTAATATGTGACATTATCAGCAGTGGATTGCGGGCGCGCGTTATAGTTAGCTGAACTAACTATAACGGGGGAATTTCAATGGTTTTGTATGAGTGAAATGTCCAGCTAACTATAACATGTGTGAAACCTGTTTTTTTCAGTGAATTTCCAAGGTTTTTTAAATGCTAATTCCTAACTATAACGTGACTGAAACCTATGGTTTTTTCAGTGAATATATATCTATATATATATATATATATATATATATATATATATATATATATATATAGATATATATTCATTGAAAAAACCATAGGTTATAGACCATATATAGTTAGGAATTAGCATTTAAAAAACCTTATTTTACTCACACAAAACCAATGAAATTCCATATATAGTTAGTTGTACTAACTATATATCGCGCACCCGCAATCCACTGCTGATCATGTCACATATTACATCATTCATGACATGGTCAGTGACATCACTGATGACATCACTGATGACATCTCAAATGACATCACTGATGACATCACTGATGACATCTCAAATGACATCACTGATGACATCACTGATGACAACATCCAGTGACTGTATTTTTCTGTAAAGTTAAAATATGTCTTACATATTGAAGAATGAGTGGATGTATAAGTGTCTGGATGAAGGATTTAGTAGGTGCATGACTGACTGACTGTATGAGTGAGTGGTTAAATGTGTCTCATTGAGTGCATGGGTTAGTGACTAAACTGTCTTAATTTGTGCATCATTATGTCTGTTGTTCTGTAAACTGCTGCATGTGTTGATCAGTAGCTATATGAGTAACTATATGGGTTATTGATTGGTTGCCCAAGCATTTGTATGGGAAACTGGGAGTGGGTGGCTGGGAAGGTGTATGACTCTGTGCATAATGTATGGGTTCAAAAGTGCATGTGGAAACAGCTGTATGGGTGGTTGACTGTGTGCATGACTGTATTGGTGAGTGAATGGATATCTCAGTGCTACATGTCAAAGTAAGTACATATGTAAAACACAGTACATGTGAGAGTTGACATATATAAATAACTGTGCATAAGAGCCAGTGAATGTGTGAGTGGCTGTATGGATCATTGTGCTCTTGTATCCAGGATTGTATAAGTGAGTAAATATGTTTAGTATATGTTTGAATAAGTAAGGTGTGTTTAACTGTATAGTTAAGGAAATGGAGGTGTGATTGATTGTTTGCATGACTGACTAGGTGTGTGTGTAACTTCATGGATGAGTGACAATCTGCGAGTCTGTGTTTACACTGAGTGTATCTAAGGTTATATTAGAGTCTGAAGAGGTTCATCGTATTATCACATGAATGATGTCATCAGTGATGTGATCAGTAATGTCAAATGAGATGTCATCAGTGATGTCATCAGTGATGTCATTTGAGATGTCATCAGTAATGTCATCAGTGATGTCATTTGAGATGTCATCAGTGATGTCATCAGTGATGTCATTTGAGATGTCATCAGTGATGTCATCGGTGATGTCACTGACCATGTCATGAATGATGTAATATGTGACATGATCAGCAGTGGATTGCGGGTGCGCGATATATAGTTAGTACAACTAACTATATATGGAATTTCATTGGTTTTGTGTGAGTAAAATAAGGTTTTTTAAATGCTAATTCCTAACTATATATGGTCTATAACCTATGGTTTTTTCAATGAATTTCATTGGTTTTTTAAAAGCTAATATCTATAGCTGTAAAATGTATTCTTCTTTAAATCCAAAAATATATTTTATATGTTTATTAATAATTTTTTTTAAATATTTTTTTTGTTTCGCTCCCGGTCCGCGAACCGGGAAGCTTCCCGTTAGCTCAATTTGATTCCGCGATCCGGTCCGCGAACCGGTAAGAAATCAACATAGTGACGGTATCGCGTTGCCGCGTAATGCGTCTTATGACGTACTGCGTTAGCGCACCCGGAAGTGCCCCGGGGCGCGGACCGAGGCGCGAAACGCAGCTCCCCGGAAGCGATCCGCGGCGCGAAAGCGCGACGTATCGCGTTGCCGCGAAATGCGTCTTGTGACGTATCGCGTTAGCGCACCCGGAAGTGTCCCGGGGCGCGGACCGGAGCGCGAAGCTTAGCGACCCGGAAGCTAACCGGGGCGCGTTCCGCAGCGGGTAACATCAGCGTGAGAGGTCATGTGACTTGTTAATAAAACTTTTCATTGGTTCATTTCACTTTTAGTTTCATAATTATGGAAGGCTAGGTCAGGTGACCTAAAAATAACACTTTTCATTGGTTGAGAAGTATTGTTTTTTCCAAATGATGAAAACCCCTCCTTCTTTCCTCACTCTGACTTTCATCATTGTGAGAGGAAGACCTATTTTTCTTGTTGGAAGACCTATTTTGCTTGTGTGAAAATGGCTTCATTGGTTGCTTCAGCTGGTGGACCCCCACCACCACCTCCACCTCCTCATGGGAAGAGAGGACCACCTCCCCAGGTGATTACCAACACTGAGGAGGAAGATGAAGAAATGGATGAGGAGGGAGAAGAACCACAATTCCTGGAAGAGTTGCCCCGGGTTTCCAGAAAGAAAGCCAGTTTCATCTGGCAGTTTTTTTCGATGCCTCGTGGACAAAAAAAAGTAAACGCGAGGTATGTCACCTGCCTCATATGCAAGGAACAATTGTCCAGAGGGACGGATAAAAAATACAGTTATGGTAATCACACCATGCATAGGCACATGACGAGGAAACATCCCCTAAATTACAGCCGGGCGGAATTAAGGGATATGCTGGACAATCCTAGACCAACTCCTGTGGCCAGACCAACAATACCGGTTTCTTTAACACCAGAGGAGGCACGGGAAACTGTGCCAAATATCCAAGAAAATTTTGGGCATATGATACATTTATGTATGCACTGTCGTGCATTATTAGCTTGTGGCAACATGAGCATCAATGCACTCAACCTTTCATATGAACACCATGATTGCCCTAACCGCCCCCAGTAATTTTTTTTTGCTCCTGTTGAGCCCTTTTCAACGCCTGTTTTTTGTTGTTTCCCCCCCCAAAAAAACCAAAAAAAATATAAAATCGTTCAAAAAATACAAAAAAAACAAAAAATGTTCAAAAAATAAAAAAATATATAAAACAACAAAAATATTTTAAAAAAAGTTCTTTTCAGAACTACCTTCCCTTTCAAAAAAAATTGCTACAATGTTTAGCACTCTGGCAAGCTCTATTTCTTTTGGTTCGCTCCCGGGTTAGCTTCCCGGTACGCGGACCGGGAGCTAACCAAAAAAAATTTTTTTTTTTTTAAAAGTGTAAGTATAAGGAAAGTAAACAGAGAGTGATGTTAAAAGAAAGACAGCTATAGGGAGTAAAGAAGAGATACTGTTTAATAGATCTATTTACCGAAGAAAAGACAGAAGAGGGTATAATTGTGAAAAACAAAATAGATAACGAAGTGAAAGAAAAAAAAAGAGAGTATAACATTAACAAAGAAGAGTTTCTTGGAGAATGTGAGTGAATGTTCAAAATAAGATTAAAATATGGGGAATAACAGAGAGAAAAAATAGAAAACAGAAAACAAAAAATAACAGAAAAAGATTAATTGAAACAGCAAAGAAATGTAAGTAACATAGAGCCATATCATCAACATAGGCAATAAAAGTTTTGCAGCTTTTATTGGCAGAAATGTGTCGCTATAGCCGCTTTTACGGCAGAAAACTGCCGCTAAAACCACTTTTTAACCAGTTTTCTGCCAATAAAAAGAGCAATAATTTTATTGGCTGTGTTCATAATATTCCCCTTAGTGTGCTTCAACTACACAGAGAAAGCATTATGAACAAGTAGTGATAGAGTGATCAGTCAAAGACACTAAGAGTAATAGAGACGGAGTGAGTGAACAAGAGTGAGGAACTATGAGAAGAGAGGGACTGAGAAAAAGAGTGGAAGGAGTTGAGTAAGTAGATAATAGAGAAAGGAATGAGGGAAGTAGCAAAGGCAGGAAACTGAGGGTTAAAGAAATGAAGCAGTGGAACTAATAGAAGTTCAATGTGATAGAAATGTAACAAAAAGAGTACAAAATATTTACCTTATAATTGTTGTTAAATTACTCACTTTTTGTTTTTATACTTTCAATCTGTGAAAGAGAGAACAAACATTTGAAAAATATTAAAACATGTATTTAAAAATTACAAAAGACAAGGGCAAAGATTGAAGGACAAACAGTTTTTCAACAACTTTGACACTTACAGAAGCTTCTGCTTCTCCAGGCCCCCTACACAGTCCTAAAGATATACATTTTAAACTAACAGTATCTTGATGCAGATGAAGTGAGGCCTATCTTAAAACATGGTGCATATTTTGCATTGCTGTTGTTTCAGAAAAGTGTCGCAAGACACTAAAATTTTAAATAATTGCTTCAGGATGCCAATAAGATGTCTACTATCCAGAGTTTTGTTTCAGGTGAGGCCTACTCAGGGTTGCAGATTAAATTTCGAGTTGTTGAAGAGAATAGAGGACATAATACATGTGAAGGTCTACCAATGAAGTGAGTCATGTCCACTGTACTCTTCAACAAAGTCCAAACCTCCTATGTTTCCCTGGACAGACCTAAACTTGATCTGCACAATGTGATTCGTAATGATAGGAAACACAGGTGATCTAATTGAAATACATGCAATTTATTTTGCTCATTTCTCAATCACATCACTTGCGTTTCCTTTGCTTAGGTATCTCATTGTGCAGATGTAGTCTAGCATATGAAAGAATACGCAGAAGTGCAGCACTGCATGCAACAACTTTGACACTTACAGAAGCCTCACCTTCTCCATGCCTCCTACACAGTTCTACATATACATCATAAATGCAAACAGTACAGAATTAATTATACATGTTAAATGGTTTATTTTTGCTGTTCTCAGAATGTATCAAAATTCACTAAAAACAGTGACTTGAAGGTATTCATCATGTAACAGCGGGGAAAAAAAAACACAATCAAAATGATTGTGTTTAAAAAACCCATACAACATCAGAAATCAAAATTCAGAACTCCTTAAAGTTAACTTACTTTCCATGACGTCCAAGGATGTCCTATGAACAGCTTACACTCTTTTGTGCTGTTATTACTTTCAGCCCGCCACTTTCTGAAAGAAAATCTCCATCGTTTTTAAAAACACGTTACATGCAATAAATGACTTCTTGCTCTCTACCACACTGACACTGATACAAGCAGACTTACACTACCTCTATGACTACTACAATTATTTAATTCTCTACATCACTTTTAATCACAAAGCAATGTAAAACAGTAGACAGCATTGCAGACTTACATTCCCTCTACTCCATGTTTTGATTGGCTGCTTCAATTAGTTTATAAAAAGATACAGTTTTTCTGAACTCATTCAAAGTGCACGTATTTCTCCATAATGTCCAGTCCTATGGTTAGAAGTTATGTCTCTGAACTACACTTATCCTCAAGGCCAAATTGTGTAGGAGCCATTAGAACTTCTTGAAATTCCACAGAGCACATCCCGAGATTCTTTCCCTAAAATTTTGGTTTTAAAAACACCAGGTAAGAGGTTTTTAAGGTCATACGGCAATTTTTTTTTGAAAATTAAAACAGAATCATTGCAGAATGACCAGCCATTTCTAGACTTTAAATAAGCTGTGTAATGTCCTGATGTTATTGAAGGGCCGTCATGATATATAATTGCTGCAGTTACAAAAGTCCTTCCTGATATTGACAACTGCGAAGCTACAAAATTTTTTATTAAAGTTGTCAATTTTGTTCCATCAGGCCTACATCGTTGGAACATTAAAATGACATACTGGCCATATGTTCGTATAAATAATGTGGACATCATTTCAGATTTACATTGGCTACACTCCATGTTGTGATCAGCTGCTTTTACTAGCTTATTAAAGGAGACTGATTTACTGTCTGGCAAAGTTAAATATATAAATCTTTCTGAGTCTACACTAGTAGTACTTGATACCATACAGTTCTCGCAGTCATGCTGCCATTGATAAGAAAGCCCAAACAGCTGATCTACATCTACACCTTCAGCATGTAATACATCAAGCATATACATTAAAAACTCCTGACAATCTTGCTGAATATTTTGAGAGAATTGTGTTTGGCCTGAACATCTGTCTAACAGATTTCGAATTTCAGACACACTTTCTATGTTTCTTCTATCAGTGGTACATTTCTCTAACACAGAATTTAACAAACTGCAAAATCTTTGATCAGAATTGACCACAATCTCTTCTTTTACATTTTTTAGAGAAAATAAAACATTAACTACTACATTAGCATAGCAGTTGACACCAGAACTGTTTTCAAACTGAAAACCAACAACATCTTCAACAGAATCCTTTTTGTTTCTGCTTGTAATTTTAGGTTCATTGACTTTTTGTCTTTTTGCTACAACCTCCCCAGTATTGTTCTCATTTCTTCGTTTCCGGCCTACCACACGTTTCTCAAACAAAGGATACTGAGGCAAATGTGGCGCATACTCTCTTCTTAACCTATTGTATTCCTTAACACAATCTAGATCTGCACAAATGTTTGTGACATCACACTCAATCAAGTACAATCCCGATAAAGTTCTAACTCGTGACAATGCCACATATGCCATACCCTCCTTGAACACAGAACTGCCAATATTCACCAATGCACTGTCTACGCTTAAACCTTGCGATTTATGAATTGTCACCGCATATGCCAAGCAAACAGGAAACTGCTTACGGCGAACATATAAGTCTTTTACAAACAAAAATCTAGCAGAACAACGACCAATTAGCTGTACTTCCTCAATGCCATCAAATTTAATTTTTAAAAATTCAATTCCATCTCTATTTCTGTATTTCACAAAATCAACAACATTACCCATTGATCCATTTACCAGACCTCTTTCAACATGTAAATTCCTTCTTAAAATTATACGGCAGTTCAAGCACACATTCAGTGTCTTTTCAAAACCTGCAGTTTTAGATATACTCTTCTCTAATGAATCCAATTTTGTTTTCAGATTCTCAGACAAAATAATTGTTGATCCCATATGCTCTACTCTATCAATAGCTTCCAGTTTCACAATCTCTTGCTTTTCTAAATGCAACATTTTGTTGTTAAATTTGGCACATTCTGCAAGAGTTGGCATCAAACATATTCCAGATTTCTTCTCAGTAATTTTCTGAAAAATATTCTCAGGCACAACATCTTGTTCTGGATATAAATTTGACAGTAATCGTGCATGTAAAGCTTCTTTCCCATGCTCGGTCACTTTTCCAATTCTAACATCTTGTAGAATAGTCTTGTAAACTTCATCCTTCGCCTGACGCATATTTTCATGCAGTTCAGCATAATTGAAGTTTAACCATATATTGACGTTGCCAATGCTGCCTAGGCACTTCCTGGTATCTTCATGCGTGAGCATTTTGAACACAGGTTGCCCTTTCACTGGTGTCAGCTGCAAAAGATCTCCGAAAACAATGATGTGTTTGCCACCAAATAACACATCATACTCTGTTTTGAGAACTTCTTGCATCCTCAAATGCACAAAGGCAAGCATGACATTGGAAACCATGCTTACTTCGTCAATGATAAGAAGTTTCATTTTCCTCAAGATTCTTGAAACTTCAAAACAAGCATCTCCAGATAGCTTGTGATATTGTAATTTGTTGTCATGCTCCACTGGCAGCATCAGTAAACGATGTAAAGTAATCCCTTTAATATTATGTGCTGCCAGTCCAGTTGGAGCAGTGACAACACAAGACAGCGATGACTCTGTCCTTTCCTGCAAATAGCATGAAATTGCTTTAATGAGGAAACTTTTTCCAGTTCCCGCTTCTCCACTCACGTACAGTCGGACAGGCTTCAACGACGTACATGAGCACTCTTTCTTGTCATGACTTAATCCATGATCAATTTGCATGGTAACTTCGTCATATATTTTCCTCTGCTCAACGTTGAGTTGTCTTTCCAACTCTTCTAAGTTAACCGCATCCTCCTGAGCATGTGCCATGGCTCTTTCCACTTCATTCATGGCAGTGGCAGCTTCATTTTCGATAACAGGTCCTCCTAGTGGATCCTGACTCAATGAAGCAGAACTCTGACTGTCCTGAGAACTGTCTCTGGCAATCTCGGCTGCAATCGTTGCTTCCTGCTCAATTTCCGCATTCAACATTTCTACATATTTGGGAAAAGCAGGACATTCTATGGTCTCCTTGGCGGCATTGAAAGAGTCTTCGTAACAGAGGAAATCTCCAAGCAGTTCCTCTTCTGCACGCCAAGGCTTGAAAAGTTGCAAAAGTGCTAAATAGAAAAACTCCTTTTTTTCAGGAGATTCGCCACTCAATTTTCGATGGTTTACCAAGTGGCATTTTCTTTGCTTGACCAGACATCCCTCACTTCCTATTACAGCATACACTCCTTTCTCAGTATCTTCTTTGATGTTCCTCTTGAATATGTAATTTTGCAGAACCTCATACAGACAAACATTCTCGAGGTGACTGCTTCGATTTGGATAATATGTATCCAACATGTTTGTCTTCAAAATGTCGGTACTGTTTGGCTCCTTTTCCGCCAAATACTCAATTTCCCGCACAGGTTTGAGAACTCGATTACGCGTTGCAGCAGGACCAAGACTCGCCCAAACGATACTCCTGGACTTGGCATAGAGACTTGCTGAAGACAACCGGTCAGAACATTCGTACGCTCCGATTTCTCGATGCGACAACATCTTCAGACTGAAACTGTACAACTTCTTGCTGAGGCTCTTTTCATGGGAAATGTCCTCCCACATATCCTTCAATTCTGTCTTCTCTTTTTTGGTGATGTAAGACGTCACATACCGAGCCACAGCCATACAGTTATCAGCCACAAACTGTATATCCATGTTAGCATTCCACATGGACAAAATCACCGGGTTGTAGTCGTTGATGTACTTGGACTCTTCGTTCCTCTTCAAATTGTAAGTGTTTTTAGGTGATTTCTTCATGACATTGTGTCACAGCGAAGACATCAAACTGTTTACTCTTCCTTTATAAATCACCGGTCGTGGAAAGCCGAAACGACATTTAGTGTAGAACTTGTCCTTGTTTCGGAATTTACGACGGCAGTACTTTCCACATCGATGGCTTTGGAAACACAGAACTTTTTCTCTTAGGCTTTTCTTCTCCTTTGCGTTTGGAACAGCACACGTAGAATACTGTTGGATGAAACTCATCACTGAGTCTTCTGGATCCGTTCCAAATTTAGGTGCATCCTTGATCCACAGCAACATATGTATATGAGGAGCACCTCTTGCTTGGTACTCTTTTCTCCAGAAGAAATCCAACACCTCTCCAAGAGGTGGATTCTTCTTATTCATGACGAAAGACATCATAGCTTCAAATCTATGATTGAAGTACCTACATACATTGACTGGATCCAAAGAGCACAGTTCTCCGGGTGTCTTGAATTCGATGTTATCTACGTTAGCATTTGCCTCTCGTAGAAATTCAAGTAAGTCTTCCCAGCCATACTCGGCACAGCTCAGAGTGAGGAACCATGTGGGAGTACCTAAGTTCCTCAGCATACATTTTAAATCACCATGACGACGGTACCAGTACTCATTAGTACCACGCTGACACGCCATGAGATTAATCAGGTGAGAATCCAAAATACTATCTTGGACATTGACTTTATCCATAAAGTCACTTGCCGAGATGTTTTGCATGTGTATACCACTTTTCAAGATGTGGTTCACTGCATATGACAGTCCAGACAGATCGCTTTCAAACAGGAGATGA
This sequence comes from Lissotriton helveticus, assembly GCF_964261635.1. Lineage (NCBI taxonomy): Eukaryota > Metazoa > Chordata > Amphibia > Caudata > Salamandridae > Lissotriton > Lissotriton helveticus. The sequence continues at coordinate 561,939,844 of NC_136057.1, read as the reverse complement.
AATAAATAAGGAATGCATTGTCGAAACCTAGCATCTCCTGCATACAATCGCAAAGTCCGGTATTCAGAAGCAGGAATTTGATGAGGTCGCTCATCATATCTTCCTCCCTGACCTGTTGGAAAAAGCTGTGGGAAACACAGAGCTTCCAAACTTTCCTCCCAAACACTAATGGGACTCCCTTTGGCTTGTTTCATTTGAAACAACTCAATAGCATTCCCCATGACTTCCTTGGAATGCAAAGGATGAACACTATAATGTTCATATATTTCTTCACTAGTAGAGGGTTCTACTTTCTCAATTTGACCAGCACACAAATCGCTTTCCTCTTCCTCACTTACTTCCTCTTCTGCAACATATACATTCTTATAGTATTTATTATTTTTTTTCAAATACAATGTTGCCTTTTTAACTTTCCTAACATCTACTAAATCTTGCCATATTTTCTTATTCTTTGTCGGAACCCCATTAACTAAGATAACCAGAGGTTCCTCTTCCACTTTTTCTACTCCAATTGTGTTAATGTTTTTCTTCAAATCTAGAGGCAAATAAACAACTCTTCCCTTTAATCCTCTCTGTAAATCTGATGGAGGCAATTTCCCTGTCTTTGGCTCCATTCTTACAATAGCCTGAAAGGGATGGATACTTTGAATCAAAATAGATTCATAAGTATTTAAATCCTTCAATTCAGAAGGAATCTCAACCAATTCCAGATTATTATGAACTGCTCTAGCAGGCATCTGGTTTTGATTTAATTTGCAAGAACAATAAGTACACACACGTTGATCCAATCCCAAATCAAAACAATTTTCTACCATCAAGTATGTTGCAAAATCCTTCCATTCACTATTATTTACCCTTTCACTTTTTGCATATAAATCCACTAACTTAGTCTGATTCTTATAATAAGTGCGTCGACAACACACACAAGTGAAATTCGGCCTCTCACTTGATTTCACCTCAAACGTCGCAATTTCCCTCTGGAAATTATCTGTACTGGAAACCTGTACACTATCTTCCACAAGACCCTCTTCTTCTTGCTCAATTTCAACATTCTCCTCTTTACTTCCAAAGTAACAAAACTCAATTTCTTCACATATATTCTTCACATCTATTTCAGAACCATGCAAAAGAGCAGCGCATAATTGTTTAAGCATAATTGCTGGACTCTTAGCATAATACAACATTCTAACTAATTTCCTCACTTTGTTATGATGCACTGCTAGCATCCTGAAATGATGAAAAACACTCTGGCATACTCTCCTGGAAAGACAAGCCAGTGAATGTCCATGCAAACTTGTCACTTCTCTTACTCTGCAAGGATCTAATTCTTGCAACAACATCATTTTCTGCTTCAAACTTTTCTTATTAAATGACCGTACAAAATCACAAAGCAAATTGATGGAATCCTGTCGCACACTGCAAATACTACTACACTTCCAGGTGTACACAGGACCCTTAGCACGTCTTCCTAAAACCTCATTACCTAACACCTCTTCTGCCTCTGTTGTCACAAGTTTTTCTTTTTCAACTGGACAACCATCTTTCACTTCATAAGCACGACCACTGGTGTCAACTGCATGCACCAAATCATTATCCTGGAAATAACTCTCCTCATTAAAAAATGCCTCACAGCTTGAACTATGCATCCATTCTCCAGAAAAAACTTCACAAAAATTACTACGATTAACTATTCTCTTCCATCTACTATTTCTTTTGAAATCAAAAATTGCCTTGTTTAGCTTCCTAATTCTATTGATTATCAAAATAAATAACTTACGTTTAATTTCAAATGCCTGATCAATAACTTTCTCAACTTTTTTTTTTTTTTTATAAAAAACTAGTTTATGTTGACCTTTCTTAATATTTTTTAACAAATTGCCAATTATCCTGTTCCGGAACATTCGTTTACGAATCTCCCTAAACTGTTGTTTCCTTCTACTATCATGCACAGAGTTATCTCTTGCTCTGGCAGTAACATTTTTCATTGGCCTTTCTTTTCCATTTGATTTCCTTCTCGTTTTATGGACTGAAACATTTTCTGTAGTAATATTTTTTTTATTACACATATTTCTTATAAAGTGTTTTGTGCTCTTACCCGGTGCTTTCTTCGTGACTTGACAAATCTTTTTGTTAGAGGACTGCTGCATATTATTTTTCACCTGCTGTCTTTGACGTTTTGCAGCCTTTCTCTGTCTTTCTATTGTAGGCATGGTGAAATCTTGAAATGATCTGCAGTTGAATCTGTGGAAAAATATAATAAATAATGTTATTAACCATTATTACCAAACAGTAAATCAGTAACAGTGATAAAAAACTTAACACACTACTTGACATTTTAATTAGAAGATTTTTTAGTCGTTGGCAAATTTACAATACAGAAATACCAGAAAAGAAATGACATTTATATTTATGTTACCTATGCTATTTTATATGTGAATCTGATCTAATTTTATGAGCATATTTTAATATTTTATTGAAGACACTACACATAACCTGCTTTTGAATGTGTCTTTATTTTTAAATTAAACGGTTTACCTTTTTACTTTTTATTAATTATAAATTTTAAAAATAAATGTTTATATTTCCAAAGGCTCAAGCAGGTCAGCTTCCCATCCTATATCATATAATTCGGACAAATCTGCATCCTCATCACGCTCTTCTTCATCCTCATGATTTAAATCATCCAATGGATCAACATCCACTGATGTTTCAATTACAAGTTCAATGATGAGGTCAAAATCAACTGATTGTCGCTCATGTTGAGGTTGTCTTTATCTTTAAAGAAAGATAACAACAATGAGATGTTGCAGAGTAAGAGACAAATCTCACAGATTATAATAGTAAAATTGTTTAACAAGAGTAACATTTTGCAGCTATTATTTAGCCATGTCCAGCGATGCTGAGCAGGTGAAGCCTATGTCTAATTTTTCACTGAACAGGACTCATCTGTTCTTAACCTTGGATAAGCCTCACCGACTCTGTGTCCCCTGCACATACTTAAATGTAAAGGGGCAGATTTATGTTAAATGGCACATCCCCAGGCATGCACCAGTTAACGTGCACCACTGCTCTGCCACCCATGGTGTGCCGCATTTACAATCAGATAGGAGAAACCTGTGTCAAAACCCTGCGCCTGCTTGAAGCAGGCATAGGTCTTGACGCAACATTGTGGAGATGGTGCACCCCTGAGCCTTGCTGGAGCTGCATCGCACTTGCGATACAACTCCAGCAATGCGCCACCTTAACGGCACAGATGCGTCAAGCATCTGTGCCGTTTTTGCCCCATGCTGCGCCGCATTGTAAATGCAGCACACCATGGGTGGCGGAACAGCGGCGCAAGATGACTGGCACATCCCTGGTGATGCACCAGTCATCATAAATCTATCCCTAAGCTTCTTATCTTGTTAGAGATGAACTGCCATATGTATCATCAAAATATTTTGCATTTCCTAAATAGCGAATTTTAAGGAATAAATAGCAATTCTTTACCATTCCTAATTTGCGATGAGCAAATTGCTAATTGCAAGTTACCCATTCATTTCCATGGGCTAGGAGGCTCATATAAATGAAGGTGCAATTTGCGATTAACAATGTGCTCATCACAAATTAGGAATTTTTCCAAAGCTGCAGGGGTGTCTCAATAACACCCTGCTGCACCCCTGAAAAAGAAATTTGGGGGCATATGGCGCACATAAATTTTAACAACATTCCTTTACCTCAAAAACGATTTTCAAATCATAATTTCAAAACACTACACATGGGAAAATTACTTAAAATGTCCTTAAGACACATAAAAGCGTTTTTTGATTGCCTTTCCTGCATGGTTGGGTCACTTTTAACATGGCTATGTAACACAAACATTCAAAATCTAAATTTTCCATGCACATGTGGGAGCATATTTACAAGCAATTTGCGCCACAGAGAAAGGTCTTACACTAAAATGAGAAAAATAACATCAGGGACAGTCAATTGCCTTATAAAGAAGCATACACCATTATGTCCTTGTCATGAATTTAAAAACAATTCCTTTACCCCAAAAACGATTTTCAAATCATAATTTCAAAACACTGCACATGGGAAAATTACTTAAAATGTCATTAAGAGACATGAAAGCGTTTTTTGATTGCCTTTCCAGCATGGTTGGGTCACTTTTACCATGGCTATGTAACACAAACATTTAAAATTTAAAATTACCATGCACAGGTGGGAGCATATTTACAAGCAATTTGCGCCACAGAGAAAAGTCTTACATTAAAATGGGAAAAATAACATCAGGGACAGTCAATTGCCTTATAAAGAAGCATACACCATTATGTTCTTGTCATAAATTTAAAAACAATTCCTTTACCTCAAAAACGATTTTCAATTCATAATTTCAAAACACTGCACATGGGAAAATTACTTAAAATGTCCTTAAGACACATAAAAGCGTTTTTTGATTGCCTTTCCTGCATGGTTGGGTCACTTTTAACATGGCTATGTAACACAAACATTCAAAATCTAAATTTTCCATGCACAGGTGGGAGCATATTTACAAGCAATTTGCGCCACATAATTCATAATTTTCTCCTTAAAGCACACTATTCTCTATCTAAGTTAAAGAAATATTTTCTCACCTTAGCAAATACTTTGAGTTTGAAAACAGTCTCAGAAACACACCAATTTGTCTTCAGCAGAGCAAAAGGTATGCACTCCAGAGTCTGCAGCTATCAAAAGCACAGAAATGCTGTAATTCTTCACACATATTTCTCATGTCACCCAATCAAAACTCTTCCCTCACTTTTTTTCAAATGAAAACCCTTCCTCCCTCTGCCCTTTCTGTCTTTTCTGCATGGCAACCACCTCATTGGAAGACTTCTGGTGTTTGCAAGTTCACACAACTTTGTTGCAATTGAACTCTGAACTCTCAGTGCACCTGCATATCCAGTGCATTCTTTCATTTAATGATTTTTTATTGACCATTCAAAATACATCTTTCAAAGAACACATCCGTGCACCCTAACTTTCTGTTTTCAGCAATCAAAATCCACCAATCACTGTTACTGCTTCATGAACACAGAAACTCCACAGTTTTTTTCATTTTAAACTCTCATTTTTTCAACTGCCATTTCATTGCCACACTTCATCTGACTGCAGGAGAACCTTCTCTCACCATGTTTTCTGTCTGGATTGTTGGACATAGTTATATTCACTGGGCTCAAAGGTACGTTGAAAACAGGAAATTACCTAACCTCAATTTACAAGATGTGGAAATTAAGTGGTTTGGCCACAGAGGATTAAAATGTCACCAATTGATACCATTGGTGAAAACCTTTATGCATTTGCCCAAACCTGACCTGTTAATTGTGCACTGTGGAGGTAATGACTTGGGCACTTTGACTGGTGTAGGTCTGGAAATGCTTTTAAAGGACACCTTTGAGCAATTAATGGCATTTTTTCCTCAGACTGCCTTGGTATATTCAAATATATGCCAAAGACAGAAATGGAGGTGGTCAAACCAATTTTGTCCACAAATTGAGAAGTCGAGGAAGCATGTAAACAAATCTGTTTCAGCTTACATGAGAGACCATGGAATGGGCTCCCTGTACAACAATAACTTGCGATACTACATGCAAGATATCTACAGAGGAGATGGAGTTCACTTCTCAGATGAGGGCAACAGAGTTTTCACTCTGAATTTAAGAATGTGCATTGGTACCTACTTATAAGTACCTAAATGTACCATAAACCCAAAAGCTCTTCTCAGAGCTACCCTACATCTAATCACTCACAATTATTATTTTACTCTAACATTTTCACAAATTTTCAACAAAGTACGCTCCCCGGGGCGCTACCCGGTACGCGAACCGGGAGCTAACCTCGCAAAATTTTTTTAAAAAATGTTTTTTTTTCGCACATATGGGCCTCCTCAGCCACCCTCACAAAACCTAGGGGGTCAAGATAAGTCTACCGTGCCCCCTTCTACCCATTCTGAACATTATTTGCCCTCCATCTTGTATCTAAATTCGACCGAAACACAAAATGGTGGACTCCCGGAACGCTTAAGGTTCGCGAACCGGGGCGCTCAACGGTTCGCGTACCGGGTCGCTCCCTGGGAAGCGCACCATCAAAAAAGGTGGGAAAGTAGTTCACAGAAAAGCCACTGGAGACAATTTCACCAAATATAGATTAGCTCATACTACATACCAATCCCTACCATTTTCACAAATTTGATTGGAATTCCATTTAGTCATTTAGCCTGTAGACCTCTCTAAATACCCTGAGGTAAATTACTTCACAAAATACATCTGAAGTGTTGGAATTGACAACCAATGAAAATGTTACTTTCATTTTCTATTTTTTTTACCTGACATTTCATTGGTTATATACCTGAATATATATAAAGGAAGAGAAGAAAACACAGCCATTTTGACTACTACTTCTTGCTGTACATTTCAATAGTATTTTCACTAATTCCTTCAACTTCTTTCTAAAGGTAAGTTTTTATTTTTAAAACTGAAGTATATTGTGCACTATAAGTTAATATGGTAAACTTTTTCTGATAGATATATACTATCCCTCTGTAGTAGTTATAGATTTAGAGAGACTTCTCTGTTATAGTTAAGGATGGAGTTAGGCTTCTCTTGTATAATTATGAATTTACTTACGTTAAATCACATACACATTTTTATATTCCTACTTCCACTCTGATACTATACACTGCCCAAAGATAAATTCACTGATAAAAAATGCCTATCTAAAATTATTCCCAACATTGCCCTATCTCTACTAATATATATTTTTTTAATTCAAATTTCAGGCAAAATGGAAGGCGAAAACCAAGTTTCTTTTGAAATGGACCTGCAAGACAGCAGCCAAGAATTGATTGATACAATTGATCAAATTGACATTGAATTTTTCGATGAAACTTGGGACAATGAACTACTTCAATGTGTACAAGCAGTAGATAACCTCCTTGCAAATGAGGACATTTTACACCCTCAAAGACTACAATGTATATTCCATGATAATTATGAAATTTCTGACAATGAAATGTTAGAAAGTTTAATAAATTATGAAACACAATCACATTAAAAAAAAATGCTTAAAAAATAAAGAAAATAAAAAATAATCAACAAAAACAACAATCAATTAACATACAGCATTTGAAAAGTCTATCATTCATTTTTCATTGCAGTACGCTGCCCAGAACGCTTCCCGGTTCGCGGACCGGGCGCTCCCCACGCAAAAAAAAATAATTTTTTTTTGTTTTTTTTGCCCCGCGGGGCCCTTTTAAAACCTCCACATTAAACCTAGGGGGTCAGGGAGGATCTAGTATGCCCCCTTATTGTAATTTTCGCCTTTGTTTTGGCCTCCTCTTGTCTCTCAATCCTACCGAGAGACAAGATGGCGGCCGCTCCGGACTGTTTAGAATGTTGACAGACACCGGAGAGCCAATCAGCTTCGCTACGCAAAGTTCCGGTACGCGTCAGGTCCGCGGACCGGAGCGCTGCCCGGAGCGCGCTTACAGATATATATCTTTTTTTAAACGTTAATTTCTCAAAATCCACTGGAGCACATATATTGAGACCTAGAAAAGGCACATCGGGCTACCAGTCCCTACAATTTTGCTAAGTTTCGTGCAAATCCATTCAGCCGTTCGGGCTAAAAGTGAGGCCAACCGCCCTATGGAAAACTCAATGTTAAAAACACGTTTTGGGACCCCCCTTTTTTCTCGGCCCCCCCCTGGACGAACCCCCCCCCCCAAATTTTCAGGGGCTGCTCAGAAACAAAATGTTCCATTCTCCAGAAAATTTCAGCCAATTCCGTCCTCAAACGCCAAAGTTATTAGACATAGAATTTTCAAAAATCCCATAGGGAAAAAATCCTAACTATATATACCTACTGGCGACCGCCAGTAGGTAATATATATATATATATATATATATATATATATATATATATATATATATATATATATATATATATATATATAGAGAGAGAGAGAGAGAGATAGATAGATAGATAGATAGATAGATAGATAGATAGATAGATAGATAGATAGATAGATAGATAGATAGATAGATAGATAGATAGATAGATAGATAGATAGATACAGAGATACAGAGATACAGAGATACATAAATCAAGAGAAAGAAAGTGAGAATGTGAGTACACATAATGGGTAACCTTGTAATATGGTCTAATATTTCCTAATATTGCCACGAAGGGGTTCAAGGGGTTATGATAACATCATAAACCACAAACCTGAAGGCCAATTGGTTTGTATCACTAGAACCCTGTGATGTCAGTACTGGATTAAATTACATGTTGTTCATTATGTATCTTTTATATTGCACATTTATTTTGGGATAAATAGCATAAGAAAGCGGTTTTCTTTGGATTTTTGACATTCGGCACATAACTTGCAGATTTTCCAAAAATAGTTGTTTCTTTGTCAAATGGATGAAAATAATGCTGCCAGAAAATGTGCTACACAATTTGCCTGTCTCGCCTATAATTTCGATAACTTCGACACATAATTTAGATAATGTTGCCACATAATCCTAGGTTCCCTGACAATAGTAAAGCCTTCAAGAGTGTTTTCGAGGTTGTCATCATGACGGGTATTTATACCACTGCAATTTGTGCACGAAAAGCACCCCGAACGAGTAATATACATATAGTGAGTCAATACTTTACTAGATGTGGTATATACGTGCAATAAAAAATACAAAGAAATTTGACTTTCACCTATGCCACACCTGTTGCCATTGCCACTGCTTGTTGGTATTGAAGTCCACGTTTCTCTTAGTGACTGGAGCTACCGCCACAGTACCAGCATTTTGCCAATGAAGAGATGGAGGTTTGCTGACCTTGATGGCCCCATCTCTCCATCCCAATACGTCCAAAGAGGAAACCGTGCTTACTGATTATTAATGAGACACGATTTCTGCAAATCTTTGTGAAGTGCTTTTTTGCAACGTGTGGCATAAGTACTCCTAGCCAGTGCACATAAAAATTTACCAAGGTGCATTGCAAACGCCGTGTAAAAACAACACCTTTCTGGTCGGGCCAATCGCACATCGGCCTAGAGTTTAATCTCCGAGTAATTCCGTTTACTTTTTTTGTTTCTTGTTTCTCCATTTGTTTTTGGTCCACCCACGATGGAGTACATCATAGTGTTGTTTTTTAAGAGTCAGTGACGTTTAAAAGAAAACAATTACACATACTTATTTTTTCACGAAAGAATTATATTGAGCCATTGTATTGTTACCATGCGCACTTATTTATCTGTTCACAATCACTTCTTTATTTTTAGTACAAACTGAAATGAAGATTATAACTTTAACATGATTTATGCCTGAGTGTGCAACTATTTTTAATTGGTCAATGACAGATGTACCTTATGTACTTATGCCGCGTGTTTAAGCCCTGCATTGCGGAGATAGGTAGGGAAGGTAATCAAGTGTAACATTAACATAATCCAATCAATTACAGCTGCTGAGGCAACCAAGCAATTCTCGGAGGGCAAAAGAACCAACTGAAATGACAATGATGAACTACTTGGAAAATCCGGCAATTTATCTTGGCTTTTAGCGTTTCCTCATATTGTCAGGCAGTAATGCCAAGACCAGATTAATGAGTCTGCGCGAAGCACGGGGAGTTCCCATGCAGAAGAACATGATTCGCGTGAAAATGCAGACCGGCGTGCCTTCGAGACTGCGCATGCGTGGCACTGAGTAGCAAACACAAGGCCAGAAACTATTTTCAGGCTAAACGTTCCTGGGTCAGTTCAGAGAAGCTCAGGTACAAGAGCAGCTAGTCAGTGAGTGATAGCCCGGGGAGTAACTTAATGGACAACCTAAAACATGAGTGTGTTGGTTACTGGCCACTCTAGCCTGCTTCATTTGCTCTCTTTAACAATCTGCTTGTACGTAGCACTCTACTTATTCATTTGCCCTACAATGTATATGCAACAGTGCATTCGTACATGTGTGTGTTCATAGCACTCTAGCCTGTTTCATTTTCTCTACAAAGTATATACTGGTGTGTTCATGTATGTGATTGTTCATAGCAGTCTAGGCTGTTTCATTTGCTGTGCAATTTATATAACAGTGTGTTCATGCATATGGTTGTTCATAGCACCCTAGCTGTTGCATTTGCCCTCCAATGTTTCTTTTTAACAGTTTGTTCAGGCACACGTTTGTTCATAGCACTGTAGGTAGGGTGTTTGGTGTACAATGTACAATATACAATGCTGTGTTCCATTCTGAGAGGAACAGAAATTAGTAAAGCCCAAAAATAAAATGGGAGCAACTGCATTTTACACACGTTGATTATTAACACATATCACTCTTTGATGCTTCTGTTGCCTTTTTAATATATTTAGTATATGAACCTTTATTTTTAGAGAGCTGAATGCAAGGCTAAGCCACGCTTTGAGCTCTTCTTGCCAGAGTAACCATCTATAAAAATCTGTCTGCCATTGCAAAGCTCATAGCAAAGAAAGCCTCCGTAGGCGTTTCTGACACAAAGCTATTGGCAAAGCAAGATGACGCCCGAGAGCTCCAGTGACCTGCTTGTAATACCTGCATCATGTTTATAGATTTATGAGCGTTAACGTTTTTTTGCCTTAACGTTATAGACAGTGTGAGATCATCCTTAGTTATGAACTTGAACACTTGGCACACACATACCACATCCCAGAAGTTATAGATCCTAAATGTAAACGTTCCATATGCCACATGGCTGTCTAAGGCGGTTTTGTCTCAAGGGAAAACAAGCATTGGAAATGCAATAGGTCTCGGATTTATTTGAGTTAGAGCTAATGGCATTGTAAATGGCAATGTCTTTTATCCATGTGTTATGGAGTGTATGCATGTGGTGGGTAGTGGAATTATGTGGGTTGGATTGGAATTGTAGCAATGGTGGCATGCTGCACTTTTGGTGAATATGCGTAAAAGTAAAGTGCACCATATTGCGATTGCTACAATAGTTAACTGTGGATGCATTAACAATTGATGTGTGCACTGATGGCTGGTGGTGTGTGTGCCTGTAGAAATTGTGCACTGATGGCTGGTGGTGTGTGTGCCTGGTGGAAGCGTGCACTGCCGGCTGGTGGTGTGTGTGTCTGGTGAAAGCGTGCACTGATGGCTGGTGGTGTGTGCCTGGTGGAAGCCTGCACTGACGGCTTGTGGTGTTTGTGCCCGGTGGAAGCCTGCACTGATGGCTGGTGGTGTTTGTGCCCGGTGGAAGCCTGCACTGATGGCTGGTGGTGTTTGTGCCCGGTGAAAGCGTGCACTGACAGCTGGTGGTGTTTGTGCCCGGTGAAAGCGTGCACTGACGGCTGGTGGTGTTTGTGCCCGGTGAAAGCGTGCACTGACGGCTGGTGGTGTTTGTGCCCGGTGAAAGCGTGCACTGACGGCTGGTGGTGTGTGTGTGGTTGCGTGTGTGGTGGTGAGTGTGTGGTGGTGTGAAATTGTGAGGTGGTGTGAGTGTGTGGTGGTGTGAGTGTGTGGTGGTGTGAGTGTGTGTGGTGTGAGTGTGTGTGGTGTGAGTGTGTGTGGTGTGAGTGTGTGTGTGTGTGTGTGTGTGTGTGGTGTGTGTGCGGTGTGTGTGTGTGTGTGTGGTGTGAGTGTGTGGTGTGAGTGTGTGTGTGTGGTGTGTGTGTGTGGTGTGAGTGTGTGTGTGTGTGGTGTGTGTCTGTGTGGTGTTGTGTGATCCTTTGTGAGACACCGGGGTCTGTCGTCTGGAATGGACGCTTTGGTCAGATGGGGAGCATGGAAATGTTGATCTCCTGTGAAAGAGCTGGCAGGTGATTGGGGTCCCCCTTAGGAGCCAAAGACTCTGAAAGCAGTGCCCCTGTCTTTAACACCACCACACCAGTGTGCCTCAAGTAACATGTGCCAGGTCTTCTACAACGCAGGGGAGAAGCGGAGAGGCAGGACAACGCAGGGGCAGAGGGAAGAGGCAGGACAACGCAGGGGCAGAGAGGAGAGGCGGGTGGCAACGCAGGGGCAGAGAGGAGAGGCGGGTGACAACGCACGGGCAGAGAGGAGAAGGAGAGGAGAGGCAGGACAACGCAGGGGCAAAGAGGAGAGGCAGGACAACGCAGGGGCAGAGAGGCAGGACAACGCAGGGGCGGAGAGACAGGACAACGCAGGGGCGGAGAGACAGGACAACGCAGGGGCGGAGAGACAGGACAACGCAGGGGCGGAGAGACAGGACAACGCAGGGGCGGAGAGGAGAGGCAAGATATCGCAGGGGCAGAGAGGAGAGGCAGGACACAACGCAAGGGGGGACAGGTGAGGCAGGACAACGCAGGGGCAGAGAGGAGAGGCAGGACAACGCAGGGGCAGAGAGGAGAGGCAGGACAACGCAGGGCGGAGAGGCAGGACAACGCAGGGGCAGGGAGGAGAGGCAGGACAATGCAGGGGCAGAGAGAAGAGGCAAGACAACGCAGAGGCAGAGAGGAGAGGCAGGACACAACGCAAGGGGGGAGAGGAGAGGCAGGACACAAAGCAAGGGGGGAGAGGAGAGGCAGGACAACGCAGGGGCAGTGAGGAGAGGCAGGACAACGCAGGGGCAGTGAGGAGAGGCAAGACAAAGCAGGGGCAGAGGGGCGAGAGACAGGACAACGCAGGGGCGGAGAGACAGGACAACGCAGGGGCGGAGAGAAAGGGCAACGCAGGGGTGGAGAGGCAGGACAACGCAGGGGCAGAGAGGAGAGGCAAGACATCGCAGGGGCAGAGAGGAGAGGCAGGACACAACGCGAGGAGAGGCAGGACACAGCGCAAGGGGGGACAGGTGAGGCAGGACAACGCAGGGGCAGAGAGGAGAGGCAGGACAACGCAGGGTCAGAGAGGAGAGGCAGGACAACGCAGGGGGGGAGAGGCAGGACAACGCAGGGGCAGAGAGGAGAGGCAGGACAATGCAGGGCAGAGAGAAGAGGCAAGACAACGCAGAGGCAGGGAGGAGAGGCAGGACACAACGCAAGGGGGGAAAGGAGAGGCAGGACACAAAGCAAGGGGGGAGAGGAGAGGCAGGACAACGCAGGGGCAGTGAGGAGAGGCAGGACAACGCAGGGGCAGTGAGGAGAGGCAGGACAACGCAGGGGCAGAGAGGAGAGGCAGGACAACGCAGGGGCAGAGAGGAGAGACATCTGGAGGGGAGAGTTAACTAGGGGAAAGGGCAGGGACACGAGCGCCTTTGAAATGGGACGGGGGCTAATGGGGACATTAGCAACATAAAAGGGAATTAAGAAGGTAGAATAAAAAAATTACGTGAAATTAGAGAAAAGGTGGAGAGAGGAAACATACGAGAAAGATAGAGGTGTGCTATCAGAATGAGAGGGGGTGTTTGAGGCGTGGAAAGGGAAGGAAGAACACGATAACTGGTGGAGAATCAGTGACTCAGAAAGGTGGGTGCCTTTTACAGAGCGGGAAGGAAAACTAGAAGGGAGAGCGACACGCAGGGAAAGAACCTGATAGAGCTGAAATTGTGCATTCAGGAGAGCTAAGAAGGCCAAATAGGGAAGTGAGGGTAGGGGACAGGGAGGAACAGGAAGGGAATGGGCAGAGCAGGCCTATAATAGGGAGAAAAACATGCGCAGAAATATAAACGGGCGGGGGAGGGACAGACAGGCAGAATACGAAAGAAAAGGTGGTGCGAGGCGGAAAATGTGCAATAGGGTAGATGGTCTCTTGTATCCTGGAGAAGAGAGGGGTAGAACAAGAGGAATAAGATACAGCTTGTGGTGAAGAGCAGGGCAGGCGGGAGACATGGACGTGGAACTGGTGAGAGGAAAGGGGCAGTGTAGATCGTACAGAAAGCGGGGGGGAGGGAGGTTAAGCTAAATCAGTGGTGAAGGAACGGTTTGCAGAGAAGGTGCTGAAGAGAGAGGGAGAAGGGTGGTGGTGACCGGTGCGGGGGCTGGGGTGGGGCAGGCGGTTAGGGAGGGGTAGGATTGAGGCAAGAGAAGCAGAGGGGTAGAAGGGGTAGAAGGGGGCGAGAGGGAAGGAGGGCTTCGGCCCTGGAGGATACAGCGCGGATGAGATAAGAGCATTTCCGCCCACCTCATGTAATAAATGCCATCCAGATGCTGGTGACGCCCCCTCACCGAGGCCTAAGATACAAATTGCACCGAGGCTTAAGATACAAATTGCACCACCACCCCTTCGAAGCGCGCACTAGGGCCACTTATTGCACTAAAAGTCTTCAGATGATTTTAGCACCAACCACTTCGCCCCAATTGTTAGATTACAACTGATTGGCAATGGGAGTATCAGAGCACCAGCCTCCGTCCCTTGCGTTATCGACCGACACAACACCAGCGATAAGCAAGTGCTTTGGCCCAAACCCAACATGCTGAGCGACCCAGCCAAACTCGACCCCCAAAAACGGGTTTATCCCTATTTCATTGGTGTGCCAAACCTGATGGCTTCACTAGCAACGTCAGCATGCAGGAATGAAGTGATTTCCCCAGATTTGCAAGATGTAGCGCGCCTCGTCACAATATTACCACCAACCGGTTAGCCATGTGGTATCAGAGCCCCTCGCACGAGCTCCAGTAAGTTACACAACGGCACACCAACATTGTGGGATTAAGTGATTTGCCCAGAGTCGCACAATGTCGAGCATTCCCGACGAAATTTAAACCCTGCTCCTCAGCAACGCTGACGACCGCTACAGCCGAAGGCCCTACTGTCCCCCTTTCGGACCTTTGCAAACTCTGTGCTCTCTCTACACCAATCTCAAACTGCCTAGTTCTTGCTGCCTGCAGTTGTTACCACCAATTAGCATAAACAGCAGTTTTCAGCCTATCAATATTTTCGCTACGTCAGGGTTCCCTCCCCTTCCATTCACAGTCGCAAGATAGAGTTTCCCAAGCAATATTTAAGTAACGAGCAGCATTCTCAAGAAACACAAGCAGCTGTGAGGAAATCTTGCCAATTTATGAAATAAAGTGCACCAGTGCCCCGGCTAGGTGGCTGCACTACGTGCAAGCCAGTCACCGTCTGCTGGAAACACAGACAGAACTGAAGCGTCCATCCCGATTCAGTAAGACATTCATTAAGACATCTGGTTCTCCCGGCACCCTGCATTGCCTTGCCAGTTTAATATTGATGAACCATTCTCTAGTTCAATCTCTGCATACCTTGTAATCCTGGCATTGACCACAAAACTAAGAACAGCTGGCCACCCCTGAACCACTCCTAGGAAAACCAATATGGCATCATAGTTAATTGTAAACGCGCTGCCCTAATCACACCTTTCCCCGATCAACAAGACCCACATAGCTGTGTCTTCTCGGGGCCGCCCTGGTACCGATAAAGGCTGATTCACAATACATGGTCAATGGAAAAAAACGCCGCCATAATGACACGATCCACCATTCGGTCTACCAGAACCTACATAGCTGCGTACCCTCAAGAGTGCTAAGGCTTTCTTCGTGGTATCGGTGCAAAGCAAACAACTCAGAAGGTGGGATCACTATACTCAAAGGAAACTGCACAGGCTTTCTTTGCGGTGATCATATTGTAAAAAAAATATATATTGTGAGATGAAGCATGTAAGCGGACAGTTCTTTTGTGCATCACTGTTCACAGAGAAGAGGCGCTGACAGGGAGAGCTCCGTGAAATGGATAAAAAAAAAAGAAACGTGCGCCCAGCATTTGTCTTCAATTACCGCGGCCCCTGACAGCCGCGATAATTGAAGACAGATGCTCTTCTGCTGCGCGTGTTCGCACGGAATATGCACTAGGCGGAGCAACTCTAACGCCTATGGCCTATTGCGTGCTGGCTTGTAAAAACACAGGCATGCGAGGCCCAATTGCCAAGCAGCTGCCATAAATACCTAGCAAAAATCACGAGCTTTTCTGGAATTCGTAGGTTAGATTTTCGAACTCCTCACAAAAGGACTCTGAAGCCACGCCCACTTCGAGGGACGTAGGCCGAGCCCTAAAAATACTATTTTTTATGCCCTGAAATGACCCACCATTTCTACAAATTAACCAAAGGACGGAATTTACTATAGTGGTGATGCAGTGTCATTATATTTCGTTTTCATTTGAATGAAAAATTAATTCGTAACACACACAATCATTGAGTCCAGTCCACGGAGAGCAGAGGAACAGAGGAACAGAGTGGAGGGTGAGCAGGCTGAAAGCAGCTGTGAGCGCTGAGTGCTACAAAAAACGCCACCGCTGCCGCCGCAGCTGCTGGAGGAGCTGCCGGATAGCCGCAGACGGTGAGCCGGGACTGGCCCGGCCCCCGACCTGTTATGTTATGTTATGTTAACTATTATTTATATAGCGCACGGCTACTCAACAAGAGTGTCCCGGCGCTTTCAGAAGGCGGCTCAGCAATTAAAAAACATAACAGTGAACAAACAAGAAAAGAAAAATGAAATAAAGAAAAAAAGCAACCTAAAGCTTAAAAAGCCAGGTCTTCAGATTTTTTCTGAACAAGAGCAAACTAGGAATGCTGTGTAAAGCAAGAGGCAATGAGTTCCACAGCTGGGGAGCCTTAAGGCTAAAGGAACGACCCCCGATGCGAGCCTTCTTCACGCGGGGCACCACGGCCATGAACAAAGATTCCGACCGCAAAGAGCGGGCCGGACAGTAGAAGGCCAGTCTGCGCTGCAAATACTTAGCTCCGGAGCCTGAAAGTGCCTTATGCACCAGCGTCAACGTTTTGAACATTATCCGCTTTTGGATGGGGAGCCAGTGCAGTGACTGTAGCACCCCAGATGTTCTTGCCCGCCTGTGAAGGCCGAATATGGCGTGAGCCGCAGAGTTCTGCGCCACTTGCAGCCTTTGGATCAGATACTCCGGAAGCCCTAAGTAAAGAGCATTAGCATAGTCCAGTCTAGATCCTATAAGAGCTTGGACAATGATCTTCCTATGCTCCTCTGTAAGCAGGGGCAGGAACTTCCGAAGCATCTTAATGATGCCAAAACAGGTGCCCGTCAGACCAAGAATGTGCGATCTGAACGTAAGGCCATTATCGACCTTGACTCCCAGATTTTTAGCAGCCAAAGATGGCTGGGCGGGGGGGCACTTATCAACTGGCCACCAATCACGCCATTCCGGTTCCGAAGCACAGCCAAATAGCAGAACCTCAGATTTACTAGAGTTGGCCTTAAGACCATTCTGCTGAAACCAATCAAAGACCCTCTTCAGGCATCCCTGGATGCTCTCCCCGTCAAATGACTGGTCTTTCCTGCAGGTGAAGAGGAGCTGAGTGTCATCCGCGTAGGACACGATCTGGGCCCCCGAGGTCTCCACGAGTGCCGCCAGAGGGGTCATAAAGATGTTAAAACCTGCCCCCCTTCATCTGAGGCTACCGGACTGTCTGTGTGCTGCTTGGTGCTGAGTTTAACATGGCAGCCTGGCTGCCTGCCGCGGTGAGAGCCGCAAAAGTTTGCTTAACGCATGCAGGGGCTGCAGATTACTGCAAAGCACCCATCAAAGCAGTACACAGAATTTTTAAAAGAAGAGCAGTTGGGCATGTTATGATCAGCGAAGACAGACAGAACATTCTTTCCACTTTAGTGGGCTCTACCCTGATTTGTCATCCTGAAATCAAGTTTCTCACTCGCTTCTACCGCGGTGGGAGCCGCAAAGTTTTGTTTAAAGCGGCAGGGGCCGCAGATTACTGAAAAGCACCTGGCGAAAGTTATTAAACGCGGCAGGAGCCGCAGATTACTTGCAAGGCACCTGGCAAAAGTTGTTTAATGCAGTAGGAGCCGCAGATTACCTGCTAAGCACCCGGTCGTGGTGTAATCCAGTTCCAGGTCTTCCTGCGACCCCCAAGGAGCAGGGCCGGACTGGCCATAGCGGGCACCGGGCAATCCCCCGGTGCGCCGCACGGGTGGGGGCCGGTTTTGGGCCCCGAGGGCCGTTTTTTGTTACAGGGCCGTTTTTGCAGCATAGCTGTAAAATCGACCCTGTACCAAAATCGGCCGCAAACTGGCCTCGGCAAAGAGCTCAGCGACACCTCCAAACGCCCCGAGTGGGGAGGGGGAGGAGGGGTTGCGGCCGAGCATTTTGCCAGGGCCGGTTGTGGTTCCCAGTCCGGCCATGCCAAGGAGCTGTCTAACCCGGACCTGACACAAAGTGATTCCACGCTTGGAAGAACAGCCCATTACTTACAAGAAGGGAGGTAGGTGCCAGCAAGCGCTTCTGCCATTAGCGGGCGACCGGTAAGTGAGTGCCCTCGGTGGGAACCACAGAGGAAACCCAACTAGGTATGCTTCACGGTTCTGCCTTGTGAGCCCCACGGCTGTGTTTTATCCTTACTCTTGGGTGGATGAGAGAGGAAGAGCTTCATTTCTTGTGACAGTTGCCCGTACTCCTCGGTCTAGTCCTATATTTTTTCAGAGGGGCAATAGAAGATAGAAGCCCCCACCCCTCTGGACCCTTTTGGACTGAAACTGAGAAAAACCGCAATGGTACTGGTGGAGGGGGTGAGTGGAGGAGGAAGGAGGAAGACCCCAATCAATTTATCAACCTGATACTCGCCCTTGGTATGAAGCACCTTCCCACCCGGACTGTTATGAGGTCTGGCAGGGTAAGAAGGCCCATAACAAGGCTGTCACCCAAACAGAAAAGAAGGGAAACTACACAAGAAGATCATGGAAATATGGCAGCCTTAGAAAATGATATTACTGGAGAAATCAATATCAAGGATAAGGAAAATACCAGCAAAAGTAACTGCAAAGACATCAACATCTGTTTAATTGCTGGCTTAAAAGCTAGCAAAGATAGCAGTCCACTAGTCACAAAAGAGATAATAAATGTAAACCAGCCAAATACAACATCTAAGAGGGACAAAAGAGACAGAATAGAAGAATTTATAAACATAGAAGGACAACCTCCAAGGAAGATCAAGGGGTAGATGGAAGGGGTAATTCCAGCCCCCTGGAAAGAAGCGTTTGTTCGCCCCATTCTTAAAAAACCTATGGCAAACCCGCTTGAGCTGGGCAACTATCGCCCTATTTCCTTGCTTCCCCTTCTGGGAAAAATACTCGAAAGTATGATCAATAAGCAACTAAATAGTTATCTGGAATCAAATGGTATCCTGGATTCTTCACAATCTGGCTTCCGTCGGGGTTTTAGCACGGAAACGGCTCTCCTATCAGTGACGGACTCCTTGAGAACAACGGTGGACGCTGGTGGATCAGTAATTCTGATTCTGCTTGACCTCTCCGCGGCCTTTGATACTATTTCCCATACTAGGCTCGCGGAGAGGTTAAGCTCCTTCGGCGTTCATGGCTGGCTCTTAAATGGCTACAGAATTTTTTGGCTGACCGTTCTCAAACGGTCATTATGGGCCCCCACCAATCAGAGAAAACATCACTAGACAAGGGCGTCCCCCAGGGCTCCTGCCTGAGCCCCACCCTTTTTAATATCTATATGGCGCCTTTGGCTAAGGTGGTGGAAACCCTGGGGTTCGAAATTATTTCGTACGCCGATGATACTCAGCTGCTGTTTAACATCGGCCCTAACCTCGAAGCAGATAGACTCCGCTTTGCTACAGGAATTTCTGAAATTTCAAACTGGATGCCTAACAACTGTCTACAGTTAAATCCGGGCAAGACGGAAGTCATGCTTCTAGGGAAAGCCGCAGCAGTCTGGTCTAATTATTGGTGGCCGTTACAACTGGGCCCTTATCCAACACCTAAGCACAGTGTTAACAACCTAGGCATTAAGCTAAACCATTCCCTATCCATGCAAGATCATGTAGCTGCAGTATCTGGGGCCTGCTACCACAGGCTCAGACTACTCCGAAAAATCTTACCCTTCATCCCCATGGAGCACAGTAGAACTTTGACCCAAGCTTTAGTCATTAGCCGGATGGATTACGGGAATGCCTTATTAGCAGAAGTTGGAATTACATCTCTGAATAAACTGCAGGTAATCCAGAACACGGCGGCCAGGCTGGTCCTGAACATGCCGGCTGGCTCCCCCTTGCTGCCATTGTTGAGAAAATTACACTGGCTGCCGATAAAACAAAGAGCTTTTTTTAAAGTCTGTTGTCTTACTTTCTGTGCTCTTCAGGGTCAGGGCCCTTTGTACCTTCAAAACAAATTTAAAAAACATGTTCCGAGTCGCCCTCTGAGGTCCAGCACGCAGCAGTTGCTTCAGGTGCCTCGTATTAGACTTCATAGATCTGGGGGCATGGCCTTTTCTTATCTCGCCCCCAAATACTGGAACAGCCTTCCAATATCCTTGCGAGAAATACCTTCATATTTGGTTTTCAGAAACAGCTAAAGGCTTTTCTGTTCTAAGTTTTTCCCCCTTCCTGATCTGTCCTTCTTATGGGGCTATTCTGAGTAAAGCGCCTAGATGCCTCTCGGTGATTCGTGCGCTATATAAAAGAGCCTAACATAACATAACATAAGTTCCTACCAGCCAAAAATGTATACGAAATTTACCTTTTTAAAAGACCCAGGCAAAGCAATTTACTCAAACAACGAAATCATTGAGGGTTTACAAACCCCGCTGCAACCTGGGGGAACAGAACACTCTTTGTCCCAAACCCCAGGAACGACAATGAGCACAGCCGCAGAAATACATACGGATAAAAGTCATACGGTGATCACCATAAATCGCTCGAGAAGTATATCCGGAGACAGAGTTCAAGGAGGTCAAACTGCTGAAGCGATCGTGGGGGTCAGCAGCCGGATAAACAATTCGCTAAAAAGCTTAGAGGACAAGGAAAAAACTCCTAGGGGGTCCAAGAATGAGAGCGAGAGGGTCACAGAACTAGTAAGAATCCCAGAGCATCAGGGACCCAACGACTTGAGGGATCAGTTAACTTCCCTTCCCCACGAGTATTTACTGAATGAACAAGATGGAGGGATTACAACACCTCAGCCAAAAAACAGTTCACCATTCAAACTAAAGACTGCACAAGCAGATACTCTGATAGCCGAGAAACAGCAAGGGGGAAATGACCAAGTTAAATTCTCCCTACACTCAATACAAGATGACTCACATACACTCCAGATAACGACATGACCTTCTTGGCGTCACAAGAACGGGATGACTTAGTGGCATCATACAATGTAAAACCCACTACAAATAGCTCTGCAGAAGAACTGATCAACCTGCATAGTGAAGGGAGCAGAGGTCCCTCAGACACCTTTTTGGGTAACTCTACCAAATACCATCCAGCTATCCGCAACAGCACTGCAGTGTCAATCTGATAAACTAGATATGCAGCTAACTGTTCTCTGAAACGCTAGCAGAATTCACTTCTGGGATAGAAAGGAAACTTACGGACCTTAACAGCCTCATAAAAAGGGGACAAGAAGCAGCAAAACTCTCTCAAATAGTAAGAACAGACTGCATCTGTACTCCAATAATTGATAAGCTATCAACAGTACCAACAATGCTAGGGAACCTCCTGGCGGACCCAAAATCAAACACAACATCGCATCTTATAATGGAGGCAAGTCTGGAAGAACAGCTCTTATCTAAAAACCAATAGGAGCTGGTAACATACAGCCCACATCTATCAAAGATGGGTCTCCTAATCTCAAACATACTTCAGAATAATCCACTTTAAATAACTCAACCAGCGAAAGGGTCGGTGCAGAGACATCTATGAATGCGAGAGCCTGCCGTAAACAAAAATGGAAGCGCAGGAATAGGAGCAAGTCATACTGACGAGAACCAATCAGTAGTAGACCCGGGGGAAAAAGATCAAACAAGGAAAACCTTGATGTATATCCAAGACAAAGAGACACCACCCTTAGATAATAGACGAAAAGCTATAAAGAACCTAAAAACATTGGAAATTCAAACGTCGACAGCATCAAAGGAGATAACATGTGAACAGACAGTGCTTAAGGATAGTAGTCCAGTAATAAGTGAGCAGCAATGTAAAATAACCAAACTGGAAAGTGGCACAAGGAGAAGAGGAAGGAGAATGGCAGAAAATTTGCCAATGGAAAACAGACAAAGCAGATTGCAGGCCATAGAATAGACCTCAGATGAGTCCAACAGAATCACCACAGAAGTTATAAATAACAACCAACCCCCAACTAGAGTTAAACACTGCAAGGTAATTACGTCTCAGGAAAATCAGCCGATGGAAAACGCAAAAGTAGGAGCAAGCTGGCCTATGAGCAGGCGATAGAGGATGTCTATGGAGCCAGCACAATAACCCCCAAAGCCATAAACAAAAATCACACTGGGTCAAACAATGCGAGGTAACCACACACCAGCAAACACCGATCACTGCATCAAAAGAGACAGGCATCATTCTATTCATCCCAGAATATAAATCGAGAGGAAGAGTGGACACCCTAAATAGGGGTAACACATTAAGACTTGTCCACTCAATCAAAGAACTGAAACACATCAATACAACAGACTTGCTTGCAATTGAATTTCAGTCCTCATTAGACCAACAAGGCGCTGAAGTGACAAAGACAACATGGAAAACAAATGATTTAGCACATCAAATTCTGGAGGAAACTAACAGATTCTCTCAGTGGGGGATAAAGCTGGAACCAGGAAAAAGACCAGCTTACCCCACTCCCCTCCTGGAAGAAAGTAATAAAGATCGCCTACAAACAGTTAAATCAATTTGAAAAGGAGCACTTAGTCACTCTCCAGGATCCAATAGCAGTCTTTCACATACAAAAAACTTAACAACGCAGCAACCTGTTTCTAGCTGGGCAAATATACGGCGAACAATAACAATGGGGGACATAAAGTGACAAAGGGCAACTGGCCAGACTTCAATAAAAGCTGTCTCCACAAATATCAGAATATGTATCTGGAATATTAACGGTCTGACAAGCAAACTGGAAGACCCAGAAACATGAAGCTACTTAAAATCATTCAACCTGATATTACTCCAAGAAACTTGGGAAGAGAATGAGATAGCCTTACAAGAATATACAACACAAATCCACTCAACTAACGCAAAGACTATTATCCATAAAAAAAAACAGCTTGATAACAAACCCACTAGAGGCTTGGGAAGGATTTATAAAGGACCTCGGAACAGCATAAGCTACAGAGCCAAAAATCCTCAAAGGGAGCATATTGGGCAACCTACTAGGAAAGGCAACCACACCTGAGATAAAAAAATCTAAAACAGAAAACAAACCAAACATTAAGACAGCTCCGTACACGACCACACAACGAAGCCCCGCAGAAGGAGTTATGGAACTTAAAGGCATCACAAAAAAAGAAGATTTCGGAAAAGAAAAGGCAAATGAATGAGGAACTCTGGGTGAAAATAATGCATGATTCAAAATTGAGGAACAGCACCAGGTTCTGGAAGACAATCCATAACCTTCAACGGCATGGCCATAATGGAGTAAACTCACACATATCAGAATCCAATTGGGAACATTACTTATCTAATCATTTCAATGAAAAAACTCAGAGGGGGACTCAGTTAGAGGAAAAATACGGATAATCAAGAGAAATACTTGCGGAAATAACACAGGAAAAAATAAACACGTAAAACGTGAAGGCATCAACCAGGTTGTGACCCAGGGCAAAGATGCACACCAGAAGGAGGATGGAACAACAAGCTTAAAATTTCCATCAAGCAGGAAGAAAAAAAACAATGAAATAACAGCAGCTAGGATTAAGCTACAAACATCAAATCGGAAGGAGCCCCCTTCCCGAATGGAATACCTCCAATAATGTACAAGCATGATGCTGATTTCTGGAGTAACACATTGGTACCAGTCTTCAAGAGAATTAAGGAATCAGCGATATGTCCATCGTTCTGGAAAGGATCGATAATAAGCCCAATCTATAAGCAGGGCAAAAGGAGTAATCGTAGTATTTTTCGACTTATCGCCTTAATCGACACAGAGGCAAAGTACTATGCGAGGCTACTCCTGGAGGAATTAACATCTTAGGCAACCTTAAAACGCATCATTCCCGCAAACCAAACCGGGTTTTGCAGAGGACAGGGAACAACAACAAACATCATGGCACTAACCCTACAGATAGACGCAGTTAAATCAGCAAAGAGCTCGCTATTCCTAAATTTCATAGATTATAGGGCGGCGTTGGATCACGTAGATCATGCCAAACTCTGGGAGAAACTGGAAAAGTGGGGGATACCTAGGCCTCTCCTAAAACAGCTGATTCTATTGCACACCAATACTTGGGGCAAGATCAAGCTGGGATCTGGGACGCACCTTGCAAGGTGAATTAACACCACCAAAGGCCTAAAACAAGGGTGTGTTCTAGCTCCCATGTTGTTTAACCTCTTTCTGGTACAAAAGGGGTCTAGCAGACCTTCCAGGGGCACTTGATAAAACAAAATCGCTTGCCCCACGGTTGGGAAACATCTCGTTGTCAAATCTTTTATATGCAGACGACTTGGTTTTAATAAGCCGGTCTCCAATTGGACTCCAACACCTTCTGGATATCACCGATAAATTTTCACAAAATATTGCATTAAAGATCAACTAAAACAAAGCAAAAGTAATGACAGTGAATTATAACAAGACAAAGAACCTTTCATGGTTCCTGGAAGGGCAGAGGCTAGACCGTGTAACCAACTACAAATACCTTGGGGTACTATTGGACAGCAGAAGTTCATTTAAATCTCAATTAGAGGTCCTGCGTCGGAAGGGCACCACATTCTACTTTTCAATGAAGCCCCTGAAGAAAGTCCTCCTTGACCGAACACTGGATCCTCTATTACAAATGATCAGAGCACGACTGCAGCCAATGCTCATATATGGGAGTGAACCAAATGCAAGGGAAAGATGCGACAGTTTTAGATAAAATAATCAGTAGAACATACAGAGCAATTTTCCAGCTGCCCAACTACGTGTCGCCTGACAAAATACGTCTTGAATTTGGCCTTCAGAGACAAACAGTGGATAGAAGAGGCGCTTATATAAAAAGCTGGCGTAAAATCAGAGGTGCAGAGCAAGGATCCTTAAATGCCCCCCTCTGGGCTGAGCTGTCAACCCGAGAAAAATAATCAGCTAAGTAGTACCTGTTGGAATCATTGGAATATCTTGAACTGACAAACCTCTGGGAGTCATCCACAGATAATAAAAGCTTCAAAATGGTAGTAACAAAAGTAATAAAATTGATATCAACAATAGAAGATAAGGAAATCCTGGCCAAGAGGGCTCATGGATGGACAGTGCTGAAAATGGGACTTACACAGAAAACTAAAGAAATTTATTTTAAACTGCGCTTCGGCATTCTACCAATTCTTCCTCACTTGGCACCCTGGAAAAGGAGAGAAGAAGAACAGCCCTGCCACTTTTGTGGAATAGGAAAAGAGGACATAACACATATAATCTGTATCTGCCCAAGCTTGATGGAAATAAGGCGTGCCTTACTCAGAGTAATATGGAACCAAAAGGGCACAAGATGCTGTAGTCAGGCTGTGAAGCTGTGCTTTAACCCACAGAAGACCCAAATAAACTGCTGACTAACAAAGTACTTCGACATAGTGGCTAGAAGACTTAAGGCCTAGCAAAAGGTGCAAGAAAGAACAGTAAGCAGTTATAACATTTAATCAAGTACAGAGACAGCCTGTCTAGAATCAGGCCTTGTTAAAATTGCGTCCTGTACCCAGTAGCTCCCTCTCAGTTATGGCGGCTAGGGCCTGGAACAGACTGCTCTTCGAGCTTAGGAAAAACCATGACCTTAGGCTGTTTAAAAGCAGTTAAAAACCTTGCTTTTTAATTAGTCTTCTTGCCGCTGCATTCACCTCAGCTCTCCTCTGAATAGGCTTTTGTGCCGGGGCACTTCCAAGTATCCGTGCACGTTACAAATGGTGAATAACATAACAGAAGCACAAGCACTTTATCGTCCTTGAAATGGACTGCAATGATAACAAACAGAGACAGCCTGTCTAGAATCAGGCCTTGTTAAAATTGTGTCCTTTACTCTGAAGCACAAGCACTTTATCACCCTGGAAAAGGACAGCACAGATAATGAAACTGAGATTGATACGACCTTTATTCGAGAGTAAATTTTTTAAATGTAAAAGTCCAAAATAATGCTGAACATATTTTAAACGTTTAGTTATTGTAGGCCTCATTTAAAGACTTCATATTAATGAAATGCATTTCTGTTCGATGTGCATAATCTTTTTCTTGAATCGCATGTAGGCTCAATGTGTTCTCATATTAGTTTGTAACGTTATAGTTAAGATTTTATGTGAAGGTCATTTCTTGCAATTTATTGCTTTGGATTGTAGTTTCATGCACCTGTGAAGGAAAGGAGTTGACGTGTAGAAGTAGACCTCAGCAAGGCCTACCAGTGCTAGGGGTTCACCCTTCTCTGCACACAAGTCCTCAGAACAGTAAATAGAAGTTGGCACAGAAGCTGAAATAGCAAAAAGATATTTTATTAAACCTCATGAGGTGGAACTACATTCACACAACACCCTTCAGTAGTGATTGAAGTGGCACGAGGAGTAGTAGAACCTTGGGTCTTTTATACCCACACAGGGGCTCAAAAAGAGGCGGCACAGGCACACATAGGAAGAGTTACGTACATAGATGGTCATACAGAGAATGCACAGTCAACAAAGAAGGAGGAGCCAACAGTTGCTGACTTGGGTAAAGACATCCTGACAGTAATAAACCTAAGCAGGTGCATGGGCAGCTACAGACTCTTCTGAGCATGTGCAGAGTAGCAGAGGCTAGGTATTGTCAGTTCTTGAGCAAAGCACAAGGGCAAGGGACAGTGAAGAAGGAAAGAGCACATGGCGAGCACATGGTCAACAAGATGGCTGCCGGAAACAAGATGGTTTCAGCTAAATGCTAACATCAATCAATCAATCAATCAACCAATCATAGCATTGTATAGCGCACTACTCACCCGGAGGGTCTCAAGGCGCTTGGGGAGGGGGGTCCGCTACTGCTCGAACAGCCAGGTCTTGAGCTGCTTCCTGAAGGCGAGGTGGTCTTGGGTCAGGCGGAGGTGGGTCGGGAGGGAGTTCCAAGTCTTGGCGGCCAGGTGGGAGAAGGATCTTCCTCCTGTTGTGGCTCTTTGGATGCGGGGGACGGCGGCGAGGGTGTGGCTGGTCGATCGAAGGTGGCGTGTGGGAGCGTAGAAGTTGAGGCGGCTGTTGAGGTAACTCGGGCCTTGGTTGTGCAGGGCTTTGTGTGCGTGGGTGAGGAGGCGGAAGGTGATTCTCTTGTTGACCGGGAGCCAGTGCAGGTCTCTCAGGTGTCTGGAGATGTGGCTTCGTCTGGGGATGTCGAGGATGAGTCTTGCTGAGGCGTTCTGGATTCGCTGGAGTCTCTTCTGGAGCCTGGCGGTGGTTCCGGCGTAGAGGGCGTTGCCGTAGTCCAGACGGCTGGTGACGAGGGCCTGGGTGACCGTCTTCCTGGTCTCGGTGGGGATCCACCGGAAGATCTTACGTAGCATGCGCAGGATGTTGAAACAAGACGAGGAGACGGCGTTGACTTGTCTGGTCATGGAGAGGGAGGAGTCCAGGATGAAGCCCAGGTTGCGTGCGTGGTCTGTTGGTTTGGGTGCGGAGCCCAGGGCGGGTGGCCACCAGGAGTCGTCCCAGGCGGAGGGCGAGGAGCCCAGGATGAGAACTTCCGTCTTGTCTGAGTTCAGTTTCAGGCGGCTAGTCATCATTCATTCGGCTACGTGTTTCATCCCTTCATGTAGGTCGGCTCTGGCGGTGGCGGGGTCGTTGGTCAGGCAGAGGATCAGCTGTGTGTCGTCGGCGTAGGAGATGATGTTGAGGTTGTATTGGCGTGCGATGGCCGCAAGGGGGCTCATGTAGACATTGAAGAGGGTGGGGCTGAGCGAGGAGCCTTGAGGAACGCCGCAGATGACTTCGGTGGCCTCTGACCTGAACGGGGGTAGGCGGACTCTCTGTGTTCTTCCAGCGAGGAAGAAGATGATCCATTCCAGTGCCTTCTCCTGGATTCCGACGTTCCTGAGGCGTTGCACTAGGGTGCGGTGGCAGACAGTGTCGAATGCCGCGGAGAGGTCTAGGAGGATGAGGGCCGCTGTTTCTCCGTTGTCAAGCAGGGCACGGATGTCATCGGTGGCAGCGATGAGGGCGGTCTCGGTGCTGTGGTTGGCCCTGAAGCCCGACTGTGAGGGGTCTAGGGATCCATTTGTCTCGAGGAAGGCAGCCAGCTGCTTGTTGACTGTCTTCTCAATGACTTTGGCTGGAAACGGGGGGAGCGAGATGGGGCGGTAGTTCTTGAGTTCGGTGGGGTCTGCTGTTGGTTTCTTTAGTAGAGCGCTGAGTTCGGCGTGCTTCCAGCTCTCAGGGCAGGTTGCGGTGTCGAAGGAGGCGTTGATGATGTCCCGTAACTGGGGTGCGATGGCGGCGTCGGCTTTGTTGAAGACGTGGTGAGGGCAGGGGTCGGTTGGAGATCCGGAGTGGATGGAGTTCATTGTGCGGATGGTGTCTTCGGTGTTGATAGGGGTCCAGGCGCTGAGGGTGGTGGTGGGGGGCGTTGGTGCGGTCGTGGGGAGTGTTGGTTGTGTGCTGAAGCTGTTGTGTATGTCAGCGATCTTGTTGTGGAAGTAGGAGGCGAGGGAGTTGCAGAGGTCTTGTGATGGGGTGATGTCGTTGATTCCGGCGTTGGGGTTGGAGAGCTCTTTCACGATGTTGAAGAGTTCCTTGCTGTTGTGTGCGTTGTTGTCCAGTCTTTCCTTAAATGCTGTTTTCTTGGTGGCGCGAATCAGTTGATGGTGTTTTCGAGTGGCGAGCTTGAGGGTGGTCATGTTGTCCGGTGTTGGGTCTCTTCTCCATGCTTTCTTGAGAGCTCGGCAGTTCTTCTTGGAGCTCTTGAGTTCGTCGGTGAACCAGGATGCTTTCTTGCTGCCGGGTCTGCGGGGCGGGGTCCTCAGTGGGGCGAGGTCGTCTGGGCAGTTGCTGATCCACTTCGTGAGGTTGTCGGCGGCCTGGCTGGGGTTCGCGGAGCTGGCGGGAGGGTGCTGGTTCAGGGCTGCGGTGAGCTGGTCTTGTTCCAGCTTCTTCGTGCAACCTGTTGCTGGTGGTGGTGGATCGTGGTCCTTCTGAAGCTGAAGTGGACGCAGCTGTGGTCCGTCCAGTGGAGTCCGGTGGCGTGGCTGAAGGCGATGTCTTTGCTGGATGAGAAGACGGCATCGAGTGTGTGTCCGGCGAGGTGGGTGGGGGTGGTCACCAGTTGCTTGAGTCCGAGGTTGGCGAGGTTGTCAAGCAGGGTGGTGGTATTGCGGTCATTGTTGTTCTCCAGGTGGAAGTTGAGGTCCCCGAGGAGGATGTAGTCAGCGGAGGGGAGGGCGTGCGGGCTGATGAAGTCGGCGATGTCTTCGCTGAATTGTGTGCGGGGTCCCGGGGGACGGTAGATCAGGGTGCCTCTGAGGGTGGTCTTGGGGTCGGTGTGGATCTGGAAGTGCAGGTGTTCGGCGGTTGTCAGGGTGTTGGCGGTGTTGGTCGTGATGCGGATGGTGTTCCTGTGGATGATGGCGATGCCTCCTCCCGTCTGGTTGACGCGGTCCCTCTGGGTGATCTTGTATCCATCCGGGATGGCGATGGCGATGTCGGGCGCTGAGGAGGCGTTCATCCAGGTTTCCGTGAGGAAGGCGACGTCTGGAGATGTGGTGTCGAGGAGGTTCCAGAGTTGAACGGCGTGTCTGTGGACGGAGCGGGTGTTGAGCAGGATGCACTTCAGGTGGTTGCTGCTGGTGTTCGGCTTGGTGGGTGCTGGTGTAGTGCAGGTCCTGATGCATGTGAACTTGCAGGCGTGGCAGCTGAAGGGTCCGTGGGTGCGTCTCGGAGTGGCTCGGTAGCATCCCGGGGCTCGGCCGATGTTGAGTGCGTTGAGGGTGGCGGCGGCGTACGTCCGGCGGGAGGGGTGGCCTCTGCGGGGGCCAGGGGTCCTGGCACTGGGCGCGGTCCAGGCGCGGACAGTCTCTGCCAAATTTCTACAGACGAAATAGAAGCCCTTCCATTGTCTGATATCTCTGAAGGCCCTGGGACTGAAACTATTTACTGCATTACTCATGTAAAATAGGCTGACATCATGAACGCAGTGCATTTTTTATTTAGATTGGTTCCTTCTCTGTGCGACCTATTAAATATCTTTCTATGAAGTTTCCTGTTTAATTGTGTGTTTTCAGACTTTAGCTAGTTATACTTAGACTTACTTCTGTTCACCTTCAGAGGCAGATGTCTATTTTGCTGCTTTTCGGACCCCATGCTCTTTTTAACCTTGCTTATAGCGATAGCTTCTAAAGCAAGCAGATGTCTTCTTGTCTTGACTGGAACTTTCATTTGGTTCTATTTGAAATGTTATATTTGTTAACAGCTGCTGCTTATGAATTCCCCGACTGCCCCATCTCTAGCTCAGCTCTAGGGAGTTTCCCTTCAGGGGAACATATTTTGCTATAATTTCCCTATTTAATCTTGAAATAACTTACGTTCACATTTGCCTTTTGACTTGTCTGTACTATATTCACATATGCAGTATTCAAGTGATAATTGACTTATGGCTAACTGATATGATTTGAAACTGTAACTGTATCTATGTGTTAATAAACCTTCACAGTTTGCAACTTTACTCCTCCCTGTCATTACTGTAGGGAAAAATCTGCTTCATTGTCATTGATATGTAAATGAATTAATGATTTAAGACAAAGATCGGGATCAAGATTCATTCAAGTAGGTATAGCGGCTTTCAAATTTGCACCAAACTTGCATAGTGCAAATACCATTATTTCATCCCTCTACCACTAGCATACTGGAGAAATTGTACGAGAAAGAGCGGGTCTTTCTGTTTGTATTTTTTGCTTTCAACCCTTGGTGGCTCTACTCATACGAAACGCTAACATTCTTGCTCTCAGGTACAATGATGTGTGTTCTTGTATACTCAAAACGAAGGGAATTATATTTTCCAAACAATCTTGTTACCACCCTATGAACAGATGAGGGTGAACAGGATTCTTACAGGAAACTACTGATCTGATGGTTTCTGTAGGTTTTGTGAATGAGTGTCTAAAACCAGAGGGCCAAATAAAAAAATGTGGCTTTTCTCTGGTAGAACCCAATTTACCACTATGAGGTCGCCTCATTAATACATGCACCAAAGTGAGGAATTTAACACAGTTAACTATTGTCAGCGGCGTCGCTCATCAATACGAAAACCCTCTCTTCACTGGACTACTGTGCATCAGTGTAGTGATGAGGTCCATAGCCAAGATGTAGTTTTAAGTAGTGTTATTGAGTTAGTTACAAGTAGATGAGTTGTAGAGCTACTGCCCCACCAGGAGCAGTCTGCCTTCTGCTCAGCCCATTCTCCAACTGACACACTCAAGCATCCAGGCACCCAAACATTCCATTCAAGTCTCTCACAACAACATTCCATGCATCACATTCACACTGGCTGAGCAGCTAGGAAGTAAGTCACCAGATACACACAACACAGGTTACTACATACCTTCCCTTCTTCTACAAAACAAAAAAAGCAACCACTAAAAAGAAGAAGGTTCAAACAAGGGGAATCACAAGACATAGAAAATGGAAAAGTAGAGAAAACGTGAGGAGAAAGTGGACACAAAGCATGAAAGATTAATAACAAAGAAACCCAAGAAAATCAGGCGAGAGCAAAGAAAAAAGCACAATGAAGGGATACAACAGTAAGTACAATAGAAAGAGAAAACGAAATAACAGGTTAAGAGCGAAATACAAGAGAAAGGAAAGAGAATACTGAGAAAATATACATGAGATGTACAAAAAGTACATGCAATAAAAATAAACAATGTAGAGGAGATGCAAAGATAAATATACATTACATATATATATACTACCCACCCATCATCCTCCAATACATTTTTAAAGAAAAGATTAGAAATGGGTGATGGACAACCAAACTGACTTTCCCCAACAAACAGGTGACTAAATGGACCAGAAACATGGAGCATTTACACCAAACATGAACAAAAAAAAAAGAATGGTTAAGGGGAAAGACTTGTTGACTGCTAACCACACAACTAATCAGGCCTAGGGGCAGACAACCAACGAGTGTGCACAAAGTACGCACATACAATGATACACATGGGACTCAAACCCAAATATGGGACTTGTACCAATTAGAACGATGTAGATGGGACTAAAACCAACTACAAAACATGGGACTCAAACCCATTAGAACAAGGTAGATGGGACTAACACCCACTACAAAAAACATGGGACTTAAACCCATTAGATACTCTTGTGCAGAGGTTGACAGTGTGGAGACACAAAGAACAAAGATGGGTTAAAACCCACTACAAAAACATGGGACTTGTACCCATTAGGAACTACATATATTCGACTAACACCCACTACAAAACATGGGACTTGGACCCATTAGAAACTACTTAGATGGGACTAAAACTCACTACAAATGACGTAGATGGGACTAAAACCCACTACAAAAACAAAATGTGAAACACCAGGTGACTACACCATGAACTTTGAAGGTACGTTGAAAGGGACTAAAACCCAACAACTGTGATAAGGGTGATTCATAGCCAAGAACTGTAGTATGCATAATACAAGAATGTGTGGACACTAAGCAGGGAAAAACTTGCACAATGAAAGAATGAAACCCAACGCTGGTGAACGATCTCCTCAACCGAGTATTGCTACTATGGCCACACTCTAGACTTATTGATCACAACAAGCATGTAACACAAACTACCATGCAATAACAACAAATTGCAAGCAAAGATGGGCACACTAGATTTCAGACCAATTCCAATAACCATTGAGTGTTTTACAAAAGAAAAATGAATTTCTTTTTTCTAATGTACAATCAATTCCTTTGCTCCTAAAAGAAAATGTTAGATGCAAACGGAATAAAACTTTAAATGTCAGGGGACCCCACAGGAATGACATGCAGCATATTAATACAATTTCCAGAGAAGCAACCCAATGACAATGCCCACCCAACATATTGAGAGTGAACTCTGCCATTACCAACATGTATCGAACTACATGCCCACGTGAGTGAGCAACAACAACCTTCAACAACAATGAGCCTGCAAGGCGATGTGTGATAACTTCATAGGAAATTATAGGCAGCATACATGTCTAGCCTCACGTGTGTGTAACTACATAGTTTCATACGGACAGCAAATGCAAAGTCAAATTTTAAAGCAGGAGGCCCCAAGAAACGGGTGCATTACCAGTCAAATTTTTAAACGGGAGGCTCCCGGAAAAGGCTCCATTACCAAATCCTTCCTTTACACAGGAATGAAGTAAAAATCAGCAGTACACTTGAATCCAGCGACGTACCCGGTCTCCTTCAATTACCCGTGGAACTTTATTGGAAATACATGTGATTGGCAAACTGGACACAAAGGGACACTCCGTAGCCCCGGTGCTTGCGTGCTGCCTCCAATGTCAAAATGGCGGGACGCAATCGTTATGAGTGCCAGGTGGCTTGCGGTTGCACCATGCAGCAAAGTGTTGCCCAGCAGCTCTCCATGCCGTGTAGATGGAAGGACGACACAAAGGTACCATGAGGATATCTGAGCGACTCCAAGGTAAGAGTGCGCGTGAAATAGTAGACTCATGCAGCCTTTTGGAAATGGACCTGCTGCGGTTAAATTGGCATCAGTCCCGGGGGCCGCACAAGATATGATGTATGTACACCACATAAGAAACATAGTGCTGGTAACTAGTTATATTTCTCACTACAATGGACATGATCCTGACGCCATGAAACCGTCTGGTGACCGTGCGCGGAATGAAAGATTTTAACATAACATAACATAATGCCGGGTAAAAGGCCATGTTCCAACAAAACACTGTGCATTCCCAAACAATGGAAAGGCACACTGAGAAGCCTACACAGTGCATGCTCGAATCCAACACTGTCAAAGACGATTTCAAAAAGACACAATGACACAGTGTACAGCATTCTCCCTTCTCGCACACACATCCATATGCCCATGCTACTTGCAAATGCCAAGGTTGTAATACATGTATGCTTCTAACCACAACCAAAACAAGTTGATTTGAAGGATCACACAAGTTGTCACCAGAGCAGGAAATCCAATAGTTTAACCAAATGAAGTACAAGCAGGCTGGGGCTGTCCGATGTGCAAGCCAATGGTGAAGTGCTCAGGATCACACAAAAAGTCACAGAAGCAGGACCCAGTCCTTGTAGCCAATGAAGTACGTGCAGGCTGGGGCTGTCTGAAGTAAGAAACACTGGTGGGGCTGGCACACCTTGTACTTCAGATTGGAGGTTTGTATTTCAGACTGGAGGTTTCTTCTACGTTTCTGTAGCTTTCCTTTGAAGATATCTTGTTTCAGTAAAATCTTTTTAAAACACGTGTAGTTTCGTTTCAAGAATCATCGCCAAAAATTTGTAGTGATGAAGTCCATAGCCAAGATGTAGTTTTAAGTAGAATTATTGAGTTAGTTACAAGTATATGAGTTGTAGAGTTACAGCCCCACCAGGAGCAGTCTGCCTGCTGCTCAGTCCATACTCCAACTGACACACTCAAGCATCCATGTACCCAAACATTTCATTCAAGATTCTCACACCAACATTCCATGCATCACATTCACACTGGCTGAGCAGCTAGGGCGTAAGAACCAGATACACAAAACATAGGTTACTACAATCAGCTCTTCATGTAAATAGGTATTTACACGTAAATAAATGTTTTTCTCCATTATGTGAGGAATTGAGTGCTGGGGTGTGGCAGAGCCAGTCAAGATGCCGGACATGCCTACCTAGTGCTCTGTGAGTGAGCCCGACCATCAGCTCTCATCCTGGCTGGTGGCGCATCATAAATTCCAAAAAATAAATTGGGGAAGTGTAGAGGAGATGATAGAATCACCCTCCTGAACTAGACTAGTAAACAATGGGATTCTATCAATGTGAGTGGTGACTAATTTTATGTGATATTCTCTAAACTTGTGAAAAACTACAATGTGAAAATTAGGCCTCTCTGCGGGTGGCAGAATGAGGGCACTGTATGTTTTTAAAATACCCCTCACACACTATGAATCCCATAGTGTCATTCTCCCATCATTGGGGTCTTCCCGTCCCTCTACGGGGCGGGGCGGGCTTCAACCTACGAGTGACGCAGGAGCACTTATATTTTTGACAATAGGCTATGTGATGTGATAAGGATAGTGATATGTGTAAAGGAGTGTAGGGACCTGTTTACGTGAATGGTGGTGTAAAAAAGGGGGTACAAATTCCCTGGCTAGTCGAAAAAATTAATTTTAATGGCTTCGCAAGCGGGGAACATTAAAAAGGGGTTAGTAAGTAGAATCACAAGTGTAGTCTACTTTGTTGACATGACATGTTTCATAGGCAGACCCCTCCTGCCTACTCATCAGGACCTCTGTTGATCCCTACAAAAATGCTCAATTCTAAACTAAATGTAAAATGCCTATGGTCCTAAAACTTAACAGCAAAAATCGGCTGCTAGGTTTTGCCTCTGGGCTTGAGTTGGCCCTTAGTGAGGCATTATCATGAAAAATTGTCATGAAAAATGACCTAATATGGTCTCTGTGGAAAGAGAAAAGGGAGAAAAAAGGGTACATGGTTGTAGAATTGCAATTTGTCAGGCATAATTCATACATGGCTCATTTGCATTAGTCACAATATGACTTTGTATCCCAAAGTATTCTCAACATTAATTCTGTATATGACCTGATGAACTGTCTTTCGCCATCATGGCCAAAGGGTATGAACCCTTGGAAAACTTCAACACAAAGCGTGATACACACTTCAAACACAAACATATATTCACAATCCAACACGACCCATCTTGTGGTGGGTTTTTAGACAAGCAAGACTGTGGGCCTTTCAGTTCCAGGACAAGTGTCTAATCAAGAAAGGCGTCTCACTAGCGGCCTGACATCAAAAATCATACTAATAAGTGGGTCATTTATCACATATGCCGGTTGATGTGTTATTCGTAAATAAAAGATGGCTTAGTGCCTCCCAGGCATCCGCCTAATAAGCTCCCAAATGCGCCGTAATCAAACATGCTGGTTGAAATAATGATCGTAAAGACGAACGAAAAACAGATGATGGCAAATGCCTCCAAATGTGCAAGCATGCTACAATTGATACATACATTTGAAGCGTGGTGATAGGACCTCATGAGCCTGCGTCTCAGGGTGATTAGTTGACTGGTTACTAAGGAGGAAAGTTTTAACATAGTCACTCACGCTGTTTTTGGGCGGCAGAATCTCACCATCAGAGACACACCCCTCCGCTATCACAAGACCAAGTTTTTAAAGATCCATGGTCAGGGTCTCACTTACGTGATCGCATGCCTAATCTGGCTTCATTCCATACCCTTCAGCAGCTCCGTGGATGTGACCGGAGTCCTGCCTCAGCTTGTGTTCTTATGCCGGGAAAAAAAAAAAAAAGGCCTAGTCATGATTGCCTCTGAAAAAAGACTAGAGAACTGACCCAAGATGGCGGCGTCCATCGGGACACTGCTGGTCTATAGTCTATCATCTATTTTTCTTCTCTTGATCGTGTTTTTTAGGAAAATTTTTGCAGTACTTTCTAAATACATCTCATTCGTGCCGCAGCATCTTAAATTAATTTAGAAACGAATATCGTTTTTGTTAGTCTGCCAGGAGGCTCACGAAATGTAATAGGCGGGCTCAAACTTTTTTAAATGTGAAAGGTGTTATATTGAATACATGATCCATATTCCCAGGGTGGTCAGAGTCTATGCACTGTCTTTGAGAAATGGGGAGCTATTCATGGGTCCTTCCGCAAGACATGTTGCACTATGTTCGTCAGTATTATGCTGAGTCTCATATTAGCCCATATTCCTATTGTTTTTTTGCTGAAACTATAATACGGATAGCCTCATAGCTTGAGATTTCAGGGTTTCATCGTTCTCGTGTCATCATGATTACTGTTGCTGTGGCATGCCATGGGGTGGGTATATGGCGCAATCATTAATGTGGTGAATGGCTGTGCCAAACGTTAGAGTTGGCCCCATGGAATATCATCATTAAGGCCGCAGTTGTTAGTGTCCAAGCGGAACACCCACCTTTGTTCTTTCTTCAAGAGCATATGTTCCCTGGATACCTGCTCTATCACTGTCCATGAGATATCATCAGGCCTGTGACCTTTTTCTAGAAAGTGAGCGGTCAGTTTAGTACTAGCTCTTTGGCATCTGATTGTGCTCTTGTGTTCCCCTATCCTGGTCTTGATTGCCCTGCTCGTCATCCCCACATATTCGAGGCGGCAGGGGCACGTGATGAGGTAAACTACGTTGTAACTGTTGCACATTGTGAAGTTTCGCTGTTCCCAGGTAGATCCATTTCTAAAAACCAGGTTGTTGGTCTTCTTGGTCAGGCAACATACTTTACATTGACCACATGGATGGTGGCCTTTCACAAAGTTAGTGTCCCATCCTTGGTTATTGTTGTTGGTCTTTGGTCTAGTGTGTACAAGGATGTCCCGTATGCTCCTCCCCCTCCTGTGGGAGAACATAGGTTTAGGTAACTGGAGTTCCCCACTGTTTAGAATTCTCCAATGTTTGTTGATGACTTTCGAAACCCTGTCTGAGCAGGTATTGAATGTGGTAATGCATATGGGTCTCTGTTCCTCTTCTTTGAGTGTCTTTTCTTCCAGGAGGCTCTCCCTGCAGTTATTCCGTGCCCTCTTACATGCCTGATCTATTATCCTTTCTGGATACTGGCGGGCTGCTAGTTTCTTCTTCAGATCCTTTGATTGGACCTTGAAACTCTCAATTTCCGTGCAATTCCGTCTTAGACGGAGGAATTGTCCGTAGGGTACGTTATCTCGGAGATGTTTGGGGTGGAAACTCTGGTACAAGAGGTGGCAGTTCCTGGCTGTACTTTTGAATTGGGTTGTCGTCATTAGCCTTCCATCTCTTGGGAAGATGTTCAGGTCAAGGAACACCAGACTGGTTCTGGAGAACGTGCTGGTGAACTTGAGAAATTCGTCTTGGTAGTTCAACCACGTCAGGAATTGTTTGGATGTATCCTCATCCCCATCCCAAATGATCAGAATATCGTCGATGTATCTCTTCCAGACTTTTATCCTTTGTCTGAATGGGTTGTTGGGGTGTAGGATCCTCCTGGTTTCCAAATTGTGTACGTAGAGACCAGCTATGCTGGGAGCAAATGTGCTCCCCATGCTGGTCCCATGTTTTTGTAAGTACAGAGTCCCATCATATTCGAAGAAATTCTCCTTCAAGGCGAGGGAGCAGCACTCCATCACGATGTTCCTTGGTGTCTGGTATTCCCAGTCGTCATTAAATAGCACGTCTTCAATGATACTGAGCATCTCATTGTGGGGGAGACTCGTGTAGAGACTCTCCACATCACAACTGATCATTAGTTGGCAATTTGGATCAAAGGGGAGGTCTTCCAGCAAATTCAGTACATCCTTAGTATCCCTGAGGTATGTATTAGTGCGTTGTACCATCGGGCGTGAGAAAGCATCTGCAAATTTTGAGATCGGTTCCAACACTGAACCGATGCCAGATACAATCGGTCGTCCTGGAGGGTTATCCAGTCGTTTGTGTATCTTGGGTAACGTATACAGGTATGGTGTCCTTGGGTTTTTTTGACACAGGAAATCACCTTCCTTCTTTGTTATCCAGTTGTGGGCCAGTGCTTCTTCCACCATGGTGTTGATTTTTACTTGGATCCTCTCGGTTGGATCGGTCCTGAGTATTTCATAATTTCTTTGGTCCTGAAGCAATCTCACGCATTCTTTGTTGTATTGTAATTTGCTCTGTATGACCGTCGCTCCCCCTTTGTCTGCTGGTTTTATTATCAAGTCGGGGTTGTTGCTCAGTTCATGTAATGCTTCTCGTTCATCCTTGGTGATGTTTTGGAAAACCTTCTTTTCCTTTGGGTCCATATCCTTGATGTCTTTCATAACCGCCTTCTTAAAAGTAAGGAGTTCCACAGGTAGGGTGCTATCCAAAGGTGTGAAATTGGACTTGGGTCGGAGACCTGTGTCTCCCAAATCCGTTATTTTTTCTTTGTCCTTGAAGAAAACCTGTATCTTCAAACGTCGTATGAACTCTTGGATTTCCTTGCAGAGAAGGAATTTGTCCATGTTGGCGGTAGGGACATACCCCAGGCCTTTTTCCAAAACTCGCATCTGAGCTTCTGTCAGGGTTGAGTCAGTCAGGTTTACAACGAGACTTACTTCTTGTTCTTGGACGCCCCTGTCATGCTCCTTGTTGACACTCTCGGAGGATCTTCTTCTCCTTCGGTCCAGTGTACGGTCGTTCCCCTCCGGTTGCGCCCCCGGTTGCCTCCATGGCGCACCCCTAAAAAAGGATTCTGATTGTAATAGCCATAGTCTTGTTGTTGGTAAGACCATGGTGGGTATGGTCCTTGTGGGTGTTGAAATGGTGGGGGCCCGTATTGCTGGTGTGGGTACATCATTGGCGGCGGATGGTTGTTCCAACCTCTTACCCCCTGGTAGTGTGATCGTCGATAGTTCTGGCGAGTGCCTTGGTATCCTCGTCCTCTTCCTCTACTTGAGTTTGAGCTGGTGGAGCCACTGTCTGAGGAGTCATCATCATACACAAACCAGCGGGAAGCTTGCTGAGACGTACTGCTTCCTTGTCGATGCCCTGTGGCAGTGGGCGGCGAGGCCAGGGAGGATGCTGATCCAGGGCTGCCGGGCCGCTTACAAAATGGTGGCACATGGCCTTCACTGGCATGAGTGGCAGCTGTGGTGCTTCCCCAGTGACTCTCAAGGGATCGCAGGGCAAAAGACGGGGGAGTTCCCTGCCCACTGGCACTACCCCTTGGCGCGTCCCACCCTTGGTGTCAGGGGGCTTCCGCTGTGGGTCGGTCTTCCTAGGCCCGAGGTCACACAACTCACTGCATGCTGATCCAGTGAGGGTGCCATGGGAGAGAGGGGCGTTGGTCTTCTGGTCCACATGTGAGGAAGCAGAGCCGAGGATCCAGTCAGGTGCCCCCCGCCTTGGCACCTGGTTTGTGGTGCGGCAGAGGGCCGCATGTGCCTGCTGGAGCGGGCTGAGTGACACTATTGCTGCCCTCCTTTCCCTCACCAAGCCCTTCATGCACAGGCTCCCTATGCCTGATCCGCTGATGAGTGGTCGGTGATCCCCATTGCCGCCATGGACGTGTGTCCTGAGGGCCTTGAGGTGCCGGGGATGACCAGGCCTGCCCTGTTGCTTGCACCAAGGCCGACGACTACTCCTGCGGCTGTGGGGACTGGCGCGAGGCCGGCTTTTTGTTGTGCTCTTGTGGGGCACTAGCCACCGATTCCAGCAGAGCGGTGAATCTGGGGACATGCCCAAGCAGGGGCTGTCAGACTAGGCCGTCGTTTAGGCCCCTGTCTTGGCCATAATCGAGGCGTGGTGGTGACGTCCCAGGGTTACCCCTACTGAGCACCAGACACAATTATACTAATTTCACTCTATTCTGCATTACCTCTATGTGTGCCTCGACCGAAGAAAGCAGGAGCTCCCAGTAACAGCAGTTGAAGCAAAAATTCTGAATGCAGAAGTCATGCTTAAATCCCTCTTCCCAGCTCACAGCCACATAGGTTGTTTGGATCTCAGAAAAGGTGTGAGCTAGATGAGAGCAGTTAAAAGTCCCTTCTCCAGCTCTCTGACTGTAGGAGGGCACTGAACTTCCAGAAAGCAGCCAAAACAAGACTCTGGGGTGGAAAATGGATCAGATATTTTTTCTGAAAATGGCAGGAATTGATGGAAGGGGGCACATGAGCATGCTGGAAATGATAAGACAAAGTTCCAAGTATAATAATATTCACTAAAAGTCTATTCCTCACCTGTCTCACTCGGGAAAGGCATGTAAGTACCATAATGCATTATGAGTTGACAAGTAAACCCTGGAATGGAATCTGAGGTGGATGTGATTCCCGCGATGTTTTGAAAAGTCTATGAATGACCACTGAATTGCAGCACAGGATTGAAACAAGAGTTCATAACAGAAGCAGGCTCACAGAAGGTCTTCAAGTAGTTCCACTTGATGGTAGGATCTAAGGATCTTGACAGTATTCTACCTTGAGTGCCATGGGGTTCTTCTGAGGATGACCCCAGGCCAAAGAGATTACCCAGGCAGAGGAGCAGATCTTGGGTGCTGCAGAGGAGTTTACCCTCATTGGGGGAGAGTAGTTAAAACAACAGCTCAAGGGGAGATTAGTTGGCCTAACGGCTAAGGCGCTCGACCCTCGGACCTAGAGATCTGGGTTCGAGCCTCGGTAACGACGCCAAAAACCTCCTGTGATTCTGGGCAAATCACTTCATCTCCCCGTGCCTAAAATGAAAGTGTGTCCTCATGTAACGTAACTGGTGCTATGTAAAGCGCTCTGATACCTGATTCAGTGTGGGTCTAGTTCGCGCTATATAAAACTCTGCAAAAAAAAAAGAAAAGTACTAAAATATAAAGGCTAGGAGACCTAGCACCAAGACTCCTTGTGGTTGTATCAGTCACTAGGAACACAACAGACCTTTCCCTATCGAAAATGGTCTAACAGGACCTGAATTAGAAGACTTTTTGCCCCCCTCATCACCCACCAACATGCAAGAAGACTGCCAGGAGGTTCCAGGGCCGACAGGTCGAAGGCAAGTCATGCATGTCTCCAACAGTCCCTAGAACGGACCAGTGCCCCGGGACAATTCAGCAGAGGAGCATGCATAGTGCTCTCCACACTCTCTATGGCTTCTTTGGTGAGGACCAGTGTGTTCGCTGAATTATTTACCAGCAACATGTGTGGCACTCCCACTTCACTGCTTTACTCCCCAGTGAGGACCAGTGTCCCCGGACTATTGCGCAAATCCACAGCCTCACACTAGTCTCCAAGGCCCCAGGGAGGAGCAGAGCTACAGGAACATTGTTGTGTACCTTCCCTGCTCCCTGTGTCTTTGTCTGGTGGAGCTGGGGGCAAGCATCACAACTGTGCCTGCCTTCATGTCCTAACCACAGGCAGGCTAAAGCAAGCAGGTGGCTCCCTGACTGGGTAGGAGAGGGAAGGCCATAATCAACATCCCCACCAGCATAAGAGTAGTGTGTCCAAGCAGGAGGGGAACCAGTCCAACATCACGGGGGTTTGAGCTTCTTCAAGGCCCCAAAAGGAAGTAAATGCGTGCCCCACATTCAGTGCAGGGGCATCAACCAGAGAAGAAAAATCTTTGCACAAGAGAGTGCTTTTAAAAAAAAAAAACACTAAACAAAGAGAAAAAGATCGACTGCAGATATATCAAATTGAGCACTGCGGCTAGCTCAGATGAGCAGAGAGGTTGCCACATAAGACCTGCAGAGGCCCTTAGAAATGTTCATATGTACAAAAGTGGAGTCCGTGGAAGGTCAGGGGCTCAACGGGATTGAAGGGGGCCTTTGGGGGCTTCAAGGAGAGTGGCAGAACCCTACAGGAGTATTATCTGGATATTTGGTTTGTCACCTTAACTTCCAGGTAAAAGGAAATACGACCTAGGCAGAATTTTACCACTGTAATAAGCATACCTAGAGCTGAGATGTTTAATGACTATTGGGTGTATGCCCGTTTGTTATTACATTCTCTGATACTACATAACCAGGATAAAGACAGACAAAAGACTCATATAGTGCACAATAATGAACACTGAAAACATTATTGATCAGTGCATTAACACATATTTTGATGAATACATTAAAAGGTCGTGCCATCTTGAAATGGTTTAATATTGACTCCGTTCTGTTTTGATTCTATGATTTTTGTCTTTAATTATCGCGGTGACAGACTCCCTTTTGGCATATTCTTAGCACATTTATCATATTTTGTACTCAGAGCATAGCAAATATAGAGAGTTCTCCTTTGTTTTTTTTACTGCCATCAATATTTACCTTTACAGCTGGGAGGATGGAAGAGGAGAGTAGTTATAAAGCTGCCTTGGTGAACACACTGGCAAATTTATTTGGCCTGAATTTTTATCAATTCACCTCCTAATTTGAATGATGATTATACTTGTTAGGGATTCAGAGCTTGCTGATGCACCTCCAGCACTGA
Source organism: Lissotriton helveticus (assembly GCF_964261635.1). Taxonomy (NCBI): domain Eukaryota; kingdom Metazoa; phylum Chordata; class Amphibia; order Caudata; family Salamandridae; genus Lissotriton; species Lissotriton helveticus. The sequence continues at coordinate 561,896,868 of NC_136057.1, read as the reverse complement.
GAGTATGAGGAAGATTTAGGGTTATCTGATCTGTGGGACCTTTCAATAGTGTGCACCCGCGGATGGTTGTGAGGCCCCCTGAGAGAACGTCATCAAACGTATTTCCACTTGTCATTTTGTGTATATTTGTTAATTTGTGTGTAGTATTTAATAGTGTGTGCAACAAAGTACTTTGCGTTAAAAAAAATGTACTACTTATTCAGTGAAAGGTTGTTTGTTTCGTTGCTGATTCTCTAGCCCACATCACCTCGCCTGAATAAGTCTTGTACGGCTCCGTCGTAATACTTTGGGAGGCAGGTGCTAAAAAAATCCAACCATGTTCCCAGTTAGGAGTTCTGCATTACTGGGGGCCACAGGACGGCAGCGGCGAAATACCCCAGTTGTTACAATTAAGGGCGAGTTCATCATATCTACTATTTAACCTTGTCAAAGTCCGTACATCATATTTTTCCCTTAGTGGAAAGCAGTCCAAGAATAGGGTTTCTCTCAGATAATATATACACATCACTAATCAAGAGGATTCTATTTCCCTAAGCCTGTTGTGGTTCCCAGTATGATTCAGAAAAGGGGGTGGTGATGAACAGAGTGTCTGAATTAAGCAGACCACTCTTACCGAGTCCAAAGATCAGGGCTTGATCCATCACCGTTATTTAGCTCACTGCCCCATCCCAGCTCAGAACCTGGCTATATGCAAATTATTCTGTCCCTGGCCCAGTGCATCATGGGAACAGGGAAGACCAAACTACCAAGCCAATTCTTCACCAGAAAGGAGACAAGCTTCCGGGGACCGGTTTCTGCCATTCCAGGCGTCGTCGGCCCGGCTTGCTTGAATCCTGATGGAGCAGTGAGCAAGGGACTCATGTCTGAGTATACCCTTCCACGCTTATGGTGGACAAAATGATTCAGAAAAGGGGGTGGTGATGAACAGAGTGTCTGAATTAAGCAGACCACTCTTACCCAGTCCAAAGATCAGGGCTTGATCCATCACCGTTATTTAGCTCACTGCCCCATCCCAGCTCAGAACCTGGCTATATGTAAATTAGTCTGTCCCTGGCCCAGTGCATCATGGGAACAGGGCAGACCAAACTACCAAGCCAATTCTTCACCAGAAGGGAGACAAGCTTCCGGGGACCGGTTTCTGCCATTCCAGGCGTCGTCGGCCCGGCTTGCTTGAATCCTGATGGAGCAGTGAGCAAGGGACTCATGTCTGAGTATACCCTTCCACGCTTATGGTGGACAAAATGATTCAGAAAAGGGGGTGGTGATGAACAGAGTGTCTGAATTAAGCAGACCACTCTTACCCAGTCCAAAGATCAGGGCTTGATCCATCACCGTTATTTAGCTCACTGCCCCATCCCAGCTCAGAACCTGGCTATATGCAAATTAGTCTGTCCCTGGCCCAGTGCATCATGGGAACAGGGCAGACCAAACTACCAAGCCAATTCTTCACCAGAAAGGAGACAAGCTTCCGGGGACCGGTTTCTGCCATTCCAGGCGTCGTCGGCCCGGCTTGCTTGAATCCTGATGGAGCAGTGAGCAAGGGACTCATGTCTGAGTATACCCTTCCACGCTTATGGTGGACAAAATGATTCAGAAAAGGGGGTGGTGATGAACAGAGTGTCTGAATTAAGCAGACCACTCTTACCCAGTCCAAAGATCAGGGCTTGATCCATCACCGTTATTTAGCTCACTGCCCCATCCCAGCTCAGAACCTGGCTATATGCAAATTAGTCTGTCCCTGACCCAGTGCATCATGGGAACAGGGCAGACCAAACTACCAAGCCAATTCTTCACCAGAAAGGAGACAAGCTTCCGGGGACCAGTTTCTGCCATTCCAGGCGTCGTCGGCCCGGCTTGCTTGAATCCTGATGGAGCAGTGAGCAAGGGACTCATGTCTGAGTATACCCTTCCACGCATATGGTGGACAAAATGATTCAGAAAAGGGGGTGGTGATGAACAGAGTGTCTGAATTAAGCAGACCACTCTTACCCAGTCCAAAGAACAGGGCTTGATCCATCACCGTTATTTAGCTCACTGCCCCATCCCAGCTCAGAACCTGGCTATATGCAAATTAGTCTGTCCCTGGCCCAGTGCATCATGGGAACAGGGCAGACCAAACTACCAAGCCAATTCTTCACCAGAAAGGAGACAAGCTTCCGGGGACCGGTTTCTGCCATTTTGATCTGGGATGGTGCAGTGAGCTAAAAAACGGTGATGGATCAAGCCCTGATCTTTGGACTGGGTAAGAGTGGTCTGCTTAATTCAGGCACTCTGTTCATCACCACCCCCTTTTCTGAATCATTTTGTCCACCACAAGCGTGGAAGGGTATACTCAGATGTGAGTCCCTTGCTCATTGCACCATCAGGATTCAAGCAAGCCGGGCCGACGACGCCTGAAATGGCAGAAACCGGTCCCCGGAAGCTTGTTTCCTTCCCAGTACAAGAATTGGCTTGGTAGTTTGGTTTGCCCTGTTCCCATCATGCACTGGGACAGGAACAGACTAATTTGCATATAGCCAAGTTCTGAGCTGGGATGGTGCAGTGAGCTAAAAAACGGTGATGGATCAAGCCCTGATCTTTGGACTGGGTAAGAGTGGTCTGCTTAATTCAGGCACTCTGTTCATCACCACCCCCTTTTCTGAATCATTTTATCCCCCATAAGCGTTGAAGGGTATACTCAGATGTGAGTCCCTTGCTCATTGCACCATCAGGATTCAAGCAAGCCGGGCCAACGACGCCTGAAATGGCAGAAACCGGTCCCCGGAAGCTTGTTTCCTTCCCAGTACAAGAATTGGCTTGGTAGTTTGGTTTGCCCTGTTCCCATCATGCACTGGGACAGGAACAGACTAATTTGCATATAGCCAAGTTCTGAGCTGGGATGGTGCAGTGAGCTAAAAAACGGTGATGGATCAAGCCCTGATCTTTGGACTGGGTAAGAGTGGTCTGCTTAATTCAGGCACTCTGTTCATCACCACCCCCTTTTCTGAATCATTTTGTCCACCATAAGCGTGGAAGGGTATACTCAGATGTGAGTCCCTTGCTCATTGCACCATCAGGATTCAAGCAAGCCGGGCCGACGACACCTGAAATGGCAGAAACCGGTCCCCGGAAGCTTGTTTCCTTCCCAGTACAAGAATTGGCTTGGTAGTTTGGTTTGCCCTGTTCCCATCATGCACTGGGACAGGAACAGACTAATTTGCATATAGCCAAGTTCTGAGCTGGGATGGTGCAGTGAGCTAAAAAACGGTGATGGATCAAGCTCTGATCTTTGGACTGGGTAAGAGTGGTCTGCTTAATTCAGGCACTCTGTTCATCACCACCCCCTTTTCTGAATCATTTTGTCCACCATAAGCGTGGAAGGGTATACTCAGATGTGAGTCCCTTGCTCATTGCACCATCAGGATTCAAGCAAGCCGGGCCGACGACACCTGAAATGGCAGAAACCGGTCCCCGGAAGCTTGTTTCCTTCCCAGTACAAGAAATGGCTTGGTAGTTTGGTTTGCCCTGTTCCCATCATGCACTGGGACAGGAACAGACTAATTTGCATATAGCCAAGTTCTGAGCTGGGATGGTGCAGTGAGCTAAAAAACGGTGATGGATCAAGCCCTGATCTTTGGACTGGGTAAGAGTGGTCTGCTTAATTCAGGCACTCTGTTCATCACCACCCCCTTTTCTGAATCATTTTGTCCACCATAAGCGTGGAAGGGTATACTCAGATGTGAGTCCCTTGCTCATTGCACCATCAGGATTCAAGCAAGCCGGGCCGACGACGCCTGAAATGGCAGAAACCGGTCCCCGGAAGCTTGTTTCCTTCCCAGTACAAGAATTGGCTTGGTAGTTTGGTTTGCCCTGTTCCCATCATGCACTGGGACAGTAACAGACTAATTTGCATATAGCCAAGTTCTGAGCTGGGATGGTGCAGTGAGCTAAAAAACGGTGATGGATCATGCCCTGATCTTTGGACTGGGTAAGAGTGGTCTGCTTAATTCAGGCACTCTGTTCATCACCACCCCCTTTTCTGAATCGTGGTTCCCAGTATGGCCCTGGATAATGGTGTTCCTAGAGCTTCATTGTCAGAAAGCGAACGCATCAAGGATTTGCATGCATGAGTTCCGCAACCAGAATCTTCAAAGTAAGCCTTAGGGCCTAAGGCTTACTTTGAAGATTCTGGTCGCGGAGTAAGCCTTAGGGCCTAAGGCTTACTTTGAAGATTCTGGTCGCGGAACTCATGCATGCAAATCCTTGATGTGTTCGCTTTCTGACAATGAAGCTCTAGGAACACCATTATCCAGGGCCAGACTGGGAACCACAACCGGCCCTGGCAAAGTGCTCGGCCGCCCCCCCCCCCACACTCCCCACTCTGGTGGGGCGGAGGTTGGAGGTGCCGCCGAGCTCTTTGCCGGGACCGGTTTTTGGCCGATTTTGGTACGGGGCCGATTTTACAGGGCCTGTAACAAAACCGGCCCCCACCCATGCGGCGCACTGGGGGATTGCCCAGTGCCTGCTATGACCAGTTCGGCCCTGCCATTATCTGGTGGTAATTAAAGCTAAAATTATAGAAAATTACCAAAAAAACAGAAAACATCCAATCTGGGGTCTGTGAACGTTTTGCCCACTCATCAGAATGCATTATTTTCTCTGCTGCCAGCAGTTTTTTTCACACAAACCTTTCCTGCCATCATGTGATATCATCATCAAAGACCCCACTATTGGTTGTCACAGTGTGGATTGACCTACCTCTGCTCACACATGACATGCCAGAAAGGTCACTAGCCAAGGAATTCATTCATTGCTCTGCACTTCAAATATTTTTCTCACACACGACTGTTATATTCTGATTGTATTGGTATATGTTTTCCACCCTAGCTGTTTCCCTGCTGCTCTGCCAGAGTGAGATTTGGTACTGGAATGTTGCTGTGCCTGTGATGCATGGAATGCCTGTGTGCCTGTGTGGATGAGTTGTGACAGTTGGAGATGGGCTGAGCATCAGGCAGGCTGCTCCTGGTGGGGCTGGAGTAATAAGATCACCTCGCATATGAGCTGAAGAAGCTGGAGTATAAGGATACCCAGACATATAGACTGATGTACATATTTACCATCCAGCAACTATAAAGTGAATAAAATAATACTTGAAAGACAACTCGGCTACGTCTGGTATGACACAACAAGGACTGTTTACTTTTCTTCCATACTTACTAGTCCCACAAGCTGACCACTCTGGTAGGACACTCCTGTGACTGGACATGCCATTGAATCTGACTATGCTGCCTTTGAGCAAATGACTAAATAACTCAATTTTGCTTCTGCTTTCTACCTTTGAGAGAAATAACTAATTGTTCTCATGACAGAGGTAGGTGCACTCAGTTATTAAGTAAAAAATGAACACAGGAAAAATCCCAAACCAATGTAGAAAAAAAAGAATAATTTCAGCTATAAAATGACAACAAAACAACAAAAATCCAACCAATATAACCATAGGATTTTTTTTTTAAGTTTTAGGTTAAAATAGCATCAAAATGCACAAAGCACCAGCCGTGATTACCTGGTCACTCTGGAATGGAAGAAAGTAATAAATTCAAGCTGACCACAATGGAGTGCGAGACAGATACAGGGACCACGCATGTCCCACTGAAGAGTCATCTTCTCAAGTCTACAGGATGAGCAGCCGTTCTCATTGGGGGAGGCCCCAAGAATGCATGAGGAGAGGGTCAGTTGTCACTGACTGTCGCTATTGTACGACGATGGAGCTTCGCGTTGGTGGTAGTCGCAGCCTGTCATTTTCGGTGAAAAGTGTAGAACTCACGTTGGCGGTCGTTGCAGACAGTTGCTGTTGGCCCAAAGAGTAGGTCCTGCTGGACGTCATGTTGGCACTAGTCACAGAAGAAGGATTCTTTGAATGTAGAGTTAGCTTTGCAATCATGAGAAGCCCAAACATCTGTATCTCCACCTTTTCTTCAGGAGGAATACAATGAAATATCAGCCAAGGGTCCAGGACCTAAGGGGTCACAGGCATGATCAGGACTCACTCCAGCAGAATAAGCAGCAAGGTTCAGGCAGGTCCACTAGGTGCTGGTCAGCTGGGCAGTTGCTGGGAGGCCCCTGAAAGCTTATTCTGTCCCTATAGCTCAAACAGGAGGCCAGTCAACTGACCCCTGAAGTCACTTCTGGAGAGCCTGGCTTTAAGGCAAGCAGGTCCAATTTTTCTTTTGCAGACAGCAAGGAAGTCCTTTTTCTGAAACTTCCCCAGGTCCAACAGTCCAACAGTGTTCTGATGAGAGGTTTGGAAGGTGCCACTTTCACCCTCAGTGCCAGCCTGACGGTGGGGGATGCCTGCTTTGTATAACTTCTCCCTTCCATGAGTTTGGTCCAAATTGTCTAAAGCAACAATGGGCAGGCAGGCCTATGTGTGAGCTGCATTTGCCAGTGGCAGAGCTCAGAAAGGCTGAGTACAACCCCTCAGAACATCCTGTTCACAGGAGAGCAACGCCCTTCCCCATGCCTAAGGCCCTATTGTCTCCATATCTGAAAGGAATACATACAACACCACAGGAGACCCTTGACACTGGAAGAAAGACACATTTGGTTTATGTAGAATAATCGTAACTTTCTAAAAGTGTATGTCTTCTGCTTTTGTTGAGCCTCAAAACATTCCTTGCTCTCAGGAATTATAAGTATTCACCATATTATCCACTGTACACAATATTACTGGCTAAATCCATTTTAACAGGTCGGAATAGTCTTCCAGAAATGGCTTCCTGTCTCAAAAAGAAAATTCTTACAGAAATATTATTATGCTGAGCACATGTAATTCAGTCAGTGTCGCTGATATCTACATGTGTGCTAAGGCTGGAATATTCCATGAATTAGCACCACCATAACTATGGAACGAGCATCAAAACTAATTGTCTTAAAGTTAAAAGCTAACAAAGATGGTCAATGCCTTTCTAAAACTTTAAAATTGGAAATCAAATTTTAAAAATCAATTCTTTCAAAAATATAATGTATGGGGCCAATAAAGATTTATCCCAGCACGGTCTTTTCCACCAGATGGTCATTTTCGAGCTGCCAAACAGACACATCAAATTATTTTGTGCTAATTTTTGCCCACATTTGTTTCCTGGGAAAAAATAAATGACATCTTTATCAATAAAATCAGCTTTAGAAGCTTCTGTAAAGACGATATCAGAAAGTGATATATAAACTGTTAGGAATGGGGGTCTCTAGTTGGCAGAGGTAGGTACCTTTGTCCAAATAGGGGCACTTTCTTCTATTCAGGGAAAGGGTGATACACTCCTAAAATAACCCCTGCTCACCCCCTTGGTAGCTTGGCATGAGCGGACAGGCTTATCTCTGGGGCAGTGTGTAAAGCATTTGTCAACACATACAGTAATACAGTGAAAACACTACAAATGGACAACACACCAGTTTAGAAAAATAAGTAATCTTTATCTAAACCAAAACAAGACCATACGACAACAATCCACAATACAGTATTAAAAATAAGGCTTTCAAATGGTAGAAATAGTTCAGTTCAATGCAAGTTGTAAATGCAACACTTTTCTCAATAAGTACCTTGGATGCGTCAGGCAAAACAAACAAAATGGCCGCAGGTAGGGTGATGCGTCGGTTCCTTACTCCAGCGCATGGGAGGTGATGCATTGATTCCTTATTGCGTAAGAAGTTGATGCATCTGTTTGTTGCTGCGGCCCCCAACGATGCAATAGCCTTGGTGCCTCAATACGATTCGTCGATCCGGTACCATGCGTGGTTTCATGCAGCCGCACAGCAGCCTTGCATTGGAATCAGTGCCGCGATCTCGGACTTCGGAGATCGTTACACCCGATGTGTTGTGCACCGATTTCTCGAGCCCCGGCATGCGCTGCGACGGTTTTTTCAGCGATGCTTCGGAAACAGGTACAGATGCGCCACGCTTCTTCGATGTTGCATCGATTTTCCAGCTCTTAGCGACAAACAGTCCCCAGAGGTCCTAAACAGCAGCAGGCACCTCTTTGCAGGTTGGAATTCCCAGCAAGGAAATTCAGGGGAGCTAGTGGTGAAGTATTTGTGTCCCTAAGACTTCAGAACAGGAGGCAAGCTCAATTTCAGGCCCTTGTATATCTTCCTCAAGATGACAAAGCAAACAGCAAAGTCCTTTTCGCCTTTCCTTGGCAGCAAGCAGCCACTGCGGGCCAACCCCAGACAGCAAACAGCACAGGGGCAGTATTCCTCCCCAGCTTACTCGGCTCTTCTCCTTGGCAAAGGTTTCTCTTGATTCCCAGTTGTGATCTAAAAGTTTGGGGTCTGGGCCCCACTTTTTAGACACACAAATTCTTTGTTCTCTGAAGGCAGAGAGTGTCTGTACCCAGCCAAAACCAGTTCTGTCCTCACAGGTGCAGCTTCCTGGTAGGCGGTGGAGACAGCATTGTTAAAGGTAGACCAGGCCCAGTCAGGTAAAATGGAATTCTCCTCCCCCTTACTCTAAATGCAGCCCACGTCTCTCGAGCCCAGCCCTGACTCATCAGGCTTCTGGAGCCGCAGCCCCTCTCCAGTCCCTGACATCCAAAAGCCAGACATGCAATACACAAACCTAGCAGATGCACACTGGATAGTTAGGCAAGAAAATACCTACTTTCTAAAAGTGGTATTTGCAAACACAGAATGTGAAAATACCCTCACCAAAAAGATGCATTTTAACATTCTGAGTTCAGGCATACTAAACTTGATTTTTCTACCTTGTTCCCAGGGCAAGTTATGTTTTTAAGATGTTATAAACAAACTCCCCATTCTGTCCTTTGGGAACAGGTAGCCTTACAATAGTGAAAAACGAAATTGGCAGTATTTCACTATCAGGACATACCACACATATCAGGGTATGTCCTACCTTTCACATACAATGCACCCTGCCCACAGGGGTACCTTGGGCCTACCTTAGGGGTGACTAATATGTAGAAAAGGGAAAGTGTAGGGACTGGCAAGTGTGTGCACTTGCCAAGTCGACATGGCAGTACCAGACTGCAGACAGGCTCTGCAATGGCAGGCCAGAGTTACCTTTTACATTTGGCTTCTGTGGGTGGCACAATCAGTGCTGCAGCCCACTAGCAGCATTTGATTTACAGGCCCTGGGGCACACACAGGGCCAGATGTAGGTAATTTTAATTTACCACCTCTTAAATACCGATTCATACCGAATCGGTATTTAAGAGGTGGTAAAATAGAGGGGGGAGATGTAGGTATTTCAGGGTCGGCAAATACCGAATCGTTAAGATTCGGTATTTACCGATTCTGTAAATACCAAATTGGTATTGCCCATTGATTCCTATGGGCCTTGCAGCCCATAGGAATCAATGGGCAATACCGATTCTGTAATTACAGAATCGGTAAATACCGATTTTTGCAAGGGTGCAGGGGGTGTCGCTTTGACACCCTCTGGCACCCCAAAAATAGGCATGTGCGCCATGTGGCACACAGACATGCCCTAAGGGCATGTCTGTGTGTCACATGGCACACATGTGCATGCACACCTGGATTCGGTATTTTACCACCCAATTGGATTGGGTGGTAAAATACCGAATCTGAAAGGCCTGCGGCACTCAAAGATGTGCTACCTACATATGCTTTTACAGACTCTGTATTTTTACCGAGTCTGTATTTACCGATTCGGTAATTTTACCGAATCTGTAAATACAGAATCGGTAAAATACCGATTCTGTAAAGCATGCTCCTACATCTCAAAATCCAATTACCGATCGGAAACGGCCAAATTCGGCCGTTACCGACCGGTAATTGGCCACCTACATCTGGCCCACAGTGCGCTATACTAGGGTCTGACAAGTAAATCAACTATGCCAATCATGGAATCACTAATCCGTAACAAAAATGTATAAAGGGAGCACTTGCACTTTGGCACTGAACAGCAGTGGAAAAGTGCCCAAAGCATCTAGACCAGCAAAACGGAGTAAAACACACAGCAAAAACACAGGAGGCCACGACAGACACGAGTCATATCGTCCCATATCCTTGATCAACTTTGAGGCCAAATTGTTGGCCAAGGCGTTGGCGAACCGCCTCCTCCCGTATATGGCGGATTTAGTCCACCCGGATCAAGCGGGCTTTATGCCCGGTAGGGCGACGCGTCACAATATCAGGCGCGCGCAGGTGGCCGTCGATGCGATGGGAGCGACGGGAGAACAAGCGGCGCTTCTACTAGCGGACATCGATAGGGCATTCGATTCAGTCAGTTGGACTTATCTCTTCGCTCTTTTGCCGCGACTCAACCTCGGTCCAATTTTTGTCTCGTATGTCCGGCTTCTATACACAGACATCACCGCCTCGGTGCGTGTTTCGGGGGCTGTGTCGGAGAAGTTCCCAGTTGCCAGGGGGACTCGCCAGGGGTGCCCCCTCTCCCCGTACCTTTTTGCCTTGGTCATGGAACCTTTGGCCGCGTGGGTGCGCATTGATGCACAACTTCGGGGCTTTGTGTGGGGAGCTGGACTCTCGGACAGGATTGCGTTATACGCAGACGATGTCCTCTTCTTTCTGACAGACCTTCACCGTTCTGGCCCGCGGATCCTAGACATAATGCGTATTTTTGGTGAAGTGTCGGGACTCTTCCTTAACCCGCGTAAATCGACTTTATGGGTGCTGGGCGGGAGATCGGAGGTGTTCCCCTGGGCCTCGGCCTTGCAAGTCGCGGTTGGTGGTCTAAAATACCTGGGAGTTTTCCTGTCTGAATCTGCCGCGGTTGCATGGGAGCGCAATGTGTTGCCGGTGTGGGACAGAGTTCAGTCGGACGTCAAGACCTGGTCTCGCATGCCCCTTAACATCTATGGCAGGTCGGCGATTTTTAAGATGGTCGCCCTCCCTAGACTCCTTTACCAGCTTCAGAACTTCCCATATAGGGTTGACCCACAATGGTTCCGTCGCGTGAATTCGGTACTGGGACGTTTCCTGTGGGCAGGGGGTGCCTCCAGAGTGGCACTGCGGACTTGTTTCCTGTCCACGTACTGTGGCGGTCTCGCTACATCAGACATACTATCCTACTACCAAGCCTCTCATCTGCTGGTTCTGAATGAGTGGTGGTACGGTGGGCGTGATGACCCGGCATACGCCCTGGAACGCTTTCTTATGGGGGATGCCACGCTCCACACGCTGTTATACTCGGCCAGCCGGCGGCGGAAGCTGCCGCAGGCTACTCAGGTGGTTTTCATGCTTTGGAGACAGGTGCTACGTCGTATGGGCTGGTGGGGTCGCCTAACAGCGGAAACGCCACTCTGGAACAATGGCCGGCTCCCTGCACTTGCCTCACTGTCGGGGTTTAGTGGATGGGACTCTATTGGGATCTCGACGCTAGGCCATGTCCTTACTGGGACTACTCTTAAAACCTTTCAAGCCCTTAGCGCCGAATTCGACATGCCCAAGACCCAATTTTTTAAATACTTACAACTGCGTCACGCTCTCGCGCCGAGTCTTGTGGGGTTAGACCAACTCCCAGAATTTAGCCCCGTTGAAGCCAAGCTCTTCATGGGGGATCTGGGGGATAAAAAAGTCTCCAAAATTTATCAAACCTTAATTACTCACTGCTCCTCTTCCCTCTTGTCGTTGAAGGCCTCCTGGGAAGTAGATGTTGGCCCCTTGGATGAGGATGATTGGAGGGAGGCACTGGAGTCCCCCCGTGGGGCAGCCATCGCTGTGAGACTCCGATTTATACAGTTCAAGTACCTGCATCGGGCCTATTACACCGGAGAGAGACTGTGGAAGGCTGGCCTCATTGCCACCCCTGTATGCCTGCGTTGTGGGACGGAGAGCGGTACGCTGCTGCATACTGTGTGGTCGTGTGTGGGTCTGACTCGATTCTGGAGTGGGGTTTGGTCTTGCTTGTCAGAGGTGCTGCACTGGGACCTTCCTCGCACGCCCAGACTAGGTCTTTTACATATCATGGATCAAGTAGGGGGTAACATCTATAAGCGTCACCTCCTTCTGTTGGGCCTGACGGTCGCCAAACGGGATTTGGCAAAGGCGTGGAAGAGTGACCGCGCCCCCCCACTCAGCGCATGGAGGGTGGGACTAGATTTTCTTATGGGACTGGAATTGCCTGTGTTTGAGGCCAGGGGCTGCCCCCGCAAACATTACAAGATCTGGAAGCAGTGGGCAGAATACAGAGACTTGCCATTGGATCCTCCCGTTGACCTGGATGATGGACTGCCTACCGGCAGTGACCTCGGGGCCTAGGTGGCTCCGGGACGCCTATTGTGCTTTACACTATATGCTGCAGCTGATGGTGATCACGTGCACTGGGTTAGGGTGGGATAAGGGGAGGGTAGTCGGGGTTTTTTTTTTTTTTTTTTTTTTTTTTTTTTTTTTTTTTCTTTTTGGGGTTGTTGGCTGGGGGCGGGACGGTGGGTGGGGGGTTAGTTGAATGTCTAGGCTGTTCATGCATTCTATTATGTGTTTTCCACTGGCAGTGTCCTCCTGGCTATGGAGTACTGTATGTATGATTTGCCTGAAACCCTTAATAAACACAGTTGTGAAAAAAAAAAACACAGGAGGCCACAGCAAAAAATGGAAGGGAGATCCACGCCAATGGTGCCTAGTCTAACATAAACTTTGAGTTTCAGCTCCATACTGGTAATATTAGCGCTTTACGGTAACTATAGCTAATAATCACTCAGTAGATCAAATGAAAAATACTTCATCACCCCTTTCGATCATTTTTTAAAATATTTGTCCTTTAGACAGTGGCAAACAAAAGGGCATAACACTTTTGACAATATAATATCAAAGCCATTAACAAGTGGAGGTAGTTGAAAAGTTTGTGAGTGTGGTGGCTGCATGAGGATGGCTGCCGCTCTGCTCCCGGTGACAAACTCTCTTTCAGCATGTTTAGAGTGCATTTATTTAGTTTTCAAACCCTGCGCTTTAATGGGGAGTTTTCCTTTGTTTCATATATATATATTTTTACTGCAATCAATATATATTTACAGCTAGAAGGGGTGAAAGAGAGAAGCGAAGATGAAGCTGCCTCGGTGCACTCCGTTGTCCTGAGCTGTGATCCGATTTTCTGTTAGTGGAGTTCAATTGCTCGTCCGAAGGCCCGAGCACCCCCATGTCTCCGACGTTTCGGACACCTCCACCATGCCGGAAATGATCTAAGTGGATCTGTTCTTCTTTTGTGTTCAGTAGCTCGATGCTGTTTTTATTTAGGATCGCAATGTGTTAGTGCCCGAGCCCCCTTTCCTTCCAAATGGAATTGGATACTTATTTTGGGTTTCATCTGCTCATTATCTCTGGGACTTGTCCTTTCAGGGTTTCCCCAAAACATTAGAGCCTTCAATCTTACCCTAGAATAGTTTGCGGGATTATCTGCCAGGGGATGAAAGACCTGATGCTTACAGAAATGAATTGGTATTTACCCATCAGCTGCTGAGGTTTTTGAAAGTTCAAGGATACGGAAAATGCAATTTTAATAGAAATAGAATTCGATATGAAAATGTGTGTACAAAGGGCTGACTGAAATAATGATATCTGCCCATATAATCAATTTAATGGCTGTGTATGTTCATAACTTAGATGTTCCAGAACATCTCCCCAAACTGAGGCGGACTGCTATGCCATTGTTTAATGATTTACATTACAACTTGTTGACATTGGTGGTTGCTCACAGTAACATAAGGGGTTCGGTTTTTTTCTCCGTTGTATATATGCAATCTACAAGAGGTGACTATTTAATAATCTCTGAAGAGTTGAAGAATAAAGAAATTCTATGTGAGTTTTCTTCTTGAAATCTATTTGATCATGCCCTAGTTTTCCTACAACTGAATTTAGTTCCATAATTTTTCAACCCTAAGCAGTTTAATATTGATAGTACCTTAATTGTAGAAAAGGGATTTAGAAATAAAATTGCTAACAAAACGTAGGATTTTTTAAAATGCGGATTCCGAGTTTAAAGATCTTTTGATATGATGGGATAGTGTAAAGGCATGCCTAAGGGACGACTGGTGTGTGTGTCTGCAAGTGTTTACCTAAAGAGAACGTTTAAAGAACAGATAACTACACTGGAAAAAGAGCTGTTGGAGCTATGAAGGAATAGAGAGGAGACCAGTCCTTTTAGAAATAATACTAACTTACTCCTTTACTGGAAGAGTCCTTGTGGAGCGAGGACGATGGAAGAAGAGGGAGGGAGACGGAGCGGGCAAGGACAGTGGCTGCAGAGTAGGAGACACATCAAAGAAGATGAGGACAGAGGGCATGAGAAAACAGGAGTAGTAAAAGAGCCAGCAAAAGAGTGCTACAGAGTTGGTACCAGTAAGTGGGTAAAAGACAAGAGGACGCTAAACCACTGATGTGGAGAAGATTGATTGAGACCTGTAAAGATGCGCAGAGTCAGCTTCTGGAGTCATGAGGCAAGTTCCCTAATGCTGTGGTCCCTGAGATGGACAGTAGCCTTAGTCGAGTACTAGGAAACTGGGGGGCCATTGAGTACACATTTCTCTGGTGATTGTGGGCGGAACTGGGTATAGGGGAAGGAGATATGCTGCAATAACTTAATTGAAGACAATGCTCTAGGAAAGTAGCGTCTTTGTCCATCAACAAATTTGGGAGAATAAATGGACCAAATATCCCATAATGTGCAAACTGAGCTTGGATGACGTGATAAAAGAGTTCTGAGTCAGGGGCTGCCAAGCAACCGCTTCAAAGCGGAAGGACCAGTGTACACCATCTAATGCTGGGTTGCTGCCTGACTATGCTAGTCCTATCAACAATAGCTGTATCTGTTGGAAAAATGCATGTGTCAATGCAGTTTGAATAATTAGGGAAATTTAAAATATTTTAAGATTGGTCTACAGTTTGGTTAGATATGTTTTTTTGATTCTTTAAGAACCCTATGTATTCTAAATTATGTCCACTCTGGACTTCGGCTTTATAAGCTTTGTTACAGATAGACATGATGAACACTTCATTTCTTCAAGACTTTTTTCCAGATATAAGTTGCAATCTCAAGACCAGTTGATTTCTATTTGGTGTGAGTGGAATGTTTCCCTTCAAAATAATGGATTGGAAGACGTGCTTAATGTTCGATGAAATTCCAGCTTATTGTGCACTTTATATTAACTATTTTGCTACAACTGTGTTGCACTGATGTGTGGCGTGCCACACACCCTGACGTATGGAATTATACTCGATACTCACCGGCCTGTGCCACCGATAGTAGGCTCGATCGATTCCTGGCCTCCGGGGAGATGGCAGCTGGCACTATACAGATGCGCCCTGGGGTGTTTCTTGTCAGATAACGCCCTGGTGTTGTTGAAGTGAGGCTTGAGGGGTGCTCGGCCGAGGGTCCCCCTCCGGAGTTTCAGACCTGAGGCACTCCGTGTCTCTCTGCACTGGGAGGCACTCAGGAGGGTGGTAAATGGGTGTTTTGACACTAATTTGCTCGCCACTGCTAGTTGGGGTTTGGAGTGGGATGCGCTGAAGGTGGTGACTTGAAGGGGAATGCCTAAGTAGGGTAGGTGGCTAGCACTGATGGTTGGCGAGGGAGCTTACTGAGGCAGGGCCGGGGTCCTGAGACTGAACCACAGAGAGAAGCCTTACTACAAGCCCAGCAGAGGGTGGCAGATGTCTGGGACAGGCTGGATTGTCTGAAGCGGCGTGAATATCGCCAGCTGCTCCACTGGGAGGGGAATAAATCCAGGAGACGTTTGCCATGGCTACTGAAACAGGAGCACCCGCCCGCACTATAGTAACACTACGGCACTCCAAAGGCCTAGAGTTCACTACTTAGTCTGGTGTTTATTCCCTATTGCGGGATCACTTGACTGCTGTGTATCGGGGTGGCCAAGTGTTTATCCGGCTGAAATAGCAAGGTTTCTCAATGAATTGACACTTCAGTGACGCACCAAGACCCAAGTGACGGACTTGGGGAAGCACTCAAGTTAGAGGACTTACAGGAGGCACTGACAAGCATGGCTTGCTGTAAGGCTTCAGGACCAGATGGACTCCCAGTGGTATTTTTTCAGGTGTTCACGGATCCCATGTTGCCTCACGTATTTGAGACACTCCAGGAGGCCAGACGTGTGGGTGACCTGCCACTGTCCATGTGGGAGGCACAAATCATGAAGCTTCCCAAACCGGGTAAGGACCCATTAGACCCTGGCTCCTATCAACCTTTGTCTAAGTTGGGAGTTGACAACAAGCTCATGGCTAAGGTCTTGGTCCTGTGTTTGGGTCGGGTGAAAACTTAGTTGGTCCATGAGGAATAGTGTGGATTTATGCCATGCAAAGGGACACATATGAACCTGAGTGCAGGCTGCGGTGGTCTCCCTTGATATAGAAAAAGCATGTGATACTCTGAGGTGGGATTACCACCCCGAGTCTTGGGGAAGATGGGTCTGGGCCAGGAGTTTATTTCCTGGGTCAGGTTACTCTACTGCCAGCCGGTGGCCAGAGCGTGTTGCCGGGCAAGATCTCCTCATAGAGAGGGGCACAAGGCAGGTCTGCCTGCTGTCTCTGCTCTTTTTGCACTAGCAGTGGAGCCCCTGGTGATTCGGCTGTGAGGAGACATGGCCTGCTGGGGCATTACAAATGGGGGTCACACACACATCCTCTCGTTATATGCTGATGATAAGTTGCTCTATGTTCATCATCCAGAGGGGTCTGTACCCATGCTTTTGGATGTCTTATTCTCATTCAGCATGGTCTCGCGTCTGCATGTTAATCACCAGAAGTTCGTTATATTCCCTTTAGCGAGACTGGTCAGAGTGAAAGCAGCGGACCTTCCTGGTATGGAATTCCGAAGGGAGTGTGCTCACTTCCAGTACCTTGAGATACAGGTCGTACACACTGTGGAGGCTACCTATGCCCTGAATATGGGGGTGGTCCTGTCTGGAGGCCTCCATCTGGTTCTGGAATTGCTTCCCCCCTGTCTTTTATTGGATCATGTGGCTCTGAGAAGGATGGCCGTGCTTCTGTGTTGCCTCTGTGGCCTTCAGAATTATTTTAGTTGTAGACTGCAAACTACGTTAACCACCTTACACAGTGTGCTGATTTCCCTCTTGTGGGCTGGCATAGGTAGCAGGGTAAAACTAGAGACATTCAAACTGGATATGAAACCAGTGGTTTGGGTCTACCGGATCTTCCCCTTTATTATGTTGCTAGATTGTTACAATATTAGGCACAGTCAGTGCTGTGCTGAGGGTCCAAATGCTGAACATGCCTTGATGGCGGGGCTCAGCCGCGTACGTGGAACTCCGGATTTGTCTGATGATGGGATCGCAGGTTCTCCAGGACAACCGTTTATACTCCGGCAGGTTGTGGGGTTTTCGGAAAGAACAGTCACTTTAGCCCTCCATAGGACTCCATACGCTTGGCTTCTCCTCCTCCGGTGGCTCCATGGTTTCTGCAACATACAGGATGTAACTGACATAACGCACTGGTATGATTGAGGTGCTCAACGACTTGGGACCTTTACCTCAATGGGGCTTTCCTTTAATTTGCGGAGGCGCAGGAGTGTTATCATGTCCCCCTTGGTCACTTTTTACAGTAAGCAAAGAGTTTGCGCACAGTCCATGAGCTCTGGGTGTCTGTCCAGGACGAGCCGGAAGAGTCACAGACTTGGGCTTTGCTGCTTAACTCAGGCTCTTCTAGAGGACTGATCTCCCATATTTATAACACTTTGAAGGCAGACCGTAGGATTGACGTATCTGGAGTCCAGGACAGGTGATGGAGGATCTGCTAATGCCCGTTACCGATGGAGAATGAAGGCAAGTGTGCGCTTTGGTCTGGAGGTAGCCAACAACACCCGCTTATGCTGTTTCATTCAGGCAGGCAACTAGCTACAGCCAAATTTTATTGAGGGGGAGGGAGGGGGGAGGGGGCTGAAAAAGATTTGGAGGGGGGGGCTAATTCTTCCAGGCGTCACCAGAGTGGCCGTAAGAAGGTGGACACACACAACAAAAGCCTCACTTACAAGTAAACGGTCTTTTAAAGACCTGTTAAGTACTCGGTGCGGTTGCAATTAATGCTCGCCAGCCCACAAAGCTGTGTCAGCCCGGGCTGACACACACGACGGGGGGGGGCTGAAGCCCCGTGAGCCCAATGGGTGTTGAGCGCCTGGTTTCATTACCTGTAGTGCATATACTTAACGCCTCGGCTACTGTCTCATTTCACTATGGCATAGCCTTCGATGCATCATGGAACCTGCTGCGTTTCTTACAGGACATGGGATTGTGCGAGGTTACAGCTCTACTGGGCTGGGGTGTTGTGCGTGATGCAGGCTGTTACTGGGATTTGCGTTGAACCCTCGGTGAAGCATTGTCTGCTGGGGGTTCTCCCAACTCCAAAATCTGGGTTCTGGTTGCAGTATCGGTTTGCCCTGCTGGGTGTTTGTTCTGGCCAAAGGTCGTATTACTGTGCACTGGACGCACCCCTCTCCCCCACAGCTGGAAAAATAGAGGGCTGACTTGAGTGAATGGGCATGGCTGAGGAATACTGTTTGCACTTAGTCTGAACAGATGAGAATGCTGAACGCGACATTGTGGGATATGGATGCTATGCTTGAGGGTGTGATGACTGATGAGAAAGCTGATTCCTCCCAGGCTGGGGGGTTGGTTTGCTCCCCTCAATACCATGGTGGCCTCCTCGACCGCTTGAGAGCTGCTGAGCTGAGCTTTCAGGAGAGGAGTCCACTGAAGGAAATCTTTCGAGTCCTGGCTGAGCTCAGGATAAACAAAGAGCAAAGCACTGAGTTCGCCCAGGAGGATTGCCAGAGGTTCCAGGACTTCTTTGTGAACAAGATCTCCGATATTCTGGGAGAAATTGCTGCAACTACACCCCTCGACTGTCCCCGCCCACCTGACCATACTGCCCCGTCGGATACTATACCGTTAGCTGAGTTCTCCCCAATTGCAAAACAGGAACTACTTACGATTACGGACCGAGTCAAATCTGGCTCTCAGGTTGATCCATGCCCTCCTGATGTGTTCAAATTGTCACTGCCAGGTATTGAGAAAGAAGTTTTGCATCTGTTGAACACTTCCCTTCACACAGGACAGGTCCCTCTAGCTTTCAAAGAGGCTCGCCTGATTCCTCTACTAAAAAAACCTGGATCGGACACGAAGTGTTTGAAGAACTTCCGACCCATTTCCCAGCTGCCTTTTTTGGCTAAGGTGATCGAGCAGCATGTGCTGGTATTGCTCTCAGGACATCTAGAGAGCAACAACCTGCTGGAGTCCAATCAGGCAGGGTTCCGTGCCAACCATAGCACGGAATTAGTCATGCTATCAATCCTGGATGAATTGAGGAGTCGAGCTGATATAAAAACACCGAGTGCCCTGGTACTACTGGATCTCTCCGCGGCCTTTGATACCGTGTGTCATGGACAACTATTGTCGCGGTTGAGGTCTTTTGGTATCAGGGGTACAGCACATGCATGGCTTACATCATTCCTGCAGGGCAGGACACAAAGAGTACAGTTGGGGGATCTCCATTCCACCTCTGCTCCCATCACTTGTGGGGTGCCACAGGGTTCTGCCCTGTCACCCCTACTCTTTAATATTTACTTGCAGCCATTAATTGCACTCCTGAATAGGATGGACTGCCTAGTATACAACTACGCCGATGACACCCAGATAATCATGCGGCTGGATGATGGCCCGGGAGCGTCTACCAGGTTGCAGGACATACTCAAAGCCACGGTTAATTGGATGTCCGAGAATTCCTTAAAAATCAACCCGGACAAGACGGAAGTGTTGCCTATTTCCATCACGGGCAACCCCTGGAGCGAGAAATGCTGGCCTGTGGAGCTGGGTGTGCCACCGGAACCGGCGTCTGCAGTCAAAAGTTTGGGCTTATACGAGGATGATTAACTCTCCATGAAAAAACAAGTCACCACGGTAGTGGGCACCTGTATAGGCCTGATGCGACAATTGAGGAAGATCTCTGCACTACTCTCATTTTCCACCTTGAGACACGTGGTTTCAGCCACAATCCTGGCTAGGCTGGACTATGGAAACTCCCTGTATATCGGTCTACCCCAGCGGCTGCTGGATATGCTACAGGGGGTTATGAACGACGCAGCCCGGCTGATTTACAAGAAACCTAGGACTGCCCACTCTTCCCCTCTGATGCAGGAGCTACATTGGCTCCCGATTCGGCAGAGGGTTGTATTTAAAGGATTGTGTATCGTACATAAGGCGCTGTATGGTAATGCACCAAGATACTTGAAATCCCGCCTGTCCCCATATACACCGAGCAGGACTTTGCGCTCGTCGGACGCTACCCTCTTGTCCCAATCCCGTTTTAAACTGGCCACGGTGGGGGGACGTGCTTTCTCCAACACACTCCCAGCTTTATGGAACAAACTGGCCCCAGAACTAAGGAAGGAATGCAATCTGTTATCCTTCAGGAAAAAGTTAAAAACCGTATTGTTCAAGCAAGCATGGAGTAGCCTCTAGGCGTTGTGTTAAGATCAAGTAAATACTGAACCCCACTACGTAATCTGGACAAACAGCGCTTAGAGACCCCGGTGGTTATAACGCGCTATACAAATTAAATAAATAAATAAATAAATAAATATGGGAAGGAGGGGTATTGGCGGTGGCATGGTACGTGAGGTTGGCAGTGGTCAGAGTATTTGTCTCCTGGGCTTGTGTGTAACACACCATGTCTGCAGCTGCTCAGTGTAGCTGGGGGCATACCTTTCCTTCCCCCAGATGGGTTGGCCTATACTTTGCCTGATGGCCCAGGTCCCCCCCCCATGACCCCCCTAATGGAGCACCCGGAGGTTGGTCTTGCTGTCATTTTTCCTTCTTCTCCTGATATGAGGCTCCTGTGGACACTCGCCCTGTCTCGTTTTTGCTACAGTCGCAATCAAGGTTTTATTTTAATCTTCGGTTTTCTTCTTAGGTTAGTTCTTTCCAATTGGAGTTGTACTATCTGTTTTTATGCTCCTATGTGGTACTGTACTGTGGTATGCTCTTCCTGGGCTAGTTTCTGCACCAGGTGCGTTGCGTTCATCAGCTGAGTTGGGGCTCGGACTGAGAGATGTTCCTTACATTGTATTACTGCTTATATTTTTCTGATGTAGAAACATATGCTGTACCTATTCTATGCAATATTGAATAAAGACAAGTTTTATAAAAAAAAAAAAAATTCTGGAAGCTGAATATTCTTTAACAACTATGCAATTTAAGTTGGAGGCAAATCTAGGCCGCTCATTAGTGGATGAGAATTGGCAAAAATATATTTCCTGATTTCATTATTGCCTTGCATGAGTGCTGCTATGTTCCCAGAAGTTTCTGCCCTTCTCATTTAGAAGCTGTTCATTTGAGAGGGTAACCTGCCACTCATCCTCTGAGACCACAGAGGCAGTCGCTATAAGGGCATGATGCTTGACTCCTTTTGCGGCTTTGCCAGTGACTCGAGCTTTCGCCACAAGTTCATGAGAAAGTCGCTTCATTGGGTTTTAGGGGGTGCAGTTAGATTTGCTTGGATTAAAGGAGTGCTGAGGATATCTTGAGAGGTCACAAGCCACTTCTACTGCTGCGCGGACTGCCTCAGCAATACCTCAGGGGGGCTACTATTGTACCCATACCAGATACCCAGATAACGGACTCAGGAATTGAAGGATGCTGCAACCCCCCCCCTCCCACTTCCCCCCTCTCTGTAGAAGGCAACACTTGAGCTACTGTATTCCCCGTAAGTTCACAAACGTATTGCTTCATAAGTCTGCAGGGAACACTATTGACTATATTTTGCCTGAAGTATGGGGTGCGCTGTAGTGTCTAGGGAGAACACATGTCGCATCTGCTGCTGCACAGACCACCTCCACCACTCTCTGCGGATTCCAGCTGTTGGGGGGGGACACTTACTGTACCCCCCACAAGACACCTCAGCAGTTAAACGGTGCTACATGTTGAATGGTGCAGTGTGGCTCGAGGGTACTTGTATTAACGTGAGCGCTTCACAGGTATTTTGTCCCACCCATCGTTCCTTTCTTCCCTCTCCTTTAATGTTCTCTACTTCTCCCCTTTCCTCTTTTAGTTTTTATAGGGCCTCTATAGCCTCTAGAAAGTTCAGCTATGGCCCCTGCTGCACTCCTTAATTACACCATAGTCTTTGCGATTCAACCAAGCATTTTCAATGCAATAGGTCTCGCATTTGCAAGCGTTTAAGCTAATGGCATTGTAAATGACAATGCCTTTTATTTATCTATTTTTAAAAGCAACACATATATATATAAGGCATTGTTGTTTTTAATGACAATAGCTCAAACTCTCGCAAATGTGAGACCACTTTAATGGTGGCCGCGCCCCTTTCTATAGACGCTGCTTGCGTGTTCAGGTTACAGTGGACAGTATGTAAAGAAACGGGCGCAGGCAAAACTGAAGTGAAAGCGCTTATGGGGTGCTTTCACCAAGAGTGGGAACATTTTTTTTTAGAAAGGTTCTGTAGCACGGCCACTAAGGTGAAAGAGGGCTGCGCTATTAATGAAATAAATAAGCGCGGCCACTGAAGTGAAAGCGGCCCGTGCTGTAAAATAAATAATTAAACAAGCGCAGCCGCTATAGTTAAAGATGATCATGCTGCAGTGAGGATTTTAATTAAAATGTCACTGTTTGTGTATTTGCACTGCTTTTAACTTACCTAGCTCTCTGATCCTTGGGGCTCCGGTGACACTCTTTTCAGGGCAAACCGAGGGCCGATTTAGGGCTCATTCGGTCACCGGTAACCTTCCCGGGGGCGACGACTTTGGCCGCCATTTTGGGGGAAAGGAAGGGTTAGCGCACTAGCGGTCGGGCGAATCACGGCCCGGGTGCTATAAAATGAAGACCATTTCCCGAGTGCGCAGCGGGCGGGCGCAGCGGGCGCGCCGGTGGCGCGCCAGAGGGAAGCCCGTCTGGGCCCGTCCGGGCCAGACCGGGCTTAGGGCCAGTTACTATGCCCAGGTCCTCTAAACGGAGGATAGGGTACTCCAGGGAAGAACTCCTGATGCTACAAGACAAGAAAGGCTTGTGGTGCCGCCAGTACGAGAGTTTTGATAAACAATTTTGCCGGTGCAAGCTCTGTCCGAATCCTACCTCAACCAGGGAAAATGGTAAGGAGATCTGTAGGGATTTGGGGATGGCACTATCAAATTGTAGATCACTACCAAAGCACGCTGTAGAGATTAACCTATTGATTGAAGAAGGCAATCTCGATGTGCTCTTCCTAACTGAGACGTGGTTATCCCCAAACTCTGAGTTTGATATCACCACTGCTCTTCCAGATGGATTTTTTATCCAGAGCCATCGCAGGGAGCAAGGGAAGGGAGGAGGGCTGGCTATAATCTACAAAGATACTCTCACCTGTCGAATTGAGGATGGAGATATTTCAGACGCGGAAAGTGTCCGTTTCAATATTCAAATATCACCTACCAACTCCCTCTCAGGATTCCTCATCTATCACCCTCCGGGCTGCATAAGACAGTTTGTAGACTCCTTGCTGGAATCTACTTTAGCGTCAGCAGCTCTGTCATCCAATTTCCTGGTTCTGGGAGATCTGAACCTGCATTTTGACGACCCCAATGATAAAGCGGCCTTAGATCTTAGTTCAGACCTTAATGCTTTCGAACCGAAACTCATTAATAAAGAGGCAACTCACATCAGAGGGCATCTTTTAGACCCTATATTTTCAAATAACTACCAGATTATGACCAGACCCCCATTGCCTGTGCCATGGTCTGACCATTTTGTAGTACCATTTTCAAGGAAAATTTGTACAGAAGGGAGAGGTGCACCCCGCCCTCGCACGTTACAGTGAGCTTGGCCCAAGTTATCGGTGGAAAAGTTGACGCTTGCTTTAGAAGAAACTGCCCCTGTTACAGAACCAGATCCTCTGGTGGCAGATATAAGCTTTCAGAACTGGCTTAATAATACCCTGAATGCGGTACTACCTCTCAAAATGGTCACCAAGAAAAGCAGTACTTTTAAATCACCTTGGTATACTGCTGAGCTTAGAGATCTTAGAAAAACCTGCAAAAAATTGGAACGCAGATGGAGGATAGACTGGGCAGTTAACAACAAAGCCGCCTATCGTTTGGCCCTAAGATCCTATAGAGCCTCCCTGAAAAAAACTCAGGCAGCCTTTTTCGAGAATAAAATTAATTCATCTTCTAATTCCTCGAAAGAAACTTTTAAAATAGTTAATCAACTTCTTAAGGTCCCTTCCCCGGGGATTTCCCAAGAACATAATGAAGCTAGGTGTAATCAGTTAGCGGAGTTTTTTTACACCAAAATACAAAGAATCCTTGATAGTCTACCGCAGAACGTTACTCCTGATGGTACCGTCACTTATCCAACACCTACCTCCGGCCCATTGATGGATTCTTTCAGCTGCATCACCAGGGAGGATTTTTGTAAAACCCTATCCTCCCTGAACAGTGGCTCTCCGTCGGACCCGGCGCCTATGTACATCCTTAAACAGATTGCAGACACTATTGCCCCCCCTAGCCACAGAGCTGCTAAACTCCTCATTCACCTGCGGGGTGGTGCCACCCAGCTGGAAACAGGCCAGAGTTAAAACGCTCCTAAAAAAACCGGGGCTTGATACATCTGACCTGACCAATTTTCGCCCGATCTCTTTGTACCTGGTCTGGGCAAAATTGCCGAAAAAATTGTCATCCAGCAGCTCTCAGGGTTTTTAGAATGCAATGGGCTGCTGAGCGACTCCCAAACAGGTTTCCGCCCGGGACAGGGCACTGACACAGCCCTTATAGTGGTGGCAGAGGAGGCAAGGTGCATCTTAGATTCAGGAGGATCCGCAGTTGTGATCCTCCTGGATCTGAGTGCAGCATTCGATACGGTGGACCATGAAATATTAGTCCACCGTCTCGCCGGATTGGGCATAACAGGATTGGCCCTGAGATGGCTTGAATCTTTTGTGAATAAGCGATCATTTAAGATCTGGGAAAATGGTGTTATGTCCAAATCAACCCCCCTCCAGTGTGGAGTGCCTCAGGGCTCCTCTTTGAGCCCTACCCTGTTTAACGTTTACTTGGCCCCTCTGGAGGAGGTGGTGGCCCCCTTCGGGATTAAATCAGTCACCTACGCAGACGACACCCAATTAGTCGTCTCGCTAATGCAACAGGATGGATGTCTGGATAATCTTTCAGCTTGCCTGTCCGAAATATTCTCCTGGATGACTGGCTCGAAGCTCAAACTTAATGGAGCAAAAACTGAAATCATGCTCCTGGGCCACCAATTAACATCTCTCCCTAAAACTTCTTGGCCTCCCTGTATGGGTGAGCCACCCTCGCCTAAAGAAAAAATCAAAAGCTTGGGGGTGTGGTTTGAGCCCGAACTAACCTTCAGGACGCACGCTCAGAAAGTCGCTGGCGTCTGCATGGGCCTGCTCAGGGCAGTGCGGAAAGTTCTTCCCCTCCTGCCTTTCCAGTCCAGGAAACTACTGATCCAGGGACCAATCTTATCCAGACTGGATTATAGCAACGCCCTATTCTTGGCGGCCCCGGAAGCTACCATCAACATCCTGCAACGGCTGCAGAACGCTGCAGCAAGGATGCTCCTCGGGGTGACAAGAAGATCGTCAGCCAAACCAGCGTTGAGAGCTCTCCACTGGCTCCCAGTGCGCGAAAGAATTGTCTTCAAATCATTATGCATCGCCCACAAGACGCTCCAGGGCAAAGGCCCCGCGGCTCTTAGGAGCCTGATCCACCCTTATAAATCCCCCCGGGCCCTCAGGTCGGATTGGGAGAATTTTGCCATAGTCCCAAGAGTGAGGAAGACGCGCACGGGGGGTCGCCGTTTCACGGTAAATGCGGCAAAAAATTGGAACACCCTCCCTAGGTACATTCGGACCGAACCCTGCTACCTTAAATTCCGAAAATCCCTTAAAACTTTTCTTTTCCCCAAGATTCTCTAAGTAACGGCTCCTCTCCGGTTCTCTCTCTGTTTTTTGGTGAGTTAGCGCTGGGACGCTCTAGGGCAGCCATGCGCTTTATAAATCACATTTCATTTCATTTCATGCTGTGATCCTCTTATAAATACATTAAAAGCGTGCAGTGTGCTGCGATGTAGTGGGTGGAATAGGGCAATCTCACTAAAGAAAATAGTGGTTACCGACTTATAAAGCAGACCATGTAACAACACTAGTAACAAGTTCAGTCGTTATGGGAGGTTACAAATGCAGAGAAGGCGGTACCCAGGAGGGACTATTAGCCTATTCACAAATGAAAAGCAACGATTTTGCAAGGACAGCAACAGGAGCCAATTGAAAAGATGGTCGGGAAGTGGGCAGAGCTTCTATGCCATATCTCAATGCTGCCCAGGCTCGACCTAATCAGATACAAAAGGTACCCACTTACCAATAGCTTCTTACATCCATGCAGCATGGCAGACCAGGAGATAGACACAACACCTTCAAAAAGGAGGACTGAATGAAGAAGAACATCGTTTTGTTTGCACTTTTGAGTACTGAACCAAAGCACTAATTTCACCCTATAACGGTTTCTTGATGTTGCACGAATAGGATGGTATACTGTAACCTATGAGCTATTGTAATGTGAGGCGATTCTACGTGCAGCTACTGTTCACAAGTCCTAACATCAGATCCTGAAGCGAGATCATGATATTTTTCCTCTGATCTGATTCAAAAAGCTTTCTATCTGTGGCTGCTGACATATATGCAGCATGGAATGTTGTGAGATCGACACGTCACGATCAAAGGGGGAAATGAATACAAGCATTTGCAATGCAATAGGTCTCGCATTTGTTAGACTTTAAGGTATTGGCATTATAAATGGAAATGCCTTTTATTTATCTGTTTTGAAAACCAACTCATAAATAAAAGGCATTGTCATTTACAATGCCAATAGCTCAAACTCTCGCAAATGCAAAACCTATTGCATTGCAAATGCTACCCACTCATGCATTGCAATGCAAGCCCAACCAGGAATTATTTAATAAACATACAATTTGCAAGAGTTGAGCGATGCTATACTACCTTGTGTGGAGCCAAAACCCCATTTATGTACAACACAACAAATTTGTAACAATAGGTACACAGGCAGTCGTGCTGTCAAGCCAAAACGACAAGAGAGAAACAAAATTGAGGAAGAAAGACTGAAGGAAATTAGAGGTTCAAAACATGGAATACATTTTGGAATAAAGACAAAATGAAACTGAAATAGTGAAAGTGTCGGGGGAAGGGGGAGATAAACGATGAGAGCACGGAAAATAGAAGGAAATAGGTACAAAATGTTGATAGAGGTCTTAGAAATATAGGAAAGAGTGTGAGAGAGGGAGAGAGGGTGGGACCGAAAAACCCCAAATTCAGGCAGGAAAAATAAAGATAAACTATATATACTGGAAGAGGGTATTGAAAAGGGGAAGAGAAAAGTCAATAGACAGAGCAGAGGATAACATACTAAGAACGACGAAGAAAACTGAGAAAAACTGAATGAAATAAATTTAGAGGAAAAAATATTCAAAAGGCGGTGAAAAACAAAGGCGCTAGTAAGGGAGTGACAGAGAAAGAGGGCAGGTGAAATAATTTCAAATAATTTGGACGAAATACAGGAAATATAGACATATTGGGATAAGGGGTTAGTGAGACAGAGGGACGGGAACGCGACCATTTGGAATAAGAAAGAGGAGAAATAGGGACAACATTGAAGAATAAAAACCCTTTAAATGAAATCACTCACTGCCGATACCAAGTTCAGATCGTGGCAGGGTCAGCTAGGCATATCATCCATCAAAGGTGATAAATTAAGCACAGCTAAACTAAGCAATTATTCTTATTTACATTGTTTAGAAATGCAAAAACAAATTTATTAAGTAGCACCCACATTGATTGGTGATACTGCCCCCTTCGCCTAACGGGATTACTTCCTAAAACACCAGACATCACCCGCATTTTGTATTCAATAGGTTGACAATAATGAAATGCAATGTAAAAATAATTAATAGTTCACAATGTTGCCTCCTGCGATTTGCTGAAACAATGAGCTCTAACTCTTGGGAATGTGGGTTGCAATAAAGTTGTTTTTTTTAAATGGCTGCATCACTGCTTGATATCAAATCTTGATGTGAAGAAACCCACATCATGCGTCACTCTATAAACATCTAAAAAAATATCGGTCATGATGGTGTTGCCCATTAAATGCTTCAAAATAGTCAGTACTTCATGCCGTTTTGATATGTAATATTATCTGAGTGCAGAGCATACTGCTTCATTATATAAATATGTAATGCATGTACTCGGAAGTCCTTATGTAATGTAACTGGAGATAAGGAGGCACTGCAGCTGCCGCCCTGCGCGCCGCTCCCACGGGAAAACACAGTGGGAGTGAACTTTTCAGAAGTAGTGAGACATGCACCCACCTTTAGCTATTTGCAGGCTTTGATTCTGAAAAGACATACGCAAAAGCTAATCCAATGTGTGGGAGGAGTCAGACCCACACAGAGTAGACACAAGAAGCCTCGCAGAGTAGCGTATGCGCGCTGCGCTAGGCTCGCCCTAAACATTGCACCTCTTTTTAGAAGTGTGGGAAATGTTGCTGGAACAATTTTTAGAAAGGGGGTGGTTGATGCGCCATGTTCGGTCTCGACGCTCTCGGCATTGAGACCTAATTAATTCTTATTGCATATTGTGTTTGATGTATGTTCTGAATACTGCGTCATTATGTGCTACTGAAACTCACACATTTCCCTTGTCCTCTTAAATGCAATTTTTGTTCTTGCCCATGGTCCTCCCATATCTTAGAAGATATAGTACTGTTCTGCTCTCTCTTTAACAGCGGGCAAACTTACAGAATCTGCCCCTAAGCACTTAATGTCCTGCAAAACTGGGGTGCTGCGCTCAACTGAGGGCAGGGTGGCATTGCCCTCTCCACAGATATCTCAACAAAATCACTCCATCTCCTGTCTTTGCAATAAGGCCAACATTACGATAATACCCTCGACTAAATGGGCACCACCCGTCCATAATCCATAACCAAGTTCAAGTGCCCTAAACAGTCCCCTCCCCACCACCTGTCGACAGGGAAGTGCCGATGGGGGCTCGAATTACCAGAGAAGAAGAAAGAGGCAAAAAGAGAGGGAAGGGATTGCAAAGTATGGTGTAGCAGTTCATATTCCAATTCCCCCACCTCCCCGTCGACACCAGGCTGCATGGTTTCAAAGCAGCCTATTTCCCCGTTATACTGTGCAAGTGACCTCTGACCCCCCAAGGATATTGACTTGATAAAACACTTTTCTGGAGTTATTTATTTCAAAACCTGAATCAAATGATGGGAGGATGTATCTTAGCAGCTTTGTGCCAATGCCCATAAAAAATGGCAGAACTTCAAACTCGTCAGTCTGTCCTCTCTCCACCATCTTCCATCTTGTTCCACAAAACAGGTATCTGCCACATGCCCCCAAAAGTTTGAACGTGGCTGGCAACCAGACGGAATGGGCCAACACCCATTTTCTAGAGAAAACTACCACAAACTACTGTAGCTAAAAAAAACAAATCTAAAGAATTTGCCTTCTATCACGGAGCTGCACCAAAAAGGGCATGCGGTGCAAAAACGTGACATAAAAATGCGAAAGAAAAAGCGATCAACCTCGCGCCCTGCAATACGAAGTAAAACCGCTGCTCAGCCTCAACCCAAACCAAAAACAGGAAAATTCACGCAGAGACTCCAGGGCGTCTCCCTCCGTCGTGGTTACCCGGGATGCAAAATGGCTGCTAGAGCGGCCAGGTAGCCAGCGTCTGTGTTTATGTTGTTTATGTTTATGTTTATCGATTTGTAAAGTGCATGGCTGCCCGTGAGCGTCCCAGCGCTGGTGAGAGAAGGAGTGAATGAGGGGAAGTGAGTTAGGGAAACAGCCATGTCTTGAGCAGTTTACGAAAAGGGAGCAGATTCGGTTGAGCCCGAATGTCCAGTGGAAGAGAGTTCCACAATTTGGAGGCATTATATGAGAAAAGGCGGCCACCGGAACGGGCTTTCTTGATCCTAGCTACTGAAGTGAGGTGAAGGTGAGATGACCGGAGGGTTCTGTTGGTTGTGTGGGGCGTGATAAGATCCTTCAGGATAGGAGGGGCTTTTTTGTGCAAGATTTTGTGTGTGGTACAGAGGGCCTTAAAATGCACTCTTTCTTGAATGGGCAACCAATGGAGAGACTTAAGGCAGGGTTTGGCTGAGCAGCGACTGCGCGTACCCGTGAGGAGGCGGGCCGCTGTATTTTGCACGACCTGAAGTTGTGAGACCACCTTTTTAGGGGCTCCGAGGTACAGGGCGTTTCCGTAATCTAGGCGAGACAATATTAGACCTTGGATCAGGAGTTTTTGAGATTGGGAAGGCAGCAGCGGTAGGATTTTTCTGGAGGTCCGAAGGAGACCATAGCAGGTGCCAGCTGTTTTCCGGGCTTGGGTGGAGAAGGTAAGACCTTCGTCCAGCCAAATCCCCAGGCTCTTAATTTCGCTCTTAGGAGTTGGAGGAGGTCCCATACAAGGGGGCCATAGGGACCCCGGGCGGAAGTGGGATTGATTGCCCAGGTTCATGTTCTCCGTCTTTCCGCTGTTTAGTTTCAGATGGGATCTATCCATCCATTTGGTTATCTCTCCAAGGCAAGTGTAAAGGGCAAGAGAGGGATGGTTTTGCTGACTAAGGGATACTAACATCTGGGTGTCATCTGTGTAGGTAAGTAACTTGATCCCCGACGGGGTGACGATCCTCTCCAGGGGGGACATATACACATTAAAAAGGGTCGGGCTCAGTGAAGAGCCCTGGGGAACCCCACAGTGTATAGGTATACTTTTGGAGGTAAAGTTCCCGTCCGACACCTGGAAGGATCAGTCACTCAGAAAGGAGATCAGCCAAGACAGAGCGGTTTCTCTCTCTGCTCGCTTACTGCCCCCTCTCTCTGAGAGCCCCCACTGTTTGTCTCTATTGCTCCACCCACAGTCTTTGAAATCCCACAGTTGGCACAGCCTTGCACCGGGGCATGGAAGAGGTCGTCGTAAGGCCCAATGACATCAGGGCAGAAAAACAAGGGACAAAGGGGTTTCACTCCAAGGCGGTGCAGAAAAATGGTGCAAAAAATCTGACCAGAATTGTTTCCATTGTGGGTGCTTGTAAGGAGCCCACTAGGCGCGTTGGTTAGGAGCAGTGGAAATGGCAGATAGCTCAGTGTGTTAGGTGCATGCTGAGGAATCTGTGTGCAACACATGTCTCAAATTCCAATGCAGGCACGGAAAATTGCATTAATTTCAATCAATGTAATTTTATTTTAGATGTTTGGAAAGAGATACATTCTGCCGTTGTTCCCGCTGCAGAACACCTTAGAAGAAGGAATATCAAAGGAGTTAATGAAAGAACAGGGGTGCAAACAAAAAAATGCCCAGGTGTGCCATACAGGGCTGACGTTGGTATCAGGTTATTTAAGTCCCCCGCGGGAAGCTGTGGCGCAACGGGAAAGCCCTGGCAAAGATAGTTGTGCAGTCTGTGGTGCTTATGAGTATGCTGGGGGGTACTACTTCACAAACTGCAAAATAGGCAAAATCTAACTGTAAAAAAATGCCATAGCAGAGAAATTGATGTACAAAACACCATCATTATCTCTACAGGCAAACACAGACACTAGCAGGTTATGTAGCTTCTAACTCTGTGTGGATCCCCCTGGAAATGTGTGGTTCTCACTGCTCCTCTTTTTTGGCTGTGTTCGGATCCCCTTTTCCATCCGTGGTAGTTAGAAGCAAATGTCCGTTGAATTCGCTTCTGCATACCACGAAATAACAAGCATTTGCAATGCAATAGGACTCACATTTACTCACGACCTATTGCATTGAAAACGGGAGTGCCGGCGGACAGGGAGCGAGAAGGCATAAACAACGAGAGTGCGGGGGGCGAGAATGCACGGACTGCGGGATGGGGTTGCAATACTCAAAGTAAAGGGGACAGTAGCCTTGGAAGGATACAAATGACAACATGGCCTTCATAAGGAGGGACTAACAAGCCTATAAACCAATCGGAAGGCAGTATTTAGGAACAACAGAAAGAGATGTGTGGGGAAGTGGGCGTGGCTTCTCTCCAGTACTCAGCTACTCCAGATCAACTCCAGAGTAGCACTTGCGCCCTGGCTCAGGGCTCGACCTAATAAGTAAAGGCAGAAGCATAATCAAAGCACTTGGTTAATTTGGTTCATGCCTCCTTTATAACCCAGTCCAAGCACTACTGCAAGTACAAGTGGGCTGTCTTGTTAGTCTTTCCGAGACATCACCAGCTAACTGTCGAGCATAGTGTTCATTGTGGCCACATTTTTGCTCCTCTGCAGACTCTGTACTTGCTGGTAGTTAGGAGGAGGAAAGGGAAGACCTGCTCCATGCACATTCCCCCCTATGTGCTGAGGACAATGATGACCAAGGTAACAGGGCACAGGGGTTGGCACCTCAAAGTAAGAATGTTTTGTGCGAGAAATGAGGTGCTGAACAATGGCAGGGCATTAAGTGAGTCAGCTGGAGTGGTTGGTCGAGGTAGTGTTAATGATTCATGTCCTCACCATCTTGACACCCAGATGGAGTTTCAGCAGTGGAGCATGACGGAAGCTCTCACTTCCGCCGCAATCCTGATTATCTATTGATGTCTGATTCATCTCCTGATTTAGTTGCCTCTAGAAACAAGAGGCCTCCAAAGCTAATATCCTGGTGGATCAAGAAGTGAGGGATGCAATATTGTCATCGAAGAGTTCCATCTTCTAGCCCTCTATGGTGCTCATGTCCTTGGACTTTCATAAGTCCCCCATTGAGCCAGTGAAATTGCTGCTTCACCACAAACAGTACCACCCTACCCCTATGTTCTCCTTTCCCAGTTCCAAAGGGACCATGAGGGGGGAGAAAGATCAGGCTTCTGGTCAGCATAAGACTGAGGGCCTGCATGGGGGGGTGGCCGGCCTGGGCGGTATATGTGCTACTTCAGATGCTCTATTAACCCCTCAGGAGGCCATGACCCTACTGAAGATAGTGGAATATCCCATGCAGGGTAAGCGAAGCCAAACCCTCTTCAGCCCAATCCTGCTACAGATCCATCAGACGGCATTGGATCAATCGCTTTTGTCACTCCTGGCAAAGCCCCTTTCAGTGTAGGAGATCTTGCAGAATAATCAGGGAGATGAAAGTTCGCGATAGAAGGCTCATACAGAGACAAATGACCAACTCAGTCAGATTAACACAAACATTCAGCTGCTCAGCTCGCAAGCCAAACAAGTGGAGCAAAGATCTTGGATCTAGAAACCAGCAAAAATAAACAAGACTCGACAACCTTGAAGCTTCAGAAATAGGTAGCTGAGCTGCAGATGTGTCGAAAACAGATCTTGCAGATCCAATCTGTGCTTTGCTGGGATCCCCAAGGAATGGGAGAATAGTCAGACTGCCACCAAATTGATCACAGATCTGAAAAATAATTAGGTGATCCCGGAATTAGCAGCAACGGATAGTGATCTCACAATCACACTGGCACACCACGTCCCTGCTTTTCTGCTACCTAATTCAAAATATATGCGAACCATTCGGGTGAACTGTGGTGGCTTACGTAGAAAAGAGTGGATTTTGACCAGTGCAAAAAGGGGTAAAACATATAAAACTTAAGAAGACTATTCTTTCAAATCTTTTCAGACATATGTCTTTCAGCAATACGGTGGCAAAAAGAGTTTAAGGAACTGATTGACAGCTTCAAGAGACAAGGGGCACCAGTGGGGGTCGTTCAGGAACGCAAATTGAAAGTTCTCTATACAGGACAATCACAGATTTTTGTCTCAGTTGAACAGGCTAACGATTTTTACTTACAATCCGTCCATAAGTCTGATGGGGGGGTGAGAGAGAAAGTAAGTGCAGGAGTGCCTCAAACAGGATGCCAAGGCATGATCGTTCTATTATGCTTTGTCTCTCAAGCAAACAGGTATGTTTTGCATGTTTTAAGGGATGCGTACCACCTGGACCACCCCATATCACCTGAAGATGCAGGTTTGAGCGCATTGCCAGGGCAATCACCTTTGACAAGAAGCAAGGTAAGGGGGCACTCAAAGGTCGGTGGGGGTAGCTCCTGTGGGAGCTCGTGAATGGCGGGGCTGAAGGAGTTGGAGGTGATGGGTGGGGGTGAGGGCCACAGGGGGAAGAAATGTTCAAATAGAAAAATTCAGAAGTACTGTGATCTTCAAAAAGTAGCCCATGGAGAGTTGCTGCTGCATTATTTCTCGATCTTCGAGATTACAGGGAGATGGGGTACAAATAACCTGGATTAATGAGATCAGCACAACCTTTGGGTAACAAGCAGAAGCTCCGTTTTCACTAGTCAGTTAACTGGTTGTAAATGTAAAAAGTTTAGGGATCGCATCTTGGAATGTCAAAGGGATCAACAATAAGACCAAGTTTAGGTCCCAGTTGAAATTATCTAAAGCACAGGTTACCCTCTTACAAAAGACCCATCTTAAATCGGCAGCAAAGCAGCCTAGTATTCCAGGATTTATCTCGCATGCATATTTGGAACTGCTAGTGCAGCAGTTAGCGGGGTGGCAGTATTGATCTCGAGAGATCTTTCATTCAATGTGCAACCGGTGTGAAGGGGCTCCAGGGCAACATGGATTTTGGTGAGTGTCATGATTTATCAGCAGCTCGTTCATTTCATAGGCTAGTATGGTCCATTGAGGATGATGTTTCCTCCCTTCCTGAAGTATACAGTCTTATGATGCAATTGAGGGCCGGAGGTCTTAGGGGGGAATTTCAATATAATTCAGGGTATTAGATTGAACTGTTCTCGAATAAATAAGCAGAAAAAGAAGTCAAGGTAATCCTGCTTTTTAGCAAAACTGAGATGGGACTTTGCCCTAATCGATCCTTGGCAGGCTGACCATCCTCAGGGGAAAGAATATACCTGTTTTTCGAAACTATATAATTCCACCTCCAGGATTGACTTGTTTTTGGTGTCTCACAATTGGCATAGAAGTAAAAGAGGCATATTAGCTAACCCCTTTTCCGACCATTTAACCCTATTCATAGATTATCGCTGATGGACTAAAAGGTTGAGCGGCCTAGTTGGTGTTTCAATAAGTCACTATTAGCTGACAAAAATTGGGAAGGGAGGATGAGTTTGGCCATAGATTAATTTCTTGTAAGAGACATTGGCACAGCTCCCCCTTTTGCCTCCTGGGGTGCATTAAAAGCCTTAATTAGGGGAGAAGTGATCTAGTTTAAGGCACAAATAAATACGGAGTAAGCTATGGCCCTTCTTGATCTGGCCACCTTTACGTACTCTAGATACCATCTGGGTTCCAGCCACTGACTGTTGCAGAAACAAATTAAAGTTTGCCAGCTCTTGATTGTTGTTACAATAAAATGTGGCCCTCAGCCATTCATGACGATATCATAGGTCAGGTAGACAGATTCAATTTTAGGATCAAATATTATTATAAATGAGAAATTAATAGAAATTCGTTTGTGTATTTTTGTTATTCATGTCTATGTACTTTCTGTCTCCATTGTATAGAATGATGAAAGAGCGAATGTCGACATGACTGTAGTATGCCTGTGATCTGTTTACATTATTCATATTTTTTTTGATACAATTAACGTTGGTATTTGTATATAACATTGTGTTCTTGTCCCCTCATGTTTTAGCTATGAACTATTGCCATGCCTTTGATTATGTTTGAGTTGCCCTAGGATTTTGCAATTTCACCCTTACATACTCTAAACTTCATACATCCATTACTAGAGCAAAGGTATTACAAGCGCGTCAATAATTAAAAGATCATTACGTATCCAGAGAAATAGTAAACCAAAACACATGCTTCCAGAAAATCGATGAGGAAAGCAAGCATCTAGAACACTTTTTTGGCATTATCAGTCAATAAGAAAAGTAATAATGAGACTATTAAAGTGCACTATGCACTACCTAACAAACCCACTTCCGGGCATATTGAAGAATTTTTGCATCCAATTCGGCTACCCATTCTAAACGGTGCCCTGCAAGCCACTGCTGTCATTCCCATCTAATTAGCTGATGTGAAGAATGCAATAAAGAGTAAGACATCTCCGAATGCTAAATCTTGTGGAAGTGATGACCTTCTGACTGAAGTATAAAAGGTCTTTGAAACTCAATGGGCTAAAGCCTAGTGGTTCTTTTTTAATGAAATTCTAGAAGACTGTGATCTTCCAAGCTCATTTACTGAAGCAGTGATCACCAGCTTTCTCAAATAAGACAAACCCCAGAGAGTCCTGGTTTGTAACCTCCAATCAGCCTGTTGAACAGTGACTATAAAATCTTCACAAAAATAATTAGGAGAAGACTAGTCCCGTTAGCACAGACCCTG
Organism: Lissotriton helveticus; assembly: GCF_964261635.1. Lineage (NCBI taxonomy): Eukaryota > Metazoa > Chordata > Amphibia > Caudata > Salamandridae > Lissotriton > Lissotriton helveticus. The sequence continues at coordinate 561,860,527 of NC_136057.1, read as the reverse complement.
GTCCACTCAGACCAAAGTGGCATTTTGCCTACTAGGCTGATTTCATCCAATACTAACTTTGTGGTACAGGCCATCGATTATTACTCAGCAAATACTACAAAGCCATCATTATTATGCTTGACACTAAAAAAGCTTTCAACCTAGTACAATGGATAGGCCTGCTCACTATACTGTTACACTTGGGTTCCCTCAGAAACTGGCCCACCTCTGCGAAATCTATTTGAGCATACTGAAGCCAAAATTGCAATCAATTTCCAAATGGTAGGGCAGGTTGCAATAGAAGAAGGCTCAAGGCAAGGGTGTTACCTGTTCTCTTTGCCCTATTCATTGATCCTTTGGCTGTAACATTAAGGCAGGGTCTGCAAATTAGGGCCCCACTTAAAGATGTGCCAAAGATAAAACTCTTTGCGGACGACATGATATTATATTCGGCAGCCAAGGAACAAAATATTCTTACACGCTAGCTAAAATTCAACAAGTTACAGACATTGGTGGGTACAAGATTCATCAGGCTAAGTCTTAAGCTCCATTACTTAATAGTAATCGCCCCATCAGATATCTCAGGATTTATGTCACAACTAATTTTGCAGATTTATTTTGACTAAATTATATTACCACCTTCAATAAGATTTGTTGGCTATTACCTATATGGCACCCACTGCCTCTAACTATTATGGGACGTGTAGCATTAGTCAAGATGGCTATCCATCCATTATTTGTATTGACTTTTTCAAACATTATGGTTAAAATCCATCAATCTTTTTTAAATAGACCAAATGATACGTTACTTTCTTTTCTATGGCAGGGAAAGAAGACTTCTACCCGCCGGAAGAGATTACAGCTAAGTGTGGAGAAGAGACGGCTGGCACTTCCAACATTAAAATGTATTATCAAGCCACTTTTCTCGATTGGCTCGTCCGTGCCGCAACAGCTAATTCGAACTGTTTCTATCTCCAGCTCATGCGAAGTACATGTAAAGCATCGCTTCTTTTGAAAAGTACCAAAACTACCTAAGCATGTTAGATATAATCTACCTCACATTCTGGCCCTAGCAGAATCGAGAAGTTATAATAGGAATTTCAGATTCCCCAGATTCATCCATATTTACTCATAAGAGACTGCTTTTGTTTAGCAGTACAACTAGTTTGCAGTCATCAAGGGATGGGAAAGAGAGGGCTTTCACAGACTCTGTGATATTTTCTTGACCGGGCAGTGAAGTCCTGGCACCAGATCATTTCTAATAATCCCACGATCCCCTCCAAATTGGCATTCTCTTATTTACAAATTAGTCACTACTTATGATAAATTGGACAGGCATCTAACGTGCTTGGCGAGAATTTTAGTAAAGATTATTTTGGGCTCTGTCTTAAATTAATTGGCAACTGGTATTGTCAATTGTACCAGAAACTGGAGTAGGTAGTGGCTCCTCCATTTTTGACTAAAGGTTCCACAGAATGTAAGCTAGACCAATGCATGTGGGCATGGTACAAATAAATGGCCCATAAAGCCATCCATGGAGCAAACTATAGAAAGATAGCTTTCTACTTGAAATGAATGCTGTACTATACTCCGTATTGAATACAAAATATGTATTCCACTGATTCAGCAGCATGTTTTAGATGTGACCATGATAAGGGTGACTGATTTCACATTTGCTCCACATGCCCATTTTTGTGTCACTTCTGGGAAAAGATTTTCCAATTTATCAGCTGTAAGCGGAAGTTCGATTTGCACCAAGACCACTTTGGGGCCCTATTTGGTATGAACCCCTCTACATAAGGCAAATCACTGTAAAGCAGCAGAAATTCATTTTTATTTCCTTGTTGATTGCAAGATTTTTAATTCTGCAAAAATTGAGATATATCGAGGTACCCACTTTTAACCAATGGTTAAGAAACATGAAGCGGGGAAAAACGCTGGAAGATTTATATGAGAAAAGAATTGAAGCTGGCAAACGAATTAAGGAATTTTGATACGCTCTGCCAGAATGAGTTGTAATATATTGTAATGAATTATTCCCTTTGACATTATACAATCTTTGTCATTTTGTCAATTTCGGGGGGCTTCTTCCTCTGCTTTGTGATTTCTGTTTTTTATACTGATTTGAATTTATATGAATTAATTATCTATGTGATGTTATTTTTTTGCTTATTTTGTTGAAATAATGACATCATGATGGATATTTGTAATGCACTTTTTCTACTTGATTAACAAAAAAATATTCTTCCTACTTACACATAGTTATGAAACCTGAAAACTATAAGAAACAACACTATTGTGTGATAGTTCGACTTTATTTTTCACCAGATAATCCGATCAAGATTACCGATCACCTCAAATCCTAGTCTAGACGGAACCTGCCTGAAGCTTCACTCTCTCATATTCTGGCTTTATGTGAGTACCTTGTCTTGGGGGCGAGGTGGGAGAATGATCTTCCACCGGTGGTCACTCTTCCGATGCGGGGAACAGTGGCGAGGGCGCGGTCTGCAGAGCGGAGCTGGCGGGTGGGGGTGTAGAAGCTGAGTCATCTGTTGAGGTATGCTGGTCTGGTGTTATGGAAAAAAAAAAAAAAGGAAACCACGCTATATATGTGTTGACACCTAATCCAAACTACAGGTATCTGGTATACTTACCCGTTTCAGTCATTTCTTCAAGATAAGACAAAACAGCACTTACTGGTAACACAGAAATCCTGAGGAAGGCATTTGCCGAAACGCGTTAGTGATTTGTTCTCTACATCATTACCAGTGACTTTGTGATCTTTGCTCTCGGATTAATTTGGATACTATTATCAATTTTTGTGATTAATTTATACATTGTTATCAATTTTTTGTGAACAGCCTGTGTTTGTTGAATCATGTACCAATCACGGAAAACATACAAGAATATGTATCACATAATATGAGATAGATTATTAGACGCAAGAATGTGTTTAGTAAATGTATGTGTCCAATAAATAATCATTTACATAAAATATATTTTTTTTTTATAAAAATTTTAAAAAATGACAAAAATAGTTTTACAATAAAAATAACATTTTTCATAAGTTTGATCTATTAATTATTTGTCTTCAGTGCTAACGCATAGATTGTCTTACGCACCCATGCACGAAACCCGGTGCTTCTTGTTCGTTTTTCTAAACTGGTGTTATGGAGTGCCTTGTGTGTGTGGGTGAGGAGTTTGAAGGTTATCCTCTTGTTGACAGGGAGCCAGTGCAGGTCTCTTAGGTGGTGTGTGATGTGGCTGCGGTGAGAGATGTCGAGGATCAGGTATGTGGAGGCGTTCTGGATACGTTGGAGCCATTTCAGGAGTTTGGCCGATGCCCCTGCATTGACTGTCTTACGCACCCATGCACGAAACCCGGTGCTTCTTGTTCGTTTTTCTAAACTGGTGTTATGGAGTGCCTTGTGTGTGTGGGTGAGGAGTTTGAACGTTATCCTCTTGTTTACAGGGAGCCAGTGCAGGACTCTTAGGTGGTGTGTGATGTGGCTGCGGTGAGAGATGTCGAGGATCAGGTATGCGGAGGCGTTCTGGATACGTTGGAGCCATTTCAGGAGTTTGGCCGATGCCCCTGCATTGAGGGCGTTTCCGTAGTCCAGTCTGCTGCTAACGAGGGCCTGGGTGACCGTCCTTCTTGTTTCAGTGGGGATCGACTTGTAGATCCTGCGGAGCATGCGGAGGGTGTTGAAGCAGGAGGAAGAGACGGCGTCAACCTGCTTCGTCATGGAGTGGGTGGAGTCGAGGATGACCCCTAGGTTGCATGCGTGGTCGGTGAGTGTAGAGGCTGCCCCTAGCGCAGACAGCCATCAGGAGTTGTTCCAGGCTGAGGGGGTGGATCCGAGGATGAGGACCTCCGTCTTGTCCGAGTTCAGCTTCAGTCGGCTGTCCCTCATCTAATCGGCGACGGCCTTCATTCCTTCGTGGAGGTTGGTTTTGGCGGTGTGGGGGTCCTTGGTGAGGGAGAGGATCAGCTGGGTGTCATCGGCGTAGGGGATGATGTTGAGGTTGTGCAGTCGGGCAATGTGGTCGAGAGGAGCCATGTAGATGTTGAACAGCGTCTGGCTGAGGGATGAGCCCTGGGGAATGCAGCAGATGGTCTCGGTGGCTTCGGAGTGGAAAGGGTGGAGGTGGACGCTCTGTGTTCTTCCGAAGAGGAAGGAGGTGGTCCAGTCCAGGGCCTTCTCTTGGATTCCGGCATTGTAGAGGCATGTTCGTAGTGTGCGGTGGCAGACCGTGTCGAAGGCGGCTGACAGGCCCAGGAGGATGAGGGCTGCGGTTTCGCCCATTGTCCAGCAGGGTCTTGATGTCGTCGGTGGTGGTGGCAATGAGGGCAGTTTCGGTGCTGTGGTTGCTGCGGAACCCGGATTGAGAGGGGTCGAGGATGCTGTTCTCCTCGAGGAAGCTGGTCAGTTGTTTGTTGGCGGCCTTCTCGATGACCTTCGCCGAGAATGGGAGCTGGGAGATGGGCGGAAGTTCTTAAGGTCCTTGGGGTCCGCCTTGGGTTTCTTGAGTTGGGCGTTGATCTCTGCATGCTTCCAGCTCTTCGGGAAGGTCGCTGTTTCGAAGGAGATGTTGATGGCTTTCCGGAGATGGGGTGCAATGGTGGTGCTGGCTTTATTGAAGATGTGGTGTGGACAAGGGTCTGACGGGGATCCGGAGTGGACGGTGTTCATGATCTTGATGGTGTCATCGTCGTTGATGTTGGTACAGGAGAGCAGGCGGTTGGTGCAGCTGGTGGAGGCGGGGGTCTCAGTGTGTGCCGGGGTCGTTGTGGTGTTGAAGCTGTCGTGGATGTCTGCGATGTAAGAAGGCGGCTAGCGAGTCACGTAGGTCTTTCGAAGGTGGGATGTCGGTGTTAGAGCTGGGGTTGGAGAGTTCCTTCACGATGTTGAAGAGCTCTTTGCTGTTGTGTGCAGCATTGTCTAGGCGGTCTTTGAAGGATGTCCTTTTGGCGGATCTGATGAGGTGGTGGTGTCTGCGGGTGGTGGTCTTGTAGGCTCCGTAGCTTTCCCGTGTTCGTTCATGGATCCAGTTCTTCTCCAGTTTTCGGCAGGTTTGCTTGGAGGCTGGTGTGGCTGTTGGAGAGCTTCTTGAGCGGGGCGAGGGTGTTGGTGCATTCGTTGATTCACTGTCTGAGGTTGCGAGTGGCGGTGTCGGGGTTGGGCGGGTCTGCGGGTGGGTTCTGGGCGAGGGTGGTGGATAGTTGGTCTTCGGTGACTTTCTCCCAGCAGCAGCGCGGCATCTGTTGGGTGCGGTGGTGCTTGGTGGGTTTCCGGAAGGTGAAGTGGATGCAAGGGTGGTCGGTCAAGTGGAGTTCGGTGGTGTGCTTGAAGGAGACATGGGAGCTTGCGGTAGAAGATGGGGTCAAGCGTGTGGCCGACAGAGTGGGTGTTGTGACGAGTTGTCTGAGTCCGAGGTTGGCGAGGTTGTCGATTAGGGTGGTTGAGTTGGTGTTGTCGTTGTTCTTAAGGTGGAAGTTTAGGTCCCCTAGGAGGATGTAGTCCGTGGATGCAAGGGCATGTGTGCTGATGAAGTCGGCGATGGAGTCGCTGAACTGTGGTCGGAGTCCGGGTGGTCTGTAGATGATTGTTCCTCTGAGGGTGCTGTTGGGATCGATGTGGATCTGGAAGTGCAGGTGTTCGGCGGTGCTGAGGGTGTCTTCGGTGTTGGTCGAGACTTTGAGAGTGTTCCTGTGGACGATGGCGATTCCTCCTCCTATTCCGTTGATGCAGTCCTTGCGGGTGATTTTGCAGCCTTCCGGAATGGCTATGGCAATGTCGGGTGCCAAGGAGGGGTCAGCCAGGTCTCCGTCAGGAAGGCGACGTCTGGGGAGGTTGAGTCGAGTAGGTAGCAGAGTTCAACGGCGTGTTTGTGCGCAGAGCGGGTGTTGAGGAGGATGCATCTTAGGTAGTTGGGTTCTTTGGAAGGTGGGTTGGCGGGCTGGATGCTGGTGAAGCTGCAGATCTGGCAGGAGAAGGGGCCTTGGGTGCGCTTCGGGTGGCCAGGCAGCAGGTGCGTGATAATCCGGCGGTGAGAGCGTGGCGGTGTTGGACCTGGCCCTTTTTGGCAGGTTCACCCCGAGACTTTTTGCTTTTTCCTAGCCTGTTTCTGTGACCTGGTGTTGGTGATTTTAGGCCTCTGCGCACTTTTTCACTGTGGTACAGTGTAAAGTGCGTGAGCCCTCTGTGTATGTATGGTGAGTGACCTGCCCTCCCATAGGAATGAATGGGGAATATGTGTGCCCATGGTAGTTCCTGATGTGTGGGGAGTGCAGGGTCGAGTTTGGTATGTGCGAACTCGTGAGATTGAATGCTGCGTAATGATGTATGCGGCATGATTGTGTCTAGTGTAGAATTGCCACTTTTAGAAGTTGGCATATTTGGGTAATCTGTGCCTGGCGTGTGATTGGCTGGAGCCTGGCTCCAGGAGTGAGCCTGGACCTGCTTGTGGATTGACTGTCTGGTTTGAGGGTGACAGGGGCTGGGGAGCCCCAGGAGGTTGTCTGAGTCAGCCCATGGTTGAAAGGCTGCATCTGCTGCCAGGGAAGTGGGAGGAGATAGCACCTGGGAGTGAATAGGGCTGTGCCTGCCTGACAACAATGCTGGCTCCACCTCCCGCTGGGCAACTGTCACCTCTGCCCTCACACTGAAAGGAAGAAGGAAGCCCAAGGGCTCCAGCAACACCCAGAACTGGTTTAGACCGGGCTCAGGGCCCACTTGCACAAAGACTTCAAAGACTTTTAGGGGTATAAGAGAAGGACCCCTGGCAACAGAAGATTAGATTCTACAATCAAGAGGAACCTCTGCTGGAAGAAGGACCGCTGGAGAACTGAAGGAAGATTGCCTTGCTGTGTTCTCTAAGGGCTGACCTGTTCTGCTGACCAACTGAATCTGAGGAGAAGAGGGACTTTGCTGTGTGCTGTGACCCTGCTTGCTTGACCTACAGAGACTTTGCTGTGTGTTGTGTCTCCTAACTGAATCTCCAAGGGCCTGGGAAGAGCTGGCCTCCTGTTCTGGAACCCAGGGTTAAAATGTTCATAAGCACTGCCAAACTGCTGAGGAGATCGTGTGGTGTTTTGCCCCAGCGCGTGTTACTGCTTGCCAGCTGTGGGAGAAGATCGTTGTGCTCATCGGCACAAATTCAGGGGTGAGAGGAGGCCCGTGGTGCCTCCCTGCGTACAGGATTGCCCCCGACGATCTGCTGGCTTGGAACGGTCCAGCCGCGACCTGTGACTGATTTAAGAGAGACTTGAGACTATTCTTTTTACACTAAGAACTTGATAATACAAGTGCAGACGAGCCAGAGTGGCTCATGTGGGCATATTGGTTCAAGAGCCTATGTGGCTCCTACCTTTTGGCGCAGTTCTGCGCAAGGGCTAATGAGAGCCCATGCCATAGTTTTATTGATGTCCCAGCTGCCCAGCAATTAGTGGGCAGCTGCACTGTTTAGGTCTTGTGATTGTTCCCAGGTGCCCAGCAAGTAGTGGGCACCTGCAACGTTTAGGTTTTGCGCCGGTGGCGCACCCCTGACTGGCGCTGCATTGGCAGCGCGCCCTAACATTCTGGACACAGGGCTCTTTAGTCCCTTTATTAGATGGGGGCTGGTATGTGATTTTATTTAGGCGTAATGTGATTATCTATGTGATGGTAATTGCCTAATGTGAGTTTTGGGCAATGTGATGTGGTGCTAGGAAATGTAATGCATGTAAAATGATTACCCACCTTGATCTTACACCTCTGAATGTTTTTATGCATCATGTGTCTTCCTTGTTCTTACACCTCTGAATGTTTTATGCATCATGTGTTTTCTTTCCTTACACCTCTGAATGTTTTAGGCATCATGTGTTTTCCTTCCCTGCACCTCTGAATGTGTTTTGAAGCATCATGTGTAATGTGTTCTTGCTGATACCCCTAAATGTATTTTATTCTTAGGTGGTTGTTCTTTCCAGTACAGGTGGTCCTAGTGAGGTTCTGGTCCCCTGCGTGACATTCTCCTAAGGTGGTTAGGGTTGCGTAGGTGGTACTTACCTGTTACCAGTAGTTACTGGTTGTGTGCTATACTTGCTAATGTGTGCTACAGTGATTTTATATCCTTTTATTCTAATTTCTGACAGTATTTCTATTTCTAAAAGTGTTGATCCTGACAGTGGCCCATGTGGCCCTGTCTTGTGAATAATCCCTTGTGAATATTGCCCGTGCCAGTTGGCACAATGTACATGTGGGATTTCTATCTGATGTGTTTTGACAATACAGAAGTTATTTTTATATAACCTTGTGTGGAGTTCTTTTTGTGGTGTGCCTAGGATGTTGTTGCTGTTGTGTGTTGGCGCAAATGCTTTACACATTGCCTCCGAGTTTAGCCTTACTGCTCGTGCCAAGCTACCAAGGGGGTGAGCAGGGGTTATCTTGGCGTGTGACTCCCTTGCCCTGACTAGAATGGTGGTTTCTGCCTGGCTTTGGCGTCAGCCTTAGCCTACCAGAAATAGCCAGTTCTAACAGGTGGGTGCAGGAGTCGTAGCGGAGACGGGTGGCGTGGCGTTCGCGGGGGCCAGGGGTTCTGGAGCTGGGCGTGGTCCAGGCACGGACGGGCGCAGACAGGCTTGCATTAGGCATGCCTTTGGTGCGCCATCGGCGCGCCCGCTGCGCGGCCATCATATAAGGGGAAGGAGGGAGGAACAGCTGGGAGGCGGGGCGGCGATTGCATGGGCGAGGGGGCGGGCCGCAGGGTTGCAGCGGTGGAAAGAGACGGGGACACAGAAAGAAAAGGGGAACAGGGCACAAAACTGTGGCAAAGAAAGGAGCAACCGAGTGACAATGGCACAGAACAGTTAATCATAATGGGCAACCAAGTATAAACCAAGTATAAAAACGGCACAAAAACTGTTGAGGGAAGGAACAGCACAGTAAAGGCAAACTATACACAACGAGGGGGAGCGGCGAACTCACGAAGCAGCAGCAGTGGGCGCAGAAGGCAGGCACACACTGGCGAAGCTGTGCGGCGAAGGGAGCGGCCTAACCTGCAAGCAGGGTCAGGGGTCGCTCCCTCTACCACGCAGCGGCCGCCATATAAGGAGAGGAAGGGAGGAGCAGCTGGGAGGAGGGAGCGGGGCAGCAAATGGATGGGCAAGGGGGCGGGCCCGCAGGGGGGGCAGCAGCGGGAAGAGATGGGGACACAGAAAGAAAAGGGGAACAGGGCACAAAACAGTGGCAAAGATAGGGGCAACCAAGTGGCAATGGCACAGAACAGTTAAACACAAGGGGCAACCAAGTATAAAAACGGCGCAAAAATAGTTGAGGGAAGGAACAGCACAGTAAAGGCAAACTATACACAGCGAGGGGGAGCAGAAAACTCATGAAGCAGCAGCAGTTGGTGCATGATTTTGTTCACCATAATTTATTTTAGCCAGTACCACTTATGTATGATTAAGGAGACAAAGCTTATTTGTTTTACAGTTGTTCCCTCCGTCCATTAGAATAGCTGGAATTGATCTGATGTCTTCCTGTAATAATTCACTGGAGGCTCCTGAAATAACTAATCTGAAATCTTTCGAAAATAGTGTTAATTAGCTATCCTGCCATTCACCAAACAATTTAAATCCCACTAGTTTTAAGACAAAGTAAATATGTATTTTAATTATGGCAACATATGTGTAGAATGTTCTTTCATTTAAGTGGTCTTAACTTCCTAGTTGTGTCTCTGTTTGTGAATATTTGTTGATTTATAGTGTTGTGGCTTCTTTGTTAAGACACATTTTTAGGGGAAAAAACATTTCCCTTTGGCAGTGAGGGAAACTACTTACATTTAATTAATCTTCTAATTTTACGAGGGGTATTCTATTCTCCAGGTTTATCAATTTTGTTGTCACCCATTCCATAGATTTTGTTTGATTTCTAACCCTTTCTTGAGGCAGTGTTTCAATTAAAGACACATAGGGCCTAATTTATGAGGAATTGGCGTAGGGACAGCGCAGCAAGTTTTCATGCTGAGCTGCTGTTTGCCAGTGTGATAGGGCAGGAATGCACCCATATTTATGAAATATAGTGCATTCCTGTCCTTTTCCCCTGCGCTGGTGCAAAATTTGCTGCCCCGCGCCAACATAGACACCCTTGCACACGGGTGCTTCCATTGCAGGCAGGATTGTTTTTGTGCAGGAAAGAGGAACTTCTTGCACAAAAACAATCCAGAAAGGCGTTCTCTTCTCTCTATGTGTGTTGCAGAATGCACACGTGGAAATAGGAAAAAACTAGGCGATATACAAATATTTATCCTCTTTACGCCTGCTTTGAGGAGGTGTAAAGTTTTGCCCCAGGCTTACGTGATTAAGTAAATCTGGGGTAGCCTCAAAATCCATGGGTGTTGTATGAGAATACCCATGGCAACACCCATGGAATACCTCCTTGACACAGAGTAAGGCAAGGAAGCGACTTGTGCCGCTTTGTCTTACTCCATGTCTATGAGGAAGCGCCAAGCCATGCAGGGTGGCTTTGTGATGCCTCATAGATATGATTGAGAGGCTTATGCCGCAAAAGTGACACTCCAGCTGTGCCAGCCTCTCATAAATAAGCCCCTTGGGAGTTTTATTGTACTCCTGAAAATGGTTTTATTTCCCTATGCATTTGTCTGTAATGTTGCCTAAATTATCACTAGCAGCCCCTTTAAGCTTCTTCATCTGATGTACCCTTCTTTCGAGTTTAATCCCATGATTAGTTATATATATTTGACTTAAAATAACTATGGTAATTTACTTCGAATCCAATATTAAATTAGCAATGTCTCATATAAATGCAAATCTGTTGATTGGTATGATCTGTTTCATCACTAATTTGGACTACATTTATCCCAGCACCCACACACAGTGTACTAATGGTAGAATGATTATCATTCCCTATATCTTCTTTTGAGGGAGCTTTAAAACTAATCCGGAGCTGTAGGGAATGCTAAATCAAATAACAGCAGCAGCAGCCCATGCAGGTAAGAGTGGTGGGCAGTGGAGCCAGGTGAGTGGGATTTTGACAGACGACAAGAGGAAATGAACTATTTAATTTTCCTTTGAGGTCGTCTGTCGAATCCCCCCCAACCTCTCCCACCACTCTTACCTGCACGGGCCACACCTGAATAACACGCCCAATAAGTAAACCTCAGTTAAATGCGTTCCAGCACTTGATTTTTCAATGGATTGTCTAATTACGTGCCACTTTTAACAGTCCCTAATAATATTCTAGGTAAAATTGTCAATCTATCTAAAGTCAGTGCACAGTTACACTTACAGCCCTTAAAGGGGGGAGAAGTCTGCCAGGCATAAATTAATCAGTGCTACAAAAATTGCCAATTGTTCTAAATATGGTGGTCTGGGTCTCCAATTTTTCAGATTGCCTGTTTAGAGCTTCCACGGAATCGTGCACGTTTTATAAATCTCTTATATAAGAGCAAGTATTGGCTAATATCAAGAGAGTCCATTAGCTCCAAGCTCCTCATTTCTGAAATTCTCTATTGAAGGGGGAGAATTCACACAAATGTTCAAGAAGTAGTTATTCCATTCTCATTAAATCTTTAGATTAACCTTTTTTTTAGTTTAACATTTTTTATTACGTTTTCAGATAAAGAAAAAATAAAAAGACAATCTAGCAAATGAACACATTGTGAATAAAACACAACAATTAATGTATGGGGAGAAAACATGAGCAAATAATTTAAGAGAAAAAAGAAAAGGAGAGGAAAGAAAAAACTAAAAGAGATAGAGAAGAGAGGTATAAAATATAAAAAAAATAGAAAGAATAAAAATAAGATAAAAAACTAAGATGCAGGTGCATATGTAGAAAGATAAGAAGTAAAGGGTAACCACAATAGGTCAGATTACATTTTCTGAGATAGGGAAAGAGAAGAGACATTAGCAATTCTGTCTTCATCACAAATATAGTTCCACTAGAGTTATCTTTCCAGCAGGACAGAATCACTTTGAACTCTAGAGCAATAAAAAGATCAAACAACAAAGAAATAGGATAAGAAACATCCAAAGTAGGTGAGACCGAACCTAGAAAAACATTTTGCATTGATTATGGAATATTACATTGAAATATTTTCATACATTTAGACCAAATAGATTGCCAAAACTTTAATACACTAGAACATTCATATAGTTGATAAATTAAAGTCCCAGTGGACACAGAACAGGACCAACAAAGGTAAGAGGACGTAGGGGAAAACTTGGATATACATGCAGGAGTAAGAACAGCTCCACTAAAAGTATAAGGATTGAGTAATACCGGCGGCAATACAAGTTTTGAATAACTTAAGCCATAATGTATCCCAAGAAGGAATAGAAAGCGAAAAAGATAAGTCCGCTTCCCAGAGTAATTCCGTATGAGATTTAGAACTTTCAGTAACAGGCAATAACAACATCTTATAAATAGAAGCAGCCTTCGGCCTATGGTCCTGAGAAACACCATATATCGCTGCGTGTGGAATAAGTGAGGGAGAAGCTAATGGAAAATCATTAGCTGTTAAATAGGAACTTCAAAGTCATTGATATTAAGAGGTACTCGTGAAGAAATGAGTTAGGCAAGTTATACTGCAACTGTAATTGGGGGAAGGGAACAACAGAATTATGCAGGATCAACTGATCAATATATTTAATTCCCTCCTCCTTCCAATGTTTGTAATAAAATGATTTACGTCTGGTATGGATCAAGACCATCTGACAAAATATTATCTAATAATTGTTGGGAATATTTTAGAATAGGATTATCTGATATGAAAGTACAATTAGACATATATATTATGTTTCGAAAAGAAAAATCTTTTAATAGGGAACGTTCAAAAACAATCTAACGAGGGCTAGGGATATAGGCAGAGTCGTAAATTAAGGCAAAAACTGACGAATTAAAAATGCTGAGTGATATATAATCTAAAATCAGGAAAACGCACCCAACCTTCGGTTTTGAAATGTTTGAGTTTCATAAGAGCAATGCCGTGGTGTTTAATATTCCATAAAAGCTTAATACGAATAGAGTTAATTTGTGAAAAATATGAAACGGGAATCCGAAAAGGTAACATGGATAGTGTATAAAGGACATGGGGAACAATCGTCATTTTAATAGTATCCAATCTACCCCACCATGACAAATGGAGAGGTGACCAAGAAAGAAGTAGTAATTGCAATTTGGTAATTAGTGCATTAAACATATAACTAATTGTGGTAGATAAGGTAGAGGAAAAAACAAATACCAAGGTATTTAATTTTTGTGGGACACCAGGTAAAGTTATTAGTATTAAACGTATATTGATAGCAGAGAAAGTTCAAGAGTAAAACTTCTGTTTTAGAGAAGTTCAACTTATATCCAGAAATACTGAATGTCATCAGCGTACGCTGACAATTTAGTTTCTATGGAATTATGTGTAAAACCAGAAATAAGTGTATTAGCACGAATGCCCTCAAGGAAGGGTTCTAAACATAAAACAAATAAGAAGGGTGAAAGAGGACAACCCCGATGGGTACCCCTATATAAAGGAAAATATTTAGAAAAGTGGTTATTCACAAAAATACAAGCACAAGCAAAATAGTATAACAGTTTTTAAGAGATGAAATTTGGTGCATAACCATACCACTGAAGAGTATTAAACAGAAATTACCAGTTTATATGATCAAAAGCTTTCTTGGCATCTAAGGACAATGCTGCAAGGGGAGATTTGTGCTTCCTCCCAAAGGAGATGACATTAGCAAACATATGAGTATTGTTCACCACGAATCTGCCCTTACCAAAACCAGCTTGATCAGTTTTGACAAATAGTAGGATAATATTCTCAAGTCGAGAGGCAAGGATTTTAGCAAATATCTTACAATCATAATTAAGTAATGAAATGGGCTGATAATTTTTACAGAGGGTGTGTTCTTTATTGGGTTTAGTAATAAGGACAATCAAAGCCTCCATAAAGGAACCAGAGTCATCAAGGAAGGAATTAAAAAGAGCCAGGAGTTTGGGAGCAAAAATAGAAGAAAAATTAGAAACAAATTCAACAGAGAGACCATCAGGACCAGATGCTTTTTAAAGATTTAATGGCATATGTTATTGTTATAAAGTAAACCAGACCGGTAGCTGATTAAACAACTTCTTTATTCGCGGCCTCCACAGTGCCACCAGGGTAACAGGACACCTCAGTACATCAATCCCTTCAAGATCAGTCTACTTACTGTCAACGTTCTAAAGCAGCCTTCAGGGGTACGGAATGTTTCAAAGGAAAAGGAGAGGGAGGGGTGGAGGAAGATACCAAGTACTATAACACATCATGTATTAAACACATACCTTAACTTGTGTATAGCTAGATCATAGCCCAACCTTAACAATAGGATTATTAACAATCTATAATATGCATATTAGTACATTTTGGATTATAACACATTTATCAACCTGTAATATGCCTATGAATACTTATGGATTATAACACATCTTCCTTCCTAATAAAATGAAAGCAGATTACAATCGTCTACAAAATAAATCATTACATCCTGTAGTCCTTAAGCCAGTTAGGAGCCTTGGTAACTCTCTTTGTGTGTCCCCTTTGGTCGGTGGTTTTCCTAAAGCTCCCCTGTGCAGGGGTTCCTGGTTCATGATACCTTGCCAAACGGTCCATGCTCCAGTTCTGCCCATTCTGCAATGTTACTGTGTTGTTTTTAACTTCTACAATCTGTTTGGGCTTTAAGTATTTGGATTCAAAATTTCCAGTAATGTTCGGTCTCCTTACCATTACCAACTCTCCAACCGCCCAATTCCCAATTTTGAACTTTGCATCCATGTCTATTCTCGTACTGTTCTTTATATTTGGCTTGATGAGATTCTATTTTTCCTCTAGCTTCTTCAAAGGAATGAGAAGAACATTCTCCACCTCCTATCCATGAAGGGAAGAATTTGGTACTTGGCTTCCTTCTTCTGAGGGAACAGAAAGGAGATATTCCAGTGACTGTGTTTGGAGTCGTGTGAAATGCCCATAATAGCTCTCTGATTGACCTTTCTACAGGAACATTATTGGCACATGCAAGCTGGATGTTCTCTTTGATCATTCTATTCACTCTCTCGATCATGCCAATTGCCTGCGGGCAGTACAGTGCTGTTTTGAGATGCGTAATCTTGAGCTGATCCAAGAATTCTGACATTGCTGATGACGTGAGCTGTACTCCGTTATCGGTGACCAATTCGGAGGGAATGCCTTCCTTGGAGAACGTGTCGCTCAAGAACTCTATTAAGGATTCGATAGTGATGTCATTGACCATTTTAGTCACCACCCAGTGTGAATGGAAGTCAGTCAAAGTGAAAGTAAATTGTTTATTCATCCCTGATCTGTTGAAATGGGATGGAAGTTTTTTGCCACCAACCTAAGTAAGTCCCAAAACTCCCCTCGGAGAATAAACGCGCGTCCACGCATACTCCTTAGTAAGTAGGCACGTGAGCGCGAGACACCAGGGTTGGTTAAGTAATTCTTTAATGAATCCCCCTTTTTTTTTAAAATGTGCATGTCTCTATTACATGTGTTTATATGCCACTGGGAGCACAAAATCATTTTGTTTAGAATTTATTCATGTAGGATCTAATACTAAAATTATTCAAATTTCTAAATACTGTTCCAGGAAAGCTCACCATGTCCTGATGATGATCTAAATTCATATAGATCGAAACGCCGTCGACCCCATCAAGGAAATTCCTTGCCCCATTGTATATATTTATGTGGAATTAATCCTTGTTTGTGTGGCATCTGTATATAGTTTTTGTAAATTTCCACTCAGTCACCTTATGCACCTTGTCACCAATGTGAGCACCTGAAATATATGTTTAAAATATATGTTTATAAATAGAATAAAGTCGCTTTGTATACGCTATCCTACACAAGAACGCTCCCATCTTTTGATTAATTCAAATAACATCTATTAATTCCCATATATATAAGGACCTTTTTAGGCCACCAAAAACCATTGTATTTCCTCAAAAACGACTTTAACCCCAGGTTTAATTATTGGGGTACCCTTGTTTTCACAAACTACTCTATGCGCAGTGGCTACACTGCAAGGGTCCCGCTCACTGAGCGGTTATCAAAAATTACTGTCCAGTACAAGACAATTAACCTGAAATGTCTATACCAGTAGTTCCTACTTACACTGAAGAATACATTGCAAGTAAACTTACTGGCCCATCTCTGCTCCAGGGCCCAATACTCAGCTCCACAGTTCCTTCAGATGTAGCTAGTGACAAACTTTCTGAACTGGAACGGCTCAAGAAAAAGCACATACGAACAGAGCTCCATGCCATTATGTTAACAGATTACCTAAGGGCTCAAGTTATACCAGTAGGCCTTCAAGTACGCAACGTTCCTGCAATTTTTATACAGGATCCCAAATTTAAATCAGGTTTTGCCCACATTGGGACTACTTGTTCTCGCCATTGGATGGTGCTAGGTATCGATACAGCACTAGAACATAGTAAGCGGGAATTGGAGGAAATCCAGACTCTAGAACAGGCCATTAGAGAATTAGATACTCTTTCAGACGCAAAAGCCTGTCTGGAAAAAATAGACCGTACAATACACGATTTTCAAGCCTTCGAGCAACATAAAAAAACGACTAAAGTAACTAAAGACATCAAGAATTACAATAAAGACAAAACTTATCCCTATCTTCAGGAAGATTTTTTCACTGTAGGCCCACAGGAACAGCAAAGATTCCCAGCAGGAACCTGGGGTCGATTCAAAAATAGAGCCCCTGTTACTTTCTCAGATTCCTCAGCTGAATCCGATGGTTCAGACGTAGCAGAAGGCCCTAGTACCTCAACCCATAATAATCCCCATTTTTTAGGCAGGGGCCAACAGAGGAACACAGAACCCCCCAGAGGGAGAGGGAGAGGGAGGGGCAGAACAAGACCCAGATACAACTTCGCCCCGGGAGAACGTCATACCAGGAATCGGTTCTACCAGTGGGGTCACCAGTACTGAATACTGTAACCTCTCCTAAAGAAAATATGGAAGTGATACCCATATTCAACCTCTCCCAACACCAACTGAATTCCACGGACATTTCCCTCCTTACCAGAGGTTTGTCTTTTGTCCCAGTAGAGAAGCCTAATTGGTTCAACACACAATCTGAAATTCTACTTTTCTTTAGAAAAGTGAGACTACAAGCCTTCTTTAAAGACAGGGAAGCGAACATGAAATTTGATACCACAGGATTACGGCCCGCCTCTACACTTAATCCAGCAAGTGGCACTATGCCTCCAGAAGTGATCACTTTTGAACATCTGGTCCTTCGGGAACTGGATAAATTAAAAACTAGCTACAAGTTCACACCCTATAACATCAGTATAGAGGAAAGGAAAAGTTTAACAGAACTAAAGCAGAATAACAACATAGTGATAAAACCTTGTGATAAAGGTGGAGGTATTGCTATTCAGGACCGTAACTCCTATGAGGCAGAAATCCTGCGTCAAATCAGTAACACTACCCATTATGAAAAATTGAGATGTAATCCGGTGAAAAATGTAAGTGAAACCATCCACCAGATTACTCAGGAAGCACTGGAAAGTGGGTTCATTAGCAAGAATGAGTTTCTGTTTTTGAATAATAAGGAACCCCGCACGCCAGTGCTCTATACTCTTCCCAAATTACACAAAAATTTGGAGGAACCCCCTGGCAGACCTATCCTTTCCGGCTGTGGATCTATTTTAGAACCCCTAGGAAAATATATCGATTTCTTCATAAAAGACTTGGTCAAGAAAACCACTACTTATATCAAAGATACAACACATCTAATCAATCTGATTGAATCGCACCCATACCATCCTGACTCTGAACTCTTAGTCACTCTTGACATAGAGTCTTTATATACAAATATTCCGCAACAGAGGGGCATGGAGGTAATTCAAAAACATCTAAACAACCGACCAGCCCCACATCAAGTCCCCACAGACTTCATAATCAAACTTCTTGAAATTGCCCTTACAAAGAACTACTTTATGTTCAATGAAACCTATTATAGACAATGCAAAGGTACATCTATGGGGGCTATTTTTGCCCCCAATTTTGCCATACTCTTTGTGGATGACCTTGAATCTAACATCATCCTCAACTCCACAAACCCCTACCGCAATAATATACTTATGTGGCACAGGTACATCGATGATGTCCTTATGATCTGGGAGGGAGACGTAGACACATTAAAGAACTATTGTGAATGGCTAAATAACAGCCAACCGGATCTCAGATTTACATTCAATTACGACAAACACCAAATTGACTATCTGGATGTCACAATTAAATGTCATGATGAATTGCTGTATACTACTCTGTACAGAAAGCCCACCGAGCGCAATACACTACTTGAATATCACAGTGCTCACCCAAGGGCCCTTAGGGATGGCCTCCCTTACGGCCAGTTCCTCAGAATCAGGCGAAATTGTAAATTCAAGCAAGATTTCTTTGCTGAAGCTGAAATACTATGTACAAAACTGATGAGCAGAGGGTACCCTAAGAAGTTGGTCAGACGAGCAATGAAAAGAGCGTGGTATGCCCATAGAGAATATTTACTGCAACCCCAAAAGAAAAAATCGACTAAAAGAATTACATGTGTCACCACGTTCAGTCCAATCAGCAATAAATTGTGTAAAATATTTAAAAACATTGGGCGGTACTTGATCCCCTAAAGCTGGATACAGGAATCCCCCTGTTCTCCTTCAAAAGAGGACGTAACCTGAGAGACCATTTGGTTAGGGCTGCTACCACGACCACGAAGAAGACAACAATTGACACATGTCTAAATCTACCACCGATTGTAGGGCATTACAAATGTAATCATTGCACTGCATGCGAATTCACGGTGAATACAAAAACGTTTGAATACGACAACTGTAAACATTTGCTCAAATCATTTACCAACTGCAATACAAAAAATGTGATATATTGCATAGAATGTCCTTGCAAAAAGCTGTATATCGGGCAGACAACTCAACAAATAAAGACCAGAATTTCCCAGCATCGAAGCAGAATTCGCTGCAAGATCACAACTGCGCCTATGGTGGAACACTACTTGGAACATGGACATTCTGAAAACGATATAAAATGGCAAGTCATAGACCACCTGCACCCCAATGCAAGAGGAGGAAACCAACAAACCGTCCTAAACAGTCTTGAATGCAAATGGATTTTTATTTGCAAAAGCATTGAAAGAGGGTTGGACACCCTCGATGAATGGAACAATTGGGGCTAAACATATGCCAAAGACTCTGAAATCTAGACTACGTACAATATAATTCTTGACTTTTAAAGACTCTTGTTCAAATCCGTATGCTTATGAACATTATGAAAATTATGCAGGCTATTGTAATTGTAATTACACTATGTTAAAATGTGGTTTAATGCATATTTGAATAATTGTTTAACAGAATTTTGTAGCATCTTTCACGCTGTCCTCTTAAAAGAACTTCTTATATGTGCAAGCTCAAGTCTAAAATAACGAATATCCTTCATGACCTCGTCACTTAACCCATGCGTTATAATTAATTGCGCCCGATTTAGCTCTTTATTTTCTAATAGATATCGCACTTTATACAGTTCCATATGCGCAATCCCTCTTAACTAGTGTGCCCTCTGCAGGCATGCGCGTAGTCTATCACTCAAAGCGCATGCGCCGCCGAAAACCCGGAAGTAAAATATGACCGGCGTTTTTCCAAGCTTGCACAAGACGCCGGAATAGCGAGGCAGAGCGATCGTACCCGCGGACGCGGTGATTAAGTAAGTCCCTCTCTCTCCCCTCTGCCCACTTGCTATGGATCTCAAAAAGATATCTAATAACAGTTACTGAGATCATCATATTAGATTTTAATGCTTTGAAAAAAAAAAATGTTGTCCCCAGCTCCTGCCGGGACGAGGATACATTAACCGGTAAATATCAGTTTGACTCACAGAGTGCCGATTGGGCAGTCTAGCCACTAACCTTTAGGCACTAATCCTTGCCTTACTTTTGCCCTAATTTGTTTTTTAGAATAACTGGAACAAAATCGTCAATACCGGGCTCGCCTAAATCTTTGAAATCAAACCATTTGAATCTGGGTAATCCAATTTACACCTTTTTCTTTTTACTGTGTATCTTGACTTTTCCCTTAAGATAAATTCCTTATTGCCCCTTCTCTTGCTTTCCACGCATAGACTGTGGCCGCCATGAAAACCCGAAACCTATGGAAATTTATCTAGCACCACTGTGTATGTGCCCTCCTGACTAGATACCAGTAAGTGCCTTCCTGCCGTGGTACTAAGCAATCTAAATCCTATAAGTAGTACAATGTCACTTACTAGTTTTGTGTCTTGTTTTTGATATTACAGAATTTATAGTTGGCAATCAATTAATTACTCCTTTGCCTAAATGGGATGGAAGTTTTTTTCCACCAACCTAAGTAAGTCCCAAAACTCCCCTCGGAGAATAAACGCGCTTCCACGCATACTCCTTAGTAAGTAGGCACGTAAGCGCGAGACACCAGGGTTGGTTAAGTAATTCTTTAATGAATCCCCCTTTTTTTTTTAAATGTGCATGTCTCTATTACACGTGTTTATATGCCACTGGGAGCACAAAATCACTTTGTTTAGAATTTATTACTAAAATGATTCAAATTTCTAAATACTGTTCCAGGAAAGCTCACCATGTCCTGATGATGATCTAAATTCATATAGATCGAAACGCCGTCGACACCATCAAGGAAATTCCTTGCCCCATTGTATATATTTATGTGGAATATATCCTTGTTTGTGTGGCATCTGTATATAGTTTTTGTAAATTTCCACTCAGTCACCTTATGCACCTTGCAGGGGCGGATTGGCACTGCGGGCAATCGGGAACGGGCCGAAGGGCCGTTGTCTCAGTGCCCTCTGTGGGCCGTTTTTTTTCTCCCCTTTCCCAGTTCACAGAGAGTGCTCTCTGCTATCTGCTCTCTGTGGACAGGGAAAGGGGAGAAAAAAAACGGCCCACAGAGGGCACGTAGACAGAAGACAGAGACAGAAATGAAAGCGCTTCACTGTGCGTCATACAGTGATTATTAGCTGTGGCCTCTACTTCACCCCCTGCCCCTGCAAAGAAATCACGCCAAGGGTGGGCTGGGGAGAGGTGATTGTTTGCGAAAATCGGCCTCCCTGGGGGCCAGGTGTTGCTCAGGCCTTGAGCCATTTTCACCTCGGCCCCCCAGGGGCCCACGCAGCTGAGAAACAGTGTTAATCTTAACACCTCACCCACAGCCCCTCAGATTCAGGGCATAGTGGGCGAGGAAGAATGGGTCTGGCTGTGGGGGCTAGGTGATGTTTTGAACTCGCACCATCTTCACCTTAGCGCCCCCTGGCTATCGTGGATGACCCAGCAGCTGTGTTTTGTGCTCCCCTGCCAAGACATTGCCCTGGGGCCTGGAGGGCTGGGGAGGGCTGGTTAATTTACTAATTGCAGGGCCCATACTGCTGTTCATGTGCTCTTGAGCTAAGCAGATTAGTAATAGCAGGGGCTTCCCTTCTTTTTAGGTCCTCCTGTGCTGGAGGGCTTGAATAATTTTGTGACAGAAAGGGGCCTTGCTGGTTTTTTAGTTGCTCAGCATGTAGGCCATTGTCTCCTTGGGCCTGTGTCCTGCGCAAGAACAGTATCCTCCCACTTTCATTCCTTGTCTGTGCATAGGCATATGTGGCCTGATGCCAGAGTTGCAGAGATGGGGATTCAAGTTTGAATCCCAGCGTCTGCTCAACAGCCTGCGATTCTGGGCAGATCACTTCACCGCCCAGGGCCTTAAATAAAATATTGGATCATGTGTACTGTAATTGGTACTCATGAATAGAACTCAAATAGCCTTTGTCTTGGGCTGAATTTACACTATATAAAACTGTCAAATGGTAAGAAAATTATAAAAAATAACCATTTGTTCATGCTTTCTGATTCTGCAAAGGGACCATGATAATTAAAGAGGACACTTTATAAAAACATGTCCATATTTTCAACACAGCTTTTCCGATACAAAATTTCCATTTAATTCCCCTTAGTGCCTCACTGTCTGGTTTTCTTATGTTGTGGAGGCTGCGCTCTGACACCTAAGTCATTCGGCACGGCACCTCTTGTTGAGTGCACCATTCTACTTCTATGTTCTTTTTGTTATTCTGGGAGAGTCTAAGCTTGCCCTAAGATAACATTTCATAGTATTCATAATTTCCAGTGACTCCCTCCTCAATGGGGGATCCTGTTGGTTGATGTTTGTGGCCTTCCTTTCCCTCCCCAGCTCCTGCCTCACCTTCATATGGACACACCCCTTACTCACTGCCTGCATGAGTGGGAAAACAGCAGGCCTATAGGTTTCTGTCTCACTGCTCTGACCACACCCCCTTTCTCAGTCAACCAGTACGACACCTATTCTGGATTGAAGTGGGGGTAAGAATTCATAGATTTCCTTCCCGCCTCCTGATTACCACGCCCACGTTAGCCAGGTGAGGGACATAAAAGCAGCTTGCCAGCAGCTTTCATCAGACAACTTCAAGTTGGACTCTACAGCACCCACCACCAGGAGGATCGTATCCAGAAGTTGCAGCAGGAGATCAAATCAAAGACCTGCCCAGCCCTCAGGTGCCCAGAAAACTTGCTTCAACAGGCTGCTGCTTCAGCCTACATCTTTATCTTCTATGGTGCCAACCTTTTCCTATCCTTCCCAGGTGGAAGGAATACATATGTAGGCCTTCAGTGACCCAGTCCAACTCCTAAGGCTCAGGAAGAAGACAGTCCTGACCCTCCCATACAGAACTACAGAGTGTTCACCCTGCCTTTTCTATTTGGTTACTCTTCTAGCCAGATGCACCACACTGCCAAGCTCTAACTCAAGAGGGGCCATCTAATCCCATTGGCATCCCACTCTCCACAGGGCTGAGCAAAGTAGGCTGAGTAAAGCAGTACTCAAAGCTACATCTAGTGCGCCTCAATCGTCCCACCGAATCCAGAAAATACTGCACTAGGCTCAGTGCAGTAGGTCTTCCTCAAAGCTATACTTGACTTGCCACATCCAGCACCCAGAAATGCAATGTGTTGCTAGCCGATCCCTTCCTCTGAAGCAAGAAGGAACAGGTAGGAACCATTTTGTTTACCATTTTTTTGCACAATTAACTGATTCATTTGTGTGCCAGTTAACAATTGAACTCTATTTTAAAGGCCTCATCCAAAATGCAGACAAGGGGCATATTTCTCTATATGCCAAAAATATCATTTAGTAAGTTTTGGTTAGTTTTTGTATGTAGTTTGTAGGTCATTCTGACAGTAAACACCCATTATCCCGAATCTTTCTTCCCGCATACCATCAGTCCGCATACTTTTATTACGAATCTACTATGACTCCGCAATGCCATTATAACGCATGGCATTACATTTTATATGCTTTTACCACGCATACATTTACAACGAAACTCATAAATGCACGAATGGTAAAAGCATGTTTTTTTGTATATGTTAGGATAAGGTAAATATGGGTATAGGGGTATATGTTTTGGGGTTCTGAGGTATATGTTTTAGGGTGATTGGGTATTTTAAGGGTTCAGGGATAGGTTTGGGTTTTGAGGTACTGGGGTATTTTTAGGGTTCAAGACTAGGTTTTGGTTTTGGGGTACAGGGGTATTTTTAGGGTTCAGGGATAGGTTTCGGTTTTGGGGTACAGGGTATTTGAGGGGTCAGGGATAGGTTTTGGGGTACAGGGGCATTTTTAGGGTTCAGGGATGGGTTTGGGGTACAGGGGTATTTTTAGGGTTCAGAGATAGGTTTGGGTTTTGGGGTACAGGGGTATTTTTAGGGTTCAGGGATAGGTTTGGGTACTGGGGTATTTTTAGGGTTCAGGGATAGGTTTGGGTTTTGGGGTACAGGGGTATTTTTATGGTTCAGGGCTAGGTTTGGGTTTTAGGGTGCAGGGTGTATTTTTAGGGTTAGGATGGGTTATGATTATGGGGTGCAGGGGTATTTAAAGGGACCAGGGTGGGATTAGTTTTTAGGGTGTAAAGGGTAATTAAAAACAAAAAATACAATATATATATATATATATATATATATATATATATATATATATATATATATTTAATATTAATATATATATATAAATATATAAATAATGCAATTTAAAAGAAAAAACTGTTTTATTTAAATAAAAAAAAATTAAAAAAAAAATATTTTTTTTTTTATGAAGTACTTTTACAATGTATATGACTTTACCACACATGCATTTGCGTTGTAATGGCATGCGTGATGAAGTCATATGCAGGGTAAAAGTTTGAGGAATGATGGCTTTGTGGAGTAATTGTCCCGCATTGTAAAAAATGCGGAGTGATGGTATGCAGGATTTTTGATTGCGGAATATCGTCATATATTCCATTCTGACTGCACTCTAATTTAGGTGCTAGGCCAGAATGTGGCAACATGTTTGTGTGTTGATTTCCGGACATGTCTAAGACTTTGTGTAATGTGCTTTCTCAAAAGAGAGCTGTTTAGCCTCATTCTAAGCTAGGCCTTGTCCGAGGCCTAGGCAAAATGGCACTTCTCTCTCTGTGCAGAAGAATTCACTTTTCTAGCATGTTCAGTTTATATGTCCTTTTTGCTGATTTTCTATCATTTTCATGGTTAATGCCGTCCGTGGCGGCCCTTTTCTGAAACTTAATTGCCTTGGGTCTATTTAAGGGCTTAGGCCCTGTTGTGTATTGCGTCTTCTATATAAGGAGGAAATTATTAGATTTCATCCAATGGAATGGTGAAAATCCTCAGAACATCGCATTGGTTTTCGTTGTTGCTGAAAGAATGACATAAGTAAACATAACTAAAGCTACAATTGCAAACACAATGCCCGTATGGTTTATTGTAATGTTGTGTGCTAGCTCACAAAACATCAACCAAATGACCCTTACCACTAAAAATGTGAGAAATAGGCAGGTTACACACAGAATTCCACGTCAAATGTTGTTGCAATTTAATGTACACAATTTACCCAAGGAATGATTTTGCAGCATTATTCCAGATTGTATTACATTATGATATAGGCCTGAACATAGGTGCTCACAAACATTTTCCCAGGAGCAACAACATTTGGTCTGAGTTATGACCAAGAGCTATGTTGATACCAGAAGAGTCGCAGTTGGGGGTAAGGTGCGTGTAAGGGAAGTGAGGCATATACATCTAGTTTCTGAATTGCACAATGTGATACCAACAACTTGGCACTAATACCGGTTTCGTATCTTAATCAGATCATGTGATCCTAGGCAATTGTTTTATTTAACTTTCCGACCTGTTTCTTCATTATCACATATGAAGAACTCGAAATACATGACATCATTATGGGTGCTGTACAAAACCTTCTCCTGTGTGAATGAATGACACAAACAGGATGTTTTATGTTGTCTAGGCAAAGAAGTGGAACAGAGGAAAAGAAAAGGGGGTGCTGAAAAATTACGAGAGAAGAAAAGAAGACGGCTTGAAGAAGAAGTGAAAGAAAACAAGAACATTTTCAACATGTTCACAACGCAGACCAAAAAGCTGTATCACAATGCCTGTACTACAGCAGCGGGTCCTCTCTCTTTAGGTGCAAATGTTTTGGCCATTACTTTGACAGAAGACTCCACTTGCAAGCAAATGATAGAAGAACATGATTGTGAAAGAATGGCAGATATGTCAGAGGAAGCAGGAGTCCTGTCCATTGATGCAACTAAAGGTGTCACTGGCGAGCAGGACTTACAAATCAATACTTCTGCAATACTTGGAACAAATGTGGAGGAAGCAACAGAATCCAGTGCAAAGGCCACTCCAGCAGACGAAGAAACCAAATCCACTGTGTCAGGGAGATCTGCATCCATCTTATTACATTTGCCAGAAGCTGGGTTCCAAGATAAGACGGATACTCAAGGAAAGGACCAGACACAGTTAGTTGACCTTTACTTTCAACGGCCAACGCATGACCAGCTTTCTGCATTCTTTCACTATCACCCAATCCAATCTTCCAAAAGTCAACAGTTCAATGAGCAGTTGGCATTCATGAGGAAAGATGGGAGTACGCGACACTGGTTAAGCTTTTCAGAAATCCAAAAAGCTTTCTTTTGCACAGTTTGCTTGGCATTTAGCAAATGTGAAGAAAGTGGGCCTTTTATTCGAGGGGTGAAAAACTTTAGGCACTTGTACATGCGCATTACAGAGCATGAGGCATCCCAATTCCACAAAAGATGCACTGATTCGTATATGATGACAATTTCTGGAGTTGACATAACCACTCTCCTCTTCTCTCGGCAGACAACTCGTGCAGTACAAGTCAGAAAGAGGAGAGAAATATTGGAGCGTGTGGTTGAAGTTATTAAACTGATTGGTAAAAGGGGGCTTAGCTATCGGGGGAAATCAGAGTCTGTGTCTGAGTTGAATAATGATTTAATGGATCATGGGAACTTTCTGGAGCTCATCCTTCTGCTGTCAAAATATGACCAACCTCTTAAACAACACATTGAGTCTCTCACTTCCAAAGCAAAACAGAAAGGTGGCCATGGTGCATCTGTGACATTCATGTCAAAGACCACAATTGGTTATGTAATAGAAACAATTTCCAAGCTGATAAAAAGACACATTGCTAAAGAAATAAACGATGCAGGTATGTACTCAATCCAGATAGACTCAACTCAAGATATAAGTATTACTGACCAGTGTTCCATAATCATCCGATATGTCACAGACACTGTACATGAACGCCTAATAGCAGTCAGAAATTGCACTTTGTCAACTGGAAAAGGATTGTTCGAGTTGGTACAAACTGCAATTCAACAAAATGGTCTTGACATAGCTAAGTGCATTGGAAATTCGACTGATGGTGCTTCCAACATGCAAGGCCAGTACAATGGACTCAGTACTTGGCTAAGCAAAGAATCTCCAAATCACATACACGTCTGGTGTTATGCACATGTGTTAAACCTTGTCCTTATTAAGGTGACCCAGGCATCTACAGCGTCCACCTCTCTCTTTGGACTGCTACACTCTTGTGCAGTCTTTCTCCGGGAGTCATATAAACGGATGGATGTGTGGCGTGAGCTGGCAAAGGATGGTCGGACAGTCCAGATCATTGGAGAAACAAGATGGTGGGCAAAAGATGCTGCTCTCAAGAAAGTTTTTGGCTCTTTCAATAACCCTGCCAATGCTATGTTTATTGATTTGGTCAAAGTCCTTCATAAGATTTCATCTGACAATCTTAGATTTATTCCAAACGTACAGTGCCAAGCCTTACAATTTGCTGAGGGACTATGTAAATTTCAAACAGTCCTAACAGCCCAATTGTATCTTTGCATTTTTGCTTCAACCACACCACTGTCTAAGTATCTCTAAACAAGTGGAATGGATATCCTGCAAGCACAGAGAATGGTGTCAGACACTGTTAGACCCGGCTTCCTGGGCACCAGGGCACTCAGGGGTAACTGCGCTCCAATCGCATCAACTGGAGTGTTCCCTCACTGATGTCCTGGGGCCTCAGTACTAAAGGACCCAAAACTGGATAACCAAGTACTCCTCTCCAGCACTTGACTCTCTCAGGGTAGCGAGACAGAGCAGTCCAAGGCTTACTCAAGGAGGTGAGGTGGGGTTAGACATTCAGATTACAGTGTAAACCGTACCACCAGGTGATAAACTCAATGTCCAGTCAGTGCTTTACTTTTTATAAAAGAAAAGTACTTTAATACACATAAGATAATTACTCTACACATAAAACTAGGATAAACAGTGAAAACCAGAAGTCTCTACAACCCTCTGGGGCAGAGTTCTGACCCCGAACAGTATTATAGCGCCTAGACGCCAAGCACTATAAAAACACAGTTAGATTCCAGAATGGACTCCGGGCGGTCACCAGCTGGATGACCTCCAACTGTCTCCAGCTGAACGCAAATAAGATGGAAATTATGATCTTTGGCAAGCATACGGAACTCTGGGGAGACAGGTGGTGGCCTTCGGATTTGGGTGCTACGCCAACTCCGGTCGCTGAGTTAAAAAACCTTGGGGTGTGGCTTGACCCAACTCTTTCCTTCGTCTGCCATACAAAGTGCACGGCGGCCTGCTGCTTTGGCATCTTGCGTGGACTACGTCCCGTATTAAAATTCTTTGATGCTACCACCAGGCAACTTGTAGTCCAGGCAACGGTGATCTCTCGTCTCGACTATGCTGGCTCCCTTTTGGTGGGGCTAAACCAGGCCGAAATCACCCGCCTGCAGCGCGTACAGAATGCAGCGGCTAGAGCAGTTGTGGGCTTACCTAGATTTTGTCCCACAACCAACACCCTGCGTGCCCTGCATTGGCTTCCGATTGCGCAAAGGATCCAGTTTAAGGTTCTCTGTGTAGCCTATAAGATTCTCAAAGGCTCCCCTGCCTTGCATCTTTCAAATCTTCTGTCTCGTTATGTCCCGGTCCATGCCTTAAGATCTTCGGACCTAGAACTTGCGGTTGTCCCCCGTTTCAAGCGCAGCCGGGCTGGTGGCCACTGGTTTCAAGTACGCGCCGCGGTTCTGTGGAACTCCCTTCCCCTAGAAACACGTGCCCTTAGGGATATGCTCTCCTTTCGTCGAGCTGTTAAAACTCTTTTGTTCCCTTAGGTCCTCCCTTATACTCTCTCCAGTTGTGTTGTGTTGCTACCTTATCGGGCGCCAGGACGCTCCTTTGCTGGAGCATCTGTGCGCGTAATAAATGATTTTAACATAACATAACATAACATAACATGAAAACACACAGTAAGCATTGCATATTACAGATCATGTTACACAGGGCTGTTCTCATTCACTAGAGCCTTGATACCAAACTTTGTATTGAAAGGATATAGTTTCAGCATATGATGCAAAGTCAAATGGTCGTGATCAGCCCAATAACCCCCCACCCAAAGCAACAGAAGTGCCCTCCCATTGTGAGTGAGGACACTGCTCTAGAGGTGTCAGGGATCTGATCAGAGGTGTCGGATGTCTTGGCACAGTTTACTGGAGTCCCACTAGTCCAGTAGCCACTGGCTAGCTGAAGAAGGGTAGTGGCTGGGCAGAGTGCCAGTTCACCCTGGTACCCTCAGAGTTCACACAAAGAAAGGTGGGGTCTGCTTCACTGGCCTCTCTTCCCAGTTACTGCTTGTACAGGCTCCCACAGCGCAAGGGAGGAGCCTAGAGGGGATTTGATCTCACCTTCAAGGACTAGAATCAAGCATCCTCCTCTCTGGCTCTCGTTATGTGCTGCAAGCTTCTTTCCACCAGCCTCTGTGATGTGCTGTAAGCTTCCTCTCCACACTGGGTGATGTGCCGCAAGCTTCCTTCCCACACCTTGGGCAGCTGTCTGTAATTTCCTTGGTCCAAAGCGAACGCTCATCCAAGCCTCCCAAACAGCTGACCTTCCTTCCAGACCGCAGTGAACAGAGTCTTATCATCTGTCTTCACACCAGCGGGGTCCGTGCCTGGCTATCTTTTCTGTCATATACCAGTCTTTGAACAACAGCTGACCACTCAGGCCAGACTTTTATCACCTCTGATTGATAGGCTCATCCAATCAGAGGGTCTGCTACTTTTTACACCTCCAATCACAGACCATTCACCGCGTGTTCAATGCATGGGTAAAGCATGGAGAAGCGTGGCTCAGTGGTTAGAGGCGGCAGACCCGGAATCTGAGATCGGCCGTGGACCAGGGTTCGATTCCCCGCCTCGGCGGGTCTCGGGCTCAAAATTCCAAGGACTCGACAATTCTCGCTCCGGTGCCTACTCGACTCATGGGGTCACACTCTGCGACTCTGGGCAATAGCTTGCTTAATCTCCACTACGGCCCCTCGCGGCGGGATGCCTGGCTTTCACCTTGTGGATACCCTGCCGGGGTATCTCACAGGGGAATACCAGGACGGGTTCCCTAAGCAAGCGCCTTGATACCTTCAGGTGATACGTGCGCTATATAAGTCGCAATACATTTACATTTACATGTAGCAGGTCGTGTTCTGGTATCAGGCTGCGCAACCCTCTAGAGAGGAATTTGAATTAACTCCAGCCCAGGAGGCCCTGACAAGTGAGGGAGGGTCCTATCCACACAGTTAGTGCAGCTAAACCCAGATAAGAGCTGAGGGTCTCCCCCAGCCCACCAGGCCTTTCCAAGGAAATAGGGAGGGGGACGGGGGAGCTGGGATGTCCAGCAGGACAGCTCGCATTCCTCACACTGGCTCAAATCACCATTCTTCCCCTGTACACCCACGGGCTCTCAAACACACATCAGCCAGACAACGGCAACAGGCCCATAGGCATGGCAAACTGCACAGACGTGGTCAGGAGGGTGCCTAGGGACTCACCCCTCCTGACTATAGATTTATTGCTGCCACCACTGTCAGTCTACCACAGCCATAATAGAGAGGGCAGTAGCCACTCTCTGAAAAATAGGGGTGCACTAGGCATGCCCCCTCGACCTCAGAGCCCAGCTCTAGGGTCTCAATCCAGGTAAACAGGGAGACCCTCAGTGGACATGTATGATTGTCATGCTCACTGAGGTAGGGATCTAGAAACTATACAGTAGCTTTTTGAGTGACTTGCCTGGAGATTAGCATAAGGCAGGGGAAGCACTCTCTCCAGAGACATGCAGGAGACTTCCCGTCCCAACAGACACTGTAAAACTCCTTGCCACAGATTCCCGCAATTTTGATGCTGTGTACTCTGCTGCCACAACATTTTCAGAGTGGGCCAACAAAGGTTTAGAAGAAAGGAACTGTGACCAAGAAGTACAAACAACACTTCCAGAAGGGAGATTGTCCTTTAAAAAGATGCCTGGGATGAGCACAAAGGATGAGCCTATAACCCTAGCTAAAGATCGATTTCGCATTGGGGTGCATAATACAGTAATGGACAAAGTTATTCAAAGTCTGACCACTCGTTTCAAGACACACTTAACTTTGGCAGCAGATATAGCATGCCTAGACCCAAAGAACTTCAATCAGACTCTCCCAGGTAATGCTCTTGTGAGACTTTGCTCCTTGTTGCAAAACATAGATAGCTCCATAACTGTGCAGACTTTGCAGGAAGAACTTCAGGATTTTGCTGCTAAATGGTCAAATTTAAAAAGGACACTACCTGAAGAGTACGACAGAGATGACCAGACTAATGAAGACAAACCACTTCAAGTAGAAGAATTTGACCAAAAACCTGAGGCTGGGCCAACAAAGTGCAATACTTGCCGTGACTGTGCTGTCTGTTGTTACTCTATCTTGGAAAAATACCTTCTTTTCAGCAGTGCCTATCGGCATTTATATTTGGCATACAAATATGTCTTGACCTTATCCTGTACACAAGTAGCCTGTGAGAGAAGTTTTTCCAAACTGAAGTGCATCAAAACCCGCCTAATAAACCAAATTGGTCAGGAAAACCTTGAAGCCTTTATGCTCATGTCAGTTGAATGGAATGTGCTGTCTCAGTTGAAAACTGATGACATTATTGACTTAGTTGCAAAAAAAAGTGCATTGCTGCAGGATCTTTTGATTGAGTAATCCTCAGTCTCCCCATGGCCCAGACTTAAAGGCAGCAACAGATATGAATAAAACTGTGTTTTTTGTATATAGACATCACCTGCTGGCTGTGAAATAAATTTATGACTAGATTGTACAGATACATTTTTTCAGCATTCCTTACACCCCAGACTGCCTTTTCCTCGTTTGTGAATTCTTACTTTTTTCATTACATGTTCTATTCCCAGAGATTCCAGTCTTACCCTTTCTCCTTGACTTTGTACTAGATTTCTGGTTTATGTGATGATTAGAGTCTAGGACATAGCTGGTTAGGAAAGAGTATCCAACGACATTGTGCAGGGCGTTAAGACTGCAAGTAAGTATTCAGTTATCTGAACTGCAGTGCTCCTAGTCTTTACCAATGTTACTTGCTCTGTATGCTTTAAAAGGCTTAATTTACTAAATATTTCTCTACAAATTAGACCTCAAAGAGTAACCAAATGGTGTTTCATGAAAGGCACGCCCCTCGAACATGGGCAACGGCCCTTAAATATAGGCCACGCCCCTTAAATGTAGGCCACACCCCCTTAATGTGGGCCACTTTTTTTGTCAGTGCCCGGGCCAAATTGTGATCCCAATCCGACCCTGGCACCTTGTCACCAATGTGAGCACCTGAAATATATGTTTAAAATATATGTTTATAAATAGAATAAAGTCGCTTTGTATACGCTATCCTACACAAGAACGCTCCCATCTTTTGAATAATTCAAATAACATCTATTAATTCCCATATATAAGGACCTTTTTAGGCCACCAAAAACCATTGTTTTTCCTCAAAAACGACTTTAACCCCAGGTTTAATTATTGGGGTACCCTTGTTTTCACAAACCTCTCCTTAGTAGTGGACATAAAAGAGTTCAACCCCCTCACCTCATGAAGAATATTATCAAGGACAGGATTATGCAATGACAACATGGGTGAGGGGGGTCGTCTTTAATTCTCTTGGGTTTTGTACCAGAGGAAGAAGCTCTGACATGAGGAGAACTGTCACTAGCCATCATGGATCGTCGAGAAAAAGGATATACAACTTTTAATGGAGATCTCAATCTGCCCATATGATATAAAAACACACTTTCCTTCTCAACTGGAGACTTGGAGATGCCAGCAACAGGTTCAAAACAATGACTGAACGCTTTCATGTGGACAATGTTGAACCTTTAGTAGAGACCACAGTATGACCACACGTTAATGAAAATTAAGGGAGATCTCAACCTGCCCATATGCTAATTAAGCACACTGCAATAGCAGACTGGAGCGCAGAAAAAATACTAGTCAGTCAAAGAAAAGCATTATGTCACTCCCTCTTGTTTCAAGAAAAAAGTTACTCAGCAGGCATATGGAAGATGGAAAACAAGAAAAGAAAAAAAATCCCTTCCCTTCCGATTCTTTTCTCATAGAGAGCGTCAATGCAGATAGGAAAAAGTTAAATATGAGGCACTCACATGTGGGAGACAGTAGATGTGAGCTCAATAACTCCAATGCATCCCAGAAAATAGGCAAGGCTAACTACACAAATGCTCATATTGAAAAAGCAGCCCTTGCCACAATAGCTGTGAAAAAAAGAGAAAACATTGCCGTGCGTTAAATAACAAAACGCCGGTTTTATCTCAGTAGGAGGTCTAATGCAGTGGACGGCAAGCACAAAATGGCAGCTGCTCACGTTGACTGAGGAGAAGGCTACTGCTGTTGCCGTTGAGTCACACAATGTCGGAACTGCTCCAAATGCTGATGCAAGGTGCAGATTTACCACATTTTGCAATTCACCAACATTTCCAGTTCATGGCTGGAAAGCAGTGCTAGGTGCAGGTTTCCAAGTGTACTACCGGTAATGTCATGTGACATGTCATATGATGTCCTGTGTCAGCTGTGCAAAATTATTCACAGTCCTAACAAAGGCTCCTATGCAAATCCACACTTTTTTTATAAGCAGAGTACACGTTTTTAAAGACCTTTCAAACATCCCCATGTCGATCTGCCAGTGATCCATGCCCCTTCCAACACTAGAAGAAGACTTACGCCTTCCCTTGGCTGAAGTAAATCATTCACTACTACAAGTTGGGAATGGGTTGGATATGAGAATTGGCGAATGTTGAAAAACATACATGTTTCCAATACAAACACGCCTTTTAATCTCCTCTTCCCTCCCATTGAGAGGGATTTACAACTGTGGATTTTCCCCGGACCGGTGGTGGAGAAATGAGCTACATTCAATCCATTTTGCCTGCCAGGAATTCCTGTGTGAATTCCTAGCGAAAATGAAGATATGAGTGGCTATAACAATATTTAAAGGCTGCAAAATTATTTTGTGGATGGAGTCGTAGGGTTTTTTTTTTAATGGGGCAAAGAAATTAGTAATGTTTGGCGTATTGAGAAGCTATTATGTATAGTTTTCATGTATTGGCATTGCCTTCCCGAACTCAAAATGTTTATCTGTTAAGGACTTCTTCCACCTAATCTCCATCAATAATTATGCAATTAGATTCACATTAATTCCACCTAATATGTGACAGCATTCCTGGCTATAGTCTATCGCTCCAAACAGTCAATGCACTTATTGCAAGTAGCACGGCAATGCCTCAAAAAAGCAGCTGTCTAACAAAGTGTGGCTGAGAAAGCAGCCGTGGCAGGGCCCATCTGTGAGATGCAAGGCCTTATTGGCCATCCGGTTGATAAAACCGGATTCTTATCTTATATTACCCTCATCAAGAACCCTCTCAAATCGCCAGGATATTTTTATCTGCTAAATAGTGTGAAGGGGAGAACATCCATTTTACCACATAATTAAAAAAAAACAATTTCGTAACTCTAAAGGCCCACTGACTCCGAAATAAAAGGGGTTTTATTACAAAGCCAAAAATAACTGAACATACTAGCACCTCAGCAAGAGGTTAAGAACATAGATGGACACTAATACAAACATAATCCTACGCAGGAGTCTCATCCAATTCAGAATAAGAAGAATAGTTCATTCTAAAAGCATCAGGCATGGAATGACGGCTCTAATCTCTATTTTAGTCTTCATTAGCCTAGAATAGAAAAGCCATTAATCTGTCCCTACACTGTCGCTGAGATGACATACCTACTTAGCATCATCCCCAGGTAAGAGAGAAAAAGGTGTCAGTAGTGAAGACTTCCTTAGAAGTACACTCACTTTGCATAGGTAAGTAGCCAAAGGTACAGAGCGTGTTCTAAGATGCTCCTTCTAGCTTCCCCTCTAGTCCTGAACTGTTCCTCCCTCTGGGGCACTGACCCTAATACACAATCACAAAACAGTAAAACACGCCCTTTACACGCCTCTTTGTACAGCTCCTCTTTTCTGCACTGTTCCACTGAAACTCTGACTTCATCCAGAAAATGTTGGCATGTCCTTGGGTCCCAGGCACCATCTTCGCTGAAAGTATCATATTTGCATTCCTGTACACACCCATGGCGTCTTCTCCTACCATCCTAACTCCTAAAACAAAGGGTTATTGTGCCTAACGAGACTTGTGTCCTTGCACCTACAACTGAAGCATGTTAACGAGAAAACTTTCCACAACGTGGAGCAGATTGGTACCACTCCTGGGGCGAAACGAGCTCTGCCTGTCCCTACAACTGCATGCCGCGCTCGGCCCGGCTCTGCATAAAACGGCCGGTATGATGTGTGTTTGGTGCGCTGGCACAAGTATGCACCAACATCAACGGAAATCCGGTGGAGGCTATGGCAAGCTGTGGGGTCGTGGTGGCCCTGTCTGCGGTGCAGCTCGTGCTTGAGGGCGGTGAGCTGATTGGGACGTGAAGACTCCGACTGCTGAAGAAGCTGCTGCCGCCATCTTGTGGAGCCCGGGACGTTGCACCGATCCGACTTCACCACTGGATGCATCCCCGGAATGGGGGTTATGAATGAGCTGCCCGCTGATCAGTGCTAGTAAGTGGTAACAGGGGGGGAGCCACGGGAGGGGAGGACTGTTCAGGTCTGCCCGACGACCTGGGGCTGGCATGGGCCCCCCAGCTGGCGAGACCCCTGCAGCAACCACGAGACAGGTGGCAGCTTCCCATAGGCCCTCAGTGAAAAACAATTGTTTGATCCCACCAGGGACGGATTTAAGACTGGGGGCCGGAATATATTCATCGTTGAGGGACTGAGAGGCGGCAAAGGAGCTGTTGAAGCCGGGCGCCTGACTTTAAAATGGTGCCCGGTGGAGACCCTTCATAAAACGAAGGCATCATAACCCTGCCTGGCGGGCCCCAGAGCAATGGTAACCGGCAAAGGCCTATGCAGCACGAATGTGGACTATCCTCTGCTGAGACACAAGGGGAGATAGTACAGGCACAAAAAGGAATGACTAAGCACTGCGGAATGGCTACTCCCTATCCATCCTCCATCCGGCATACCCATCAGGATACTTAATCTACGAACTTACCTCTGACCATGGAGATCTAGCTTTTTGACCGATGCCCGGTGGAGCTACCTGAAAGCTAAAGAGGAGATGGGCTGTGGACTTCCCCCTCAGCCGTCACCTACCCAGCCGGAATTTGGGCTGACTTTCCTTCATCTCTGCATCGTATTCTCCCTCCTACCTCTTTACCCTACCCCCTTTCCCCCACTATGCTCCATTTATCTTGTCCTCTATGCTCTCTAAATGTTTTACCGTTGAGACCTAGCTATTTGACCGATGACCTGTGGAGCTACCTGATAGCTATAGAGGAGATGGGCTATGGACTTCCCCCTCAGCCTTCACCTACCCAGTCAGACTTTGGGCAGACTCTCCTTCGTCTCTTCATCCTATTTCCCTCCTAGCCCTTTACCCTACACACTTTCCCTTCTAAGCTCAACTAATGTTGTCTTCTACGTTTGTGAAATATTTTTCTAGTAACTGATGTAACTTATGTAATTTTGTAACTTTGTGGAATCTTATGTAAAGCGCTCTGATACCTCCGGGTCTAGCCAGCGCTATATAAAACTCGAAAAATAGAGAGCCTTCTCAAGGGAAAATAAATTTTGGCCTAAATATTCTGTTAACATAAGAAACTAACAGGCCTTTCTCTTGAACGTATATGCAATTAGGCCTTTACATATTTAAATCACACATTAGTAGCATTACATCCATAAACATTTAATGTGTTACATTTTCTTAAACGAATAAGCAAACCTACATGTGCAGACTCTAACATGGTGCATGTTTAAATCTAATGCATCACATTGTACCTGAACTAATATCATTTAAAGAACGCTAATATACTATTTCACCTATACATCCTATCAATCACTACAAATGACATGATATTATTGCTAACACACTTGAATATAATTCACGTTAATGCTACATCATTACTAATCACACAATTATGATGCACCCCAACAAATTTCAGAATAACATGGCGCTCTATCAGTTCCCCCCTTTGATGACTAGTGTCATCACACCATTACAACTCCCTGGGAGAAAGAACCAACCTAAACAGAAGTCGTTGCCATTCTTCCCTGTCAGAACCTTTCCAGATTCTTGATATTCTGGTAGTGACTGTCCTGCAGTCTAGCCATTCTCACTTCATTTTCTCCAAGAGATCTCTCAACTTTATTCACTTTGTACAACTGGTAGGCTCTAGCAAATCCCCACAAGCAAACCACACCAACCACAATAATAATGAGCAGCTTCAAAATATATCCAATAATACCCTTTCCCAAGTTTGCAAACCAATTCCCACTTTACCAAATCCTTTACCAATTTTTCCCCAAACACCTTCTTCTGTCAGATCCTTTGTCTCATGATGTATCAAAGTGATGTTATCTATCTACTTCTCCAGATCTTACTGTTATCTGGAATGTATGTGCAGCACTCCTGAACTTTCAACATTTTACAGATCCTGCCCTCTTTTGCTAATAGGACATCTAAAGCAAGACAGTTCTGCATCACCATCGTCCTTATCAAGAACATCTCTCCTCCACAAGTATCAATGACTTAGCTGTATTTGTCGACAACTTATCAACAACAGTTGCCAACTTCCTGATCTTCACATCGTTCAGAATCACTCCCAACCCTGGTACTACGGCACTAAAAATATCCCCAATCACTGCTCCTGTGCACATCTCTCTTTGGTCTATGATATTTTTCACCTTCCAAAAGTTCTAGATCCTCTGCATGGTAAATGTTTGGGAAAATAATACTCAAATAACATGTACCATAGCATTTTTCCCACAAACATAGCACACCGTTGGTATCACTTGTACCAACCCTTTCAGAAAGTTTGTTGCAGACTCTTCCATGGTGAAAACGTGATCACATGCACTCTGTCCCACGTAGACCTTATCACAATAGGTCTGCACACGTATCACACATAACTTTCCTCTCTGCTCCATGTCCAAAGCTATAGGACGATAACTCCCCTTTGCTCTGTGATTTCTCTCCTCCTCTGTCCAATCTACTGGACTTTCCCCAGTATGGCGTGTTTGTATTAGTTGTCTATATTTATCTTCTACCTGATCTATACATTTCTTCTCTACATCTGTGAGTGAACATGTCAAATTGTGTCGGTGGGCATATAAAGTATCTAACATTGAAGTCGGTATGAAATACTTCCCAAGCCTATCATCTTGCTTGTAATAATCGTACTTATTTAAGTGCTGAAAAGCTCGAACCTCTGAAAGCCCTACATCATAATTGGAAAAGAAATATTCATAATAACGTCTTCCATAAAACACACAATAATAAACTACACAAAATCCCATACGTCAGTGGAAGATGGTGATACTTATTACCCTCATCCATTGAGGCAGGTAACTGAATACACACAACAATCTTTCGCATCCATCACCTCAACATACTCATATAGAAGCTTGGCATAAGCATTAAGCCTAAAATCACCTTTTGATAAATCTACATGCAATCTACGACTATTTTGATCTTGCACAGGTCAAAGTACTAGGTGTAGTGGCCCCCCCACAGCTATATCTTCTACCTTAAGTGGAACAACTATTGACACTATAATCACTACTTATTGAAACTAACACTCCTCCTACGAGTGTACATATTATATATTTAGACATAAGGTTCGGATTTCCAGCCTCCATTGTCTTTGTCGGGTTGTTCAATATTTCGTCTTTCAGAGTCTCTTTCTCTCGCTCTAAGTGAAGCTTAAATCAGTCGAAACAATACTCTGGAAAGACTGGAAAATCCCTTTACAGTACTTTAGTTACTTAATTTCATAGTTCAAAAGACTTCCCTAGCCCTCCTCCTTCCTCTACGGAGAGTCCCTAATTGTTTTCTTCTTCCACTTGGGCCTAGGTTATCTTCTTTTAATTTGTTTACATCAAAGTTTACTTTTCAGTCCAAAATAAGATCAGCTCCGATTATCTCTAAAACATGCTGCAAAAGTTCAAGATGTCAAACTCTGCTCAGAACTGGAGGATTCAGAACCTGTGATAGCCAGCACACCTTGGTTTTCAAGTCCTGGAACCAACAGTACCACATCAATTTTCACGTTAGGACTATTGGCTGATCACTGTCAGGGACCTCAACCTCCAGGAACTCACCAGTCCTGGCATCAGTCACATCGTACGTCCACTCTGGAATTGCGTATCTCTGAAAAAGCACTCTTGTTCATCTTGATCTTCTCAGACCTCCTTGAGCCTGCCCTTCTTCGTTCTCCTCGGATTCAGAGTTCTCAGACGCCAACCTCAAATTCAGTTTTCTCCATCTTTGAGGCCAAACTTCTTTGGTTCTGTGGGCTCATCCGCTTTCTCCCTGTATACCCTGTGCAACACTTCCTTCTTCTGCTGAGTTCGATTCTGTACCGCCCACAATTGCGCTTCCTTCGTCTGAGTCAACGTTAGGGTTCTAACAGACGTAACCCTCTTCAGCTTGTCCTGGTGTAAAGAAAGGACTAGTGACTACACTGAGACAGGTCTGCCAGACTAAGAAAGAAGCAAGATGGACAATATTCACGACTGATAAGCATCACCAACCATCCAAGCCGCTTTAGAATACCGCGACTCAGGATTCTCAACAAGCAAGAATGACAGCTGGCTCAAAACAAGTCTGCATGAGCAGGGCGTCACGCTGTTTGCGCAAACTAAAGATACAAACAGATTGGGAGAGAGGGCGCAGGAATAGTATCGAATAAGACTTACCACAGTGACGATGAAGCAATGAAGTAATCCACCACAGGTTGACGACGGGACTGCACTAGGGGATGTTGGACTCATGCACTAACAATGCACTCTTGCCCAGCACCGCGCTCTACGAGCCACTGATGACGTGGACAGAATTCATAGGCAGTGAGGACAGCCTACAGGTCTTTGATCGTGACTCAGGATTTCTTCGAAATTGGCAACCATCCAGTGCCTGATATAGGAGAGACATATCTATTTGGTCTTGAAAAAGATGGTCGATTGTTTTTAAACCATCGAAACGCGTCGACGCCGGTTCACATAATCAAGGGATAGAGCTTACCCCATAGACACCAAAATTAGAGTGTGTCCTGGAGTAGTGTTTTACATTAAGGTTCCCTGACATGTATTCATATGACAAATAGGATTGTCTGCTGCTTTCTCTCCTTACCCCTTTTTATGATTTTGTATTTCTTATTTTTATGTATTGGCAAATTCCTCTAGCAAAGGATTGTCTTTTTAATAGTTAAAAAAATGTTTTAATGTGATGTGATTGTACATGTTTTTGAATGCATTTGTAATGTACTGTTTTTAATTTTGTGGTAAAATTCAAAGAAGTTTTTTAACATAAAAAAATAAAGAGGAACTACACAATTTATTGATTGGTTTGTGGACATCTATTTCTAATATATGGGCTAAATTGGTGTAAACCAAATACCATTGTGTGTCGTAAGTATTTGTCCCCAAGGGATTTCTTTTCTCTTACTACTGACTAGTACTCCAATCCCCTGGGTGTAACAGGGTCTCTCTCTAAATTTTACGCGCAACCAGCTGCGTCAGCAACCCTCACAACTTGACTTGCCCTCTCTTGTGGCCCTGCCACATCAGCTGGATTTTCATTCACAAGAGGAGCTGTTTCTTCCAAGGGTGCTGGAACTCTGTGGGTATCGGAGGCATGCACCCAATTTGGCAATCCTTCACACTTCACTGCTGTGTTCGTTATAAGTATCACTTGGTATGGGCCTTTCCAACGGACATCCAGACAACTATTCCTCACATGCTTCCGAACAAGCACATAATCACCTGGGCATAGGTCGTGGCACAGGTCACTCGAGGCTGGAACAGCTGCAGCTTGTACCTGCTGAGACACAGAATGGACCACATCAGCTAGTCCCTTGCAGTAATCAAGAATCAAGTCATCAGTGATGTTTATCAAAGCTGTGGCTGGCACTAACGGCAGTCGCATCGCCCTCCCCATCAAAATCTCATGTGGAGATAATCCAGTCCTCCTGTCTGGGACACTGCGGATACTTATTAATACTAGGGGTAATGCATCAGGCCATTTCAGAGATGTCGACGAACACACCTTTGCCATCTGGGATTTCAAAGTCCCATTAATCTGTTCCACAATCCCAGA
Organism: Lissotriton helveticus; assembly: GCF_964261635.1. NCBI lineage: Eukaryota > Metazoa > Chordata > Amphibia > Caudata > Salamandridae > Lissotriton > Lissotriton helveticus. The sequence continues at coordinate 561,819,495 of NC_136057.1, read as the reverse complement.
AGCCTCTGGTCGATAGCTGCAATGCAATCTCAGGTCGACATTTAAAGCGGCACAAAGCAACTTCATGATCTCACTGTAGAAGTGTGTTCCTCTATCCGACTCCAAAGAGGTTGGAAAACCGACCGTCGGGATAAGCTCCCTCAACAACAGCTTAGCTACTGTGAGAGTGTCACACCTTTGTGTAAGGTAAGCTTCCACCCACCGTGAGAAAACACACACTGTGAGAAAACACATACCACCAACAAAATGTACCTCAATCCATTACACTTAAGCATCTCAATGAAATCCAACTGCATTCAATTGAAAGGTCCTCCCGATCTTCCAATATGACTCAAGGTAACCACATTTTCTTTCCAGCATTCATCTGTTGGCAAGTAACACACCTCTGACACACTGCTTCAGCAACTGCATGAAATCGTGGATTGTACCCAGTTTGTCTGAACACTTGCACCATAGGATCTCTTCCTAGGTGCACTGCACCATGAATCTGCCTCGATATCGGATTCAATAGGCTTTCTGGTAGTACTGCTCGACCATCACTTGAAACCCAAACATCCACATCTCCTTTCTCACACCTTGATCTGATCCACCCATCTCGTTCCTGCTCTGAGACCTCATCCTGCAATTGTTTGAGTTCCTCCAAAGTGTTTACCATGGCTAACATCATGTTGAGCTCGGTTCTCTCTTGGCTCTTTCCTGTGTAATCTCCTGTGAAAGTACACCCTTGCTCTGCACAAAAACTGGCAACTTCATCCGCGTAATTGTTTCCCAGTGAGACAAAATCAGTCCCTCTTCAGTGTGCTGAACATTTGACAACTGCAATTTTTTGTGGATACTGTAACGCTTCCAACAGCTGTCTTACATACTCCCAGTTCCTAATAGGAGAACCAGATGATGTCATAAATCCCCTCTGTGACCATGGATGTCCAAAGTCATGAGCCACACCAAACCCATACTGACTGTCAGTGTAGATAGTAACTAGGATTTAATCAGCAGCCAAACAGGCGCAAGTCAAGGCAATGATTTCAGCTACCTGTGCGGAATGTACTCCTTCAATACAAGCAGCCTCAACCACTCCTGTAATGGTACATACAGCAAATGCGGCTCTCAACTGACCAACATTGTCTCTTAAGCATTAACCATCGCCACAAAAAAATTCATCAGGGTCTGGCAGAGGTTCATCGACAATGTCAGGTCTCAGTTTGGTGCATAGTTCAGTCACATCCAGACAGTCATGATCCTCACAATCTTCATTGTCTGTATTTGGTACTGGCATCAATGTAGCAGGATTTTAGACAGAACACCTTTTTATTGTCACATTCTCTGCAGCTAGTATAACTTGCTCGTATTGCGTTAATCTGTTGTTTGTAAGGTGCTGTGTCTTAGTCCTTGTCATTAACAGTTCAACAGAGTGTGGCACATATACAGTTAGAGGGTGACCCATCACAATGCTTTCACATCTTTCAATGCTGACACCTTTTGCAGCAATGGATTTGAGATATCCGGGCAATGCAGAAGCTACTGGATCTAAAGTAGCTGAGAAATAAGTAACTGGTCTACGGACACCTCCATGACTCTGAGTCAAGAATAAATGCGCAACCTTCCCTTTCGCAACAGAACAATGAGAACGCCTTGTTGTAATCAGGCATTCCCAAAGCCGGGGCATGACACATGCTTTCTCTAAATTTAAGAAATGCCACTAGGCAGTCATTGTCCCATGGTACCGGTTCACTCACATCCTTGTGCATCAGCCTCTGCAAAGGTTTCGCTTGCAAGGCCCTACAGTAGCTCTCCCCAGCGAGGCAACTGGGGCTGCGAGCTGCTTTTGAATTTTTGGCAATTGTGGTGAATTGATTGCAACGTGGAAACTACGAAACAGCCTCTGTGCAAATTTTAAACTTAACTGTTTTTACTCTTTTTTACTCTTTCTATATTTGGGGGGCTTGCTTGTAGCTAAGGGGAAATACTTTGCTAGGCACACTGACACCGCTGCCACTCTAAAATCTTTACTTTTCGGCATTACCGCTTTGTTCTAACACTGGCGACGGTGGGCGCCATCTTGAGGGAGGCAGGGAGAGCGCTCTAGTCGCGCTATACTCCCGCCCCCCTGGAATACTTAATCCGAGTCTTCCTCGCGCTCGGTGCCCTACAGTAGCTCTCCCCAGCGAGGCAACTGGGGCTGCGAGCTGCTTTTGAATTTTTGGCAATTGTGGTGAATTGATTGCAACGTGGAAACTACGAAACAGCCTCTGTGCAAATTTTAAACTTAACTGTTTTTACTCTTTTTTACTCTTTCTATATTTGGGGGGCTTGCTTGTAGCTAAGGGGAAATACTTTGCTAGGCACACTGACACCGCTGCCACTCTAAAATCTTTACTTTTCGGCATTACCGCTTTGTTCTAACACCGGCGACGGTGGGTGCCATCTTGAGGGAGGCAGGGAGAGCGCTCTAGTCGCGCTATACTCCCGCCCCCCTTTCTCCCTATATCATGTGCAAACCGGCCAGACGGCGCAGCGGGCTGGCGCAGCGGGCGCGCCGGATGCGCGCCGAAGCCGCGCCTAAGCCAAGCCCGTCTGCGCCCGTCCGCGACCGGATCGCGCTGGGCGCAGGGCACGCTGTCGGGTTGAAACCAGCCATCAGGTATGATAATAATTATCTACTGTCTCTACGCCCTCCATTTGCCCCCCACTACCGCGTTTGTCCCCATATTGACCCCCTTTCCAGCCCCCTGTTATGTCCTTGCTGTAAATGGACTCCCCCATACCAACAAGCGATGTCGCCGACTCGCACGTTCCTTCAAAGACCCGCCTCACCTTCTTTAAGGGAGGTCTGGTGAATGCCAGGTCTCTAGCACGCCATTGCCAAGACGTGCACGATTTAATATTAAGCCAAGAGCTTGATGCCCTGTTCATCACTGAAAGTTGGCTCAATGATTCCTCCAACCCTGACCTTGCTATTGCCCTCCCCCCTGGTTTTACCATCTTCAGGAGAGATAGACTCTCAGGTCGAGGTGGTGGGATAGCACTAATCATTAAGGATACACTTCCCTGCCACACATTTGAATTATACCACCTTAAGGACGCCGAAAGCTTGGGTTTTTCAATTAAAATTACTGCCTCGTTTCCCCTCTCGGTTGGGCTCCTTTATCGTCCTCCGGGCAACCCTTCCTCATTTCTCAACTCCTTAGATGAGGCCCTCGGAGCACTCATGCTACAATACCCTAATTTCACACTCCTTGGAGATATGAATTTACATATGGAATCTTCTACAGATCCCCACACTATCTCCTTTCAACAGTCCTTGAACATCTTTGGACTCTTTCAGCATATTAACACGGCCACCCACAGTGCTGGACATACCATTGACGGCATATGTTCTAATCTTCCTTCCCTTTCCACTTCCCCTCCATTGCCTCAAATATGGACCGACCACTTCTTCATCCCCTTTGACATCACGACACCTATTCCTACCCCACCTAGTCCTAGACATACACAAGCCACCTTCACAGTTAACTGGAAGAAAGTGGCTGAACGAATAAAGCTTGAGACAAAACCTCTGCTCCCACCCCCCACGCTAACTGGAGATGTCGAAGTTGATTCCTGCAACTTCCACATTTGGATGCACCAAATAGTTGCGGATAACACTGAATCTAAAAACAATCAAGGAAAGGGCCCCAAGAAGAAAAAACCTAATGCCCCATGGTACACCCAGACCCTTGCAGAAAGCCACCTCCTTTGTCGGAAACTAGAAAGACACTGGAGACAAGCATACGACACGATCTCCAAAACACGCTATGTCCAACAGAGGAAAGTATATCTTTCTGACATTAAAGCAGCAAAAAAAGAATACTTCACTAAACTTATAATGGAAGCGCACCAAAATCAAAAAAACATTTTCACCATAGTCAAGTCCTTCACCCACCCGAAAGCTCTCACCACCGATATACCCCCCTCAGAGAGTCTTTGCAACCAAATAGCTGACTACTTCATTGACAAAATTGTCAACATTCAGAAGGACTTTCCCCCACCCCCGACAACCACTGTAGAGGTATCAGTTAACTACTCTCCTCTCTCCAGTTTCAAACCAGTATCCTTGCAACAGACAAGCAAGGCTATCCTGGCCTGTAAATCAGGAGCACCCACTGATTCCTGTCCCCCAATAATTCTTCACCATCTGATGGACACAGTCAATCCCTACATTAATGGAATCATTAATGAATCTCTTGAATCCGGAATTGTACCCGCAGAATGGAAGAAGGCCACTGTCAAACCTCTGTTGAAAAAACAGAACAAATCATCTACAGATTTGACTAACATGCGCCCCATCTCCTTGCTTCCTATTCTGGGCAAAGTCACGGAGCATTTAGTGCATGAGGAACTCAAAACTTTCACAGAAGCCCACAATATCTTGCACCCCCAGCAATCGGGCTTCCGCTCCGGTCATTCCACCGAAACAGCTTTAATCGAACTTGCTGATTCCATCAAATTCCTACAGGATGAGGGCAAGCAAGCTGTCCTCATCCTGTTGGATCTCACAGCAGCATTCGACACTATCTCGCATGTCATCCTAATCAATCGAATGCGAGAGATTGGCGTAACAGACTTAGCCCTAGCCTGGATTTCATCATTTCTATCAAACAGGTCTCAGACTGTGACATTAGGACCACACCTATCCTGCGAAAAGCCAATTACATCTGGAGTGCCCCAGGGATCTATATTGAGCCCTTTATTTTTTAATATCTATATGGCACCCCTCTTAGCGGTGATAGAATCACATGGGATCCTGGTTACGTCCTACGCTGACGACACTCAATTGGTCGTCACCATTGACAAACAGCGTACTGACGCAGATCTCCGGTTTAAAAACTGCCTCTCTGATGTCTTTGAGTGGTTAAATACCAACCATCTTAGATGTAATAGCGCAAAGACAGAGATCATCCCAATAGGTAAGAATCTTTCTTTTTGCCCGAAAGATTGGTGGCCCACAGGATCCGAGGCCCCTCCTAGTGCAGTTATATCTGCCAGAAACCTTGGCGTACAATTCGATTCTTCCCGTACATTTGATGATCACGTTAAGATCACTGCCGGTCGATGCTTTGGATTAATAAAATCCCTGAGGAAATTTTTTGATTTCCTCCCAATTGCAGCAAGAAAGTCAGTCGCGGTAGCTCTCTTACTTTCCCGACTTGACTACTGCAACGGCCTTATGGCTGGAGTGAAAAAATCCACTCTCAGAAAATTGCAGAGCTTACAACATGCTGCAGCCCGACTGGTTTTACAACTCCCCAGAAGGTCATCTGCGTCTGCAGCCCTGAATGCACTTCATTGGATGCCTCTTCATAAGAGAATTCTTTTCAAACTGCTTCTCACAGTCCATAAAACAATGCAAAACACAGGACCCCGTTATTTTGTAAACCGTTTTAAACTTTACAACCCTTCGCGCTGCTTAAGATCCTCTGGGACCAATCTGGTTCAAATTCCAAGATTTAAATATAAGACCAGAGGCGGAAAATCCTTCAATGTTCTGGCAGCTAAAGCCTGGAACACCCTACCCGCCTACCTCAGAGCCATAGACAATGAGAACAATTTCAGAAAACTTCTCAAGACATGGGTCTATCAACTACCAGACTCCTCTGTCTTGGCAGCCATCTAGTTCTCTCTTCCATTTATTCATTCCATTTTTCAACTATTCCTCTGCAGCTCGCCCGGCGCCATGATGCTCCCTTGGGAGCGAACGCTTGCGCTTTAAAAATGCTCATAAATATCAAATAAATATCAAGGAGAAGTTGGGAATCCACTGGTGACAGTACCCAACCATTCCCAGGGACATTCTTTCCTCCCTCTGAGTGGTCGGTACAGGCATGTTCATAATGGCCTCAATTCGGTCTGGTGACACCTTCCTCTTGCCTTTCTCAATGCGATGTCCCAAGTACTGCACTTCACTCATACAGTACTGAAGCTTGTTTGGAGACACCTTGTGTCCATTCTCTCCCAAATGGTTCAGTAATGCAATTGTATTAATCCTGCAAGCATCTTCTGTCTCTGATGCTATTAGGAGATAGTCTATATATTGAACGAGAACTGAGTTCTGAGGCAATACAAGACTCTCAAGATCTGCTTAAAGATCGATGGACTCTCTGTATACCCTTGAGGGATACGACACCATGTTAACACACGATTTTCCAGCCGAAAAGCAAATAAAAATTTCCTTTCCTCATGGAAAGGTATCGAAAAGAATGCTTGACACAAATCAATCAGCGCAAACCACTCAGCTTCCAATGGGATCTGAAACAGTATCACTGATGGATTCGGGACCAAAGGACAACAAGGGACAACTATCGAGTTGATCTTTCACAGGTCTTGCACGATTCTGAATTTCCCGCTCGGTTTCTGTAATCCCATAATTCATGAATTACATGGGCTACCCATTATCTCCTTCAAAATTCCCTGCCTAATCATAGACTCAATTACAGGTTTGATCCCTGCAATAGTCGTGGGTGACAGATTATACTGGGGTGTCCTAGGGAATTCAACATCCTGTTTAACCTGAATCTTCACTGGTTCAACTACTTTGATCAGTCCAATTTCTTCTCCTGTGAAGTCCCACACTTCGAGCGAAACAGAGTCTCTCAAATCAAGTGGAAGCTCTTCCACACTCAACATAGGGTACATTTCTATTCACAAGTGCTGATTCGCGACCTTAAAGGTAGAATCATTGTCCTTTGTCTGTACTTCAACTCCCTTAGGCGTACAATAGATGGTACAGTTAAGTTTGTGCAACAGATCATGTCCTAGCAAACAGACTGGACTTGAGTTGCACGCCACAAACTGGTCTCGATCTTGGAAAGTTCCTATTCTTACAGGAATCAGCTCAGTCAATGGGCTCATCGTCCTCTTGTTTGCAACTCCTACAACTTGGAACGATTGTCTGGAGAGGGGTAGGTTGGGAACTACTGTAGATCTCACAGTAGACCCGGTAGCACCAGTGTCAACCAAAAAGGTGGTAGGATGGCCGTCAACATCCGCCTCTATAAACGGTCCCCTATGTTCTACCTCCAAGACTGCCCCAAGTGTGCAGTCTTTCTCCCCTCCCAGGCACCGTCATGCTAACAGGTCTGGACTGTACTCATAATATCCTTCAAAAAGAGGCATCTGCTGGTATGTCCGAGTTCCCTGCAGGACTCTCGGTGGCTGGGAAACTTGTACATGTGGACCCAGCGTCCCCCCTTTGATCAATCTTGGCCTCACCACAGTATTGACCACTTCAGGTACCTGTACTATCTCCACCTCCTGCTATATCTGCTTTGTGGGGTTCAAAGGACACTCGCGGTTCCAATGCCCGATCTGGTAACAGAGATGACAAGCAGTGGTCTTTTTCAGTGTCGCTACATCCATTCCTGTCTTGGAGTCTACCGGTTTCCCTCTTCCCTGACCTTGCACATTCTGATTCCCTCCTTGAATATTTCCCTGCCTTCTGGTTAGCGTCCCTCCATTAGACTGACCCTGATATCCCTTATCGGCAGTTTGCATTTGGACCAGCATCAGCTGGTCCTTCAACTTCCTGTGCTTCTAGTCTATTTTGTCACTACAGTACCTGGCATACCTCAAGATTTCATCCACTGGCTTGTTCTGCCAGCAAATCAAATGTTGCTGAATCATGAGGCTAACCTGTGATCTTAATCCCAAAACAAACTTCGAAACGAACTGTCCCATATCCTTGGGGGGAAACAACCTTTACAACACAACTTTTACAACGCACTACCAGTACAACAAAATTTTTACAACGCAAAAACCATTACAACGCATGTATTTACAACGCATGTTTTTACAACGCAGGTACCTTTACAACGCATACCATTACAACGTAAGTATTGGTAAGTATATAATTATATTTAAAATGTTATATGTTTGGGTTTTTTTAGGGGTATTTTTAGGGTTCAGGGTCAGTTTTCAATTTTTGGGTAAAAGGGTATTTTTAGGGTTCAGGGTCAGTTTTCAGTTTTTGGGTAAAGGGGTATTTTAAGGGTTCAGGGTCAGTTTTCAGTTTTTGGGTAAAGGGGTATTTTTAAGGGTTCAGGGTCAGTTTTCAGTTTTTGGGTAAAGGGGTATTTTTAGGGTTCAGGGTCAGTTTTCAGTTTTTGGGTAAAGGGGTATTTTTAGGGTTCAGGGTCAGTTTTCAGTTTTTGGGTAAAGGGGTATTTTTAGGGTTCAGGGTCAGTTTTCAGTTTTTGGGTAAAGGGGTATTTTTAGGGTTCAGGGTCAGTTTGGGGTTTTTGGGTAAAGGGGTATTTTTAGAGTTCAGGGTCAGTTTTGGGTTTTTGGGGTACAGGGGTATTTTTAGGGTTCAGGGTCAGTTTTGGGTTTTTGGGTAAAAGGGTATTTTTAGGGTTCAGGGTCAGTTTTGGGTTTTTGGGTAAAGGGGTATTTTTAGGGTTCAGGGTCAGTTTCGGGTTTTTGGGGTACAGGGGTATTTTTAGGGTTCAGGGTCAGTTTTGGGTTTTTGGGTAAAAGGGTATTTTTAGGGTTCAGGGTCAGTTTTGGGTTTTTGGGTAAAGGGGTATTTTAAGGGTTCAGGGTCAGTTTTGGGTTTTTGGGGTACAGGGGTACAGGGTAAAAATAAAATAAAATTAAATGTAAACTAAATCAATTAAATGAAAAGAAATTAAATTAAATTACATTAAATTAAATTAAATTAAATTATATTCATTTCAATTAATTTAAATTAAAAAAATTAATATATACTTACCAATACTTACGTTGTAATGGTATGCGTTGTAAAGGTACCTGCGTTGTAAAAACATGCGTTGTAAATACATGCGTTGTAATAGTTTTTGCGTTGTAAAAATTTCGTTGTAATGGTGTGCGTTGTAAAAGTATGAGTTGTAACGTCATACATCCATCCTTGGGGTCTAAAGTGTCCAACCCACTGTACTGTTTGAAGGCTTGCAAGAGCCTTTCATAGTATTCATACACCATCTCTTTTGGTTCCTGAACAGTTTGATCTATTTTTACTCAATCAATGTCTTGTGGTGATACCTTTAGCTTCAACCATGTGATGACCTGTTCAAACTTTTTCATGACTATAGGTGATGGACCATTCGTAATAGAGTCCCTGTCTGGTTCTATAGTCGGCCATTCGACTGCAACCTTACAAGCAGCCCACAAATCTCATAGTACTACAATGTCAAACAATGTGTTCAAATCAATCCGTAACACATTCGAGATTTTGACAATGCGATCGACCTGTTTGTACCATTCTACAGGCTTTTCCCTCAGCCGAGGAAAATCATTAGTAAAACGCTGCCAAATCACCTCTACTCCAAGGCACATGCACGTACCCTCCATTCTGTACCTCTTGTAAAGGATAGTTCTCTATCCCTATCATCCCTCCTCCCGGAGGCAGCGTTTCCCCTACATTCTTTTTGACATTCTTCTTCTTGGACCACCGTTCTTCCCATTTGTCAAGCATGACCGTTGCACACAATCCTATAATCAATTCTCCAATGTGAGTCTTCAATCCTATGACTCTTTTCTCCTCCAATTCTTGATCACTGTACTGCAATCTATCTCCTTGTAGTGATTTAGTTTTAGACAAATCCTCCTTTTTGCCAAATCTGTCAATTTTTCATGTGCTGTTCTCGCCTTCCGAGTCACATCCTTTGCTACAAACAGCAACTCATCTTGTTCGTAACCTATTGTTTCTAAAGACAAGTTCCCATTAACTATCTCATCCACCTCTGGTTTCAACCTTACCACATCCAACATCCTCGCCCTCATAGCACCCCTAAAGATCTCTCGTCTAGAAGCGAAACTCTGTTTGTCGTTCTCACAGCCCTGATCTCGACACCTGCTATATTCTTAAGGCTGGGTCTGTTTCCTAGATTATCGCAATCCCCATCTACTGCCATCCTGTCATTATGAGTTCTCAAAGGTGGTACCCACATTCTTTTATATGATCTCGACTCAGCTAAGGACCTCGGTCTGTCCATCCTCACATCCACCATTCCTCTAGAGGAGTCTGCGGAGGCTGGTAATGGCGTACTCAACTCTATGGGTCTTGGAGTCTGTACTATTTCGCTCACTGTGCCATTCCCTCCAGTACTAATCCTCTCCCCAGATGTTGACTGTGCTAAACTCCCACTTCTCACTTGGTCAGGATCATATACTGACACTATGGGTCCAAATTTGACCGGTACTGTCAGAGCATCCGGTAACCCCATACCTCATGTAGCCTCGATAACTACTGGAGGCTACATTCTCATTTCTTCTGTTCCTGTTGATATTGTTCCTACTACTCTCACGGTTGACTTAGATTGCAAGCCCTCATTCCTCTCTACTGGTGTTGATTTTCCTTCCTCAAATCCTGGATTAAACAGGGGTTGTCCTTCTGACAATAATCTATCTAGCAAACCATCATCCGTTTCACTGTCATCTTCTTCAACACTTTTCGTTTGCCCATTCTTTATAAACAGTGGATACAGTCTATCACCTTCGATCGTTTCCACCCTCCATCTTTTCTCCAGTGCATCCCACCTTGCATCTTGAAACGCCCTGATCGACGTTTTCACCCTTTCTTGACTTCTGTCTGTTTTCCTGTCATATGCTGCTCTAATACATGCATGCAATGCTTCAAATAGTGTTGGTCTGGACAGGGGTCGCAAAGAAGACATCTCAGATTTCAACTGGTACAATACTTCCAATCTAAAGGTACCATAAAGTGGAACTATCAATATTCCCTCTCCTTGTGTAATTGTATGCCAATTTTCAAGCCAAATTATAGTATGCAACCCCACAAACGTTGCCATGTAATAAACTGGCGTATCCTCAGGAGGGGCTTCTTCTCCTCCCCAAGTCTCCAATTGTCTATCACCTCTACACATATCTTGTAAAACATTAAAATATTTCATGATGAAACCAAATTTATCTGCGCACAATAATTTGTTTTCACTTCCTGTTGTCAATCCACCAATACCAGAGCGGCTTCACACCAACTCTCCTATCATAGCGCAGCACTTTCAGATGTCGCTCTTCCACAGCAAGCAGCAGTTCCCTTCCTTTACAATTCGCTTCTCACACTCTCACACGTCTCTTTCACTCTATGAAGTAATTATCTGTCCACAAAACAACCGGACAATCACTTCTCTGACTGACTGTCCACGAAATGACCGGACAGTCTCTCGAAATGGTTGACCTCAAAATCTGGCAATTGTCTGTCAGTGAAACGACCAGACAACTACCTCTGACTATCTGCCTACCCCGGCCAGACAGTCTCGTACTCAATAGGATTCAAACACTCGATGTTCCATATACAGTGACCTACGACCAGCGTTGGTTACTCATATACTCACACATACGCTCCCTATCATCTGTGGGTCAGTCAACAACGTCTCATGGCTCCCACAATCTCTGGTCAACCAATTTCACCTCTGGGTATATTCTACACCACAATCTCTTATCCCGGGATATCAAATCAAATCTCATGGGCCACGCGCGCTCACAGTTCAATCCTCAATCACACAACTCTCATTCCAACTCCGCAAAACACACAATCAAATCAATAGCACAATCTAAACAACACACAATCAACCTGTTCATACTAAAGCTACCACGAACTGCTACTTATACCACACCGCTACTCTCCGTTGGTTTCCATCGAACGCTGTTGTCCTCCACTCACAATCCACTGGATCCTCATCACTTGAAATCTGTGGGGCTCGAGAATTTCTTATCCTAATCTAGATCTCCCCTTACTATCACAGATAACCATTCTCTGCTACCAACTGAAAAAGTCGGCTTCTTATCTTATCTCACCATCATCAAGAATCCTCTCAGGTCACCAGGATATTTTTATCTGCTAAATAGTGTGAAGGGGAGAAAATCCAATTTTACCACATAATCAAACAAAATCAATGTTGTAACTCTAAAGGACCACTGACTCCGAAATAAAATGTTTGGGGTTTTATTGCAAAGCCAAAAATAACTGAACATACAAGCATCTCAGCAAGAGGTTAAGAAAATAGATGGGCACTAATACAAACATAATCCTATGCAGAAGTCTCATCCGATTCAGAATAAGACGAATAGTTCATTCTAAAAGCATCAGGCATGCAATGAATGCTTTAATCTCTATTTTAGTCTTCATTAGCCTAGAAAAGAAAAGTAATTAATCTGTCCCTACACTGTCACTGAGATGACATACCTACTTAGCATCATCCCCAGGTAAGACAGAAAAGGGTGTCAGTAGTGAAGACTTCCTTAGAAGTACACTCACTTTGCATAGGTAAGTAGCCAAAGGTACAGAGCTCATTCTAAGATGCTCCTTCTAGCTTCCCCTGTAGTCCTGAACTGCTCCTCCCTCTGGGGAACTGTCCCTAATACAAAATCACAAAACAGTAAAACAGGCCCTTTACAGGCCTCTTCAGACAGGTCTTCTTTTCTGTACTTTTCCACTGAAACGCTGACTACATCCAGAAACCGTTGGTGTGTCCTTGGGTCCCAGGCACCTTCCCCGCTGAAAGTATCATATCTGCATTCCTGTACACTCCCATGGCGTCTTCTCCTACCATCCTAACTCCTAAAACAAAGGGTTATTCTGCCTAATGAGACGTGTGTCCTTGCACCTGCAACTGAAGCATGTTAACGAGAAAACTTTCCATTTAAAAAATCTGATGACTATATTATTGCGAGCCTTCTCAAGGGAAAATACATTTCGGCCTACAATATTCAGCTAACATAAGAAAGGAACAGGCCTTTCTCTTGAACGTATATGCTATTAGGCTTTACATATTTAAATCACACATTAGTAGCATTACATCCATAAACGTTGAATGCGTGACATTTTCTTAAACGAATAAGCAAACCTACACGTGCAGACTTTAATATGTTGCACGTTTAAATCTAATGCATCACATTGTACCTGAACTAATATCATCTAAACAACGTTAATATACTATTTCACCTATACATCCTATCAATCACTACAAAAGACATGATATTGATGCCAACACACTCGAATATAATTCACGTTAACGCTACATCACTACTAATCACATATTAATACATCTTAAATATGTAGGTGCGTACTAACCGTGATTATGATGCACCCCTAAAAATTTCAGAATAACATGCCGCTCTATCACGGTCACTGGCAGAGTAGTCCCCGGCAGAATACCAGAACTTCCAGGGTGAAGTACAATATTAAGACTTGTAAGGACACATAAGGAAAGTGCAAATGGGTAAAGTAAAATGACTGCAGGTTGTCCTGCGGGGTATAAAAGTACTAATCGCCAAGTGTGGGGGAAAGTAGGACAGTGCACACATGAGAGAAAAAATGCTGATTGTGTGCATCACAGCAACAGAATTACAAAGCCATCTTACCATGGTAAACTTTAGCAGTTAGTCTGGAATTGTATGAGTGAAAGTCATACAATTGAACTTCAGCAGTTAGTCTGGAATTGTATGAGTGAAAGTCATGCCTGCTTCCTTCAGTAAAAAGACATAGATGTTTCTAGCCATACGTGGTGAAGGGAGACACTGTAAAGATACCCAGGCCCGGCTCCAGGAATTTTTATTTGGGTGGGCCAAGGGTGCATTTGGGAGGGCCACTGGGGCTCGATTTGTCGCATATATTTCTGGGCAGGCCTGCTTCAAGGCCCTCCTTTATCTCTTCTTAGTCTTGCAAGGCCCAGTAAAATGCACTCTTTTCCAAATCTCTTTCTAAATGTTATCACCCTCAAAAAGTATTTTTTCCATGTAATGTTCCTTTGATGGGAAGAGGAGGTTTCTGAGGTGGGAGGATCAGGCAAGTGACACTTCTCGGGCTCCCTCTGTGCGAGCCTTCAGGGAGAATCCCTCTTCATTACTACCTCCAACTGATCACAGACTCTGCAACATACTCCCTTACAGGCTTGAATATCCACTACTCCTCAGCAGTGCACCTTATCTCACAGCTGACCTTAGGCCCCAGCCCCATATCAGGCACCATTGGTCTCCACTTTCATTTTGCCCGGTAAAAACATTAGGAAAATCACCTTCAAACTTAAAACATTGAATATAGCAGTAAATATAATTAGCACACACTTTAAAGTATGTTCCACAGTATCCCTTATGACCAGACTGCTAATTAAATAAACAAAAACAGAAAGGCCATGACAGGGCCGGCTTTAGCGCTGATGCAAAAGTCTTTTTTGGCGCCGCACCATTAACCTCTTTCTCCGTAAATACCTTTACTACCACCTTCCAACAATGCCCCTCATCCCTCCATTAGCCGCCCTATTTACCTCCTCCTCGGATTTCCTCACTGCCTCACACCACAAGTGTCCCTCATATCCCCATCGCCCCTGCCCTTCATGACCTCCTCCTTGAAGACCAGTACCCCTTATCTCTGTAGCCCCTCCCACTCATGACCTCCTCGTCTGACTCCCTCACTACCACCCTCCACCAGTGCCCCTCATCTCTCCCTAGCTCCCCCCACCCCATGACCTCTTCCTCGGATTCCTTAACTGTCATCCTCCACCAGTGCCCCTCATCGCTCCATAGCCCCTCCCACTACCTCCTCCTCGGATTCCCTCACTGCCACCCTCCAACAGTGCACCTCATCTTTACGTAGCCCCTCTCTCATATGCATTTCATTTGTTGTATAGCGCTACTCATATCAGTGTAGTGTGTGTCAGTACTTTACAACCCACACACATTATACAGAGACAATGAATCATACAAGTATGTAAATCAGCCTATAGGGAATGTTACATAAGCAAATGAGGATTACAAGGTGTATGAATCACGTCATCCATACTGGTGGGCAGTATATTTTAAAAGGGTTTGGTATGGGGAAACACAACCTTAAGATTTAAAGAGTATTCCATGGGGGTCAGATTTACTGATAAAAATGTATATCTGCCCAAACATACTCATTTTAGCAACATTAGAATAATGAAAGACTGAGGAAGTTCTAACTATATCACAAAACAAAAAAAGCAAAGTCCTAACTATACCATTCATGTTTGTAGGCAGCTCTTCGATGACAGTTCATAGGTCACTGTCCTATGATACGATTGTAACTTCTGAACTCCAAGTAAGACAAGGATCTCTTTGACAAAGGCAGTAACCCACTGAGCTATCCACATAAAATACAGTTCATCAGCATTTAAAACTACTAACAGACAAATGATTGCTCTCCAGCAGGATCATTAATCACCAGCGTTATCTGGGCATTTTGTATCGTCTTATTGTTGTCCTGCATTGGCCGCAATATTGATAAAATTGTTTAAATGAAGAGCACACAAAGTATGTGTCCTGCTGGGCCTGTACAGGTTTTAAAAAGAAAAAAATGCAGTAACACGTTATCTTACCTACTCCATTAGTCAAACTTTGTGTCACAGCCTGATGTGATAAGCCCCTGCAGGGGTTAGGAAAGGTGACTAAGAATTAGCAAACTTCTTTTCTCCTGTGCTGCATAGAAAAAGAAATAGCCACGCAGCAGGACAGTAGACAAAGGTTACCAAAGGTTACCGACATCAAAGAAAGGATTTGTCACCTTTCTCCATACAGAGATGAAGGGTGAAAAAATAAACAAAGCCTCATTAACATGTTAATGGTCTTTAAAGACCTGTGAAGTACTCGGGTGGGGGGCTGCGATAATCTCTAATACTGTCTCTGTGTGCGCGCCCGGGAATCTGTCTCGGCCCGGGCTGACACACACGACCTGTGCGTTGCACGCCTGCCCTCCAGCCCTCACTGCTGAGGGCCAAGTCTCCTGTTTGGGTGGGCCAGGCTCATGTTTGGGTGGGCCTGGCCCACCCGGCCCACCTGCTAGAACCGGGCCTGAAGATACCTGTAGACGATAGACCTTATGTAAAGGACATTGCGCAAAACACTTTAGAACATGAAGAAAATCTTCAAATGGAAAGAGACATATTAGGTAAATGGTTTTTTACTATGTTAGAAAATGAAACCTCACTGCCAAGAACAATAAGAATCAGCAGATTGAGACATTTATCATTTCAGATTTTGTTCAATTTTGACTCCCACTCAGTGGTAGAAGTGGGCGGGGACGGAAGGGCACGGCGTGCCCCTACTTCTAAAAATTAGTTCAGTCCGTTCCCCTACTTCTCACTCTCAAAAAAAGCATCCCGGGACGGCAAGAATAGTCCTATGATAACTTTTTTCATTCAGTTTCCAGGGGCTGCTTGCACTTGTCTGTGAACTCCAGAGGCTGCAGCAGCCCCCGCCCCCCCCCCCCTGAGTTCGCACAGACCGAGGGCAGGCCCATTGTCATTCCGATTGAGGCAGATTAACCCCTTTCGAATGACAATGCGCCGCCCTCTTCCTTTAGCATATATCCAGTGTCAGTGACATCTGAGTTGGTGATTACAGAGGAGCTTTCCCGAAACAAAAGAACTATGTTGTATCAGTTTAGGTTCGTATTCTTCCCTCTGATATATAACCTTAAAGCAACGAGTACCAAAAGAAATAATTTAAAATGTATTCGAGCTGTGTAAACCAATAATAAATTATTACTAAAGCAAGCAGAGTCTGAATTGCATTGTTAAACAAAAATACAACGGTTTTGCACAAAATTGTATTCAAGTACAAACTCCTTGCCCCTCCACTACCGGTATTTTTCAATGAGAAAGGCGCTGAGCATAATATTTAGAGACCATAAAATACAGCTGGATGGCATCTGCACTGAAATAGTTTGGAACAGAGAATGTCATCAGCAAAGAATCTAAGGGCACAAGAACATTAAATTGGATTGGTCACTGGTGACTCTTTTGTGCTCCTTAGGGCAAAGTAACACTGAAAGTAAATATGCCTAACGAAACTTTTGGGGAGCAGTGTGAGAAGTGACAGGGCAGGAGAGGCAACAGGAAAGGAGAGGTGACTGGGCAGGGGAGGTTACTGGGCAGGGGAGGTGACTGGGCAGGAGAGGTGACTGGGCAGGAGAGGTGACGGGGTAGGAGAGGTGACGGGGCAGGATTGGTGACGGGGCAGGATTGGTGAGGGGCAGGATAGGTGACGGGGCAGGAGAGATGACGGGGCAGGAGAGGTGACGGGGTAGGAGAGGTGACGGGGCAGGATTGGTGACGGGGCAGGATTGGTGACGGGGCAGGAGAGGTGACGGGGCAGGAGAGGTGACGGGGCAGGGGAGGTGACGGGGCAGGGGAGGTGACGGGGCAGGAGAGGTAAAGGGGCATGAGCTAGAGCGGTAACCGGGCGGGAGCGGTGAAAGGACAGGAGCGGTGAAAGGACAGGAGCTTTGAACGAGGCAGGAGCAGTGAACGGGGCAGTTGCAGTGAACGGGGCAGGAGCAGTGAACGGGACAGGAGCAGTGACGGGGCAGGAGCAGTGACGGGGCAGGAGCAGTGACGGGGCAGGAGCAGTGACAGGGCAGAATCAGTGACGGGGCAGGAGAAGTGATGGGGCAGGAGAGGCGACAGGGCAGGAGAGGTGAAGTGGATGGAGAGGCAACAGGGAAGGAGAGGTGACCGGGCACAAGAAGTGACGGGCAGGTGACATGACAGGCAGGTGATGTGATGGGCAGGAGAGGTGATGGAAAGGTGATGGGGCAGGAGAGGTGATGGGGCAGGAGAAGTAATGGGGCAGGAGCGATGATTAGGCATGAGCAAGAGTGGTAACCGGGCAGGAGCGGTGAATGGGGCAGGAGCAGTGAACGGGGCAGGAGCAGTGAATGAGGCAGGAGCAGTGAATGGGGCAGGAGCAGTAAACTGGGCAGGAACAGTGAATGAGGCAGGAGCAGTGAATGGGGCAGGAGCAGTGAATGGGGCAGGAGCAGTGAATGGGGCAGGAGCAGTGAACAGGGCAGGAGCAGTGAACAGGGCAGGAGAAGTGACGGGCCAGGAGAAGGGAGGGGGCAGGGGAATTGACGAAGCAGGAGTGTTAATCGAGCATGAGCAGGAGTACTGACTGGACAGGAGCAGTGGAAGAGCAGGAGCAAGCATTTTCCAGGGCGACTGGAAGGGTAGGGGGCCAGTTTAGTTTGGGGGGACTGGTTTTGTACAAGTGCAGGAGTTTTAAAAACACTGCAAAGTTCTTTGTATATTCAGCAGGTTTCGGTCAATAACACAAGTGCCAAGATAAATTTGGTGATCAATGTACCTGCTGGAGAGAGATGGGCGCATGTTTTGTCTAGTGGCTGTTTTACTCATCTAAGGTAGCGCAGAGGGGTAATATGCCTGCTGCAAAGGACATGTACCATGCATGTCAAAGAGCAATATGTTATGTGCATAGTTCAGTGGGTACTGCTTTGTGTTCAATTCCCGAATGAAAGGACACTTGAATGCATATGGCCTGGCAGTTTGGGCTGGACTGTTCACATTGGGCGCAGGATCAAGACTGATTTGCATATGGCTGAATCCAAACTGGAATGGCATGGTGAGCAAAAAAACAATGGATTTAGGCCTAGATCTCTGTACTGGGGTGAATGTATGACATTGTTCTGCATTCTGTCCATCAATTGTTCTTTTTGCATTTGTCACCCCGAATGGGACAGGTACGCTCAGACATGAGTCCCGTGCTCTCCATGCCACTGGAATCAAGCTATCCTATGATGCTTGTTTCCAGTCCAGGGAGGACCTGGCCTGGTAGTTCGGGCTGGACTGTTCTCATTGGGTGCAGGATCAAGGCTGATTTGCATATGGCTGGCTCCAAACTGGAATGGCATGGTGAGCAAAGAAACAATAGATTTAGGCCCAGACCTCTGTACTGGGGTGAATTTATGATATTGTTCTGCATTCTGTCCACCAGTTATTCTTTTTGCTATATTATGATTGAGCAGCTAGCTGGCTGACATGAATATGAAGGAGTCTTTGTGGGTTTCCGTGAGTCTAGATTCTCCTCAAGAGTCCCTTTCTCTTCTGAGCCCTGCTTAACACATGTGTACAGGAGGAGCCCTGTATTCATGACCTCAATGTTTGAGACAAAAAATAATCATGGATTTCTGAGCAATGAGAGTAAAAGCATTAAGGTAACATGTTGTTCCTGCTTAAATTTTACACGCTTCACATAAACCTGTATTCCCTATGAGTGTTTGTTTTTTCCTGAATTAAACCTCAAATAAACATGTTTATCCATTGTTTTAATTAAATAACGTTATAAGCTGTAACTGGTCAGTGAAATGCTAAACATACTAAAAATTGGTATGTTTTGCTATTTCTAGCCACACCCCTGACTCCGCCCACTGATTCAATCTTCGGTTAGTCCCGCCCCCTGATTCTCCACCCACAGTTCCCCTACTTTTTTTCCCACTTCGACCACTGCTCCCACTAGAAGTGAAGTCTACATTTAATGGAGATGTTTTTTATGGGATAGACCAGTGGTTCCCAAACTGTGCGCCGGGGCTCCCTGGTGTGTCGTTATGAGTAGCCAGGGGCACCGCGCACGATTTGGGAAAGATAGCGTCCGGCCAGGCCTGAATGCTGCATGAAGTTTATTCCAGCCGCAGAGCAACATACGGCGCAACACACGGGGTAGTTAAAAATGCCACCTGCAGAATCCGGGAACAAGGTTTGGCCCAATAGCGCCCTGCTGCATTACGTGCGTACGTACTTTCAAAGACGTACCCTCCGCATTACTGGCATACTTAGCTCTGACTGTGGCGTTGAGCGTTATTGCTGCCCGTCGCGTTCTGCCGTGCCTCGTGGGACCCTCGTCAGAAGTTACTAAAATAGCCGGTAAGTAAGACTAGGGGTGGGAGTGTTGGATTATTTAATTGGCATGGGAGGGATTCCTGTGTGGTTGAGCAGTGAGTAGACTGGATCTCTGCTTTGTTCAACAAGCAATGATGTGTCCTTGGAGCTGCTCCCTACAGCTCGGGTCACGGCGCATGAGGCAGCTGGGACATATTTGGTGTGACACTGACCCTGATAGACTCGAGAACCGTATAATCATGAATAGTATAACTAACAGGCAGGGTGTTATCAATCAGAAAAGGGGTTTAGAGCCGTCCTTAGCAGCGGCATGGTAACTATCACACGCCGCAGAGAGATTTTACCTGGTTGTTATTCTTGAGGATAGAAACTGCAGCATAAGCATGACTTATGCGTGCTTATTCCAGTCAGCGATTTTCCCGCAGTTTAGTTTCTAGCATAAATTTCTTATCTAGAATTTTAAAGCCCCGGCATGAAATCAAAGGCCTTAATTATGATTTCTTTATTAACGAGCTCCATGCAGCCCACCTTTTTATTGTACTGCCATAATGTAAATGCAGGTGATACTACTAATATTAATGGATGCCATGCCGATCTTCTGCCCAACCTCAGTTTTTTTACTAACTAGAATAGAAGTAGATTTCACACGATCTTGTCAGTATTTATGTATCCAGGACTAGGCCTCTCTCTGTCATTCCTTTTTCTCTGAACTTTCTAACCCAGCACACCGATCGCTATTAGTAATATTAAACTACTGGACTCACGGCACTAACTTCAAATACACAAGAGAAAATGACTTTGAGTTGGAAGGCTGAGCAACCCTTTCCTCTTTGCTTTGTGGTTCAATATACTGCCTTAATCCCAATTGAAAGCAAAGTCACTAACAGTCACAACCGCAGAACAAGAGGAAGGACTCCGCATTGAAGAAATTGTTCTTCAACCAACAAACAACAGGTATACACAAAAGCACTTTTATGAAGTAGTATTATGGAATATTTATATTAGGTGTGCTGGTGTGGATACAGGTTAAATAATGCCCTTACTTAAATTAATGTAATGACAATACACTGTGACTTGTACATTCACATAACGCCAGAAACCTCTGGAGCTAAGTCATGGAAACATATTTGGCTATTAATCTTGTGTATCATTTATCACTTAACAAATTTTTATTAAACCACTGATATATTTTTATTTTGGTACAAATATGATTATAATACCTTCATTGCACCCCAATTAATTTAAAGAAGACTACAGGAAGTACTCCCGAGGTTGGGCTTACATCCACCCACCAGCGCACCAGTAATAAAATGGTGGGGAGCCACGGCCAACTGCCAATTAGGTCATGGGGAGCCACAGGTCAAAAAAGTTTGGGAACCACTAGGATAGACGAAAATGAAAGCCTTGATTGTGTGTTGACTATAGGAACACTTTTAAGACCTTCATGAGGACTCTTCTCTCCACCCTTGAGAATAGAAGTGAGGGTGGATGAGGGGAGAGTGCGTGGGGAGGATGGAGAGTCATATCTTCAGCAGGAAATAGAAGGAAGGTAAAGAAGGAAGAAGCAGTAGGGGCATGGAGAAGGGAGCAAGGTGGAAAGGACATAGCAGCAGATGTCAATGCAGAAAAGAAGGAGTGGGGCTGGGAGAAAAAAGGGAGCATGATGGGTAGGAACTAGCAGTGGCAGCTAAAATCGGTAATGGTCGTGTAAAATGGATTGCAGCTGGTGCAACTAGGATGAGTAAGGTAAGAGGGGGTTGAGGGAAGAGGACATTGAAGGAAGAGGAGGTTGAGGGAAGAGGAGGTTGGGAGAAGAGGAGGAGGTTAGGAAGGGGTGTTTGACAGACAGTCAGACACCTGACCCCAGGGTGCTGCCCTGTGATCTCTCAAATCTTGAGACGCTGGAAGGGTGTTTTGGTGTCAGATGTCCCAATCTGTCAGGTGAAAATGGTACCAAATTGAGGACAGGTTAGGGCCCTGACAAAAGCTTTTTAAAATTCTCCCGTGGTGAAAATAAACCAAAAGGAATGGCTTTATGTGCCCAATGAATGCAGTAATTTTATGTGTCTTAACTGAGTGCACTTTTTAGATGTAAAGTAGTCCTTCAGACATTGCAGAACTAGCACTGTATATGAGGCAGAATGCTACACAAAACCTTTTTGTTTTCATCTTAAATCCCCACGGGGCCAATATCTGGGTGGAGTGGAGTGGAGTGGAGTGGGGTGTGGTGTGCAGACCCCCTCCCTAAGTCTTAATAAGCCCTGTGACCCATTCCCCATGCCAAACCTTAATAGGCCCTGTGGACATCATCCCCTGGGGACAAAGCCAATAAAAAGGGGAAGGGGAGACATGCAGCCCTCCTGCTTGATCCTTCTTGTGCCTCTGGGACCCCATCCACTGTGCCAAGGTCCAAGGCAATCAGTGACACTCCCCCTCGTCCAAAGGGGTAGTGCCTTGAGGCAATTTTGCCAGCCTGAGGATGTCATGCCCACAGGGCTGTGAAATCCTCAGCCTGGCAAAGTTCAGTTCAGGCAGCCATGAGTCTGCGCATTTAGCTCATGTCTAACTCCTGGCTGCCTGACCTGAGCAAGAAGAGTGTCTTTCAGGCTGACCTGTCTTCAGCATGACAGACACTCTTCTTGTCGTGAAAAGGATGGTATGCTTGGCCCCTTAGCCCATGCGAATGGGCGGATGCTGGTGTTTTAAATATGCAAAATACAAAGGAGCAGATGTGGTCTAACAGCATATTCCGCCCATTTTTCAACAGGGGAAACAGATTTGAGCCCTGGCATCCACTCAAGATTTGGAGATTCTAGGCTAAACCACTTAATCTCCCAGTGCCCTAATATCTGACCTTGTGTGATGTAATCAGGAGCATCAGGTGAAGTGCTCTTTTGTACTGAGGCAACGATTGAGCTGTATCATTTTGCTTTCAAATGGCTGTGAAATGTCTTCTAGTTTAGGCACAGATGAGATATGTTAAATACTCTTCATCCTGATACATAGAATATTTGCTATTTTGAATGTATATTTTGTTTGACAGCCTTTGGCTGA
Source organism: Lissotriton helveticus (assembly GCF_964261635.1). Taxonomy (NCBI): domain Eukaryota; kingdom Metazoa; phylum Chordata; class Amphibia; order Caudata; family Salamandridae; genus Lissotriton; species Lissotriton helveticus. The sequence continues at coordinate 561,796,774 of NC_136057.1, read as the reverse complement.
GATGGATAACTATACTCAAGTTCTTATCCATCCAGTCATGTTTAAAGCTCAAAGAACCACCACGACCTGGTTGGAAAACCATGCACTTTTAGCAAGTAGCAGGAATGACTGCATGCAATGCATTTATAGGTACATCTGTTTATTATATATATTACCGAGCGACTATTAAAAGTTACATTCTGGATGGCTGGCCCTTTTAAAACTGAAACTTAAATGTAATTACTTACCATACAGTATAGCCAAAAAGCTTCCATAACTAACGTTAAATACATCAAGTAGGCTGTAATGGAAGAAACGTGTATCCTAGGTTAATTTACCAAAATCCATTTGCATGTATCACTACTATATTCCATCTGGTATATGAGTTAGTCACCAGGTTGCCATAAATAATAGACTTACTGCAGTATGTGGGTCTGAGCGGAGTATTTGCAAATTATTAAGGTCTTTATGTATCTCAAGCTGGTAACTCTTACGAGACGATGTAGTGGTTAAGGTGTCAAACTCACCATTTCAGTAATTATTTACTGTGCTACCTTTGATCTTTTGAACAACCGTGTCTTAAGCATTCGGGGTCTTCTTTCTGTGCATGTACTAATCATCTCTGGAATTGCCCATTTCAGTTGCTTTAGATTTCAGCCACCTTTCCCACTGAGTCAGAGCTGTCCATTTTGTCCAGAGGGCCTCTGGTTATGGGCATGTTTTAGCGTATAAGCGTTAATTGAATGGTCAAGTCAAGTCACATTTATGAGCATAGCTACTTAAGTCATTGCATAAAAGGTACCACATTTAAAAATCTCCTAAAATGATACACTATTGTTTAAACAAATTGTAAACCAGTTAAGTTCTTGAGTGTGAGGCAGGTCAAAATTGTGCGTCCTTGTAGGAGTACCCCTTAACAAAGAGCCCTCTTCCGACGAGGATTGATTTAATGTTGTGCAATAGGGACATAAAGAGAAGTATGTTGTGTGAATTAGATGATTTCTTGAAGAGTGCTTTAAGTTAGCTATGAGCTGTTTTGGCAGAGCATCCCTGAATGGAACTTCACTTGAAAGGGAAGTCACGGTTTTAAAGATACGTCTAGCAGTACAAAAAGTAGTTGTTATTGCAATCATGCGCTTTAACTTTAGCAGGAGCTAGGATCTCATTTTGTCTCTTGCCTATTTCAGGAAAGGTATTTGCCTGATCTCTGTATGTGTTAAGTTCAACTTGAGCTCACATCTTTGGCAGTCAGCATCCTAAGCTTTTAATTATTGAGTTAAAAGCTGCCCGGATGGCTATTTGACTTTCTAAATGCTACTGGAAAGGCTGATGGATGCAGCTACATGTCATGCAGAGCCCTCCTGGGGTTGACTCTGCAAGACTACAATACCATTCAGTGCCGTTGGCCAGGTTCATGTATCCCTAATTCCTGTAGTCAGTCCACCTCTGGGAGAAGAAGCACGTTAACAGCGTACACCAGCAAAGAACATATTTGATTTACAGATAAACAGGAGTAATAATCAAATTGGGTTTCCAAGGTAGTTCAGTACAGCTATTCCACTACGCATATTTGCTCCTTCTGTTCGAATGTCTCACCTCAGTGCATGACATGGCAATCAACAGGCATGAGCATGTGTCTCAATACGAGTGCAACAGGGTTTCCAAGAAGTGAGTGGTATTTTATGACTCTAGTCCCATGCGGAGATCCACAACCAGCCTCATCCCTTATGTCATTTTGAGTATTTCTGAGTACTGCATTGAGAGGGTACTTTCACAGAGACCCTCAGACCCATTTTGGACAAAAAAAGTGGAGCCTTTGGATTTATTTAAAAATGGAGCAGTTGGATTTATTTAAATTAAGCCATTTTGGACAGCAGCTGTGCAACACCTTAAAGACAAACATTGACAACGCCAATAGGTCTCACATTGGCAAAACCTCTTGGCGTTGTCAATGCTTGTTCCTATTTCTCTCATTTGCTACACTGGTGCTTTTTATTTTCCAAGCTTGTGGGGGTTTTTTGGGAGGGGGGAGGGGGTTGTTAAAACCCATGCAGTTCCATACGCACTGCTACCAATCCAATTGCAGTGTACACCTTCCATGGGTGCAGTGCTCTTTTAGCCAGCCATCTCGGGATAGTTTTGCCCATCGTTTATTGATAGTTTGGGGTTCCAAGCAGGCCTGCATGCAGAAAGTAAACCATGAACCAACTTGGAACATTAACAAAATGGTCTGGCCGCTTCAAAGTATGTTCTTTGTGGTGGAGGTACAAGATAGCCCTTGTCGCTGCTCCTAAACGCAGCAGCCATCTTGAAATGATAAAGCAACAATAATAATATAGCAAAAAAATGTGCATGTACGCTTAACGGTAGCATCTTTGAATAGTGTTTGCCATATTGGTTTGTGGGTATAAGATGGGCAATGTGTTGTTTGCAATACATCAAACGTCATGAAACAATAATTAATAAAGTACGGTATGGACAATACCAATCTAAGATGCTGGTATGCATGTCCACAAGCATTACCAAAGCCAGCAGCACTGTAAGTGGTCATTAATCTATGGACTTTACCAGTGCTTGTTAACTGCATCGTTTTTTTTAATGGTTTTATTGCACGCAAACAGCTTGTTCTCATTTGTCCAGAGGGTTTTCATGCTGTGCAAACCAAGTTACAAAAAATGAGCCCTTTAAAAACAACCAATTGCAAAACCAATAGGTCTCACCTATTGCCCAGCTATAGGCTATGCCAATCGGGCAGAGGTGCACAACTGTAACCGGGATGGTCAAAATGAAAAGTTCTGGCTGTGTCATACTGCTTTAGCACTTTTCTTATTGCTGTTCTGGGGAGGGGAATAAGCATAAGCAACAGGGACAATAAGGGGATTGGAGGGGAATAGCACAATGGACAATAATGGGGTGGGAGGGGAAGAAGCAACATGGACAGGGTTGAGAGCGAAGGAAGCAAAAAAGACAGGGGGCTGGGAGGGGACAAAGCCACGTGGATGAGGGATGGGAGGGAAAGAAGAAACACGGACAGAAAGATGGGAGAGGAAGAAGCAAGAAAATACAAAAACAATACCTCAATTACTGTGCCAGCAGTGGAATGACCCTAATCCAAATCTAGCAATCAGTACTTGGTCCTTGCTCCAGCTGAAAGAAGAGGAAGTGAAGCCAGCTTGCACTGCCCAATTAGAAGCCAAATGAGAGTGACAATGCAGCCCATGAATGGTAAGGAATGGGCTGGCTCCAAGCCCCTTGAAGAACACAAGCGAGAGATTATGAGCTAAGGCATGCGCTGTCGCTCGCAAGCCCTAAAAATGTGGCAGCTAATTTGCAACTCACATTAATTATGTGACATATATCCCTAAACATGTGCCAGCTCAATTCCATAAAATAGGTATTTACGCATACATTCATAAGTATTGACAAAATTGGACTTGCTCACATGTTTGCCGTATTTAATGGTAAACCAATATATTAATGAATTTCGATTCCAAAAAGTACCATTTATATTTTGGTCAGTGAACAGTGAATACAAGTTATGTAAAGTATTGTATGCTCATCCCACGACCTCAAAAAGTCACAGACTTTTCACATTGGGCAAGGCTCGGGAGATCACTTCACAGAATCCTTGTAATTGGGAACATCTGTCTTTATTCATTCCTTATCTTTTTCTTAGGCAGCTAGGATTTTAATCTGCTTTCTTCAGAACGGACCACACACTTAGTCGAGGAAGAATCACGTAGATCAGTGATGCTAATGCATCTGGAAAGAGTTCTTTATGACACAAACTGCACAGTTTCTCAGATTCCTTTCTATTACACGTCTACATATAGATATATCGAAGAAAACAAAACTGGTTTTCTGAAAAAACTAATTGCCTGCAAAGAAAATATCAAAGTAGTTCTGTCCCTAGGTTGACACAATCAAAGATAAAAAATGTTGTGATCTCATACTGCTCTCTTTTGACTAATTCTCAGATTCCCTGGATAGTTTGTTCTCCTGAACTATACATAGCTCTTGGTATTTTTGATTAATGTTTATGAAAGAATATGCTGCACTATTACTAATTCATGTCTTTGGTGACACTAGCCTGGGCGTAGTCACATAAGCCAGAATGTAATGGAATAGATTCTTCCCTGGAACCAATGATGCCAAATGAGGTGTTTGTGTTATGTTTCCCGTTTGCTATCATTATGCCCTGAGTTTCACTCAGTGGTTTCACCTTTTTAAAGCAGATGAACTATAAGGATGAAACACCAGGGGTTGTATTACACGAGGTGCCCCAGTGGGGCAAAGGGTGTGTGCTATTGCTTTCAGAGCCACCATAACATGTTGCTTCTGCAGGAGGAGCTGCAGTTGCTAGCACAATCTCTTCTGCAAAACTGATCACACCGGTACTACATATGCACCAACGCAATGTCAAAGGGTTGTTCCCTCAATGAAGGAACACACTGTGTATGCGCCTGTGTCGTATTAAATGCAAAAACAACAGTTGATGGACAGAATGCAGAACAATGTCATACATTCACCCCAGTACAGATCTCTGGGCCTAAATCCATCGGTTTTTTGCACTCCACGCCACCCCAGTTCAGACATGGCCATATGCAAATCAGCCTTGACCCTGTGCCTCATGGGAACAGTCCAGCCCGAACTGCCAAGCCAGGTCTTCGCTGGACCGGAATCAAGCATCCTAGGACCGGTTTCTGGCTATCAGCCGTCATCAGCCAGGATAGCTTGACTCCAGTGGCGTGGAGAGCAGGGGACTCACGTCTGAGCATACCCGTCCCACTCGGGGTGACAAATGCAAAAACAACAGTTGATGGACAGAATGCAGAACAATGTCATACATTCACCCCAGTACAGAGCTCTGGGCCTAAATCCAACTTTTGTTTTGCACTCCACACCACCCCAGTTCAGACATGGCCATATGCAAATCAGCCTTCACCCTGTGCTTCATGGGAACAGTCCAGCCCGAACTGCCAAGACTTGTCTTCCCTGGACCGTAATCAAGCATCCTAGGACTGGTTTCTGGCTATCAGCCGTCATCAGCCAGGATACTTTGACTCCAGTGGTGTGCAGAGCACGGGACTCAAGTCTGAGCATACCCGTCCCACTTGGGGTGACAAATGCAAAAACAACAGTTGATGGACAGAATGCAGAACAATGTCATACATTCACCCCAGTACAGTGAAGATATCATGATTTGTATGTAATATGTTTATTAAAGATCTGTTTTGTAATTTGTTTTGCCTTATTTTTAAAGCATGGGCCATCTTTATTTGCTATAAAAACACAGAACAGTACAGTGCATACTTGGACAGAAAAGCTTATTAAGATACTGCCATACTACCTCCAGAAATGTCCTGAAGTCACTGATGATAACTGTAGAGTTACAAACATGAGGAAGGGGTCATGAATATGTGCATCCTCTGTAAGCTGTTAACATCCAAATGTGCAGCTGTTCCTCCAGGATAAGCAGTTGTGCACCTACCTTCATCCTGCCTAATAGTCTGTGGGGGGGGGCAATCAAAACGCATTTTGGTACACGAGTGATTTAATGCTGGATGCTGATTCAGAATGACACTAGTTTTGTAGGGAGGATTTCTTTTAACTGTATCATTAAAAAAAGTATAAATGACACCCTTTTACGTGAAAAAGAGAAAGCTGCTGGAAAGATGATTACACACAACAGAGCGCGGATTAAGTGATATAGGAAGGGGGAACAGCATTAGGTTTACACAGGCAGGAATTCATCCTTATTACACATAACAATTAGGTGAATATCTGGAATATCTGGAATATCTGGTCACAGCACAGATGGAGGGAGCATTAGAAAAGAGCTGGAAGCACTAGTTAGTAGCTCAGCAGAAAGATGCAGCAGACTACAAAAGTCTCTATGGTGGTCACCAGACACTATGTGAAGGCTACAGGGATTCAAGCTGCAACAAAGGAAGAGAAGTGAAACTTACAAGCTTTAAAAAATTCAGATTTAGATTGTAATCAGCGTCTGTGTAATACACAAGTAGCAAACCAAATCAAATCAAAGCTCTAGAAAAGAGTAAGGGAAATCTCAGTCAAAATATAAGAAAAAAACAATCAATTAAAGTTGAAAATGTAGCATTAGCATATTTGTTAGACCTGGCATCTTTGGAGTGGTTTCCCCTTTGACTTTTTGCCTCTACCTCCTGTATTTTTGACGCTGTGCTGGATTTCGTTTTTGCTGGTTTAGATGCTTTGGGCACTTTGCCACTGCTGATCAAGTGCTCCCTCAGTAAATTGTTATTGTGATTGGTTATCCATGATTGATATATTTGTGTTACCAAGAAGTCACTAGTAAAGTGCACTGAGTGTGCCAGGGCTGGTGATTCAAATACTGCTAGTGGGTCTGCAGCACTGATTGTGCCACCCACATGAGTAACCCTAAAATGGTGTCTCAGGCCTGCCACCGTAGTGCCTGTGTGCAGTCTGTGGACTGCCATGTAAACCTGGCCAGTGTCCCCACTGACCAGGCCTAACCCTTCCCTTTCTGTACACATTGGACACCTCTATTGACGGCCCAAGGTACCCCCCTGGGAAGGGTGGATTGTATGTGAAAGGTAAAGCATGTACTAGTGCAGGTGACATGCTCTGGTAGTGAATTACAGCCATTTTCGTTTTTCACTATTGTAAGGCTATGTTGCCCATAGGCTATAATGGGGAATACTGTGTACAGTGGTTACCTGCATATCTTCCCATAGGAGCAAGATAGGACATAAAAGTCTGGTATCCATGAACTCAGAATTTAATAATACATCTTTTAGGAAAGGTGTTTTTTAAATCCTGTGTTTGGGAACAGCACTTTTAGAAAGTAGCTGTTCTCTTGTCTGACCTTTCTGTGTGCCTTGGCCTGTTTGTGAATTGGCTGTCTGGTTTGTGAGTGACAGGGGCTGGGTGGCTCCCAGGGGCTGAGTGGGCCATCTCTGGTCTGTATAGCTCCATCTACATCTAGAGTGGTGGGAGGGAGTAGCACCTGGGCCTGCCTTCCACAATGCTGGCTCCACCTCCTGCTGGGCGGCTGACGACCCTTCCCCTCTCTCTGAAAGGAAAGGAGAAGCCAGGAAAACAAAGTGCTCAAGGAACACCCAGAACTGGTTCAGACCGGGCTCAGAGCCCTCCTGCACAAAGGGAACAAAGGATTTTTGGAGTATAAGTACAGGACCCCAGAATAAAGAAAATTAGATCATCCTGGAATCAAGAAGGAACCCCTGCCAAGGAGAAAGCTGGAAGATTGAAGAGGAAGGATTGTCCTGCTGTGTGCTTGTGGGCTGACCTGCAGTTGCTTTGCTGCTAAGGAGAGGGGAAGGACTTTGTTGGTGCTTAGTCCCCTTGCTTGAAGAAATCTCCAAGGGCCTGAAGAGAGCTGGCCTCCTGTTAAGACTTCCCAGGAACAAAAGGAATTCCCCCCAGCTTCCCCCCTGATCTCTGCTGAGAGAGTTCTGCCCTTCCTAGAGTGCTGAATCCGACTGAGGGGCCTCTGGATGTTGTGGCCTGCTGTTTGGGAAGCTGGACAAGGAGAAACTAAGATAATCTGCAAATTTTCACACACTGCTCGCTTGCAGAGCGCATCCCCGACAGTGCGAGGAAATTCCCGCCACCGCGAAGATCAAGATCGTCACAGCTCCTGTTGCCTCTGCAAGAGCCGACGAATCCTTCCTTGCGGAACGCATCGGCCCAGTGCAGGAAGACTCCTGTCATTGTGAGTATCGTCGCAGAGCCTGTCATCGCTGCGTGAGATTGCTGCACCACTTTCTTGTGGACCGCATCACGTCGCTGCGAACATCGTCGCAGAGCCATCGCATCGATGGACCGCGAGAGGAGAAGATCAATGCTGCGCCGCGCATCGCCTCAGCACCTGAGATGATCGCCGTCCCAAAGATCATCGCATCGTGCCTTTGAGAGACCCTCCCTACGGAACCTGCGCTCCGGAATCCATACAAGGTATCGCATCCCTCCCCATACAGACCGGATTCGTTGCAACACGCCCGCTGAGTCCAGCGGGGCTGTCTCATCGCCTCCCCAGGGTCTCAGGACTGACGCATTGCTTGTTTTTCAACACTGGAGCTTCCTTTTGGAACTTTTGTCGCATCTAAAGGTACTTTTGGCTAAACGCGACGCAGCTGTGGATTATTTTAACGCAAGCCCTAGAACCCTTTGAAAATCATATCCTTAAACTGTGTATGTTGGATTTTTGTCATTTTGGTCTTGTGTAGTTTAGATTAAATAACTTTATCTTTCTAAACTGGTGTGGAGTCCATTTGTGGTGCTTTCCCTGTGTTACTGTGAGTGTTGGTACAAATACTTTACACATTGCCTTTGATAAGCCTGTCTGCTCGTGACAAGCTACCAAGGCGGTGAGCAGGGGTTATCTAAAGAGTGTATCCCATCTTACCCTGACTAGAAGCAAGGGTCCCTATTTGGACATTGGTACCTACTTCTGCCAACTAGAGACCCCCAGTTCTAACAACAATACTATAGCTTTACGATAAAAAAAAATCATGGAATAGTGGATGCCCAGCAGAAGACCTATGAACCCATGGGGGTGTCCCAAATACTTCAGAATTGATTTGGAAGCAAGAGTAGTGGGTCCAACTCCTGGAAATCCACCCCCATATGCAACACCTCACATTGGCGCACAATAACCAGCTTGAATAGGAGAATGACAGACGTCTTGCTCGTTGCCTGTTACCAACCCTGTTCAAACCTCCCTCTTTTTATCTCAGATCCTGCTGGACAGATCACCTTAAAACTTTGTATGAATAAACATTAGAGATCTGGTATGCTCTAATTTTGATATCACTATGACTCATCCTGAGCCAGTAACCTGGTCGGACCATAAGCTTATTAGATTCTCTTGGCCTCTGATAACTGCTGCTGTGATCCACCCCCAAATTGCCCATACACAGAAGATTAATCTCAACACCCTCTCTGAGGGTCTTGCTGCTTCTCGCCCTTCGCTACCTTCTGATATCGAGGCCGCAGCCAACGCATTTAACTCATGGGTGGAATGCGCAACCGCTGCATCTATTAATAGTAGCCGGGTCTGCAGACTCCGTTCTACCCCCTCCAAACCCTGGTTTTCCCCTGCTCTCCGAGACCTTAAATCAGACTGTAAAAAGCTGGAGAGGCTGTGGAGGCAAGCCTATCTTCCCGAGGCAAAAAAGGATCTGCGGGTTGCACAAAAAAAGTATTATGCTGCCATCAGATCGGCCAAACGCAGCTATTTTTCAGGACGCATTAATAAAGCAAACAACAATAGTAAGGAAATCTTTACGATTGTAAAAAGCTTTGTGTCCCCCTGTGCATCACAACCTTTGTTGCCTGCTTCGAAGGAATGGTGCGAAGAACTATCTGAGTTTTTTATTGAAAAAATCGCTAAAATTCAGGAGGACCTACAAAATGTGTGTAATGGCCCCACACCATCTCTAACCACTTTGCGTCCTTCAATGCCCCCACGTACTGAGCAATTGGTTACGTTTACTCCCCAACTAAAATCTGACATCACTTCCATTGCGGCTGCTCTAAAATCAGGATCTCCCTCTGACCCTTGCCCGGCTAGAGTATTTGCGGGATTAGCGGAAACATTGGGAAATGAGGTTACTCAGCTGATCAACCTTTCGCTCCTTACAGCTACTGTCCCCGCTTGCTGGAAGCAAGCCAAACTGCTTCCATTGCTAAAAAAAAATGGATTAGATCCGGCCACGCCGTCTAATTACCGGCCTATATCGCTGCTCCCAGCTCTTGCAAAGATTTGCGAAAAGACTGTCTTTAAGCAGCTGGATAAATTCGTTGAGTCAACTGAGGCCCTACATCCAGCTCAATCCGGTTTTCGGGCCTCCTACAGTACCGAGACGGCCTTGGTCGAAATCTCAGAAGCTATTCGGGAGTGCCTTGACGGAGGTGGCAGAGCGGCTCTGATTTTATTGGACCTCTCTGCTGCCTTCGATACGGTGCCTCACTCCCTACTACTCGCCAGATTAGCAGATATCGGTGTCACTGGTCCAGCATTTGACTGGCTGACTTCTTACTTGAATAATCGTACCCAACAGATCTGGCTGCCCCCATTTGCCTCCACCCCTAAGCAACTTTCCACAGGTGTTCCCCAGGGGTCCATTTTAAGCCCCTTGCTTTTTAATATTTATCTTACTCCGCTGATTTACCTCGCTGAACAACTAGGGGCAAAAATTATGGCGTACGCCGACGATACGCAGCTTTTGTTCACCTGGCCTAAAGATAATTTAGATACGTCGGATGCCCAACTTTGTTTGTCCTCTGTTTTTCAATGGCTGGCACACGCACAATTAAAGTGCAACGAGAGTAAATCCGAGGTTCTGCTGTACGGCTCTTTTCCTGAGGATTTTAGTGAGCGTCTCTGGCCTGCTGACCTCCCCCCCCCAAAAGCCGCATCTGGCCCAGTGAAAAACTTGGGAGTCTGGTTTGGTAAGAACCTTAAGTTCGAGGACCATATAAAGAAACTCACGGGGGTTTGTTTTGCCACCTTAAAAACCCTACGTAGGTTCTTCCCTCTTCTTCCACAAGAAGCAAAAGAGACAGTCATCCGTGCCTTAATTCTCTCCAGGCTAGACTACTCGAACGGACTGTTCTGTGGATTGCCGGCATACCTGATTCACCGCCTTCAGGTCATTCAGAACGCCGCCGCCAGACTCCTGTTTAATGCACCTAGGCGCTCCAGTGCCCGTCCCCTGCTTTGTGCTCTACACTGGCTTCCGGTCGCCCACAGGATTTTGTTTAAAGTTCTAGTGCTGGCCTACCGAGCCATCCATCAAACTGGCCCTGTCTATCTGAGAAAAAGGTTCTGTTTGTATGTTCCTAACCGCCCTCTACGATCGGCCAACATGTGCCAGATGTCTGTCCCCAAATTTAAATATCGCAGACTTGGCGGCCAATCAATCTCGGTAAAAGCAGCAAAATCCTGGAATGCCCTTCCCCTCCACTTAAAAACTGCACCGTCTCTTAATGTTTTTAAGAAAGGACTAAAAACTCACCTTTTTAGGGCTCGGACTCCTCCCCCTGGGGGAGGAGTTAGAGAACTAATGTTAAAGGAGAAAAAAAAGAAGAAGAGGGCCTTGGAGAGAGAAATTCCAGACATTCCTTAGCGTTTTCTGTCATCTGGTCAGTGATTCGTCTTCCTTGTGTTTTCGTTTTAATAGGCTTGAAGTGATAGGGTAAATGTAGTTTTGTTCCGCCATTTTGAGGCATATTTCGTGCGTGCTTGCGCAAAGAAGTACATAAATTGTAATTAGGAGCTGTCAGGGTGCCTCCGTTAGTGAATGCAGATGGCCGGGCGCGTTCACAATTCTGCAGCGCTCAGCGCGCAGCTTCCTTGTTAGGTCCCGGAAGCACTTTTTTTTCTGGATATTTTTGTTTTGGATCCATTTCACGTGACTTCAGAGCTGCGCAGTGTTTGCAGTCCGCGCCCGAGCAGCGCCCCCGGTTTCCGCGCAGCGCACATCTCAGTAAAGGTGGCCCGGGAACGGTTTCGAATGCAGATCGCATCCAGATACTCGGGCCTCCTCCCCCTCCCCCCCCCTCCCGTCATCAGCAGCTTCCCCAGGACCGTCTGGCTGCGAGACTGGACCCCAGCAGCAATCAGGGCCCATTGTTAGCTGTACATGCCGAGAAAGGCTGAACACTTCTGACTTCTGCAGACAAAGCTTCGTAACGCAGAAAAGGACACAGTACTCTGAGCAGAGCTGCGTGGGGTTCAGGAGCTGCTGTGTCTGTTCCCTGAATACAAGTTATTATTAGTTATTTATTTATTTTAATTTATGAAATGTTATCAAAAGAAACACAAAAAGCCAGCATGGTGTTACAGCAACACAGATAATTTAGCAGTCGTGGTCAATATATTACAAAATGTAGGTAATGGCATTGAGTGAGTCGCCGACACCACACAGCGACACAGGTACAGTGTCAGCAACTTCGGGCATCGACCTACAGCACAGAGCTGAATACAAGTTACTTAAAGTGGCCCCGCGCGCAGGAGGTCCGGGGTGTGCAGGGATGTAAAACAGATTACATACAAGCAGGTCATGCAATGACCCGTCAGTCCACGGGTGGGGTTGAAGGCGGTGGGGGCCCTCACTCGGGATGCTTTTTAAATCCCACTCTTTGCTGTCAGCAGCGCCTCTTTCTCGGCCCCCTGCAGGCTGCAGGGCTGTCAGCTAGAAGTGGAAAGCCGAGAAGCAAGGCGCTTGACGGCGCAGACCACCGCGGGGATGGAAGCAGGGGGGGGGGAGACTGAGGGGAGGGGTCAAAGGAGGAGCCAGTATCTTTCCATGGATATCATTGGGCCTGGTGCAAGGAACATAGCACCAATTATCAGTGCTAAATGGCTCCAAGGCTCTGGGACCGGTGCCACTGCACCTGCTGCACCAATAGAAGATACGCCTCTGGGCTCCACGTTTCAGCTCTCCGTCAGAGTCCACTGAAGAGGTGACAAAAGGAAATAGCCGTTTGTGCTCTCTGCCTCCTGATATGTGAATCAGTAGGTGCAACTCAGCTCTTCATCATACTGAGGTCGGCAAAAAAAAGCATCCCTGAGCAAGCCAGCTCGCATTATTTTTTAAAATTCATTTTAGCAACGTCTCTTCTGCAAACAGGACCCGACAGAGGACAGAAGACACAAGCGCCGTTTGCAAACCAACAACATTGTGATTGTGTAAATGTGTGCTGACAGTTGAGCTGCTCCACAGCACAGTGCGTGACACATTAACACGCCTTCTGCATTTGAGAATGAGTGCGTGTACCTTCAATAATGCGCCAGCCACCCCCTTTCAACTACTTCGGAGCGCTTTACGCAAGTTGACACAGCCGAGTTAATTATTCAGCGTAGATGTCTGGAGCACTGAGCTCTCCGAAGTCTGCAAGGTCAAGTACAAAGAAAGCGAGAATAGTTTGCACAGGATCACACGGTTTGTTCAAGTGGGCGAATTAAAATATGAGGCAATATGGGCTTGCACCGAAGGCCACCACTTTTCAGCTAAAATACAACGGTCTCTGAAATCACAGACTGGCATCCCAGCCGATGTCTGACCACACCAGACAGTACGTGCGTAAAAAGAACAATTTTGAAGAAAATCCTGTCAATATAGCGCCTAGACAGACGCATCGCTGAGGTACAGACCACACACAGATGCAAGAGGGCACTTACAAGCTTCCTGGGGTACATTTTGGGGTGAGGGGAAGCAGTGTGCCCTGCCTCACAGATCCTCATGTAAGTATGTATAGACAGATCAGCAGGTGGCAGGAACGGCGGAAGAGCACACAGCGGGACAGCGGGATGCGCCGGGAGAGGATGCGTGGCGGAGGGAAGGAAGGGTCTTTTTAAAGAGACGGTCTCCTCAGTGGCCTCCAGACTGTCAGTCAGTGCGCAAATACGCACCCAGGAGGGACGCCGGAGCTCACAATTACACCTTAGATCACCTACAAGCCTGCACAACAAACATTGATTTATTCCCAGTAAAAAAGGACGACAAAATGAACTTTTCCAGCTGGTTTCACAACACGACCAATAAAATGTTCATTAAAGGCAGACTTACCCAAAAGGACTAAGAACAGAAAGTAGCCAGGCTCCCTCATGGCGCCCACTCGGTACAATCCGCGCGTGTTCCGTGAAAGGGGCGAGTGTGCAATAAGTGAGCACGAGTGCCTGGTGGGGAGTCCACCTTTGGGTGTGCACAGCCGTAGTGAGTAGAGTAGTGAGTAGAGTAGTGAGTAGAGTAGTGAGTAGAGTAGTGATTGGAGTAGTGAGTAGTGTAGTGAGTAGTGAGTGCAGAGTAGTGAGTAGTGAGTGCAGAGTAGTGAGTAGTGAGTGCAGAGTAGTGAGTAGTGAGTAGAGTAGTGAGTAGAGTAGTGAGTAGAGTGGTGAGATCACTGGCAGTACACACCACATGAACACACTCCACAACACATAGCAACAATACATTGGCATTTATAATGCCATTAGCTCAAACTCAAATAAATCCGAGCCCGATTGCATTTCTAATGCTTGTTAATATTAAAGTTTAATTTTTTTCTGCTTCGTTTTTTAAAATTTGTCCTTTCCCAGTCTGCTCCGCCTTTACCGCGCCAGGATACTATTTTTTTAGTAATAGAGCGCGTTATAAAAGCCTTTAATAATAATAATAATAATAATAATAAACTAGCTAATAAGATTCTTTTTGGAAAGTGTTGTGAAGAATCATTAAATTCCGCCAAAGTTATTAGCAAAACAAAAAAGGCATTTCTATAACTATAACTGCCACTGGGTAAAATAAATAAATGTATAAAAACCCACCGTCCCTAGAACCCAATTTTTTAAAATAGAGCATTCTAATTGGCCCATGGAGTTTTATTTCCCTCTGGCCACTTTGATCCCATAGGAGACACACTCCGGTGGGACTGAGACCTCTGATTGGCAGCCAGCAACATGAGAAAATTATTACTAGTACCAATTACAGGACTCGCAGACTTAGCCTACTGCCCTGAAGTAAAAACAAAAATATACATACATACATATATACATAAAGGGTAGTAACATCCTGGCCCCATAGGCCCTGTGGGGGAAACCCAGAGAGACCTCCCCGACCATTTTTTTATATGCTATTTTTGCCGCAATCCCTAGGGGTCGCACGGGATCATAGCAAAAAAATAATTAATGGTGGCCTGCCATTTTAGATAACATATATTGAGGGGGTGTCAGGAGGGCCCCCCTTCGACTTTGCTCCTATCTAGGGAGAACATTTTTAAATCTCCCATCAAATGGGAGTAAACACTAAGTTTGCTCCCAGCCTGTGGGAGATTTAAAAATGCTCCCGTCGGCTGGGAGCAGACTTATGTTCTGTTTCCCTGTCTCCACCCCTCCGGGCAGTGAAACAAAACACATATTGCTCCCGCTCAGAGGGGGCAGGCAAAAAGCAGCTGCTCCCTCAGGGCAGAAAAAATCTCGGCTCCCGCTCCTTGCATAGCTGGCAGGGGTCACAGGGGACCTGGGGCTCCCCCCATGGTACCAACGTGTTGGTTGGTGTGTGCACCGGGTGGGCACAGGGGCACCCACCTATTACAAAGACTGGCCCCCCGGAATGGGGTCCATGGAGCCCGAGATGGCTCAGGAAAGGGGGCCAAAGGGCCCCCTCCTGTTTTTAATGAAATACAGCCCGGGGAATGAGGTCCCCGGTGCCTATGAAGTCTCGGTCGGGCGGGGCCGCAGAAGATGGGGTCCCAGAGGCACAAGAAGGATCAAGGAGGAGGTTGCATGTCTCTCCTTCCCCTTTTTGTTGGCTTTGTCCCCATGGAATGGGGTCCACAGGGCCTATTAAGGTTTGGGGAGTGGAGCTACAAGGCCCCTTCCCCTTTTTATTGTATTTGACATGGGGGAAGGGGGTCACAGGGCTTATTAAGGCTTAGGGAGTGGGGCTGCATACCCCACTCCACTTAGATATTGTCCCCGTATGGATTTGAGATGTTTTAAGTAATGTCATAAATGTTGCCACATAACATTTTATGAGTGATGTAATTTGTGAATTCATAAGCAATGCATGGCAGGGCCGCCAGTTATAGTTAGCAGAGCTAACTGTAACTGGTGAATTCCTTTGGTTTTGTAGTTCAAAACCTTAATGTTGTCACCAACATATTTACCTAATTATAACGTTACTTTAACCTTTGGGTTTTTTCAGTGAACTTTTAAATGAAAACAGACTTGTGGTCTGTTTCTCTGCCCTCACTGATGAACCCACCCTGCGATTCACACTTTGGGCCTAGGGGGGTGGGTTCCCTGGGGCTGAAAACGGCTCAGGGAAGGTGGCTGCATGCTCCCTCGCCTTAATAAATTGATTGGGTCCAAGAGATTGGGTCCCCAAGGCTTAAAACAGCTCGGTTAAGGGGGGCATACACCCTCTCCCCCTTAAATATACCCAGACCCAGGGGATGGGGTCCACACGGTCCTAAATAGTCTGGGGACGGGCGACCTACTGACATACCCTCTGCATAATTATATTTAAAAAATACCTACCTTTGTTTCTGGTAGTGAGGCCTTGTTTTCAAAGTTGCCAATGATTATTTCCAGAATCTTATCCTCACAGGAAATAAAGAAGCATGTAGTAGTTTTAGTGTGTCAGGTACGTGTTCACCAGAAAGAAACCTGTGTGCCTGCACATCAAATCATCCCAGTATTAACTAATCAGCTCCACACAGTGTTGCCACAACTACTCTGTATCGTATTCTCCACACGTCTGATGACTTCAATAATATCCCCGATAAACAACTGTAAATCATATTGTTATTAGCGCGGGGACACACTGTTATAGTGT
Organism: Lissotriton helveticus; assembly: GCF_964261635.1. Taxonomy (NCBI): domain Eukaryota; kingdom Metazoa; phylum Chordata; class Amphibia; order Caudata; family Salamandridae; genus Lissotriton; species Lissotriton helveticus. The sequence goes on along the minus strand of NC_136057.1, from coordinate 561,780,449 downwards.
AACCATGCGCTCTACAAATGGTTTATTATTATCTAGGTGCTAGGAAACATATGGGGTAGTGCATAACAGAGGTGTAGATGAGAAAGAACAGGTCACATGCGTCCTATTGAGCTCTGTCAAGTTTGGGTGTTTCACCCCTTTGACGGGTTTTTGTCTGGGATGCACCAACATGTTGCTGCTGCTACGTGCTAAGTACTTTATGGTTATTGGTGTAGACGAGTATTACACAAATGCAAGGTTTGTTAATATTAGGAGTCCAACTTCTCTCCACAAACACAGGGCAACTTTTCTCCCATTAAAATTCTAAAAGCATAGCAAGATTTTACTTTTTTAGTATTATGTACAATATGCCCCTGTTGTAGTGCCCACTCGTTGCTCTTCGCTTAGCAACAGCAAAAAGGAGGCTACTGACGGACTAAGGACAGTTAATGGAGTTATATGTGAGATGTCATTTGGTGACTATTTTTTATTTCTTGCTAACCCTGGTATTTTGGGGAATTATCCTCCCCAACCAAGTGGGTAGTTGATGCAAAAACGAGCAACTCGATATTTGCCAACTAAGGCTCGGGTTTTGAAAACTGATACTGAGAAGCAAACCGGTAAATAAAATACTGAATTTGTCTCAAATTGGTGACTTGGATGAGATGAATGATAAATAATACTTTTCCCGAGAATTAATGAAAGTGGCATGTGATGAAAATACAAGCAGATTGCTCCTGTCGCACTTAAGAAATGTGCTTCAAAAGGCCGATTTCTAAGATAAACACGCGTGTGTGACCAAAACTCATATTTAGAAGTGACATTGTTAGAATGTATGCAAAATATCGCAGGCATTGGCACTACATGCATAATGCATTACAGAACAGGGAAGCTGAAAAAGCTGAGCCAGGCGTTTTCCACATTAACAGATTGAGAGCAACTCTAATGGGAATTGTTTGCACTCATTGTATCGCCCTTTCCCAAACACCAAGAGCTTTCAATTAAAAATGTATTTTGGAAAGTCGGTCAAAAAAGTGTGTGGAAAAGTCAAACGCATGTATTATAAACCCGTATTTTAATATCGCAGTTACTAGGCAGACATGATTAGGGTAGCGGCCGCCTGGTCAACTTTCTCCACATCGTTCATGAATGTTGTTTTCTGGTTGCCCTCTAGAGAGGCTTAAGTATTTCTTTAAACTAAGGACGTGATTCTTTCTAAGAGTAGACGAGCTATCTGCCGAGTTCAGCCCTGTTCAGATCCGTCAGCCCTCCCACTGTTTGATGCGGCAAGAGAGCGGGAAATGCAGATGGTGGCGTGACTGGAAGACGCTTCGGAGTGATCCCTTACCTCTTGAACCCGACCTTTCCATTTCTAAAAGGGCTCTGATCGGGTTGACAAGTTGAAGCCAATACACAACGGGTTTACATTTAGTTCATGTTCATTGTGCAGTAAATGCACGAACATCAATGCGCTGGCTTGCCAGCTATCTGTGCGAGTCAAACGGTCAAGGAGGGAGTGATGAAGGCCGCCACAGCATACATGCCATCCCTCCCCATTCAGACGGGAGACTACCGATGTCAAGGCTCCCTCTCGCCTCCCGATTCATGCAATAAAACACGATTTGGGGTGCCGAGTCATAGAGTGATGGAAAGAAGGCAGCTTGAACTCCGAATGTTGTGTCCTTAGTTTTTGGAGGGGGAGATTAGAGGGTGTGAGAAGCTAGACGTTTAATTTTTGGCAGTTTTACATGCATTCAAAAACCAGAGTTTATAACTCTGTTTTTTGTTTGTGTTCTGTTATAAAACTGCCAAAAATGAAATTCTGATTGTCTGTCACCATACATGCCAAAAGACCCCATTCAGACAGATTGCCTCTGCTTCATTCTAAGTCAGTGGGGAAATACATTCTCCCCAATATTGTTTACAATTTCCCACTTGCCTGCTCAAAAATGTTGCCCTGTATGCATGACTGTCTGATGTGGTCATGGCTCCAAATATGTCTTCTGTTCCATCTACTTCAGCTGCATAAGTAAGATGATTCTAAGAATGCAAACAGAAATGTTGTCTATTTTTCATTGGTAAAAATGTGATATGGCTCAGTACGAAAGTTTACAAGAAATTGACACCAACTTTGGAACCAGGTTCGCCTACTTATTAGTGGGCCTGATCCCTAGTTCATATGACCAGCTCCATTAGGCTCAATGATTGGCAAGGTCCATGGGATGCCGTGAGTGCCGTATCTCATGGTCCACTTTAAAGATGCACGAAGGCATGCACATCCTAGAACCCTGACCCATGAATAGCTCCCTTATTTTTTATTAACTGGGTGTAGCACCAACCAACCATCGGAAGTCACAAAAGCTGTTCTCCATGGAATCTGAGCACCAAGAAATAGATCCTAAACAAAATGACGGGTGACTGATTAGCATAAACAATGACTTCACTTCTTCATAGCAATGTCTTTTACATCCTCATCAATCCTTTAGTTGCTATTAGAGCTGAGATACATTATCTATGCAAGCCAATATCTAACTTGGAAGATATATTTTCATACATAACCATGAAATTCATTTCTATCCACCTACTTCAGAAAAGCAGTAAATGAGGTGATATTTGAGCTTACATTTGAAAAAAATGCATACATCTATAAATATTCAATCATACCTGCTATGCATTAAAACAAATTATGGAATGCAAATGTTACTTTTACAACCTATGCACTGACATTAGCTTTAACAATTAATATCACTGATAATGGATGATATCAAATGTACTTATTTGTGATTCATTATAAAATGGATGCCATAGGAAATGGGTGCTGCTTTGCATGAGCAGCTCTCAGTAGTCTGTGATCATGTGATTTTTATTAATGATTTGACGTGCTTCCTGACAGTCTGAGCACCATGCAAAAACAAATGAAATAATACAACAAATGGAAAGGTAAAAATATAATTAAAAAGCCATTTTACTTTTTGTAAATCATATACATGTTTTTCACATGCTGAGGGGTAGCGAGGGCTAGTGGAAAGCTGGTTAAAAAAACAGTTTCAGGGAGGAGACTCCTTGTGGGAAGTAGAGATGTAGAGTATATTTAGCAGAATGTGTATTATGTTATACAGGTGATGCATATCGTAAGAGATTTCAGCTCTAGTCTGCAATAATGAAGTCTGAGGAGAGTAAACTATTCACAGCTCTCATGTGAATCATGCCTGTGAGTGGTTTAGTCCTTCTGTGAAGAGTCAATTTGTGGGCTGTTATTTGCTCAACGTGCGCTGGACCAGGAGGTTGGAACTAGAACAAGAATGCATTGATGGTTAGTGGTGGTTAACAGAAGAGTTGGGGTTTTGGACCTTGGCAATATTTCCGTCTGTGTGACTTATAGGTAGCTTTGTTCAAGGTTATGGTCCTGATTACCTTGAGTTGTTCTTGCACTATGGTGTCTGGTTCCATTCCGCAGGAGGTGTTTGGATGATAATAGAAAAATGGTGGAATGCAGAAGAAAGAGGTGGTGTTGTGTACTCAATAGTGATGCAATCCCTGCTTTCACTGTCAACGCCCATAACTAACTTAGAATATTTTATGGTCATCAGTGTATACAGTTAATATGAAAGTGAGAAGGCACTGGGCCTTTCTTACCAGCTGTCTCTGATCAACAGTTTTTTTTATAAGCCTGGGAAGTAAAGGGGTTAACATAAATTAAAATTTCAGATTACAGTGGGTAGTCTTTACGACCACACCATGAACTCTGTGTCCATAGGAAAGTTTAAAAGTTTTATCACAGACTCAAAGTCAAGCTGATATAAATGAGTTGCAGTAACATATTGTAAAAATACAGAATTACTAATGGAAATCCAAAGCGTTGAACAAAATGTGTCCTGAATAACAGGAAGCATATGAGGAGTTCAGTAGCGGCAATGCAGACAATGAGAATCAGAATCTGATGATTAGATTGCAGGTTTCAATCCTCCTTCCTATTCATAAGGATGTCTAGGAAAATATATTAAGCCCTATTCTAAACTATGGATCAGGAAACCCCTATTTAAATCAGGAAGCAAGAAAGGTGTCAGCATAATGGAGACTGCAGTACAAGTTCTCCAAGTCAAGGGCAAACCATAGCATCAACCCACACAATGAAACATTTAGCAAGGTTCAATACCTCTCCAAGACTCAGGGCATCTGCTATCTAACCAACAATGCAAACACGTATTAACACATACAAAATCTACATCATTATCTCCAGTAAAATACCATGATCTTCACAATAGAAATTGGCTACATTCATTGATTCTCCCACCTTAAAATTGGAATATCAGGGAGACCATGATCATATCTCCTTCCTACCAATTGTTTCCTCATGTACCTCGCTACATTACACAATACGCCTTTCTCTAACTAATAAAGCCTTAAAACTGCACCTGCAGAGAGGAGAACATGCAAAGCAAAAAACGTTCACGTTGAAGGTAAATCACGGAATCCCAAAAGCGTGAGGCCTTTGGTCATGCTAACTTCACTAAAACAAATGTGCACTCGTCATTTACATAAACGTACACGACCAGTCACAATATTATAGTGAACCTGTGAGGGTAATTTAAGCAGGAATCATGACTATATGTGTAATGAAATTTAAACTAAATGTTGCACAACTTAAAGTATACGTGTAACTACATATGAGAACTACGATTTTATGATAAACTTGAACATTAATATGTGTATGTTAATAAATCTCTAACATTCTACAATGAAGCATTTCAGAAATACAGTTGAATACTCCACTCTCATTAATGACGCTAAAACAGACTGCATGCCTTATTTATGAGAAGTGTCATATCACTGCGTGAAAACAGCGATGCGTCAGTTCTCAGTGCGCCCACCTTGCGACATGATGGATGCGTCATATTTACTGTATGACGCTTCATGCCCAAGGAATGACAGACACTATCAGTATTACTGACATATCCGTTGGCGCAAAACTGACGCATTGCTGGGGTGTGTCTGAAACATACGCAACTGCAGCAATGTGTCCGTTCGTTTGTGGCAAGCCCCATATGAAACGGCCAGCATCAGTCTTACGACTGCTGTGAGGCAGGCGTAAGATATTGACGCAGTAGCGTCCTAGAAGTGTCTGCTTCTACGAGGCTTGGTTGCAGGGAAAAACCTTACACAGGTATAATGTAGTGCAGGGGTTAACAGAGTGACGCATCTGCCTAGATGTGTCTCTTTGGAAATAGGGCGCAACATGGCGCATTTATTACACCGCCGGTGTCACACAAAAAAGTGACACACCGGCGGTGTATATGTTTTACAAGGGATCATAAATGAGCCCCAGCGTATATAAAGTGTTAAAGATGAAGATTCCCATTTCTGTTAAATTTAGGGGTGAAGCTAAAATTACGTTGCTCCATTACCCCCTCTGATCGCAAATCATGCCATCACTCATGATAACAATCTCTTATCAAGTGAAGCCATTTAAAATTGTGTGGTTTTTATCATATTTCATCTTGATTCCTCCAGACATTTCATGCCATCATAGTATTTTCTCTGACTCTCCTCCAGCTCTACATCTGCTCTCTATCTTTTCACTCCCTTACTTGCCTTTATCCGCAGATACATCTTAAAGAACACAACTATAGATATTGCACAGAGAGCAATAATCAAAGAGGCTTAAAGATAGAAACTATTATTCCACTTCCCACTTTTTCAAACCATTTGCCTACTGCACTGAATCAATTGTCAATGGCTTCCCATGCACCTGTTGCCACCAAACCCTTCAAATCTTTGTGAAAGTCAGTAATATTCTTAATATACTTTTGCAAGTCCTTACTGTTACTCTAGAATATAAGTACAACACTGCTTAACTTTCAACAATCAACAGACTCCACCCTCCTTTGCGAGAAGGATGTCTAAAGGAAGTGTATTCTGCAAAACCATAGACCTAATAGCAACCATTTCAGTATCTTTACTCAACAAAGCTCCAGAAGTACTAGTAGATAGCATGCCAACTAAGTGGACAATTTTCTAATCTTAATGTCATTGAATATCACTCCTACCATTGGGATGATGGCGCCAGAAATACCTCTCACAATTTCTCCAGCACAAGCTCCTCGTGTGGGTCTATTTCTCAGTTCCCACACAGGATTATCGAAATTTTCTACATGATACATTTTAGGAACAACTACACCTAAATAGCATGTGCCATATCACTTCTTGGGTAACATAAGGTAAACATACTTTCCACAAGTGAAATAGACTCACGGGAATCACAGGATCTTCTACATCTAGGTATAGTTCACACAAATACAGTGTCTAACTAATTTTTGACATTTTGCCCACACTGTTTATCTGCATGGTGCTAATCTAAAATCAACTCTCCCATAGTCCATGTTGTCTGATGTTCCATTTCTTCAAGTGACCATTTAGGTATCCTTGTTAGCCTAGTGGTTTTGACCATAACTGCTCTGTGTCTATCCTCCCCTAGGTTTAGAAATTTCTTCTCAATTTCAGTCAGTAGGCACAAGCAGTGTGTAAGGTTTTAACAGGGACAAAATATCATTTGACTGTGTCACTTATTAGTGACTATGCATATTTATTTAGGTGCTTGAACATAGGAATTTTTGAGAGAACTAAATCATAGTTCAAATAATAATACCGGAAATGACCCTGTCCATAGAAAAGGCTCAACAGAAGACTACAAGAAATACCATATGGCAAAGGTATATGGTGATATGTTGTTCCTTCCGCCACAGATGTGGGTAACTGTATACAGACATAGCAGTCGCTTGAATCCATAGGGTCACCATATTCTTAAAACAATCTAGTATAGGCGTTTAAAGTGTAATCTCCTCTAGACAAATATACATGTGAGTCTTGATCGTCTTGTGAATACAAATCACCATCAGTAACATGTAATGATTTGGATTTGGGTTTTGATTTAGCCTCCACTACACTAGATTTAGGTAAATATAATCCTACAAGCAAGACAATTATTACCACCACTACAACTAATACTGCACCCCCTCTTATGTATCTACATATACAAGTATAAAGGTTAGGTTCCATTACTTCTCCAGCAATAGCAGCTAGAGAATCTTCTACGTCAATCTCTACCTGTGCAAACAGCAAAACCAAAGTTTGTATAGAATGTTGCAATTTGATATTTACAAATCTTTGTGAGACTTCTCTAACCCTACTTTGTGTTCTTCTAAGGGACAACCATCTGTTTTTTCAGCAACCAAGGTCTCGGTACTATTCATACTTTTTTTACAAAGTCTATTTAAATGTCTATGATAAGATATTGTTCAAGTTTATTTAGAACTAGTTCTAGTATTAAATGTTTCAATTCACCTACGAACACAGAGAATTCACTCACATCCGGAAAGGATATTCAGCAACATCCAGGATAAGGTGTCTCAAGGCACTTAATCTTGTGAACAAAGGAAGTTCAAAGGTATGATCAAATTGGAGAACAAATTCCCAAAATTTCAGTTAAATCTTCACTGTTATCCCAGGGCTCACAGAATTCTCTTTGTCTGTCATTTGCAGCACAATAAGTCAATTTTTTCACCCTCATCTCAATCTCCCCCTTTCACTCTCCTTCTGTGTCCTCTGTGTCTTTCCTCCTCTCTTTCTTGCACTTTTGCTGCCTTATTTTCCCTTTTCTCTATTTTTGCCTTTTTCCTTTTGCCTTTTTCAGCCCGTTTTTCCCTGCTGCTGCTGCGCCCGCGTCTCTTCCCCCCAGGCATGACCAGTGCGACCAGCCCAATAAAGCTCCCCTGCCCGCTCCCGCTTCCCACCTGTCCAGCCCTCCCCGACCCCTACTTAACGGCGGCCAATGGCAAGCCCGTCTGTGCCCGCCCGTGACCCAACTGTGACCAGCGCCAGGAACCCTGGATCTCTGCACAGCCAATGCTACGACCCAGCAGCACTCCATGCTCTCAACCCAAACCGCAACAAAAACTGTAAGCTAGCATCAACAGCCAACACCCACTGACCCTTCAGCTGTCACCGCTGCCGGCACACCTGAAGCACTGCCAAGACCATGGACCCAGCGCAACCCGCCCACCAGAACACAAACGAAACGAAGACCCTGCAATGCATCCTCTTCAACGTCCGATCCCTCCACAAACATGCCACCGAAATCTGGGACCTCCTCGACAGCACCACCCGGACGTAGCATTCTTTACCGAAACCTGGACCAACACCACCTCAGGACCAGACATTGCCATCGCCATTCCCCAAGGATACAAGATCTTCAAGAAGAACCGCCCCATCCGCCCCGGAGGAGGAATCGTCTTAGCCACAAATCCACCCTCCACCTGAGCACACTCACCGACGAGCTCACAGACCTGATCGAATACCTTCACTTCAAGAGACTGGCCAGCCCTACCGCCACCCTCCGAGGAACCCTCATCTACCGAACCCCTGGACTCTGCGGACTTTTCGCCAATTCCATCACAGACATCATATCCCCGCTTGCCATCGCGTCCACCAACTACACCCTGCTTGGAGACCTCAACTTCAACCTCAACAACCAACTGGGCCCCAGCACCAAAACATTGGACTCCGCCAGATCATGACCGAACCCATGCACTCAGCAGGGCACACCCTCGACCCCCTCTTCACAACAGTAAACTCCATCACCTTCAGCCACACCACCGAACTCCCATGGACTGACCATTGATGTGTCCACTTCACCTTCAGAACACCCACCATTCACAGACACCAGCACCTGCTCCCACAAAGAAACTGGACCAGAATCACCAACACTCAGTAACTCCACCCCAACCATCGAGAGTCCAGACACACTTGCCGCCGCCTCAAAAAGGCCTGGAGGAACACAAAAGCCACAGAAGCCCACAACAACTTCAGAGACGCCACCAATGCCCACCACCAACTCATCAGAAAAACGAGGAAAAAGCGATTGAAGACAGAATCTCCACTCAAGCGCACAACAGCAAAGAACTCCTCAACATCATCAAGGAGTTCGCCCAACCCACCAGCGAGTCCACCGACGTCCCTCCCTCACAAGACCTCAGCAACAAACTCAGCACCTTTTTCCACCACAAAATCAAGGGCATCTACGACAACTTCGACAAAGACAACCAACACACTAAACCCTCACCAACCACCCGACACCCTGAAGCCAGCGATCAACAACTGGACAGCCCTCACCACCGAAGACACACTGAAGACAATGAAGTCAATCCACTCTGGGGCCCCCACTGAGCCCCGCCCCCACCACATTCTCAACAGAGCTGCCGACACCATTGCACCCATGCTCTGCCACACCATCAACCACTCCCTGGCAACCGCCTCGTTCCCTGATGACAGGAAATATGCTAAGATCAACCCTCTCCTGAAGAAACCCTCAGCGGAATCCACCAACCCATCTCCCTGCTCCCGTTCCCAGCAAACATCATCGAGAAAGCCATCAACAGCCAACTTGCCACATCCATCGAAGAGCACAACATCCTCGACTCCTCCCAAACCGGCTTCAGAAAAAACCACAGTACGGAAACCGCCCTCCTCGCCGCAACAGACGACATCCGTACCTTACTGGACAAAGGAGAAACTGCAGCGCTCATCCTCCTCAACCTCCCAGTAGCGTTCGACACAGTATCTCACTGCACCCTAATACGCAGACTCCACGACGCAGGGATCCAAGACAATGCCCTCGACTGGATCCACTCCTTCTCAAGCAGACCACAGCAGGTCAGACTCCCCCCTTTCTTCTCGGACCCTACACCTAGCACCTGTTAAGTCCCCCAGGGGTCCTCCCTCAGCCCTACGCTCTTCAACGTCTACATGGCTCCGCTCACCCCATCATCAGAACCTACGGACTCAACATTGTGTCATACGCAGACGACACCCAACTCCTCCTCTCCCTATCCAACGAACCTAACACCGCCGCCAAACACAACTTTCGAGAAGGCATGGAAGCCATTGCCAAATGGATGAAAAACCGCCACCTATAACTAAACACGAACACACCGCCACGGACCACGCACGCAACCTGGGAATCATCCTGGACTCAGAGCTCAAAATGGACCACCAGATCAACTCCGTCTCGTCCTCCTGCTTCCACACACTCCACCTCCTACATAAGACCTTCAAATGGATCCCCTCAAACACAGAAAGACCATCACTCACGCCCTGGTCACCAGCAGGCTCGACTACGGCAACGCACTCTATGCCGGAATAAACAGAAACCTCACCAGTCAGCTACAGAACATCCAAAAAGCCACCGCAAGACTGGTCCTCAACCTGCCAAGACAGTGCCACATCTCCCAGCACCTGCGCACACTCCACTGGCTCCCCATCAAAGCTGGAGTCACCTTCAAGATGCTAGCCCATGCTCACAAGGCCCTCCACGACACCGAACCAGCATACCTGAACAGCAGACTCAAATTCCACGCACCCCAAAGGACCCTACGATCAGCCCAACTCTCCTACGCCGTGGACTCCTGCACTATAGATACCAGATCGGGAGTCCGCTCCTTGTCCTTCCGCGCAGCCAGAGCCTGGAAAGACATTCCACTCCACCTCAGACAGATAACATCGCTCCCCATCTTCGCAAGAAACCTCAAAACCTGGCTCTTCGACAGACCCCCTCCTTGATGGACTGGAACCTGCGACCCCCCCCAGCTCCTTGAGACCCTTAAGGGTGAGTAGTCGCGCTTAACAAACATTGATTGGTTGATTGATTTATTGGTTCAGGGTATGAATTCCTTTGACAGGGTACTCTAGCTTATTTTGATCTTCTGAGTATAGTCCCTTCACTTTTTCCGGCACTCAAATCAGACTCCTCAGAGTTCTCCAGAATGAGCTGAAGTTCACTCTTTGCTGGCAAATTCAGGCTCCCTATTTCTTGTTTTCTTGACCAATTTTCTCTAGCTGCCTCTCACAGCTTTTGTCTGGGTCAGCCTCTGGCTTACTCACCACCACAGGATAAGGCTCTCCTGCTTCAGCTCCAACTGTTGATTCATCCAGATTCTGACTGGTCCCATACAGCTTGACTAACCTGCTCCTGTGGTCCTTCAACCACCACTGGTGCTTCTGGGAGTGGTGCTGTTATATCATCAAGGGGACACTGAACTCTGCGAGTATGGGTAGCATGCTCCCAGTTAGGGAGACCTCCGTACTTTATAGCAGTCGTGGTGATGAGAATCACCTGGTAGGGACCACCTCAGCAAGGCTAAAGTCAACTTTTCAATACATGTTTCTTCACCAGGACCCAGCCACCAGGACTAAGGTCAGAACACTGCTCCTGATGAGGTGGGACTGTGGCTGCTTCTACCTGATGAGACACAGAATACACTACATCAGCCAGTCCTCTGCAGTAATCAAGAATCATGTAATCTTTAACATTCACGAGCGCATTCGCAGGCACAGCTGGCAGTCTCATAGCCCTGCCCATGATGATTTCATGAGGAGACATCATGTCTTCCAATCAAGAACACTCCAAAGACTCATCAGTACAAGAGGCATGGCATCAGGCCACTTAAAGGATGTAGAAGCGCACACTTTAAAGGAACTGTTAAATGTACCACCTGCAAATCTGGCAAGACAGTTACAGAAGGAGAAACTATGACCCACAAGGGCGGGGCACGCTAGGTAAACCCCGCTCCTGAACTTCCACCATTTTGGGATGGTGAGAAAACTTCCTATCAGGGCTAAAGTAGTGCCTCTTCACACAGGAAGTGGTCCCTAGAGGGTGTAGACACCCTAAAGGTAAATAGCCATCGGTTACTACCTGTCTCACCTTGTAACACCCCTAAATTTAGAATGTAGGTGGCACCCCGAGACCTGAACATCAGATTCAATGGACAAGAGAAGACCAGGATGAAGAAGACCCACTGCTCGAGAGCTGAAGCCCTTCTGCAGAAGGGAAAGGCGCCAAACCCTGCCTGTTGCCCCAAGGACCCGATAATCACTGCTGCTGTGCCGTCCTGAAACCTGAAAGGACTCTCAGTACTCCAGAGCAAACCATCTTTCATGAAATCACCATGAAGCTCCTTTGAGTGAAGGTATCACTCCCCTGCACATCGCAGACACCAGTCCTGTGAAGTCCAGTTTGTCGACTTGCTGACCCTCGATGACCTTGATGCAGCACCAAAGCAAAAAAATGTGCAACAGCTCTGGAGGGTCAGATCTGCCTCTCCACCACGTTTTGAACCACTAGGACTTCCCGGAGCAGCAGCGTACCAATACCCAGGGTACCGAACCTCCAACACCAAATGCTGAGAAAAAGAGTCCACTCCAGACTCTCAAAGCACCAGAAGCAATCACCTATTGAGGCATGTAAAGACACCCAAAATCCACTTCCTGAGTGGACCAGCTGTCCCAAGAACGCCTCTCCAAGTTGCCTGCTCCTGACTGCGAGAACCTCAAAGACCCACGTTGCCCAGCTGACCTGTTTGCTCTGCAACTGGCCCCACAGGCCCCAGCACCAACCAACTGGCCCTGCTCCCATGATCCCCAGCCCTTGCGACCTTCTCCCTCTAAGGAGACTCACAAGACTTACCTGAAAGTCCCTCTGTGCAATGCTTTTTCAAGTGGCCCCCTTCGTCTTTGCGCCACAGCTTCCAAAACATGAGCACCTCTGACCCTGGCTGATCTGGTATACTCCTGAACTTCTCCTACCAGAACTTTGGACCTCATCCTGACATCAACCTAAAACGAGAAGGTGACCTTCGTTAAAGCATAGCCTGAATTTCTATGTATCCTTCTTTTTCTCCATTGATTCCTATACTTAATTGTGCACAAAAGTGATAATTTTACTAACTTTGAAAAATCGAAACTCCAAAAGCACTTACTTGGTCTTAAAAATCATATAAAATGAGACATTATTTTTACAAATTGGTCTCGGATTTATACTTGAGTGTGTGTCTCATTTATTGCATCTGTGAGTTCAACAACTGTTAACAAGACCCTCTGATAAGCCTAACTACTCACCCACACTACTACAAAAAAAGAGAGTTAGTATTACCTACTTTTACCTCTACTTGCCTTTTGGGGATTTCTTGCACTCTCTACTTAGTGTACTTCATGTTAGGATATTGTACAGAGAGGGGGTTTCCTATAAATGAGGACACCCCGACCTCTACTCCGTGACTGAAATCCACCTCCACCTTGCATCGTCAAAGCTCCCTGCTGATACACTTCCTGATGCAGAGAACACTCCCTGACGAAGATCAATACAAAATGGTCAGGCGATTTAGTCGATGTCTCTTCAGTAATTTTGCCCGGCGTTAAACGCCTCTAATACCTTACAAAGATTATCAAATAAAGAGGCAGGCGCTGGAGACAGGAAGACAGGAAACACGTTTTATTCCGACGGAGCAGAACACATCAGATCGGACAACAAGGTATCGTCTCGAGGTGCTCTCTGACAGCCTCTCTGAGACCTGGTCTTTTATACACTGGTTTATGACATGTGACCGTTCTTTATTACAATAAAGACATTGTGAAGTAGTGAAAGATGACATCCCCGGTACCCCCCCACCCCCAGTTCCGGCTCATTCCAACACGTGGCTACAGTAGAGGTCCTCACCCCCCATACAACAGGAGGGGGCTATCACTCAGCTGAGTGTTTTGCCGATTCCTTTGGAATGTGTGCGCCTGATCGAATCTCAAGGGGTGGGGAGGTCATGATCAATAGTAGCTCCTTTGAAAAGGGTCGAGTGCATACAGTAGTGGGCAATAAACTGTATCCTCAGGCCAAGGGATGACCAGCGGTTCGTACAGACAATCGGGCTCAGAGGAAGGGGTCATCAAAGGAGAGGTATTCATGGAAGGAAAGGATCAGTGTGGTTAGTGTGGATAATCGGAAGGAGGTGTTGGTCAGGCGCGGGGTGTGATTCCTAGAGACAGAGTCATGTGGAAGAGGAGGGTTCATGACTTACGCATGTGGATGCGGGGTCAACCAGAGTGCATGGGGGAGGCTTGCAGGGTCAGGGAAGTGCGCTGATGATCGATCGTGAACAGGGAGATCATGGTACCTAAAATGGCTGTCGTGTATGTTCATACGTGAGTCTGAGGAATGGACAAGATGGCGCAGATGATGTTCAGTTCATGAACTAAAATTCCACAGTCCTCCCTTTTAACATGTCTCGCCAGTTTGTCAATTCGGATCTATCCCCATAAGACCACGTATTTCTACCTCATAGAGGGGACTCATGTGCTCAGTTCTAAAGTCCAAAGTCTTAGGGCACATACAGTTAGAAATGAGTGAACACAAAGGTGGCAGACATTGAATACCTAAGCAGCACCCACACAGTACCACGACTGGTATCAGTATAAATGTAAACAATCTCCATCCCCAGTCCTTCAAAGTGTCCCAAAACCAGCTTCCAAGCGACCATCCTTCTTGCTCTTGGTGAACCTCTGAGGATAGTCTGTGGAGGTGTTCAATTGCTTTGTAGACTGAAGGTGAGTTATCTGGCACGTAGGTGCAACAGCTGGAGCCGATGATGCAGCATGCTCCTCCACGGTCGGCCAGAATCACATCTAGAACAAGGCGGTTTTGGAGAGCCACCAGGCGGACTGCCTGAAGCTCAGCCGTGTTGTTAGCAAGGATGCCAGCCGTGATGTTAATGGTTGTTTCTACTGCCTGAGTTAGGTGTCGGATAGCGCGGCTGTTTGCCATTGGTCCCCACAGAGGAACAAGTCCCTTTGCTGCATCCAGGAACTGTGCTCCGGTGGAGTCGGCTTGTTCAACGTCTCCGGCGCGCTTTTGCCGGTGATGGTAGGCTGAGGCCACATACGTGGGAGGAAGAATGAAGGCGATGTAGCACGTACCCCTCCAACCTTTCGGGAGCCAGGTGTAAGCTTTGGTGCCACAAACAAAGTACATATTCGGAGAAGCAACAAAGGAAGGGGGATCAACTGAGACCAATGTTCTGGTGATGCGGCAGGAACTGTGACCCACCAGCTGCGTTCCCTGGCCTTCGAGACACACGAGTCCTGTGACATTGATGACAGACAGGGCCACGGTCAGGGTGGCAGCCGTTTGCTTCCGCAGGTGGGAGAAGGTGGGTCTGGCTGGATTGTGGAGCACTTGCATTTCGACTCTTTCTTTGGCAGGGATGTTCATAAGGAAGGCGGAACCTGAGGCCGCAGGACAAATGGGGGCAGACGTTCTTCCTGTTTTGTTCAGCCAGAACCCATAGTAGAAGTGTGACACTGTCTGACCAGAAGCGGCGTTGTCCTTGTGGCTCTCCTGCAAGAGGATCAACCAGGCGAGGCAGGAGCCATGAACTGAGAAAGGAGAAGGGATGAAAGGTATGGAGTGTTCAGTGGCATGCGGGAGCAACCCGCAGATCCAGCAGTTTGTGGCATTTGTAGCAAGGTTGTGCTGGTGCAGCAGTTGCACGAAGGAATTGTTCCAGAACTCCCTACGCCTCTCTCGGAGCTGAGGCGAAAGGGGAATCAAGTGATGCTCTTTCATGGTGGTTGGCTGTACAGTGGCCAGCAATATCTGATGAGCGGGTGTGCTGTCCTCCAAGATCCAGAAGGAAGTCATGAGGAGGAGGCAAAAGAGGAAAAGGATGAAGTAGGCGATTGTCTTTGATTTGTGCAAATTGTCAGTCTTTGGGTTCCTGTAGTGGGTATTTCCGGTTGCGTCCATCATCTTCTTGTCTGGCGCTTCCATCATCTTCTTGTCTGGCGCTTCCATCATCTTCATCTTCAAGGTGCTCGGTAGTGGGCAGAACCACAGACTTTGTTTAGCTTCTCTCCAGGTGACCCTTGGTTGTTTTAGGTCACCGTTCTGAGATTTTAACTTAGTCCGTGGTCTACTTAGCCGAAGCTCCCCCCTTTCGACGCAGGAAATACCCTTCCCGGGATGGCACAGTGGGATCAGAGAATTTTGCAAGTTCAAGTGCCTCTGTATCAGGATAGCAGTTCAGTGATGGTCGGTCTTTGTTCAGGAGCTCTTCTTGGGTGTCGACGTTTTCTGTCGTGGCCAGGGTCGAGGAGACCTTCTTACAGTGATGGCCGTGCAGCCAGTGCCTCTTTCCCTCCACTCGAAGAGCCGTCCGAGTGGTGATCAGTACTTGCCAGGGGCCCGTGCACGGGGTTCAAGACTCTTCGCTCGTTGAAAGTTCCGGACTAGAACATAATCTCCCGGTTGGATATCGTGACCGGGGCCCCTGGAAGCATCGGGGATGGCCTGCTGCACCTGTTGATGAATGACAGACAACGTTTTAGTTAATTTGCACAAATAATCTGACAACAGGAAGTCGGGGACGTCGTGAATGGAGGTTGGTTTGGGGGCAGTCCAGAGGTTCATTGGTCGCCCAAACACCCCCTCGTAGGGGGTCAAGTGGTGCTTAGTGGGAGTGGAGCGCATCAATAGCAATGCCAGTGGGAGGGCATCTGGCCACTTAAGTCCTGTGGTGGCCACTATTTTTGACAGTTTCAGTTTCAGTGTAGCATTGTGTCGCTCAACTAGGCCAGCGGATTGGGGGTGGAAGACCGCATGGAACCTTTGTTTTACTCCCAGCCCCTTCAGGATTAGTTGGATAACTTCAGCTATGAAGTGGGGGCCATTGTCGCTCCATAAAATTCGGCAAAGGCCGTAGCGAGGGAAAAACTCTTTCAGTAGTACTTTGGCAGTAGTCATGGCAGTGTTATCATGGGTTGGATAGGCTTCCACCCATTTGCTGAAGGCGCATACTCCATGAAGGCATCTCTCCAGCTGGATGTAATCCATCTGAAGGACTTCAAAGGGGTGGTCCGGGGTCCCAAACCCTCCCCGGGGTACCACAGTTCCTTTCCCGGGGTTGTGTTGTAGGCAGATAAGGCACTGCTGGACCAGGCGTTTGGCCGAGTCGGGGATTTTGTTGTTGTGCCAGACTTTGGAAATGAGTTCAATCATGGGGGCAGAACCTATGTGTGCAGGGGAGTGTGCCATTGTCAGTATGGGGATCAAGTATGAGTCAGGCAGCAACCACTTGTTTGTGTCCTTTGTCCGCCAGCAGCCTTCGTCGTCCTTTAAACCCACCCGTGCCCACTCAGTCTGTTCGTCAGGTGTGCTGGCCGACTGGATGTCCCTAATCGTTTCCCTAGCGTCAGTCCATTTTTCTGCTTGTGACCTGGTCACGTACATGCGTGTCGTCGTCCTATTCTCAGCTGTGGTTCGGGCAGTGATGTCGGCTAGTGCATTTCCTTGTCCAACTAAGTCTGTCACCTTCTTGTGTGCCTGACATTTGATCACTGCTAATCGCTTGGGGAGGAGAACTGCTTCAATCAGGGCGGAGACTAGATCTCCATGGAGAATGGGTGTGCCGTGGGACGTCAGGAATCCCCTTTCCCTCCACAAGAGCCCAAAATGGTGAACCACCCCGAAGGCATACTGGCTGTCCGTGTAAATGTTCGCCGTGGTTCCTGATGCTATGATACATGCTCGTGTGAGGGCAATTAGCTCTGCCGCCTGTGCGGATCGTTGTGTGATGCGGGCGGTTTCAACTACTGTTCGGGCTGTCGTCACCGCATAGGCAGCTGAGGTGGTGCCGTCTGGGAGTTTGATACAAGAACCGTCTACCCATAGTTCTCCATCAGGGTCTGTAAAAGCAGTGTCTCTAAGGTCAATTCTACTTCTGGTCTGTTCGTCCGTGAGGGTCACACAGTCGTGTATAGGGGGCACATCGGGGTCATTTTCAGGCAAGGGCAACAGTGTAGCAGGAGTCAAAGTCGTGCATCTCTTAAGAGTGATATGGGGTGCAAGTAGAGTCAATTCGTACCCCGTCAGTCGTGCACTAGTCAGGTGTTGAGTCTTGGTCTGGTTCAAAAGGGTGTCAACTGCGTGGGGTACTAACACCGTGAGAGAGTTTGAAAGTACAATTCCCTCACTCTGACGGATAGAGACAGCAGCGGCGGCTACTGCTCGAAGGCAGGCAGGTAAAGCTCTGGCGACTGGGTCAAGAGTGGCAGAGAAGTAGGCACAAGGGCGTTGTTTGGAGCCGATGGGCTGAGTTAGAACAGACAATGCGCATCCCTCCCTTTCGTGAGTGAAGAGAGAGAAGGGCTTGGAGTAATCTGGTGTTCCTAGGACGGGTGCCGAGCAAAGGGCATCCCGCAACTCCTTAAAGGACGCTTGGCATTCGGGGGTCCAAGGGAGTGGGAAAGGAACATCTTTGGCCAACAGGGAGAGTAGGGGTTTTATGATGAGACTGAAATTTGGCAACCATTGTCGGTAAAAAGAGGTAAGGCCCACCAATGAACGGACTTGCTTCTGTGTTTTCGGGATGGGGGTGTCTAGGATGGTCTGGATTCGGTCGGGTGTAAGTTTCCTCCCTTCTTTGGACAGGAGATGGCCTAGGTAGGTCACTTGAGGTTGGCAGAACTGCAGTTTCTTTTTGGAGACTTTGTGGCCATTCTCCGCAAGAAAATGCAAGAGTTGGATGGTGGCTGTGATTGCAAGAGGAGTGGTGTCGGCCGCCAAAAGGATATCATCGACATAGTGGATCAACACCACTCCATCTGGTAGCTGGACGGTGTCCAGCTGTCTTTTGAGGGCCTGGCTGTAGATGCTGGGACTTTCAGTGTAGCCCTGGGGAGCTCTACAAAATCGATACGAACGGTTTTGTAAGGTAAAGCCGAAGAGATAACGGCTGTCTGGATGGATGGGGATAGAGAAAAATGCATTCTTGAGATCGATAACGGTAAAAGTGGTGGCAGTGGATGGGATGAGGGTCAGAAGGGTGGTGATGTCTGAGACTACGGGGTACTGTGGCACTACCACTTTGTTGATTTCTCGCAGGTCGATGATGAAGCGGTACGCTTTCTCATCTCCCTCACCTTGCTTCTTAACAATGGGTAGGATAGGGCTGTTGCAAACATTACTAACCACTTCCTCTACCACTCCTGCATCTACCAGGGACTGAATAATCGCTACCAATGCCTTCTCGCCTTCGGGCGATACCCGGTACTGTGGAAGTTTCGGGAGTATGGCGTCTGGTCGAACAGTTATGTGCACAGGATCGATCATCATTCGTCCTACATCCGAGTCGTTGCTGGCCCACAGGTACAGGGGTAGGGTGTCGAGCAAGGATTGGTTAGCATCAGTTATAGAGTACATATGTTGTGCGGGGCAGGATCTGGACATGCTCGGGTTGTCGTACAGGATGACTCGGACACCATCTGGGGAACACCTAATAGTAGCTCGGAAGTGTTTTAGTAGATCAATACCCATAATGGCGTCTGGGGAGTTGGAGGAGAGCAGAAATGTTGTGTTCGTGGGGTTGTTTCCTAGGTCAAAAGAGATAGGTACAGACAGGGGATTAGTGGAGGGCGCTCCATCGAAACCTATCGATGTAATGTGTGAGCCAGACAAGGGTGCCCTTGGAATCAGTCGCTTTGATAATACACTACGTGTCGCTTCAGTGTCTACCAGAAATGGAGACTTTGTACCCAGGACCTTAGCGGTGACGTAAGGACCTTGCTGGTCAACACAGAGCTCGACTGGATCCCTCCCTCGCCCTTGGCAGTCCTATGCAAAGTCGTGAGCATTGTCGCAGCCGGACTGTTGGCACTGATTCTGTCGGGGGCGGTCAAATGTGTTCGGTCTGTCAGGTTGGTCACTGTTGGTGTCGTGGGTGTGCCCTCGTCCCTGCCCTCTTGTCCTGGGGCCATTTGCCATATCCCTTGTCTCGTTATTCTTAATCGTTTCTCGGAGGACCGGGCATTGAGACTTCCAGTGGCCAAATCCTTTGCAAAACGCACACTGGTTCTCATCGAGGTCTGTTCGTGGAGCGCCAGGTGTGGGTGTGCGGTCTCTAGGGGGTGGATTTCTAGGGGCATTTGACCGGTAATTTCTCCTATACTGCTCCCTTCCTCGAGTCACTCCCTGTAATTGAGCAATCATCACTCGTTCTTTTAAGTCCTTTTTCTTTCTCTCAGTTGCCCTCTCGTTCTCGTTCTTTTGGTGTTCGTAATACTGAGCCATCTGAAGGATAGCTGCAGGTTTTGAGGCCCCCCAACTACTCTCGCTTGTCTGTAACTTCTGGGAGACCTCTTGTAATAGCCCCTTTACGTAGGTTTGCACGAATAGGTGCTGTCCGGTTGCGGTGGTCATGTCTTGGCCACTGTAATCGGAGAACACTGTCTCAAATCGGGAGAAATACTCTGATACGTCTTCCTGGGGTTTCTGACAGCAAGCCGTGACTATCGACCAGTCTACCTTTCTCTCTGGGATCAATGTCTTTAACTTCTGCACTATTTTGTCCGGGAGTTCCAGTATGTCTTTTACAGGTTTCTTACCGGGCTCTCGCTGCCTATCTAGTTCACCGAGTTGATTCCAGGTATGTCCAAACAGATCTGTGTGGTTGGCCTTCCGGATTTGCTTCCACACGTCAGCCGGCAGACATAACCCAAAAAACAAATCAATGTCTGCTAGAGTCATTATGGTTGAGCCCAAGGCTGTACTTAGTTCGGTATAAAATGCTGTCGGGTTTTTTCTTAAATCGGGCAGGGTTTGCCTAAAGGTTAAAATATCTTGTCGATCCCATGGTTGATAAACCCAGTTGTACAGAACCCTCCCCTTTGCATCTGCGTGGTTAATATCGTCGTTTGTTCCCTGACCTCTTGGGGGAACCCAGTAGGGGGCGGCTTCTCTGATAGGCATCATAGTGTTGGCTACTTCTAATGGGGGCTCAGCCGTTTCAGAGACTGTGAGCTTAACCTCTGGTTTCTGTTCAGTGAGGTGGCGGAAGACCTCAAGCGTTTGCATGAAGAGGTCCGTCACGTCATGCTCAGTCCCATCTCCAACATCGATCTTTCTATATAGAGCCGTCAGCTTAGCAGGACCCTTAGTTTGATACCTATCCTCATATGCGTTCAGGGTGTGGAAGCTGAACCGTAAAATGAAATGCCGTTTGTGGCTACCGGCATGTGAATTGCACATATCCATCGCATATTCTTCGCTCTCTTTCCGTTCTACCAGTGTCTTTGCTATCTTATCAATCTCATCCCGCTCATCTTTGCTCAACCTATTCGGTCTTGCCGTTAGCTGCTTGCTAGTCTCGAGTTCATCTGATGTTGTTACCGATGTGGCCGGTGCGAAGGCCGTAAGGGCCGGGGCACTAGCGCTAGGGTCACCCTCGCCCGTGCTCAGGACTGGTAGGTGCTGTGCCAGTGGCTGGCAGGGGGCATAAGGAGGGGGCATGTAGATGATCGGAGGACCTAGCAGTAACTCGTCGTTTGCCCGTTGTTTGGAGGGCATCTCTGGGTAGAGCGTAGAGGGGGTCCTAACAGGGCATTGGCCTGTTGACCCTGATTCTTGCGTTTGTCTAACTTCCTCTCTCCTTTTTATCTCTTCATCTAGTTCCTTCGCTGCCAGGTGGGCTGCCTTTCGTAATTCTTTCCCTATTTTTGTTTCTTCTCTTTTCCTTCGTTGCTCTGCTTCTTTGCGCCACATGCCGATACTATCGAGCATAGTGGGTGTTGCCTTATTTATTCTAACAGCTGCTTCTAGCGCTTTTATTTTATGATCATCAAAGGAACCTATCAGTGGCCACTGATTTTTGGGGTCCCTTTTCGTATATTTATGCCATAGCTTACTATAAGCTATGGCGACTAGTCCTTGTTTAGTGAACATGTCCTTATTAGGGGTGCCTTCCAATGGAGCTGGATGGTTCATCTCTAATAAGCGGTCCGGGTTGATCCAACTACTGACCAATGGGGAGAAGATAGGCATGACGGGTTACAACGGGGACAAAAGTCTGCACTACCTATCCTTCACTACTTCGCGAAGACTAGACAGAATATTTTTATTCTGCAGTATTCGCAAATAGGGAATACCCAAAGAGAGAACCAATATCGAACAATTAATGTTCGTTCAATCAAACAATCAGTGGCGAGAAAGAAATAGGCGCGACGGGTTACAACGGGGGCAAAAGCCTGCACTACCTATTCTTCACTATCTGCAAAGGAGGACAGAATACTTTTTACCCTTCCCCGTTTGTAGACAGAGAATTCTCGAGAAAAACAATCCTCGAACAAACAATGTTCGGGCAAACAATCAATCAGTGGGGGAGAAAAGATAGGCACGACGGATTACAACGGGGGCAAAAGCCTGCGTTACCTACCCTTCGCTGCATGCAAAGGAAGAGAGAATACTTTTATCCCTCTCAGTTTGCAGACAGAGAATCTCCAAGAGAACCAACAATTCGGAGAGTAATACTAGTATTTTCAATCAAACAATCAAATATTTCTTAGTTTGTCGTGTTGCACGACCTTACCCGGACCGTATGGACAGTTTCTCGTCTTCCGCTTCCAGCGCCCGATCGTCCTCTACTCTCTGCTGCTACCGTGGCACTCCTGATGGTTCCCAGTCAGGACCAAAGATCACTCGGGGAGAGGTCTGCTCGGAACTAGTGAAGTTCAGATGATCGGCTGTCAGACGAGGGTCTATCGGACAGGAGCTCTTCCGATCGTTGCAGTCGTTCACTCTGTCGTTGGGACTTCTCCCACCGGATCCACGTGTCGCTGATGGGCCCCACACGTTGGGACGCCAATTGACGAAGATCAATACAAAATGGTCAGGCGATTTAGTCGATGTCTCTTCAGTAATTTTACCCGGCGTTAAACGCCTCTAATACCTTACAAAGATTATCAAATAAAGAGGCAGGCGCTGGAGACAGGAAGACAGGAAACACGTTTTATTCCGACGGAGCAGAACACATCAGATCGGACAACAAGGTATCGTCTCGAGGTGCTCTCTGACAGCCTCTCTGAGACCTGGTCTTTTATACACTGGTTTATGACATGTGACCGTTCTTTATTACAATAAAGACATTGTGAAGTAGTGAAAGATGACATCCCCGGTACCCCCCCCCCCCAGTTCCGGCTCATTCCAACACGTGGCTACAGTAGAGGTCCTCACCCCCCATACAACAGGAGGGGGCTATCACTCAGCTGAGTGTTTCGCCGATTCCTTTAGAATGTGTGCGCCTGATCGAATCTCAAGGGGTGGGGAGGTCATGATCAATAGTAGCTCCTTTGAAAAGGGTCGAGTGCATACAGTAGTGGGCAATAAACTGTATCCTCAGGCCAAGGGATGACCAGCAAAGGAGAGGTATTCATGGAAGGAAAGGATCAGTGTGATTAGTGTGGATAATCGGAAGGAGGTGTTGGTCAGGCGTGGGGTGTGATTCCTAGAGACAGAGTCATGTGGAAGAGGAGGGTTCATGACTTACGCATGTGGATGCGGGGTCAGCCAGAGTGCATGGGGGAGGCTTGCAGGGTCAGGGAAGTGCGCTGATGATCGATCGTGAACAGGGAGATCATGGTACCTAAAATGGCTGTCGTGTATGTTCATATGTGAGTCTGAGGAATGGACAAGATGGCGCAGATGATGTTCAGTTCACGAACTAAAATTCCACACTCCCTACTAAGGTTGATTTTTACCATCCCTCTAAGCAGCCTACATTTATGCTACCATTAATTTCTCCTTCAGTTTTTTTTTGCCTCATGTATTTTTCATTGTTGCAAACTTGGCAAATCTTAAGATCTCATCAACCGACTTATTCTGCCAACAAACCAAATGCTGTTGAATCATCATATTAGTTTCAGGCCTTAATCCTGTCACAAATCTAGACACAAAATGTCCCATATCATTAGGCTCCACCGTTTCCATTCCACTATGCTGCTTAAATTCCTGCAGCAACTGCTCATAATATGCATGAGTTCTCTCTTTCAGTTCCTAGGTCTTTCGGTCGATCTTGACCCAGTCAATATCCTGGGGAGAAACTTTAGACTTCAACCACATCATCACTTGGTTGTACTTTCTCATTACTATGGGTGACGAATCATCAGTCAAAGGATCCCTTGTTGGCTCCCTCTCCGGCCATTCTGTGGCTATTTTACACTCAGTCCATAAATCACTTGGAACCACAATATCAAACAAGGTATTCAAATTAGTTCATAAACTTTCGAGATTTTCACAAACCACTCAGCTTGCTGGTACCACTTCACAGGCTTCTCCCTTAACCTGGGCAAATCATTATTGAATGACACAAGAACTGTCCTACTCCACTTGGTACGTTTCGTAAAGAGAAACTGGTAGTTTCCGCTCCCCCCTCTCGGAAAGGAGAGGGGGGAGTCATTGGTTCCCCCATCGATCATTTAAGACTTTTCCTTTTTGACCATTGGACTTCCCATTTAACCAGCGCACTCCAAATTCAAATGCTTTGAATTAATTCTCGAATTATCATTTCATCCCGGGTATTCTTATATTCTCTATGTCATTATCATAGAAGCAGGGTTGGTGGTTCTTCTGTAAAGCCGTTTTCCGCTCCAAATCTACTTCACATTTCTGGGCTATATCAGATCATTTATCATAGGCTTGTCTTCATAACCTGGTAACATCCTTACTCTTGAACAAATGTTTGTTTTGTTGAGAAGTATATATTGGAGCCAATTCAAGATTCCCACTTATAACTTCATCTAATTCTAACTTCAATTTCCTCACATTCACCAAATTTTCCTTCAAAAAGGACTGAATGGTTCCTTGATTCAATTCTTTACTGCCACTCCCATTCAATGTAGTATTAAGAGCTTTCAACTGCTCCTCTAGTTTCTGAACATTAAGACTAGGCTGCAACTTAGAAGCTTTGGATACTGCTTCGCTCTGGGTGTGCTACTAGAAGCATTCAGCGGGGCTCCTATGTGAGTGTACCCAAATCTAACAATCCCTAAAATAGCCTTAAAGGTCCTAATTCTGATTCATTGTTGGATCAGCACTCACACCACAAGGGAAACTCACATTCATTGGAATTAATGGAACAAATTAACCAGCCTTTGAATTTGTGGGGACATTTTCTGAAGCTCTTTGCTGAGTAGGGACAGAAAATTATGAGTCCTGCAGAACCAGGGCTGTATATGGGGATCCCTGATCCAATGGTAACCGGAACAGTAATAGCATCTGGAGTATTAAGAGCTAAGGAGGTACCATGGGCACAACTCCCTGAACTCCCTCCCACTGAGTTTTGATTCATATTCATAGAAATAGTCTCCATCACATTAGGGCTCACAATTAGTGGTTCAGTAGCCATTCCAGTGTTTTCACTCACATTAGTGTTCCCACCCCCAACTACTCAGGTCTCATTATATGGAGGTGGACGTTCTGACAACAATACATCTAAAAGACTATCACTAGTGTCACTATCACAGTTTCCGTCTCTATCTCCTGGATCCTTTGCCTTGCCCTTCTTCTCCTTGCTCCTCTTCTCATTCCCTTTTTCCACTTCTTCACTTGTTAATGCTGTGTATAATTTTGCTCCTTCTATCATATTAGTTCTCCACTTCCTCTGTTCTGCATCCCACCTACTGTCAGCATAAATGTGCACCCAGCTCTTCCTTGATATCTCTCTTTGAAATGAGACCGCCTCTTACAAGCAGTAAGAGCTTCGAACTGAGTAGGTCAAGGCTGTGGTTTAATCTCACATAAAATCCTCCTAACATTTTCAATGATTCTCACATTAAATGTACCATAGCATGGAAACATGTATTTTCTTTCTCAGTGATCTTGTGCCATTGTTTAACTCAAATACAGGGAGAGAGCCCGACATTTTTCACCACATAATGACCTGCAGTATCTTAGGGTGAGGTCCCTTCTCCCACCAGGACAGATATTGGTACATCTCCCCTCTCTAAATCTCGTAAAATGTTAAAACACTTCATTGTTCTCTACAAATTTAACAACAATTGAAATATACGTTGAACCAGATAATAATCCTTTACCCGCAATTCTAATTCCAATCCACTGACCAATACCAGCATGACACTTGATGAACTGAATCAACCAAAAACAGCACAGGTTTACACCAACCAATCAATCTCAGCATGGCACACCGTGACACCATTATAACTCCTTGCAGCAGCTCACCCTCCTTTACTATCTCCGCAAATGCTCTCACTCTTCTCACCACTATGCATCCACTACAGAATACAACGTAACTTCAACAAATAACTTTGTCTGCTACTCTAAAAAATTTAAATGTTCAATAATACAAGAACTGTTTTGAAACAACTGTTTCCAACCCACTCAGACATACACGTGGATGAAACCTTGCCCTGCGAGGAGTAACTCTGATTTGTACGGCTTCCCACTGTGCAAAGGGTCCACCATACTACTCATCTCACTTGCACACAGAATAAATGTTCCTATCTCAATTGTGCAACCTACGACATTTCATAACAAGCACCATAAAACGCAGCAAACAATTACAATATAGGGGCATATTTTCACATATATTTTGGAGCGCGGTGTTATACCAAATTTGGCAACATCCTGCTCCGACGTTTATTAAATGCAGGGATGTACTGTATTCACAAGAATAGGGTGCAACTCTGTGTTTCTCCTAGTGTGGTGCAAAAAAAGCTGCCCAGTGCCAAGCAGGCACTCTGCCGCCATGATTCAAGGGTGCCTGCACTGTAGATCTGAGGCAGCTTCAAAAAGTAATGGTAAGTAAGTAGGTACAAATTTTATTGTTTAGTTAATTAAAACCATTACAATGTTCTTCCCTGTTAATAGCAGCCAAGAATTAATAAGATTTAAAATCATTCAAACGTCAGTTGCACCAGAGTCTCACAGATCAAAATCACTGTTAAATCGTAATTACATTCTAAAATTTGATTAAATAATGCCTGTACTCTACTTTTTCTACATGAGTTACAATTATGAACCAACAGTTACTTCAAAAAGTAATGGGCGTTGCAGTGGAACACCCACTGCAACACCCATTGCACGCCCCTTTGCCACAATGGACTGTGGTGGAAAGTCGCATATTTACAAGATGGTGCTAAGGCAAGTTAAGTGGCTTAGTTCCACCTTGTAAATATAGGAAATGGCATTAGGCCACTGAAGCATAAAATAAAGTGACGCTCCGGTGGCGATAGGGGCTTGTACATTTGACCCATTATGGCTTCTATACTGTTTAGAATTATCCTGGGATTTAAGGGCACGTCAAACCTGATTACAAATTAATCTTCTCCGCATTAAGTGCCACAATCACACAACAACCTAAAACATCTTGGCAAAACACTACACAATCTTCACCACAACACTGCCATCTAAATGCATGTCACTGCAACGCACAGCCCTATTAATACTCACTCCTCCACAGTTACAACTCTTTCCCGTACTGCCGGAACTCTAACGATCATCAAAGTCAAAACATAGGCAACTGGGACTGGAGTGGGGTCTGGACTAATCTAGAATAACATTTTCACCCCCCCCCCCCTCCTTCAGGAATTAACCATCCTCGCTCTGCTACTATCTGAGAGGGCCCTGGATCTTTCTTACCTTCTATCTCCAGTCACTAGATTTTTATAGTAACTTGAGAGGTAAAGGGGGTTTATATCATTTTAAATTTCAGATTACAGTGTAGTCTTTACGACCACACAATACAAGTCTGGTCTGTAGTAACGTTTAAAAGGTTTATTACAGACTCTAAGCTGAGCTGTTAAAAAAGAGTTGCAAGAATATATTGTAAAAATACTGAATTACTAAGAGGAATCCAAAGCGTCAAACAAAATGTATCCTCAAGAACCGGAAGCATAGGAGTTCCGTAGCCGCAATGCAGAAACTGAGACACAAAATCTTAGGATTAGTTTGCAGGTTTCGATCCTCCTGCCTATGCATGAGGATGTCTAAGATAATCTATTAAGCCCTATTCTAAACTAGGGATCAAGAAAACCCTATTTAAATCAGGGAGCAAGAAAGGTGTCATCATAATGGAGACTTCAGTACAAGTTCTCCAAGTCAAGGAGGAACATTGCATAAAGCCACACAATGTGGAATACAGCAAGAGATCGGTACCTCTCAAAGGGCATCTGCTGTCTAACTAACAATGTGATACAAAAGGGGATGATGGACGGAACGTTTGAGCAAATCAATCACTCACCCCCAGTCAACTGATCTGGGTTTAATCCATCACCATTCTTTAGCCCACTCAGCCACCCCATTTCAGACATGGCTATATGCAAATTAGTCTGACCCTGTGCCTCATGGGAACAGTCCAGCCAAAACTGCCAAGCCATGTCTTCCATGGACCGGAAACAAGCATCCTGGGACCGGTTTCGGATTCATAATCCTGATCAGCCAGGCTATCTTGAATCCAGTGGCCAAGTGAGCAAGGGACTCACGTCTGAGCATACTCTGCCACACTTAGGGCGAACAAAGCGATACAAAAGGGGATAATGGACGAAGCGTTTGAGCAAATCAAACACTCACCCCCAGTCAACTGATCTGGGTTTCATCCATCACCATTCTTTAGCCCACTCAGCCACCCCATTTCAGACATGGCTATATGCAAATCAGTCTGATCCTGTGCCTCATGGGAACAGTCCAGCCCGAACTGCCAAGCCATGTCTTCCATGGACCGGAAACAAGCATCATGGGACCGGTTTCGGATTCATAATCCTCATCAGCCAGGATATCTTGAATTCAGTGGCCAAGTGAGCAAGGGACTCCCGTCTGAGCATACCCTGCCACACTTAGGGCGAACAAAGCGATACAAAAGGGGATGATGGACGGAGCGTTTGAGCAAATCAAACACTCACCCCCAGTCAACTGATCTGGGTTTAATCCATCACCATTCTTTAGCCCACTCAGCCACCCCATTTCAGACATGGCTATATGCAAATCAGTCTGACCCTGTGCCTCATGGGAACAGTCCAGCCCAAACTGCCAAGCCATGTCTTCCATGGACCGGAAACAAGCATCCTGGGACCGGTTTCGGATTCATAATCCTCATCAGTCAGGCTATCTTGAATCCAGTGGCCAAGTGAGCAAGGGACTCACGTCTGAGCATACCCTGCCACACTTAGGGCGAACAAAGCGATACAAAAGGGGATGATGGACGGAGCGTTTGAGCAAATCAAACACTCACCCCCAGTCAACTGATCTGGGTTTAATCCATCACCATTCTTTAGCCCACTCAGCCACCCCATTTCAGACATGGCTATATGCAAATCAGTCTGATCCTGTGCCTCATGGGAACAGTCCAGCCCGAACTGCCAAGCCATGTCTTCCATGGACCGGAAACAAGCATCCTGGGACCGGTTTCGGATTCATAATCCTCATCAGCCAGGATATCTTGAATTCAGTGGCCAAGTGAGCAAGGGACTCACGTCTGAGCATACCCTGCCACACTTAGGGCGAACAAAGCGATACAAAAGGGGATGATGGACGGAGCGTTTGAGCAAATCAAACACTCACCCCCAGTCAACTGATCTGGGTTTAATCCATCACCATTCTTTAGCCCACTCAGCCACCCCATTTCAGATATGGCTATATGCAAATCAGTCTGACCCTGTGCCTCATGGGAACAGCCAGCCCAAACTGCCAAGCCATGTCTTCCATGGACCGGAAACAAGCATCCTGGGACCGGTTTCGGATTCATAATCCTCATCAGTCAGGCTATCTTGAATCCAGTGGCCAAGTGAGCAAGGGACTCACGTCTGAGCATACCCTGCCACACTTAGGGCGAACAAAGCGATACAAAAGGGGATGATGGACGGAGCGTTTGAGCAAATCAAACACTCACCCCCAGTCAACTGATCTGGGTTTAATCCATCACCATTCTTTAGCCCACTCAGCCACCCCATTTCAGACATGGCTATATGCAAATCAGTCTGATCCTGTGCCTCATGGGAACAGTCCAGCCCAAACTGCCAAGCCATGTCTTCCTTGGACCGGAAACAAGCATCCTGGGACCGGTTTCGGATTCATAATCCTCATCAGTCAGGCTATCTTGAATCCAGTGGCCAAGTGAGCAAGGGACTCACGTCTGAGCATACCCTGCCACACTTAGGGCGAACAAAGCGATACAAAAGGGGATGATGGACGGAGCGTTTGAGCAAATCAAACACTCACCCCCAGTCAACTGATCTGGGTTTAATCCATCACAATTCTTTAGCCCACTCAGCCACCCCATTTCAGAAATGGCTATATGCAAATCAGTCTGAACCTGTGCCTCATGGGAACAGTCCAGCCCGAACTGCCAAGCCATGTCTTCCATGGACCAGAAACAAGGGGGTGGTTATTTATAGGATTGAGTGACCCACCCGAAGATGGCCACCATAAGGGAGTATAGGTAGAGAGTGCCCATTCCAAGATGGCCGCCACAGGTTGGTCCATGCCCTGCCGAGCACCGAGCCCAGGGAATGGGGTGCCATCTTAAGATCCGAGAGGGATAGAGGGGGAGAGTAAGTCAGCCAATACAAACACCAAAAAATAGGCCACAAACAAAATGGGAGCTGATAGCAACAGTCCCCATGGACCACGCACAAAACCTCAGCATCATACTGGACTCCACACACTTAATTAACCGTCAGATCAAAGCTGTCTCCCCATCATGCTTTCACACACTTCGCCTGCTCCAAAAGACATTCAGATGGATCCTCACCAAATCCATAAAAACATCTATGGCAACACACTCTACACTGGCGTCATCCAGAAACTCCTCAGAAAGCTACAGAACGTTCACAATGCCGCAGCCAGACTGGTCCTCAACATCCCCAGCCACAGCCACATCACCAAACACCTTTAAGATCTCCACTGGCTCTTAATCTACAAATGAATCACTTTCAAGCTCTTCTCTCACGTCTACAAAGCCCTCTACGATGCAGTGCCAGCATACCTTAACCACCACCTCTCATTCCACGTACCCATCAGACACCTCCACTCTGTCCATCTGTTGACCCAATTCAGGAAGGATCTGAAGACCCGGCTCTTCAGCTGAACCCCAGCGCACAGATGGCTCAGCAGTACCCCCTCCCTTTCCCACACCAGCGCTTTGAGACCATCACGTGTGAGTAGCCGTGCTTCACAAACCCTGATTGATTAATTGATTAGCATGTCTCCTTCTTGCCAAAGATTTCTTTCTGCACCTCACTATCTCTACAATACACAAAACACCTTTCTCTAACTAATGAAGCGTTGAAACTGCACCTGCAGAGGAGAGAACATGCAAAGCAAACAAACTTTCACACTGAAGGTAAACATGAAAGCCCTAAAGCTAAGGCTTTTGGTCATGCTAACTTAACTAAAACAAATGTGCACCCAACATTTACATATACGAACACAACCAGTCGCAATATTATAGCGAATATATGAGGGTAACTTAAGCAGGAATCATGATTATGTGTGTAATGCAATTTCAACTAAATGATCCACAACTTAAAGTATACGTGTAACTACATATGAGAACTATGATTTCATGATTAACTTGAATATTAATATGTGTACGTTAATAAATCTCTTACATGTTACAATGAAGCATTTCAGAAATACTGTTGAATACTCAACTCTCATTAACGACTTTAAAACACATTGAGTATATAAAGTGTGAAAGGCACATGAAGATTCGTTGCGTTACTTTTTACTTATAAGGAATATGTGTGTTCTTTGAGACAATGGATTTACAAAATCATTCATGCTACCAATTATGTTCTACTTTCTTGGATGAACAAAAATGTAGTTCACAGTTGTGAAACCATGTGCACTACTCCATTTTGAGTGCTCTGGCACATCAGCCTTTGTCCTTTTGCTCACCCCCAAAAAATTCAACCTAAACAATAACAATTCTGGAGAACCTTTCCACTGGCTTAATTTGGAATTACACAAACTAGGTGGGGGGAAACCCCAAAAATCATCACTAAGCTTTATCTCAGAGTGCACATACAAATCTGATGATATGTGGGTGTTTAGATCACCCATCAAAAGTATTGAAAGGTTTGTATATATAATAGCAGACACATCTTCTAGTGTTTGCAATACTGGTCGTGAAGCATTCTGTTATTTCAACCAGAAGGCATTTTCACGTAAAATGGATGGTTAGTTCCACGGATAATAAACTAACTTGACTAATTGGAGAGTCAAGTCTGGGGGTTCACTCACCAACGGTTTCCAGCTTTCTTCTCGGCTGGGCTTTGCTCCGCCGCAGCACCAGCAGCAAAGGGCCGGGCCTTGCTCCGCCTGCTTCCCGGCCGGGCTAGGCTCCGCCGAGTCACTCCCACCACCAGTGACGCCCTCAGCAGCGCCAGGAGGCGCATAAAGGCAGCGCCAGTGCTGAGTCCTGTGGGATTCACTCACCAACGGTTTCCAGCTTTCTTCACGGCCGGGCTTTGCTCCGCCGCAGCGCCGCAGCACCAGCAGCAAAGGGCGGGGCCTTGCTCCGCCTGCTCCCCGGCCGGGCTTGGTTCCACCGGGTCACTCCCACCACCAGTGACGCCCTCAGCAGCGCCAGGAGGCGCATAAAGGCAGCGCCAGTGCTGAGTTCTGTGGGGTTCACTCACCAACGGTTTCCAGCTTTCTTCACGGCCGGGCTTTGCTCCGCCGCAGCGCCGCAGCACCAGCAGCAAAGGGCCGGGCCTTTCTCCGCCTGCTCCCCGGCCGGGCTTGGCTCCGCCGGGTCACTCCCACCACCAGTGACGCCCTCAGCAGCGCCAGGAGGCGCATAAAGGCAGCGCCAGTCCCTCGTCCCGCGGGACGCGCGCGGGAGCGCGCCGGGAGAAGCCCAGGACAAGGGCGGGGCCGTCTGCGGCCGTCAGAGGCCAGAGGAGGCCGGGCTGGGCCACGGACTTTGGGTCATTTTTCCGGTACATTTGAGAACCGTGAGTGTTAATTGTGGATTGTGTTTGTTAGGCTGTTAACTGAGTCGATCTGCCATGGCTAAATTGCGTTCTTCCAAAGCACCATCATTAGCTGGGCCGATAGATAACTATATGGTAAAGGTGGTGAGCAAAATTAATACAGCATGCCGCATGTCTTTAGGTCATTTCAGCCCGCCTGCTTCACCTACAAACGACCCAGCTCTAACAGAGTTCTGTGATCTAGCTCCAGGGGGTACTCCAAGTACTCAAACACCAGAGGACATAGACACATCTGTCATCTCAGCACCCACCATGGTGTTATTAGACAACTCCCTGCCCTCTATAACCCAACCTTTACCTATATCGTCCCCGGAACCCTCCTCGGTACCGCCGCAGGCACGAAGGAAAGTGAGAGCCTGTAGAGGGTCGCTAAGCAAACGGGGTAGGTATACGAGAGTTAAGAAGGCAGTTATTATACCGGATGAAGAAGTGGGAGTTCCCCCTGATAATCCAAATGAGCTGGATATGTCTAAACTAGATAGAGCTCAACTTGAATCCTTCATTAATATGTTTGCATCGAAAATGGAGACTCTGTTTAGACCTCTGGCAGACAGAGTTGAACAGGTCACAAAAGAAGTATCTAGACTGGGCACTCTTCTAGCTTCTCACTTGGCCACCTCAGAAAATTCCCAAAAAGCGAATGACAGCACTAAACAAGCCAAGGGCCCGGTCGTTCCCAGTAAAGGGTTGGGGACAAAATGGATCAGGTCTCAAAGGAGGTTTCTAGGTTGGGTGTTCTCCTATCTACACATTTGTCATCAACCAAAGTAGCTAGGAACAAAAATATGGGCACTGCGGTAAATGAGGGGGCCACAAGTTCTTGCAGCGGGGCAACAAGGCAACATACATCACGCCAGCTGTAACATCTGCACAGCCCCTGAGCAATCAAACTATTCCCCCTCCCACCTTGAGGGCTAACTCGTACCCCATTGTTGCAGGGAACAATTTAGGGTTGAGGGAAGGCAAACAAAGACCCCTAGTTAATCTACCGGCTGATTGTGCCCCATATATGGTAGTGCTAACTAATGTCCCTGGGGTACACTCACGACTAAAAGACGCTAGGGGGGAAACGACGGATTCCCTGAACTATAAAGTGGTAGCATGGCTGAGTAAATACTGTGGTTTT
This sequence comes from Lissotriton helveticus, assembly GCF_964261635.1. NCBI lineage: Eukaryota > Metazoa > Chordata > Amphibia > Caudata > Salamandridae > Lissotriton > Lissotriton helveticus. The sequence goes on along the minus strand of NC_136057.1, from coordinate 561,746,686 downwards.
CCTGTCACATTTTGTAACGACATTATATCAACACGCAGAGTGGGTTGGATAGGCAGTTCAAGAAAAACGGTTAAGGGGGACTGCATCATCGTAAATTTCAGGCACCCACAGCATGTAGCCACTGTTCTGCTGAGGGCGGCTTCCTTACCTACTACAGATGATTTCATATGTGCGCGCCCCCTTGGGTTTTTCTATAATCACCTTAGTAACATCTCCAAACGCCATGCTGTCCAACAAAATGTAATAATATCTCCGTCCATGCAGGGTACTGGGCATTGTCCTCATCCTGGTTACCAGAATTCCTTGTCATCGGATTCCTACTGTTATAGTCTGTGCAGGCCAAATTTTCAAGCCGAACAAATCCTCCCACTCTGTAATCGGTTTGCGCCTTTGGCATCTCTGGAGGAAAATGATTGACTGGGAAACGATTTAAGGATCAACACGCAGTCCTGCAGAATTATGACATGGAATATTGCCGGGATCAGGGGTAAAGGTGAAAACGAAATATGGATTGATTTCCTGAAAACTTTTGATATCTTGGTATTCCAGGAGACCTGGGACATATTCAACAGCTTCTCCCTAGATGGATATAGACATTTTTCTATTCCGGCCACAAGTAGTGTGGCAGGCAGAGCAAAAGGAGGTTTATTGAGTTTGTTCAAACTGGATCTAAAAGGAGTGTTAACACAGCTTGACTCAGGTTGTCAACATTGTTTAATTGTCGAATTGAATTCCCCCGACTCATCAAACATTTTGTTTATCAATTTTTATAATTCAAATGCAAATGAAAGTACCAGACATAATCTGGACTATCTTGATAATTTTTTGTCAGCTTATAGAACTAAAGTAAATTGTTTTGAGATAATTCTTTTAGGTGACTTTAATATTCACCCCTGTAATCTCCCTTGTGCCAACTCTGTAGAAGAGGGCCCACCCTGTTCTACAGTTACGCATTTTGAACATTCAAAAAGAGGGGAGGCACTTGAGGATTTCTTGGCGGTGTGGAATCTGTATGAATCTGGATGCAGAGAAGGTGAAATTAAGGTCCCTACTTTTAAAGGATTTGGTGATGGTACAATTATTGATTTTATCTTTATGTCTTGTTGTATATTAGGTAAAGTGTTAAGGTATAAAACAGTGGTTTCAGTCTTTAGTGACCATAACCCAGTTTTAGTAGAGGTATTGTCCAGAGACTTTTTAACCATGAAATCAGTGTCACACAAGGGAGGCCAAAACGTGATTACTAAAGACCAAGGTCGTAGGTTAAAGTGGTCGAATATTAATCCTGAAACTACTGTACAGGAGGTCTTGACTAGGGCGGAGGATGACGTAGCTATCTGCCTAGACATAGGGGCACTAAGTACTCAATAAGTTGTGGTGTTTGCTAACATCTGTAAACAGATTAACCAAAGTTTAACTGGGGCAAAGGGGCCCCTTAAACACTACGTAAACAAATGGTTTGACCACTCGTGCTCAAGGGCTCACGCCGACCTACTTAGGGCATTGAAGACCAGCCCAAAGATCGTGCCCAGATAGCTAGGCTAAGAGTATGTTATTAAAACACTGTGCAAACTAGGAAGAATGAGCTTAAAGAAAAAGCCTGGTTAAAGCTACTTGAACCAGAAACATTAAAAAATAGTAGTCAGTTCTGGGAAGTAGTTAATCAGCCACTTTTCTCAAACGAGGAGCATCGCCCCCTTGAGTCCAATATTCCTGATGATGCATGGATTAAACCTTTTGGGAATATATACTCTAATGATGCCCCCCAGGATTCATTAAACGATTCCACTTTTAGAAAGGAGGGTTTTTGTGTTACTTTTGATGTGCAAGAAGTGGAAAGGGCGATAGATCAGACCTTGATAAATAAGGCACCTGGTCCCGATGGGGTTCCTGCTGATATCTTTAAATATGCCCCAAAATTGTGGTTGAAGATTCTATGCAAGGTTTTTAATGCACTAAACTATAATAATATCCCAGCATCTTGGAAAGAATCCATTATCGTACCAGTCTTTAAGAAGGGTAACAGGGCAGATCCAGCCTGTTACCGACCAATTTCCTTAATAGACTCGTCCGTCAAGATCCTGGGGCGGGTCATTTTGTACAAATTGAAGGAATGGCTGGACGACAAAGGGATATTGTCTAACGTGCAATATGGATTCAGATCCAAAAGAGGCACTTTGGATCATTGCCTTAATTTACAACTGCTAGTGGATAAATACACGAAGGCCAAGGATGGGTCACTATACCTTGGGTTTATGGACTTGTCCTCGGCCTTCGACCTTGTAAATCGTACAAAACTCTGGCAGATCTTAATTGATTTAGGTCTTGATCCTGCCCTGGTAAACATTTTAGCGAACCTACACTCTGGTCTCTTGGCCTCTGTCAGGGTGAATGCAGAGGGGTGTTGTTCTAGCCACATTAAATCAGAAAGAGGAGTCAGGCAAGGGTGTATTATGGCCCCCCTTCTGTTTACAGTTTATATAAACGCCCTTGAACCCGCGCTTAGGGAGGCCACGCTTGACATCCTGCATATAGGGGAACTCGGCATACCGGTTCTCCTGTATGCGGATGATGCCGTCCTTTTAGCACAGACCGTGGTCGGGCTTCAACGTTTGTTGGATGCTTTTGGCCTTTTTATGACTTCTCTGGACCTCAAAATAAATGTAAAGAAATCTCAAATCATGATTGTGGGAAGGGGTGCTAGAAAGAAAAACTTGAAAACGTTTTTTTGTTGTGAGGAGGAACTTAGCAGAGTCCCTACATTCCTGTACCTGGGGACTACTTTTGAGGAGAAGGGGAATTGGGGACCGCAGATTAAAAACAGAAATGCGGCCTTCGCTAGAACCTCCTCAGCAATCATGGGCTTTAGCAGAAAATTGGGGGCTAGGCCCATAAAGGCATTGTTGAACATTTACAAAGCGAAATGTTTGACGGTAGACACTTATGGTTGCTCACTATGGGGGTATAGCGCTATAGACTGTCTACAAGTCACTGAAAATAAATTCATGCGATCAATCTTATCAGTGCCACAGTCTACCCCATCTTACACGATTCATTCTGAGCTAGGGGCCGGCTTTATTACGGATATGATAAGAGTGGCCCCCTTAATATCGTGGCTGAAGACCTGGTTGTATGACGAACTCTCTATGAATCCTGTCATTCTTAAAGATTACCTCTCACTAGATAATGTAAATAAAATTAAGTGGTTATCTTATGTTAATCACTGGTTTCATAAATTAGGGAGACCGGAGCTCTTTTTCTCACCAGACAAAATAACCCGTAAGGACATAGCATTAACAAAGGGGGCTATGTTACAGATATTGACCTTAAACAGAGAGGAAATTGAGCTTAGAAAACCCACTGTAAGGGCCAACCTTATTGTTGCCAATCACCCAGGACCTGAACTTTACCTTGTTTTAGTTAATTGTTCTTACCACAGGTTTCTTTTAACACGTTTTCGTTTAAATATGATCCATTTGAACTTAGGTCACTTTTCTGAATGGTGAAGTCCTGAACAGGCACCACCGTGTTCTTGCGATCATTTTTCGACTTAGGACACAACGCATTTTTTGATGTTTTGTGGCCACTACACGGCAGTAAGGACTAAGTTTCTCGTTCCTATCCTTAAGGAGGCAGGGTTTTTTCAAGTCAAACCCGCTCTCCTATGTTTACAATTATTAAACAGCCCTAGGGTTATTTTCCATGTCGCCAGTTACTTGGTGGGTGCTTTCAGGGTTAGGAACAAGAGAATGACAAACTGTAAATGATTGTATTTTTGGATCCTTGTATTGTATATATTGGTTTATGGCAGCTAAATCTATTGTAAATATCATTCTTTTAACAATTTTATGAAATTTGTGGGATATTTTAAACATATGAATTGTATTGTTTTTATAGTGTGGGAGATTTTAAACATATGAATTGTATAGTTTTTATAGTGTATTTTGTATAGTATGCATCACCGTCTTTTTATGATATTGAATTATCGAAATAAAGTATTTTGACTGACTGACTGAGTCAAGTCTGGTGTAAGTACATTTATTATGTACTTATATTAGGGTATTGGAGGACTATTTCGTCCACTTTATGGATAGTCTTGATAGTCTTGATTTAGTCGCCAAGTACGGCAAATTCCAGATCATGGCCTGTGGCCCAGGTAGGATCGCCACCTGCAGGCTTGTCATTAAGGGTCAGACATTGCACACCGTAAAAAAAGAAATTGTTACCTGGGAGTTATTTTCAACACCCTAGGGTCCTGGCAGATGACAGTTCATGCCTCGAGCTTAGTATGTCACCTGGAATAATCTTTAACCTGCCAAGTAAGAGAGGAAGGAGAAACATTTGGCCTCTTATGAAAGTATATAATGCACAGTGTGTTCCAGTTGCCACGTATGGGGCGGGAATTTGGGTTTGCCATAAGAGGTCACCCCCGAGTTAGAGGAAAATCATATAATGCCGGAGGCTTTTACACCTTCCGCTGACAGCCTCCAGTTATATTATGCATGTCGAACGAAACCAGCGAGATTTAGTAGATAGAGTTCAGTGAGCCCCTCTATTACTGTGGGTTACTGTGCCCACAACGTTTCAGAGACATCATTCTGGATTGCCTTAGCTTCAACAAATGGGGTGCTATTCCCTCATTAAACTACATCTCGAGTATATTTCAGGAGATGAGGTTGGTTTCTCTTTTTTTGTCCCCGAAGAGTATCAAGAAAGATGACAAATTACTGGTCAAGAGTCATTGTTGGGGATTTTGTGAAGCTTGAAGCTTCCAAACTAAGCTAACCAAACATTTGGCGCCGGTCTTTCATAGATACCTTCCTATCACGGAGCTCGTCTTATCTCACACTTAGCCTTACTCAATGGGAGCGGTCCCTCCTTTTTCGTTTTAGAGGTAGTTCGGCTTGGTGGCTCATGAGCGCAGGTAACTCAACTGACATCCTGAAGGGACCAGTTTTAATATGTTCTTGTGATGGAGTCTCCGAGCAATCGTTATTAAGTTATATGTGCGTTTGCAGCTTTTTCAGCTACTTTCGTAGACTCTTGCTCAAACCTCCTTTAAAATAGTTGGACCATCGCAAATGTAGAGAGGCCTTGTACCACCTGCAACTATTGAATACATATGACATCTGCTCCAGGGTGTGTTATTTTCTTAACCTTTTGAATGCTATGGGGATTTTTCCCCTGTGCTGGAAAATCATGATTACCATTATTCATGACGAGCTGGGCTCGTCATGAGCGTAGCAGGAGGCTACTGCATGACGAGCCCAGCTCGTCATGAGCGTCGAAGGGGTTAAAGCTGCAGTTAAAGAACCAGGAAAACCATGGAAGGACAACTCTGGTGATGAAATATTTGCCAGTCTGACTATTTTTAAGTACTATACTGTTGGTTTTAATAATGTTTTATTAATTTTTATCTGGTACTTGGCACTTTATACATATGTTGTTAAATATTTGACATAATTCGTATCCTTTTAATGGCAATTGATGTGATTGTATTATATTGATTTGTGTCTTTTATGGCGATAATTGGCCGAACAAAATGTAAATGTAAATGTAGTATACTTGTAAAGCGCACAGCTGCCCCAGCAACGGGGTGTCCCGGCGCTGTATAACTCTGGGGAACCCATCCTGGCTTTCCCTGTGGGATGGTCCCTTGCTGGGAGTCCCCAAGGTGGAGCCAGGCATCCCCGGAATTGGTGGGGCCGTTGTGGAGATTAGGCAAGCTAATGCCCAGAGTTGCCGAGTGAAACCCGACCCTGCCGCGTCGGGAATTGAACCCTGGTCCCAGGCTGACTTCTGCTCTCAGGCCTGCCGCCTCTAACCAGTGAGCCACACTACTCCACAAAGATTTGTTGATTATGATTAAACTCCATTCATATGTCCTGTGAATTCTGGGATGATATCAGGCATACATATCAGGAAATCAGGGGACAGAAAGTGTTGAGATAACCACGTTTGCCATAAAGCCAGGACAGCCAAGCCCTTGAACCATTTTAGTGAAGGATTATTCAAATGCAGTGATATTTCAACAGACTAAGCCCAAGCTCTCATTAATATGTGTTGGATTCGATGGTCTAAACAATAATTCAGCTTGGTTGTCACCCAGCATATTTTGTCTTTGCAGTCACTTTTCATTGACTTAGGTTGACCCTGCTCAGGCTCAAACACTGTCCTTTGATTTGTTCACAGAGTAATCTGCAGCGTGTTGATTTCATCAGATAAACCAGGAGAGTAGGGAAGAGCATTACAAGTAGTCCATGTTGAGGTGCGGTGTGCCGGAATATATGCTGAACATCTGATGAGACTGTCTTGGTTTTTAACCATTTTGGTCAGATATAATTGCGGACATGAAGATGACATTAGGCTATCTTATTCGAAATGATTAGGCTGTTATCCTTCTAAGGGCTTGCATGTCCCACCTACATACCAATTAAAGGCAGACAAAATACTATTTTGGAACTTCCTAAAGGCAGCAAAAGTAGCATCAGCATCCCATTGGAGAAAAAGGATGCTTTGCCTGTTATACATTTGCATTTGAAAAGTCAAAACGTTTTTATTATGATTTGGAATTCAAGGAGGTCCACATAAAAAAGACAGAAATGTTTACACGACAATTAATAATATCCAAATTTAATACATTGGCATGCAGGTCAATGGATTGATATAGCCATGGAAAAGCTCAATAAAATATGATTGAGCAGTCTACTGAATCATTATGAAGCCTGGTATTGAAATAACAGTGGTGCCCATTTCTGTTCTACTCAGCTAAACTCAAAACACTTAGCCTGTCACTTAATAGAAGTGTAGCGTGAGAGCAATGATTTCTAAATTGCATCAGTAGACACCTCACATACTTTAACATCAGCACATTACCCACCATACACTCATGGCAACTTCATGACTAGTCCAGTTAGATAAAAAATGGAAACATGCATTTTAAGGCACCAGTAAATCCCAGTGAATGTCAAGGGTAACCATAGTGAGAGGAGGGAGGGAGGAGTGGGAATGGAGTTCTTGAGTTAAACAGATAAGAGCTGGGAGCATAGTGATGATGAAGCAGAAAGACTTATATTTGCTGACAGAGGATATGAGTGACGATTATTCTTGAAATGTTTCAGATGCATATCCTTTATTTTGACATCTATGTTAATGTTATGTTTTGGACTATTTAATCAACAACCAATAACATGAGATGTTTACATAGAGTGCATCTGTACCTCTTTCTTTAAATTGAAACAGGCTGACGGACACAGGGATGTAATTCCAGACCCTGGGATTTCAATGGAAAAATACTGTTGCCTTGTTTTTATCTTTTTAAGACTTCCTTGTCTCCAGTCTGATGTTGTACTTGGATGCGGTGCTGAGAGCCAGTGGCGTCACTGGGGTTGGTGTCACCCGGTGCGGGTAACTCATGGTGTCACCCCCTCATGACTTACCGCATGGACCACCTCTGTCGGAAATGTACGGTGCTAGGTACTGTCTTACTCCCTCTAGCTCCCTCTCTCTGTCTAGCTCCCTCTAGCTCCCTCTCTCTGTCTTACTCCCTCTAGCTCCCTCTGTCTCCCTCTCTCTCTGTCTTACTCCCTCTAGCTCCCTCTCTCTCTGCCTTACTCCCTCTAGCTCCCTCTCTGTCTTACTCCCTCTAGCTCCCTCTCTCTGTCTTGCTCCCTGTAGCTCCCTCTCTCCCTCTCTTACTCCTTCTAGCTCCCTCTCTCTCTGTCTTACTCCCTCTTGCTCCCTCTCTCTCTGTCTTACTCCCTCTAGCTCCCTCTCTCTGTCTTACTCTCTCTAGCTCCCACTCTCTCTCTTACTCCCTCCAGCTCCTGCTCTCTCTCTTACTCGCTCTAGCTCCCTCTCTCTCTCTTACTCCCTCTAGCTCCCTCTCTCTCTGTCTTGCTCCCTCTAGCTCCCTCTCTCTGTCTTACTCCCTCTAGCTTCCTCTCTCTCTGTCTTACTCCCTCTAGCCCCCTCTCTCTTACACCCTCTAGCCCCCTCTCTCTCTCTTACTCCCTCTAGCCCCCTCTCTCTGTCTTGCTCCCTCTAGCTCTCTCTGTCTTACTCCCTCTAGCTCCCTCTCTCTGTCTTGCTCCCTCTAGCTCCCTCTCTCCCTCTCTTACTCCTTCTAGCTCCCTCTCTCTCTGTCGTACTCCCTCTTGCTCCCTCTCTCTCTGTCTTACTCCCTCTAGCTCCCTCTCTCTGTCTTACTCTCTCTAGCTCCCACTCTCTCTCTTACTCCCTCCAGCTCCTGCTCTCTCTCTTACTCCCTCTAGCTCCCTCTCTCTCTCTTACTCCCTCTAGCTCCCTCTCTCTCTGTCTTGCTCCCTCAAGCTCCCTCTCTCTGTCTTACTCCCTCTAGCTTCCTCTCTCTCTGTCTTACTCCCTCTAGCCCCCTCTCTCTCTCTTACTCCCTCTAGCCCCCTCTCTCTGTCTTGCTCCCTCTAGCTCTCTCTGTCTTACTCCCTTTAGCTCCCTCTCACTCTGTCTTGCTCCCTCTAGCTCCCTCTCTCTCTACCTCCATCTAGCTCCCTCTCTCTGTCAAGAGCCCTCTAGCTCACTCTCTCACTGTCTTACTCCCTCTCTCTGTCTAGCTCCCTCTCTCTGTGTCTTGCTCCCTCTGGCTCCCTCTGTCTCCCTCTCTCTGTCTTACTCCCTCTAGCTCCTTCTCTCTCTGTCTTACTCCCTCTAGCTCCCTCTCTCTGTCTAGCTCCCTCTAGCTCCCACTCTCTCTCTTACTCCCTCTAGCTCCCTCTCCTTCTGTCTTGCTCCCTCTCTCTCTATCTTAATCCCTCTAGCTACCTCTCTCTGTCTAGCTCCCTCTCTCTGTCTTGCTCCCTCTAGCTCCTTCTCTCTCCCTTACTCCCTCTAGCTCCCTCTCTCTCTGTCTTGCTCGCTCTAGCTCCCTGTAGCTCCCTCTCTCTCTATCTTACTCCCTCTAGCTCCCTCTCTCTGTCTAGCTCCCTCTCTCGCTGTCTTACTCTCTCTAGCTCCCTCTCTCTCTGTCTTACTCCCTCTAGCTCCCTCTCTCTGTCTAGCTCCCTCTAGCTCCCTCTCTCTTGCTCCCTCTAGCTCCCTCTGTCTCCCTCTCTCTCGGTCTTACTCCCTCTAGCTCCCTCTCTCTCTGTCTTACTCCCTCTAGCTCCTTCTCTTTCTGTCATACTCCCTCTAGCTCCTCTCTCTGTCTTCCTCCCTCTAGCTCCCTCTCTCTCTCTTACTCCCTCTAGCTCCCTCTCTCTCTGTCTTACTCCCATTAGCTCCCTCTCTATCTTACTCCCTCTAGCTCCCTCTCTCTGTCTAGCTCCCTCTCTCTCTGTCCTGCTCCCTCTAGCTCCCTCTGACTCCCTCTCTCTCTGTCTTACTCCTTCTAGCTCCCTCTCTCTGTCTAGCTCCCTCTAGCTCCCTCTCTCTCTGTCTTACTCCCTCTAGCTCCCTCTGTCTAGCTCCCTCTCTCTCTCTGTCTTACTCCCTCTAGCTCCCTCTGTCTCCCTCTCTCTCTGTCTTACTCCCTCTAGCGCCCTCTCTCTCTGTCTTGCTCCCTCTAGCTCCCTCTCTCTTATTCCCTCTAGCTCCCTCTTTCTCTGTCTTGCTCCCTCTCTCTCTGTCTTGCTCCCTCTAGCTCCCTCTCTCTCTATCGTACTCCCTCTAGCTCCCTCTCTCTGTCTAGCTCCCTCTCTCTCTCTCTGTCTTACTTCCTCTAGCTACCTCTGTCTCCCTCTCTCTGTCTTACTCCCTTTAGCTCCCTCTCTCTCTGTCTTTCTCACTCTAGCTCCCTCTCTCTCTGTCTTTCTCACTCTAACTCTCTCTCTCTCTGTCTTTTTACTGAGTGAGTGAGTTTGTCAGCTAGATAAGTAGGGTTGCTGGCTATAAAGTGGTTATAGATTATGCAGCTGCCTTTGTAGATAGACCGGGTCGGCAAGAGTAGTCGATGAATGAAGTTCCATTAAAATGATGGTAATTTGATAATATTTCTTCTGGTCCAGGATGATATGTGCTATGGCACTTACAATGCCATGTACATGTGGTTTCTGAAGTTGGTCTTAGTAATCACATAATCACCTACTTTTCTCCATATAGAGTTAAGGAGGTACCATGTGTGTATGTACATCAGGGTGTTTTTTCCTATTTCCAGCGTGCTCTTAATTATGTAATAAACTATTCCTTTTCCTTCCTTCTTTACCTGATAAGTAATACTTTGCAAATTGATTTCCTACCACTCTGGGCGGAGAGAAGGCTTCCCTCTGTCCCGAATGGAGGAACTTGTAGGTAAGGGCAGGGGATCACGGTAGCTGACATCTGCAGAACCATAAGTCCTAAAGCCTTGTTAAAGGGGGGAGTTGGGTGGGAGAGGAGGATGAAGAGTCATGGGGGGTTTGGGAGGGGTGTAGGTTTACGGTGGTGGGGGAAAAAGGGGGGAAAATCCACAGTCTCAACGAGGGAGGAATGCAATAAAATAGAAACGCAGCAAAGAGCTTGGTGTTTATCTTGTCTTATGAAAATGCTCTTACGCTATCTACTATTGAATTTGCTTCGGCTTTCTGATGGTTTTTAGAGGGATTAAAATATGCTCTTTAAATGTCTCCGGTCTCAACAATATTAATAAAAGGAGGAGGATAGCTGTCGAGCTACGAAATATTCAGCCGGATTTTGTATGTCTTCAAGAGACACATTTGCCTTGGAGCAAGCGTCATTTTTTAACCGATCTAGGGTTCTCAGTAGTTGTGGCTTCTCAGCAATCAGTATTGATTCGGGGGGTTGCGATCTTAGCTAAACCTAATGCTCACACCATTAGTCACTGCTTGGCAGATAAGTTTGGCCGTTGGGCCATAGCAGAATGTAGAGTGAGAAATCGTAACTTCACTTTATGTACTATCTACGGGTCTAATCTAGATGAGGCTACAATCGTAGAGGAACTAAATCTAGAGTTAACGACCTGGGCAACTCCGATGATTATTTGTGGAGATATAAATATTAATCTAACCAATCAGGATCTCATGGGTGGTTCCCAAAGTTATAGAGGGCGTAAACCTTGGGTCTTTAAGGCCCTTTATAACTTACTAAAGGATCATGGTTTGACAAACGCATGGGGTTTAATTATGTCCAACGGATCCAGGATTTACGTTTTATTCTTTTCCCCACAAAAAAATGGTGAGATTGGACTACTTCTTTCTAACTACAGCTTCTTTAGTGGGGGTTGGAATGCAAATATTTCCTAGGATTTCGCCGGATCATGCCCCCATTGTACTAGCAATGGCCGGTTTGGGAGATGTGGTTAGACCCCAAAAGTTCTCCTTTGATCGGAAATTATGTGTGAATGATCATTTTAGAGAACACATCTCCAATTGGCTTATGGAATTTTTTGACAGCAACAGACACTCGGCTCGAATAGACATCATATGGGATATGTTCAAGGCTTGTTTTAGGGGCGAAGTACTGAGTTATGGTTTATTCCATCAAAAGAAACTCAAAGCGGAGATGCAGGGTTTATACTCTGCTCTGAAAAGGGCAGAAGAGAAACTGACTCAGGGTATAGCACATCAGGGCAACATTCAGGATTTAGAGGATGAAGTGGCCAGGAGTAGGGCTAAAATAAGGGGAGTTTGGGACAAGGAGAATGCAAGAAAATGTCTGATTCACAAAAAGCAATGCCATGAGTATGGGGGAAGCAGCTGGGAGATGCCACGCACTTAAATTACGTATGAATGAAGCTACCCGGCATATTACAGCATTAAAGGATAGTGCAGGGATATTACGATCTGACCCGCAAGGGATTTTGGCCATTTTTCATCAGTTTTACACAGACCTCTATGCACAGCAGAGAGGGGTGGCAGAAGGTGATAACTTATTGCAGAGGGGGGCCTCTCCTGAATTGGATTCAGAGGAAGCAGCTCAGCTTGATACCCCAATTACTATGGAGGAGTTAGAAAATGCAGTCAAGACCTTAGCGATGGGGAAAGCTGCAAGCCCTGATAACATTCCGGAGAGATATACAAGCTTTTTTTTTAACAATTGAAGGAAATGATGTTGGCCACTTTCAGTGCAGCTCAAATGGGGTTGGCTTCCAAATCTTGGGATGAAGCCACAATAGTTGTCTTTAGCAAGAAGGGCAATTATCCAGAGCTGCCCGGCTTATATCGCCTGATTTCGTTATTGAACTGCGATGGCAAAATATATTCGAACATTCAGGCCAACCGTCTTTCTAAGGTTATTTCTTCGTTAGTATCACATAATCAGCACAGATGTATTCCTGATAGAGGTTCAGTGTCGCATGTTAATAAAGTTGTTACTCTCTTCGATATTGCCCATGTTGAGAAACGACAACTAGGGTTAATCTTATTGGACGCTGAAAAAGCGTTTGATCGCGTGGAGTGGGATTATTTGTGGAGATTAATGAAAAATGTGGGTTTTCAGAAGGGTATTATGACTTTTCTACAGGTCTTGCATGCTTCACCGGTTGCCAGAATAGCAGCAATGGAAATGACCTCAGAGGTAGTAAAAATTACTAGAGGGACGAGGCAGGGATGCCCTTGTTCCCCTTTACTTTTTGCTTTATATATAAACCTGTTTGTTGATATGCTATGCAAGAGTCATTTGATTAGGCCTTTTGTTTTACATGATGTCCCTCATTCAGTATTTGCATATGCAGATGACATAGCTGTGGCTTCTGAGGACCCGGTTATTGCACTTCAAGAGATTGAGCGCTTAGCACTTGAATTTGGCCAGGTGTCTGGTTATAAATTAAATGTTACCAAGAAGCAACGTGCATGTACTGATAATATTGTATTACAAGATCCTAGAGTGGTTAGTGAAGCTACATACTTGGGCATAAAAGTTAGGACATCAATGACAGAGTTAGTAGATGCTAACTGGGGGGCATTATTGCACAATATTAGTGACTCTTTGGAGAGATGGGAACGATTACATTTTACCTTAATAGGTAGACGGAATATTATAAAGATGAATGTCCTTCCTAGGGTATTATATTTATTTAGTCCCATCCCACTTGAAATAATGGCAACTCAGCTGCAAAGTTTACAGACACTTTGCTCTAAATTTCTCTGGGCCCACTGTAAACCTTGGCGTGCCAGTAGATCAATTACTCTTCCAATTGCAAGGGGAGGGGATTAGCGATAACTGATTTTCATTTATATTATTATGTTTGTTTTTTGCAGAAAATGCTTGTATAACTGACCGGGGAGGATGCGGGAAATACAGCAGAGACCCCTTCGATTTTTCAGTTAATTTTAGGGTCAGAGGCAAAACGATGTTTATTTAAAGAAATCAATGGTAGCTATTATAAAAGGACCAGGTTCAAAGTTTTGGAAGCCACTTTTAAAGTTTGGAGGAAAATACGCAAGTTTTTTTTTTTGCAGAGTTTTATATAGCGCGAACTAGAACCGAACCGAATCAGTTATCAGAGCGCTTTACATAGCACCAGTTACGTTACATGAGGACACACTTTCAAGTTAATTGATCTACAAGGACTAACATACTATACACCAACGAATGCACTAAAGCTTCTCCCAATAATATTCTGGGATAGGGTGGCCATAGGTTGGAGACATAAGGGTATTTGCCAGATTGGAGATTTGTATGTGGATGGGGGACTTATTAAGCTGTATGAAGATCTTGCAAGGCAATATAATCTGCCTAACTCTCAATTTTTTTAATTCCTCCAAATGCGGGATTTCCTTAGTCGTAGAAACTTGAAATTGATTCCAAACCCACTTATTGAGGCTCTAAGGTCCCAGGGGAAAATAGGGGTGTTATATAAAATATAATCTTCATTTAGAATGGATGATTTGGGGAAACATAACGCGCAATGGTCTGAGACTTTGGGAAAATCTGATATATCTATAGAAGATGCAATTGTTAGATCTAACAAAGTTTTTTTATCTGCAAATTTAAAAGTACAATTCTTTAAACCTGTATTTAATTTATATTACACTCCTGCACGCATGTATAAGTGGGGAGATTGCTATGATGGTAAATGTTTTCGTTGTGGGGGAGATAATGCAGTCCTTATCCATATATTTTTCAGTTGTGTTAAACTGAGAAATTATCTGAAGGATATTGAATTTTTTTTATCTAATATTCTTGGGACTCCTCTTAATATTGCACCGGCCTTAATGCTTTTAGGGATTGGCCAGGTTGTAAAAAAGGGGAATTTTTTCTATAAACATCGTTATTTTTTATTTGTGGCAATGACTGTTGCATGACTATGTATAGCTTCCGATTGGCTACGACATGACCCTCCAATGTTTGAGTGCTGGAGGGCCAAAATGTATAATTTAGCTAACATAGAATTAAGTCTATACTCTATAAAGGGAACAAAGAAACGAAAATTAGGATTGTATATACGTGGAGCTTTTCTGCTCATATGAATGCATGATTAATGCTTTTTCTTTATTCTGTTGTCGCGTATGCATTTTATTACGGCTGCAAAATTAATTTGGCTGGATTGGGTAGTATACTTCAATGATGACTGCCAGGTTGCATTATGTAGTGCAGTGGCCATATTGGAAGTATAGAAAATACACTTTTAAGAAGGCCACCAGGTTGTATTAAGCCATGTTTTTATTGCATTATGTCATGCAACATAGCGGATATCTTGGAATTCTAGAGTATGCGCTTAAAAGATGGTCCGCCATCATCTTCCACTGTGCTAATGCCACAAGAATTTTAGAAGCATATGACATTGGAAAACCAACAGCGACAAGCAGTGGGAGGATAGAGTGTAGCGGTTAAAAGAGGAGAAGAAGCCAAGGAAGGTAAGACAGTGTTTGAGGTTAGCAGAGAGTGAGATCTCAAGACCAAGCCACAACAATGCTCTCTGACAGACTGAAGAAACTTAAAAAAATAACTAGGTGATGGAGCTAGAGAGAGAGAGCGAGACCAGAGGTGGGGGAGCAATGGAAAGAATATGCACATGACAGGTGAAAAAGAAAAAGAAAAGATAATCATATAGGATAGTAAGAAAAGAAAACAATAGTTCCTTGACTCAATCACTGAAATAAGGGTGATGAAACCTAAATGATCCAGAAACGGGACAAACACAAGAAGAGGGGGCAAAACAATCAAAATAGGAGCAGTACTCTGAAATAAACAAAGAAGCCACACAATAATGAGTAAAACACCGTAAGAAGTATAAAAGCATGGACTGCAATGCTGTTTGTAGCACGACCTCAAAAAGAAGTCTTTTAAGTTGGTTTGAGTGGGTGTCTTTCTAAACTCACTGGCCAAAACTCCAGGGCACTTAGGATCGCAGTTCCATTACCTTTTGTATGCCCTTCAACCCTTCTTGTAAATGAAGACATTTTGGAACTGTTTCAAATAATTCAGGTCAAGCTTCAAGGTCATATTTATTTATTTATTTATTTACAAGCATTTTGGGGGTATTTCCACCCCCACCGCTCCTAAATAAAGCCACGGATCTCTGGTTGGGGGCGAGGGGGTCTGCGCCCTTCAATTTGAAGATCTCTGTTCTAGAATCTCATATTGTTGATGGCCTGACTGATAATCTCACAAATAAATGTTATACAACATGAGCTTTGAAGCATGTTCATGTTTACGTCTTGGGTGATATCAGTTCAAGTGTACAAGGCATTTTGGCACAATTACCTTACTTTCTTCAAATAAATGCAGTCTTATTTGTCTTACATGACTCAATCTAAATTCCTTCACAAGAACTGAATTCTTTTCCGCGGACTGAATACACATATTTGTCTTGAAGGCACATAGTGTGCAGTGCACATGACGCATGGAGAGGATGCCAGCAACATTCCCGTTGTGCGTCACCGAACGCTGCCCTGTATTAGTGAAAGATAAGCAGTGTAGGACATGGTACATGTTCCATCCAATCTTAAGGAACGTTACTATGGCAACTGCACACATTGTTGTGGTAACATTACTTGGGCATCAGCAAAGTTGACTCTGGCGACGCCTGTCCCTTCTCTGTATGGCCAAACCAATGCCTCAATTCTATGCCATCCGTGCATAACGAAGCATATTTTCAAAGTCAACACTCAACAATGTTAAAAAATCTGCTGTGTTCTGAAGAAAAACAAGTGCATGATATGGAGCATGCTCTGGCCTACGTTACTTTATGAGGCTGCATGCATAGAAAGACTGGAATCCCTATGCTTGAGTGATTATTTCTCTCCTAAACTAAAAGGGAAATGAAACGCTAGATCTGGGTTAACTATTACAATCAAAGACAGCAGTTACGAAAATGACCATTTGAGCATGGAATGGATCGAATCTCTGCACATTTTTAGGGTGAAATGGATTACAGAGCACAGTGTTTAAGATGAATAGTAAATATACCGTCGTATCTAAACATTAACAGACACTATGGCACTGCTATCTGGGTGTACTACATCTACATTACCTCTACACAGAAGGAAGCAATATGAGGGAACGATGCTCAGAGATTCTTAAGTACAGTCATCTTCTCATATGGAACAAAATATGACCATCTGTCTTTTCAAGTCAATCAATCAATCAATCAGGGGCTTTTAAATCGCGGCTTCTCACCCGTGAGGGTCTCAAGGTGCTGTAGGAGGGGGCTGCTGGTCGGACTTGGTGGAGGATCGTTCGAAGAGCCAGGTCTTGAGGTCCTTCCTGAATTGGGTCATTGACACTGATTGCCAAGTGACACTATAACAGGATGATTTGCTGAAGAAATATTTAGGGGAATGACTTCAGAATATGGATGAAACAGGCAAGTGCAAGTACAAGTGTAACCTCCAGCATAAACAGTATGCGAAGAGTTAAGCAGTAGTATGATAACCCACCAGAAAAAAGCAAATACCATAGGGAAACAATAATCTGTCACACTTGCAGGAGGCTGATGTGGTAGTTATGTTGGTGCTGTCATTGGCAGCGCTGACAGGGGCAACGTTTTTTCACAAATTAAGCACTACTTGTGTTACAGACCCACCAATCTTGAAGTGCATTGACAAGTGATGGGTCAGTGATCAAACCAATACTTCAGCAGGAGGACAAGAGGAAGGGCTTGTTTCAACAACTACAAGGAAGAAAAACACTAAAACCTGTATTGTAATCTGAGACTGCTGATGGAGCAAGGTGTCATACGTACAGAAACTTGCTCGTATTCAATCCTCTCGAAATAACATGCAACTTATTAACCAACATGTTTTGTGATTACTAAAACCGCACTACACAACATTTCTAGTATCATGGGGAAGCTTTCCTATGTGCTTTAACTAACCATAACCCGAGTGTCCTAATATGGCCGCCGAAAACACGGGAACCTTTCAATCAATCAATCAGAGTACTTGTAAAGCGTGCTACTTACCCGTGAGGGTCTCAAGGCGCTGAGGGGAGGGGGGGGGGTGCAGCAACTGTTCGAAGAGCCAGGTCTTGAAGAGTCTTCTGAAGGCGAGTAGGTCTTGGGTCTGCCGTATGTGGGTGGGGAGGGTGTTCCAGGTCTTGGAGGCGAGGTAGGAGAAGGATCTGCCGCCTGAGGCCTATGTTGGATGCCGGGGACAGCAGCGAGGGCGAGGCTGGCGGAGCGGAGCTGGCGGGTTGGGGTGTGGAAGCTGAGTCTGCTGTTCAGGTAGGCTGGTCCGGTGTTGTGGAGTGCTTAATGTGCATGGGTGAGGAGCTTGAAGGTGATCCTCTTGTCGACGGGGAGCCAGTGTAGGTTTCTCAGGTGGGGGGTGATGTGGCTGCGGCGGGGGACATTGACGATCAGTCAGGCAGATGCGTTTTGGATTTGTTGTATTCGTCGTAGGTGTTTGGCTGGGATTCCTGCATAAAGTGCGTTGCCGTAGTCCAGTCTGCTGCTGACAAGGGCATGTGTCACCGCTCTTCTTGTTTCGGTCGGGATCCACTTGTAGATCCTGCGGAGCATGCAGAGGGTGTTGTAGCAGGAGGAGGAGACGGCGTTGACCTGTTTAGTCATGGAGAGGGAGGAGTCGAGGATGAATCCTTGGTTGCGTGCATGGTCGGTGGGTGTTGGTGCTGTTCCCATCGTGGTCAGCCACCAGGAGTCGTCCCAGGCTGAGGGGGTGGGTCCGAGGATGAGGACCTCTGTCTTGTCCGAAATCAGCTTCAGACGGCTGTTCCTCATCCAGTCAACAACGGCCTTCATTCCCTCGTGGAGGTTGGTTTTGGCGTTGTGTGGGTCCTTGGTGAGGGAGAGGATGAGCTGGGTGTCATCGGCGTAGGAGATGATGTTGAGGTCATGATGGCAGGCCACTTGTGCGAGGGGGGCCATGTAGATGTTCAACAGTGTCGGGCTGAGGGATGAGCCCTGGGGGACGCTGCAGATGATGTCCGTGGCTTCGGATCGGAAGGGTGGAAGACGGACTCTCTGGGTTCTGCCTGAGAGGCAGGACGTGGTCCAGTCAAGGGCCTTCTCTTGGATTCTGGATTCTTGGAGGCGTGCCTTTAGAGTACGGGGGCATACTGTGTCAAAGGCGGCTGACAGGTCCAGGAGGATGAGGGATGATGTTTCGCCGTTGTCTAGTTGGTGCCAGATGTCATCTGTGACGGCGATGAGGGCTGTCTCGGTGCTGTGGTTGCGTCTGAATCCGGACTGGGACGGGTCCAAGATGTTGTTGTCTTCCAGGTGGCGGGCCAATTTCATGTTGCAAACCTTTGTGCGCATGCGTCTGCTACACCTACGTAGTGTGACGTATCTATGCCTTTGGTGGGAACGCTTTGCAGCGGCACACTAGTGCCAAAAATCACCGCTTCAAACTTCAAAAACTAAAGCATATGCTTTGCTTGGACTAAACCTTGTGTGTTCCGCTTAACCATTAATGCTATAGTTAAATTAAGTAATGGGGGTAGAGTAGAAATAAGTGGTATACAGTGCATTCATTTATGTTTGTATTCTAATGTGTCTTTCTTTGACTTTATTGATAGCTTGTATTTGGGCCGGAAGGATGTTGCATACTCCATTTTGAACCTGCTGATCATGCGCAGTTGTCATTAAAACCCTAGAAGCTTTATCATTGAATCGCTGCCAACTCTCATCTTACCCGCAACGTTCGTGGGAATCTTACCTAGTGACCAGGAGCAAGAGGAAGAGAAAGCACAGAACTTTATACATTGTATATTAAAATGAAATAATATTGCTGGGAGGAATAAAGATGCATAGGAAAGTAAATTATGGGCGGAAACCTGAATAATTTAGAATCAATACAAAAAGACCTCACACTGGTATCGAGTGATGACTTCTCCTCGTCTTTCTGACCAATCAAATGAAGGGAACACATAGATTTTGCAACATGAAGGGGGTGGAACACACTCTGAAATGGTATAACTAAGGTAGGCTTAGTCAGTTAGATTGTCTGACTTGTCACAGACCTGTTACCGACCCAAACATGTGCTGAAGGAGCATCAAGAGCAGAGTGCTAGTCGAGCACTTTGACAGAAGAATCAAGAGTTTTGCTGACTGAGAAGAATCGATCTACCCAGTCGGGGCCCGAGAGTAGCCATGGAGAGGGGTCTATCACTGGCGTTGCACTTAGTGGAGGTTGCCTGTCCTGTCTTGCACCTGTCCCGTCCTAAGTAAATATAGTCTGTGTGGTATGCCCTTGTACCGTTCCCCTTTTTCACTCTTCCCAGGTACCAATGTTTAAAGGTATTTTCCTGAAGTACTGAAAATGTTATGCTTTAATAGTTATTTTCTTACTTGCAAAATCCTTAATCTCACTGTTGTGGCAACTGGCTTACAAAATATTGCATAGAGAAAGTGTTTAAAACTTTCCAGAGTCTGAAATTTATTTTTCATATAGTGAATGTTATTCTCTACCTATTATTCTAACTCCCTTGATCCTTAGATTTAGGACTTAGAGCACAAGTGACAAGGATTTGGTAAGTCATGGTGTACAGGTATAAGTCCTAAGGTGAATAAACTCTGATAGGCAGGAAGTTAAGTTGGATTACTGGTTTAAAGTGTGAATGTTTATGGGCCCAGGTAAGTATGATTAACTGAGCTGGTAATCCCGCGCCATCACTGCTGAGCAGCAAAGGTTGGTCTACAGTACAGAAAGAAATGCCAAGCAAAATTGCGTTAATAGAGCAGCAAACAAACTAAAAAATCGGAGCAGAAAATCCCAAGAGAGAAAAGACTCGGGTCAATGAAAAAGGGACAAAAAAAAATATAAATGTGACGTTCCGTACTTTTTTATACCTACATTAAGGAAAAAATCAAAAGAATTTATGTTGTTCCAGGGGCGCTAGAATATACTTTATAGGATGCCTGACCCTAACAGATGGAGGTGGCATGCTTCATCATCAGGTCGTGCTCCTCACAGGGTGTGCTGTGCAGTATAGTCCTCTTCTCTCACTCCTGCCCAATACTCTTCCCTTTGTGTGAGGTGAGGAAGCCAGCTACACTAGCTCCCCATCCTGCCCGCTGGCTCCTCCCTGTGCATGGTGAGAGACAAGAAGGTGGCGATTGCCTCTAGACCCATGGTACCCGCTGCAGGTTTTAAATATCCATGCATGAGCAGCACATTCAAAATGCAATAACTTAGCTATCTCTAGACTTAGAGGTAGTTTACAGCCACCAGAGACATACTCCAGGGGCCGCTTAACACCTAAAATCTTCAGAGTAAATTCCTTCTACCTACAGCTTTTTGCCTTCTTAGCAGAAGCTTAACTTAAGGGGACTGGACCTGACCTCCTGCCAGCCCTGTTAATATCCTGATCTGGGGCATCTCTGCTGCACCACCTCCGACCCCCAAAGTCCTCCATGGAAACCACACTGCTCGCCTGGACTCTCTAGCCACCGAGCTTTTTAGTCACTTGCAAGGTAACTATGCACAACACAAGCACTCTGAGTGCCCACTCATGGGAGTCCACAGGACAACAAGACCCACATTCAGTCTCAACTGTGCCTGTAGGGGAGTCAGGGAGCTGATGTGATCAGCCTTGGAGAGAGTTTACAAGCATCCATAGGACAGGTCTGGTGTTATTAGAGCTCTGTGGGCTGCATGCTCCTGTGATTGCTTGTCAGAAACTGCTTCCATCAGAAAGTACCCCGAGTCATGTTGTTGTGGAGAACTGGGCTTTATGGGCCTAGCGGCGTAGGGCACGCCTGATATCTCCGGGTTCACCTAGCTTATCAAACAGAGACACGAGACACTCTGTTAAGCGTAGAAAATCAGGTTTATTAGCTGCAGCTAAGCACAGTTATCCAAGAAGTACAGAAGTATATTCTTACGAGACTGCCACTTCATTCCGTGGCGAACAGTCTTTTATACAATACACATTTACAATACTCATTCCCAAAACATACAGAACTGACAAATGGGAAAAGTTCGAAAACAAGCTATTGGGTATCTTGTATACGCCCTTCTTTCAGACCCCGTGTTCTCCCCTCCCCTCAAGTTAATCAATGCTAGTGCATGTAATTCAATTTGCAGGTGGCAGGACGTATTTGCGAGCCTCAAAGGACAGTTGTGTAACAAGAGAATACATAGAAAGAATAGTGAAGGCCAGTTAAACAGGATAAGATAAAGGAAGAATGGTGAGACCCATACAGCCAACTAAGACAAGGATCAATCAGTCTAGACATGGATTAACTAACTCGGCCAGTCCCTGACATCGGTTTCTTAAACAAGGACAAAGGGTTACTCTTTAACAGGAGAGGCGAGCAGCTGAAAAGGCAAAAACATCATGTTCGCCGTGTCGCCTGAGTGAGGGCAACACAAAATGGCGGCTGTCACAAAATGGCGGCTGACTACGAAGCGAAGTCGAAAATCACGGAACCTCAGACCCTCCTTTTGCCATTACTCAGGCAAAACACAAAGGACTCACGCTAGTCTGAGTCAATGTCAATGGTCATGAGGTCATTGAGCTGTTGCTGCAACATCATCTTAATATTTTCTGTTTGCTGTGACATAGGCTTTGGAACACACAAGGTGGCACAAAGACCGCAGATAGCGGGACCACATTGCAAACAGAGACAACAAGAGAAAATGATGGCTAAAATCATTCCAAGGAAAGTTAACACTTTCCATCCCCATGTGGACAGTAGTCCCCAAAACCATCCCATCACAGACCAATCTCCTGAGTCCCGATGAATAGACTCGGAAATGACATGTAGCTTAGAAATGGCTTCGTATACTGTAAGGGCATTATCCGGAATGTAAATGCAGCAACTAGACCCAATCAATTTACAAACTCCTCCTCT
Source organism: Lissotriton helveticus (assembly GCF_964261635.1). Taxonomy (NCBI): domain Eukaryota; kingdom Metazoa; phylum Chordata; class Amphibia; order Caudata; family Salamandridae; genus Lissotriton; species Lissotriton helveticus. The sequence goes on along the minus strand of NC_136057.1, from coordinate 561,724,512 downwards.
ATCAGCGAGGACAATATCTAAAACCATTCGGTTTTGTAAAGTCATAAGACGATTCGCCTGAAGTTCAGCCGTCAAATTACTCAAGGCTCCGGAAGTTACATTTATTGTAGCCTCGACAACACGAACCAACTGTCTAATGTTTCTGCTATTGACCGTTGGGCCCCAAAAGGGAAGAAACCCTTTAATAAAGTCTCCTCCCTCTTGTCCAGCTGTATCTCCAGAATCAATAACCCCTCTACCATATCTCTTCCTGTGGTGTCCTGAAGGCGCTGTGTATGTAGGGGGGAGAAGAAAAGCTATATAACATGTTCCTGAAAAATAGGCAGGAAGCCATGTATAGGCCCTATCATGACAAACGAAATATGTACCCTGAGATGGTACTAGCGGAGAAGAAATCAAGGGGGAATAGACATAGGTATGAGAACAAACACTCCTTTTCTGTTTATTCTTATTATTCTGACCAGTTATTTGCAAACACAGGGTACCTTTATGAGGTACAGTCCAAATTGGTAAGGATCTTCTTTCTTTAGCCCTGTCAGTGAGGCTAGTAATGTAGCGAGTTACATTCCAACCATCATATGCTCTTTTCTCATCCGCGGGAATCTTACTAATGTCGGCAATTTTAGCCATAGTCACTATTCCTTTTATCAGGGGACTATGACTATAGTCTGATACACCAGTATAAATATCACCAGGAGGGGAACACTGACAGAATATCGACAGACAATATTTCGACCTACAAAAATATCGAGGTAAAAATATAGAATGCCAGAATATCGACTGCCTATCTACAAACAGGTAAGTACAAAAATATCGACTCCAAAATATCGATTGGAAAAAATATAGACTGTCAAAATATCAAATTTTTTAAATGTCTTAAAATTAATTTAAAACTAATATAATGGTAAATATAATTAATTTAAACATACTTAAAATAATTGAATAAATGTTAAATTAATAAATAATTAATGTAACTTTAAAATAAAAAAATAAAAAAATGTAATATATATATACATATTATTAACATAACATATACAATATTTTTACCGTAGGATAGCGAGAGGGTTAAATTTAATACAACCACTCCAGTAAGTGCAACAGTAGGGAAAACATTGGATAGCGTAGAGGTAAAAATTACTATTTCAACTCCAGAGAGCGCAACAGTAGGGAAAACGTTGGCTAGTGGGAGGGTAAAAATTACTATTCCCACTCCAGTGAGTGCAACAGTAGGGAAAGGTTTGGATAGCGTAAGGATAAAGATTACTATTCCCACTCCAGAGAGCGCAACAGTAGGGAAAGCATTGGATAGCGTAGGGGTAAAAATGACTATTCCAACTCCAGAGAGTGCAACAGTAAGGAAAGCATTGGATAGCGTAGGGATAAAAATTACTATTCCCACTCCAGTGAGTGCAACAGTAGGGAAAGCGTTGGATAGCGTAGGGGTAAAAATTACTATTCCTACTCCAGAGAGTGCAACAGTAGGGAAAGCGTTGGATAGCGTAGGGGTAAAAATTACTATTCCAACTCCAGAGAGTGCAACAGTAGGGAAAGCATTGGATAGCGTAGGGGTAAAAATTACTATTCCCACTCCAGTGAGTGCAACAGTAGGGAAAGCGTTGGATAGCGTAGGGGTAAAAATTACTATTCCTACTCCAGAGAGTGCAACAGTAGGGAAAGCATTGGATAGCGTAGGGGTAAAAATTACTATTCCAACTCCAGAGAGTGCAACAGTAGGGAAAATGTTGGACAGCATAGGGGTAAAAATTACTATTCCCACTCCAGTGAGTGCAACAGTAGGGAAAGCGTTGGATAGCGTAGGGGTAAAAATTACTATTCCAACTCCAGAGAGTGCAACAGTAGGGAAAGCGTTGGATAGCGTAGGGGTAAAAATTACTATTCCCACTCCAGTGAGTGCAACAGTTGGAAAAGCGTTGGATAGCGTAGGGGTAAAAATTACTATTCCCACTCCAGAGAGTGCAACAGTAGGGAAAGCGTTGGATAGCGTAGGGGTAAAAATTACTAATCCATCTCCAGAGAGTGCAACAGTAGGGAAAACGTTGGATAGTGTAGGGGTAAAAATTACTATTCCCACTTCAGTGAGTGCAACAGTAGGGAAAGCGTTGGATAGCGTAGGGGTAACATTTACTATCCCACTCCAGTGAGTGCAATAGTAGGTAAAGTAAATACTTCAGATATAAATATAAATAACATAAATATTAATTTCAATTACAAAATAATTAAATTATTTTAAAATTGTATAAAATATATTAATTATTCAATTAAAATTACAAATTAAAATTAACTAATAATAAAAATTACCTACTAATACTAATTATTTACCAATTACCAATAAATTAATTTACAATATAAAAATAAATAAAAATTAGACACAAAAAATATTTAATTAATATAATTACTTACAATTAAATTAATTCCCACCCTAGTCCCCTATAAACCCCCAACCCACTACAGAAAATAAATTATTAAAATTAACATATTTATCAATTAATCAATTAAAATTATTTACCAATTATATTTTAATTAATTACCAATTAATAATTAATTAACAATTTATTCTAAATAAAGAACTATAAATAAATAACATATTTAATTAATTATAATTAAATTGCTTCCCACCCTATTCCCCTATAAACCCACAACCTGTTACAGAATTTGTTTTACAAAAATAACATATTAATCAATTAATCAATTATAATTAATCACCAATTACATTTTAATTAATTACCAATTAATAATTAATTAACAATTAATTATAAATAAATAACAATAAATAAATTAACATATTTAATTAATTATAATTAAATTACTTCCCACCCTATTCCCCTATAAACCCACAACCCGCTACAGAATTATATTACACAAAAAATAATAAATAATATTAACTTACCTTAAATTCGATATTTTTGTTGTCTATATTATGTCTAGTCGATATTATGTCCATTCTATATTTTTTACTCAATATTGTGTCTAGTCGATATTAAAAACTCGATATTTTGACTGTATACCACCAGGAGGATATCGGAGTTGGTTCTGATATGCATTGGAAAAAATAGCCAAATAAGCCCAAGCGGAACCTTCATATGAAAACGGGAGAACTTAATATGGCATCCCTTTCTCAGCGTTATGGGGCATAAGCCCGCAGACCCAACAATTAGTAGTGTTAACTACCAGTTGATGCTGATGTAATAACTGGACGAAAGAATTGTTGAAATATTCTGGTCTCCTAACAGGTTCATGGTCTGGGAGTGTGTAGAACTTATGCGGGGAGTCAGTAGAAGAAGAGAGCAAAGAAACAGAAGTCGGAACAGGTGCCTGCTGCATAGCGTGGACAATCCAACCCAAAAAAGCAAATAAAATACATAAACATACTAGAATACATAGTGCTACGCCACATTGACTAAATAGCAATTTCTTATATTTGTTTCTTTTCACAATCATAACATCATTCCCTTCCATCTTAGTATCCACTTCTATAAAGGCGGTGCTCACGGTAATCTTCCTAGATCACTTAGGTGTGATTATTAGCCGTCCTATGACACTGCAAGTCCTGTTGACCTAGTCACTATTCAGGTCACAGCCTAAGACTCCTACCGTGACCCTGCAACTTGATGGATAGTGGAAAGGAAATGTCTTTTCAAAAAAAAAAAAAAAGGTAATCACAGAAAAAGAAAACACAGTTCAATTGTCTTTTGAGTTTAATTGTCTTTTGGCAACCTAGGTCTTAGGTTGTACCGTGTCTTGCCAGCTATCGTTTGGTCCCGGAATAGAGTATTTGGGTTGGTCGTATTCAGCCTTAGATGTGGTGGTACAGCTTCTTGTAGCACATCATCATCTTCTTTTTCAGAGTTTGTCCAGTCCAGGCGTGCACTACTAAAAGGTACAAATCGGGGTACTTTCTCACATTCGTTATTGCCAATGCCTTCTTGAACCCACTGATCATAAGGTAAAGGCAAGGGTACCCTCTTACAGTGCACGCTGTGGACCCAATTTTTCTTTCCGGCGACCTTCACAGCTGTACGTGTTGTCAAAAGTACTTGTCGCGGCGGCCCCCAACGAGGTTCCAAATTCTTCTTCCTCTGAAAATTTTTGAGGCACACGAAATCCCCGGGTCAAATGGAATGACCTGGAGCTGTGGAGGCCTCCAGCAAAGTGTTTTGGACCTGTTGATGAATAACTCGTAATTTAGTGGTGAGGTCATGCAAGTAGTCAACCAACAATGGGTATGGAATGTCAGAATATTTCTTTGGTCGAGGGACTCCCCACACATTAGCTGGGTGTCCCGAAAACAACCTCATAAGGACTAAGTCCTAAACGAGAATGCACAGTTGTTCTCGTAGAAAGAAGTGCCAAGGGTAAAGCATCAGGCCAAGCAAGGCCTGTGCTGGCCTGAATCTTCGCTAATTTGAGCTTGAGGGTGCCATTATAGCACTCTACCAGGCCCGCTGACTGAGGATGGTTTGCCGCATGGAATTTCTGTCTAACGTCAAGACCCGCACACACCTTCTGCATAATTTGACCCACAAATTCACTTCCATTGTCACTCCAGACAATGCGCGGCAAACCAAACCTTAGGAAGAATTCTTTCAAGAGGACTTTGGCAGTGGACAAGGCAGTATTATCCTTTCGGGGGTAAGCCTCTATCCATCTGGAAAAGGCAGAGACCACCACAAGGACATACTTGCGGTTGTTGGAACGTTCCATATGGATGTAATCTATTTGTAAAACCTCAAAAGGATACGTAGGGGGAGAAAAAGGACCTGCCGGAGTTGGGGTTCCCTTTCCTGGATTATGCATTAAACAAACACTACAATGCTTCACCACATTTTCTGAACATTTCGGAATACCTTCATTCTGCCATACTGGAGCCAAAAGCTTGCATATTCCTTTCGCACTGATATGAGCTGGACCATGCGCCATAGTAACTACAGGTAGTACATAGGCATCTGGTAACATCCATCGTTGATGCTCTGACAATTCCGTCCAACATCCTGTCTCATCCAACATTCCCGTACTTTCTCTCCACTTGCTCAATTCCTTCTCAGTCGCTTCTGCTTGAATCATTTTCACACTGTCCACTGTGTCTTCACACATACCTCCTTCTCTAACCCAATTTGCAGGGCCAGCAACATACATATGGCTCTTAACGTTTCTCGCTGTTTCCTTCGCTACTTCATCTGCGAATGCATTCCCACGACCTACATCATCAGTGATCCTCTTATGCGCACTGCACTTTACAATTGCTATTTGGATAGGCAAGGCAAGTGATTCAAGAAGGTCAGTAACCAACTGACCATGCTGTATTTTAATCCCATGGGAAGTAAAGAATCCTCTTTCCTTCCACAAGCGACCGAAACTATGAGCCACGCCAAAGGCGTATTGGCTATCAGTGTAAACAGTCACTCTCTTTCCTTTCGCTAACACACATGCTCTTGTCAGCGCAATCAACTCAGCTGCTTGTGCCGAATTGTGTGTGATACGTGCAGATTCTGCTATTTTATGCAAAGTGGTAACAGCATAGGCTGCAGTCGTATCACCATTAGGAAGCTTAAACATGAACCATCTACCCATAGGAACCCATCCGGATCCACAAGTGGTGTATCTTTTAGATCTATTCTGCCTTTAGTTTCCTCCTCCGTTCGGAGAAGACAATCATGCTGATTTTGTGTATCCTCCTCTTCTGGAGTAGGTAATAACGTTGCTGGATTCAAAACATTGCATCGTTTGATGTGTATATGACTTGATAAAAGTGTCAACACATACCCAGACAAACGAGCACTCGTCAGATGTTGCGTTTTCGTTCTGTTCAAAAGAGTATCTACTGCATGTGGTACCATAACAACAAGAGTGTGATCTAATACCAATCCAGCAGATTGGCGAATAGAGATCGCCGCTGCTGCTGGTGCTCTGAGACAGCTAGGTAACGCCTTGGCTACTGGGTCCAAAGTAGCCGAAAAATAGGCACATGGCCTTTGTTTGTCTCCAAACTGTTGTGTTAAAACAGACAATGCACAACCTTCTCGTTCCTGCACATAGAGTGTAAAAGGCTTACTATAGTCTGGAGTACCCAACACAGGAGCAGAACACAAAGCAGTACGTAAGTCAGAAAAATTCTTCTGACATTCGTCAGTCCAAGGAAGAGGTTGGGGTGTGTCTTTCAGAGTAAGTGCCAACAAAGGTTTAGCTAGTAGAGAAAAATGTAGGATCCACTGTCTGCAATAGGAGGTAATACCCAAAAAGGCACACACTTTCTTTTGCGTGGATGGTACAGACATTCGTGAAATTGCATGAATACATTCTGGAGTCAATCGCCTTCCCTCCTTCAACAAGAGATGACCTAAATAGGTAACCTCTTGGCGGCAATATTGTAACTTAGAGGGTGACACCTTATGATGTAAATCAGACAAGTGGCGCAAAAGCAAAATAGTCGCATCTTTACAGACATCTTTCGAATCAGCAGCCACCAACAAATCATCCACAAACTGGATTAGAGTAGCACCGGAAGGTAAAGAGTAAAAATCCAATTGAGATTTCAAAGCTTGGCTATAAATGGAGGGACTCTCACAGTAGTCTTGAGGTGCACGTTTAAATCTAAAGTTTCGGCCTCCAAGAGAGAAACCAAAGAGATCTCTACTTTCCTCAGCAATAGGAATACTAAAGAAAGCATTCTTAAGATCGATAACTGAGAACCAAGCAGCCGAAGCAGGTACCATTGTGAGCAAAGCAGTAATTTCTGGGACAACAGGAAACTGAAGGACAACAATTTTGTTGACTTCTCGAAGATCAATCACAAAATGATACACAGGTGGCTTAGAAGGATCGGTACGTTTAAGAACAGGCAAAACCGGAATGTTGCAAACGTTCCCTCTCGTTTCTTCAATGACACCTTTCTGAACTAAATCATGCACGATAGCCAACAGAGCTCTTTCACCATCACTAGAAATCTTGTATTGAGGAATACGTGGCAACTGAACATCTGGCTTGACAGTAATCACGTAAGGTGGTATTCTGAGCAAACCAACATCATTCGGACCCGTGGCCCAAAGCGTAGCAGGAAGTGAACGCAATTCAAGTGGTAGATGATCTTTAGACAAATACATAGGAGAAATCAATTTATCTCCCAACGTAAGATGTACACCAGAGGGGGAACAATACAACGTTGCATGTTGACGTTTCAATAAATCCAAGCCCAACAAATTCTCACCGCAACCAGTCGTTAAAATGAGCGGGGCTTCCAAATCGTAAGGACCAATGGAAATGGGTAAGCGACATGAAACTGGGTTGCTAACTGGGGCGCCAGAGAATCCTACAGAAACATTCGTTAAGCCAGACAAAGGTGCCCCAGGGAGTATGGAGTGAATAATTGAACTTCTCATTGCACCAGTGTCCAAAAGAAACGGCTCTGAAACACCCAATGTAACAACGTTAACATAAGGCCCATCCTGATCCACTGGAAATGATACCACTCCCTCGCTTTGTCTACGGCTTTCCTGGCTAGTGGAAAAGTCAGAATTGTCGTTCTCAATACAGTAATCCTCATTGTAATACTGTGCAGACTGAGAATGCTGCTGATCAAAATAATTCATAGTATTCTGTGGGGGTAAGGAAGGCTGTCCTTGAGACGGCACACCTCGTCCTCTACCCCTGGGTGCTGACTGAAAACCACCACGACCTCGTGGCCCTGATAGTCCACCATTACGTTGCAATAAAACCGGACAACTATTCTTGAAATGACCTTCCTCTTTACAATAGGCACATTGATTAGGACCCAAAAAAGCTCGGAGAACAAACGATGTAGGTTTCTGTAACAATCTCTGAAACTGTGGAGGCTGTTGCGATTGATTCTGAGCAGAACGAGGGGGATAAGCTTTTTGCAAAAGAACCTTCGTTTTCAACTCTTTAGTCTTTTTCTCTGCTTTATCCTTTTCCTCCTTATCCCTATTCTCATAATACTGAGCAGTAGCTAATATCTGGGAGCCGAAGAAACGGCCCACGAACTCTCGGAATCTTTCAATTTATGCGATAGTTCGGGAAGTAAATTAAACACAAATGTATCCACAAATAATCGGTGTCCACCCTCCGTACTCATATCTTGACCACTATGGTCGATGAATGTTTCCTCGAAACGAGTAAAGAAATCAGAGACACTCTCATCTTTCTTCTGTTTACACGCAGCTAACTTATCCCAATTAACTCGGAGGGCAGGCATCATCGTTTTCATTAGAGCTATTATTCTACCAGGCAATTTAGTGATCAAAGCATTGGTTTTAGCACCACCTACTTGTAGCGCATCTGCGGCAGTTAAAGCAGCCCAATTACCACCCAAAGCTTGATCGTGATCTTCCTTACGAATCCGAGCCCATAATGCTTGAGGGACTACGTTTCCCATCAATAAATCAATATCTGCCAAATTCATAACGCACGCATCAACAGTCTGGGACAACTCTTTATAATACCCAGCAGGATTCTTACGAGGGTCTGGTAGAGACTGTTTAAGCGCTAGAACTTCAGATCTTTTCCAAGGGACATGTACCCATATACGCTGGAAATGAGCAGGGACACCTGGAACATTACCTGCCTGTGGAACCGCATCTCTCCATATAGGAGGAACTTCTCGCATAGGATAATGTTTCACTTTATGCCTTACCGCAGGATCCAGTTCAAGAGAAGCTTCAGAGAAAAAGGAAGACCTAAAAGTGACAAGTGTTCGAACAGCATCCTCGACATCGGAACCCACAATAAGACCCTTATCGAAGGTAGCCTGTATAGCAGATAAACCCTGAGGAGGTAAATCCAAACCCATATTACCCCATCCTTTAATCAGGGTATTACACATAACATTAAAAATATATCTCTGCGTAGGCGCATTCCACTGAAGGAAAGTATCCAAGATATCGTGCACATTATACAGTGGACCACTCATGATCCAATTGCGGGCGAGAGAATCTAACCTAATTCATTCATCAGTGTCCGGAATTTGACTACGAGATTGGCTTCGGGACGAAGCAGGAGTCAAATTAAGAGACCCGAAGAAAGGTAACAAAAGACCGGAAATGGTCTCAACTAATCGTTGACGAGCTGTGGGAGAATCAGACAGTAAAACTGGAGACATCGTGTTAAGCACAGCAGGGGAAGAACTATCAGTAGTAAAAGAAACTGACGGTGAAGGAGACTGAGGTACAGAAGTCGGTGGCAAAGGAAGCGGGAGCGGAATTACTGGAAGAGGCAATTGCGGAGGGACTGGAATAACTGGTTGGACAACAGGTTGCTGAACAATAGGTTGAAATGGAGGTGCATTAGCACCTAATACATAAGGTGGAGGGGTCGCTTGACGTGGTTCGCGAATCCTCCGGAATTTTCTTGCGAGGCTCCTCACAATCTTCGGGCTGAACCGCTACCACTGAAGTCGCCCCACGTTGTGACGCCAATTGGAGAACTGGGCCTTATGGGCCTAGCGGCGCAGGGCACGCCTGATATCTCCGGGTTCACCTGCCTTATCAAACAGAGACACGAGACACTCTGTTAGGCGTAGAAAATCAGGTTTATTAGCTGCAGCTAAGCACAGTTATCCAAGAAGTACAGAAGTATATTCTTAGGAGACTGCCACTTCATTCCGTGGCGAACAGTCTTTTATACAATACACATTTACAATACTCACTCCCAAAGATACAGAACTGACAAATGGGAAAAGTTCGAAAACAAACTATCGGGTATCTTGTATACGTCCTTCTTTCAGACCCCGTGTTCTCCCCTCCCCTCAAGTTAATCAATGCTAGTGCATGTAATTCAATTTGCAGGTGCCAGGACGTATTTGCGAGCCTCAAAGGACAGTTGTGTAACAAGAGAATACATAGAAAGAATAGTGAAGGCCAGTTAAACAGGATAAGATAAAGGAAGAATGGTGAGACCCATACAGCCAACTAAGACAAGGATCAATCAGTCTAGACATGGATTAACTAACTCGGTCAGTCCCTGACATCGGTTTCTTAAACAAGGACAAAGGGTTACTCTTTAACAGGAGAGGCGAGCAGCTGAAAAGGCAAAAACATCATGTTCGCCGTGTCGCCTGAGTGAGGGCAACACAATATGGCGGCTGTCACAAAATGGCGGCTGACTACGAAGCGAAGTCGAAAATCACGGAACCTCAGTTGCCCCTCATCTCTTACCTCTACTGAGCTGAGCAGGACTCCAGACTCACAAGAAAACCCAGAGTCATGCAAGCCCACTGTTATGTTGCAATATAAAGCATTTTGTCACTGAAGGTCTCTTCTCTTGGTGCTAAGATTTGTCAACAACTGGAAGAAAAGAATAGAATTAAGTGAAATACCAGAACAAGACAATTTTCAACGAGTGCACTTAAAGAATTCCAAATACGAGGTGGCGAGAGAGAGATGGCATGAATTTCAATGTGAGATGTGCAGAACAGGAGAGTGCATGGAAGAATATGAACAGGGGAAATAAAAGATCAGTAAGTACCGGGGTACGCATTTCGCAATGAATGTGGGGGCTCTGGCATAGAGAGAATGAAGAACAAAGCAGAGCACTTGAGAATGTGCAGCCAGTGCAGACATGGAGTGCTGGAATGGCAGTGCTGCTGTCTCTAATAGGCAGCTTGTTTTTAGACAAGCTGAGGCGTGCAAACAACGAGGATTTGATGTCAAACTAGAGACTGCTACAATAGTCCAGTCTAGGGCTTAAGAGTTACAGAGATTACCCAACAGAATCCTAAAATTGTTAAACGTGTCAAAAGGACTGAGGTAAGTACCAAAGTTGGATGGCCAAAATTAGGGGAGCCGAAGATAGGTACTGTTGCCGACATCAGGATTCCTGCTTTCACGGTGTTTAATTTCAAATATTGAGGGATCATCCCTTGTCTGAAAAGGATGCTGAAAGATTGCATCTTCTTAACAAGAATCTTGTGGTGGACAGTGTCAAATGCTGCTGAGAAATCTAAGAGAATCAAGGCATGAACACTGTCGCGCTCTACAAATGTTGATTGATTGTCGATAATGGCTTCAATTTGAATGTCATCAAGAACCTAGATAGAGACTACCTCGGAGCTATTATTGGGGTTAAGGCCCTCCTGGGAATTATCTTGAATATCATACTGGTCAACAAAAGAGCATACTGGTGCCGCCACATTAATTTCAAAGGTTTAGCCACCGCAGATAAAGGAAAATTATTTTAAAGTCACCATGGACTACCAGACACTTCTTAAACAAGCATTTGCAATACAATCAGTCTCGCCTTTGGGACCTTATATGTATTTAGCTATAAAGCACATTAGCCTGGGTGCTGAAACATCTATTGTTCTTGGAGGGAACGTAAGCACCAAACTGCATGACACGCCAGGTATGGGAACACGTGAAGAGAAATATTGCCTTTCTGCAGGAAATGGTATAGTCCAAAGCTCTGTTTTTAATATAAAATCAGGGCCTTTGGTAGTCATATCACTGAAAATCCAAGATTTGAAAAAAATATTATCTACAGGTGCTTGTTGAAGACAATTTCTCTGGACTGGAATCTAGAGAAGTGATTCTGGTAATTTACTGACCTCTGCTGGTCGTTTTCTATCAAGAAAGTTAAATAGAGGCAGTTGCCAGAAAAATAAAAATGAAAGTCCCTCAGCAGAAAGCAATTCTGGTATTTTACTGACCTCTACTGGTCGTTTTTCATCAAGACAGTTAAATAGAGGCAGTTGAAGAAGCAGAAAGCAATTCTGGTATTTTACTGACCTCTACTGGTCGAGTCCCTTAGCAGAAGCAGACAAACCCTAGGGCTGATCTCCAGAGCCCACAACGTACATACACATATAAGTATATACCAAAGTATATACAAGAGGTCTTGAATGCTCGACCAAAAAATATAGACTACACTGGGCAATGAAGGACTGGAAATATTGCAGATCTCCATTAAACTTGTCTGCGGCTGACATGCTAACAGGAGGATCAGTGTTTGAGATGGTGATGTTCAATTATGCACCTATTTGCTACAGGTTAAAGTATCAGCAGAGTTCCTAGCTTCTCATGTGTTTGGAGCTATTCACGTCTTCCCGAATATCCGTAAAGGCCTGCGCCATAACTTGCAGCAGATAGGGATCAGAACTCATGATGATATGGCAGCATGGCAAGCTGTCAGGCTATGCAGGTTTACAGGTTCTGAGGACAATGTCTCCTAATCCTCAGAATATGGTTCCACTCGTTGAATGCAAATGCACATGAAAAAACGAAATACTGGAGAGAAGGTGAAAAGGGAAGGAGAGAAAAAACATGACACAAGCTACAGTCCTCTCAAGAGTCACTCTTAGATTTTAGGACTTAAACAGCAGCATGGATATTAGTGAACGTTCTCCAATATTAAGGGTTCACAAAGTGCAAATAGAACACACAGGATTTTAGAATGAATGAAAATCATTATTGTTAGACCTGGCGCCTTTGTTATGGTTCCCCTGACTTTTTGCCTTCCGACCGCCTTTTTTTGCTGACTTCTTTTCCGTTGGATTTAGGATTCTGGGCACTTTACTACTGCTAACCAGTGCTAAAGTGTACATGCTCTGTACTCAAAAGATGGTAACATTGGCTTATCCACAATTGGCAGATTTCACTTACTTATATTTCCCAATCAAGTTCACTATATGTGCCCAGGGCCTGTTAATTTAATGCTTCTAGCAGACCTTCGGCACCAATTGTGCCAAACACTTTAGTAGCCCTTTAAACATGCCTCAGTCCTGCCACTTAAGAGCCTGTCTATATGGTAATAAACTGCTATTTCAACCTGGCAGGTTAACCTACTTGCCAGGCCCAAACCTGTTTTAACTACGGCTAGGCCTATCTCTCCAATATGTTAACATTGGGATTGCCTTAAAAACAACTTTTAGGTGTAATTTCCAACTGGGAGAAGATAGATATTTGACATTTGGTGTCTCTGAACTCACAATTTAAAATTCCAATTTGTAGTGAAGTCAGATTTTAAATTGTAAGTCTGAAGATGCCACTTTTAGATGGCCTTTTCAAACTTTGACTGTTCTTTGCCTCTGCCTGTTTCTGAATACACATCTGGGTTGGGTGACAGCTGGACTTTGAGTATTCCATCTAGACAGGCACACAGAAATGGAGATGGGGTATGACATTTGCATCCTGATAGCAACCACCAAGATCATGGGCCTTCCTGGGATAGACTGGGAGGAAGGAGCTGACACTTGCATCTGAATATAGCTGTGCCTTTCCCCTCACAAAGAGCTGCATACCCCCCTATAGGGAATCAAGTCAAGTTTATTTATTTGCGTAGTTACTAAAAACTACTGCAATTAGATACAGCAAACAATTTAAAATGAAGAATAATCATCAGTTAACAAAATTTCCTCTACTAGCTGTACCAGCTAGACAAACTAAAACTAGATCACCACATAAAACATGTTTGAAAATGCAAGGCAATCAGTAAAAGCTAGTTGGCCGAGTAACAGCAGCAAGTGTCAGCCATTCATTGTGCAGTGAGTTAAAATGCAACTATGCAAATGAGCAAAAAGAAAAGTGTGTACTGGCTAGGACTAATAAAGTGCAAATGTGCGCCTCCTTAGGCATGATCAAACGGCAACATAAATGTATCAAGAAGGGACCTTATAAAACCATTGCAATGAAATACAACAAGCAATTTAAAATCAAGAGTGCACATCAGTTACTATAAAGATTCCCTCAGATAGTTGTAGCAGCTAGACAAACGACAGCTAGACTGCCACATAAACGTGTTTAAAAATGCAAGGCAAATCAATGGAAGCTAGTTGGCTCAATAACAGCATCTAGTGTCAGCCATTCATTAAATAATGAGTTGAAATGCAAATATGCAAAGGTGTAAAAGTACAAATTGAATGGAAACTAGGATTACAAAAGTGCCAATGTACAGACTCCTTACACACAATCATAAGGCAATGAAAATATAACAAGGAGTATTTGCTTTGGTAACAAGTTCAAGATACTACACAGCCAGGGTTTATGTCAGCCCCTTACCTGGCGGTGCATGATTCACTTCTCTGCCGACACCTCCTCCAGTCTCCCTGGGAGGCTCTTGGAGAGTCAATGATTTTCTGGAGCTTAGCATGCTATGGACCAATTGTAAAATGTACCTTCACAATCCAAGATAGCAGCCTTCACTTTCCATTTCCTATATACTGCAGCCCAATTGGATAGTGAACAGACTATGACAGACATCACTTCCTTTATAAGGAGGAGCTAAAAAACGCTTCCTTTACTTGCTCTGCAACAAATTCCGAAGTTTATTTTTCATTGGTTCTGCACAACCTGGTCTAAATTTTTGTCCTACGTTTATTTATTCCTTTTTTGACACTAGGGTTTTTATTAGGAATGTCCAGCATCCTCTTGCCTCCAACTTTTGCACAGCTCTTCTTCGGACTTCCAGTCTTTAGGCTTCAATCCTTCGCTGATGTCAAGGTTTTTTGCTGTCAGTCCTTTTTTTGCCTCTTTATAGCGCCTTCTGGAAGGCACTACTGAGGTGTGCCTTGCACCAGCACGTCATGGTTGCTGGAAGGGGTCGCCCTTACCTCTAGCAGAGGAAACCAGAAGATTAAGAGACTGGCAGCCCAGCACTTGACGTAAAAACAGATTTGAAACTCCAGAGTGTGACTTTCGATCATTAACTGCATAAGCTTGTTTCTTTGTCAAGCTTCTATGCATAATGTGCACCGATAAATTCCTATATCGTAGCATTCTATTTTTTTTTAAAGCATGGTTGTGAAATCGCCCTCCTAGATGCGCCCATTACCTTTGGCTACTCCACTGCTCCCACTCCCACACTAAACTGGTGGTCGCATGGTACATGTCCTCTCAAAGAAGCATTTGTATTGTTACAACCTCTATCTTTATAAAGTTGAAATCTGTAACCAGCATCCCACTCCGAAAACTGTTCCCGTTCCACTGCCTAAAAGCAAACACCATATTCCCCCTGTTACCGTGACAAGTTAAGGAAGTTTGCATTTTTTCTATTTGCTGTATACTTTGCATCCGGAAGTCAAGTGACTAAAAGTGTAGACAGTGTGCACACAGGTGTGAGAAGCCATATTGATAGGAAAAAATGGAACAAAGGTTAGAGCTGATTTAACCTGATCTAAATGTATCCGCTAAACTACTTCCTGAAAGTTAACTACATATTTAATCATCCCCTCGCACCTCAACAGCGTGGCAGTTACACTAAATTAATAATTGACTTACACATGATAGCGACAAAGTGAAAAGAGAAGGCTGGCATGGGATTCAACTGTGCTATTAGCACTGATGGGCATTTTGAGCGCAGTAGAATTTGATCTTGTATATAAATTAGCTGCATTACACTTTCATTCAGATCAACAAACATATTAGACATCAATACACACAGACCATATCATACACCGGAACGGCCAGCAGGCCAGGCAATTAACCTCAGAAGTGTCAAAGATCACTCTGGGAGTCCTTTAAGACATGGTCTCCATCACAGTTTGGGTTGTTGTGTTTCTTAAACAGTTATAGAGTTGCATCAGGGGTATTAAGTACTGTTGAGTGCTTCCAATCACTTGGTTGCAGGTCCCTTATTTGGGGCACTCCTGTGGTGATCAAATAAAGCTTCAAATATTTGCTTTAACATGAATTTTATTCATTCATTATCATAATTTCATTGTTGTCATTGTTTCATTCATTTGTGTTGTTCTTCTTCAAATTATCATATATTTCTCCATTTCATATGTACAATGAATTTTCAAATCACATCAAATTATATTCCAATGCATTTCGAGCGTTTTACGCTCTTCGTCAGGGAATATGATCTAAGAAGAATAATGTGACATTATTTAGACACAGAACTACGACCAGCTTGTTCTTTCAAAAAGCATTGTTAGGTGGTGTATACATGCATCTAGTGATTTTATGTGCTCTGTAACATGGGTGATTTCATGCCATGATGTGTGAATAATGTAAAGTACTCACGTTCGGAAATCAGGGTGAGAACTATAGATCAAGTCAGAGATCTATATGAAAGAAAATAAAGTCACGTCAATCCGTGGTGTCCAACCGAGATATGCAGTTGTAAATAAATATAGCCAATGAATATTAGTAATGATTATCTTGGTCGGTTACCATGAAACCCCTCCACCCGGTTAAACTAAATCATGTACTGCGCTCGGGTTGCGAGCTAAGTACTTCCCAAAATATATCGTCCTCATCATATCTCTATTCTTACCGAGATAAGTAGCAAGGTCTTCTTCCGATGTGTAAAAACGGTTCCCTCTTCGGTTCCGGATTGTTATCGTGTGTCAGTGCAGCACGTACTGCGTCTTACGTAGAATGTGTGCCTACCACTAACATGGAAGACGGACTACGGGGTATTTGTCTGTGTGTGGCATTGGCGGCCATGTTGAATGAGGAGTAGTGTGACAATAAAGAGTAGTGTTTGTGAAATAAACATGGGCACATTAAATGAAATACACAACTAGAAAAAATGTTCCTGCACATAAAGTGATGCAAAGTTTAGGTGTTGTATTATTTCTATTTTAGACAATGCCTAACAATAATTGCATCGATTGCAGACTTCTTAGAGCAAAAATATGGCCCACAATGGGTTTCATAAATAGCAGGCAAATTCAGTCCGTTCATTGAGGCCATGTGGCTTCATGGCTTGTAGATGATAAATCCAAAAGTTTTCCCTGCGCAGTAGTTGTTTATTATTGTCTATTCCTTCATGCTTCTCAATGACTTTCAGGATTAAAACTCTCAATTGCGCAATGTTATGTTTAAGTTCTTCAAAATGTGTGGCCACAGTCGATTTTGGATTTTTGGTTCTTATGTTGGATTTGTGTTCATTCCTTCGTAAACAAATTTTACGCTCTGTTTTGCCCACGTATAATTTGCCACAAGGGCACTTGAGCATGTAAATCATATTAGAGGTTTCACAGGTGGCTGATACATGTAGTTTGATTTCATGTCCCTTCATGGGGTGGTAGAGAGTGGTTCCACGGATAATGTTGTGGCAGTTTTGACAGTTCAAACAGGGCATCATTCCTGTGTATGTTTGCTTGTGTGAGACCTTTTTTTTCAAAATCTCTCCTATATTCCTGTTTCTGGTATATGCAAACAGTGAAGGTTCCATGAACAAATTCTTGAAATCAGGTTCCATACTTAACAGTGGCCAGTGTTTATTTATTATCTTCTTGAAGGTATTGCGTGATGTTGTGAATTTTGTGACTACCACCATTCTGGTGTTCACTTTCTTAGTGCTAGTGGTTAAGGCTGCTTGACGTCTAATGGGCTTGTTTCCTGCTATTGCCTGAGATACCGTAAGTAGTGGATATCCTCTCTCTTTAAACCTCTCTGCCATCTCTTCAGTTCTTTGGTCAGCTTTTTGGTCATCTGAAACTATTCTTCGCATCCTTAGCATTTGCGATTTAAGCAAGTGGGTTTTTAATGATTGTTGATGATGACTCGTAAAATGTAAAATATTGTTTCTATCCGTTGACTTTCTGAAGATATCAGTTTCCAGACCTCTCTCCGTTTTTGATATTAAAACATCAAGAAATGTGATTTGTGTTTCAGAAATTTCATTAGTGAATTGGATATGTTCATTAAATGAATTCCAAGTCTGAATTGCCAACCTTGCGCTCTCTTTGTTTCCCATCCACAATACAAAAAAGTCGTCTATGTACGGCTGGTACAATATTATGTGAGATTTCCAATCCTGGTTTGATAAATTGTGTTCCTCCTCAAATCTCTCCATTACAAGATTCGCGTAAGACGGTGCCATACAATTTCCCATGGATGTACCGCTTAACTGGAGGAACCACTCCTCCTTCCATTTGAAATAACTGTGGTAAAGTGAAAAACGGACCAGTTCCATGAGGAAAATTTGCATTGTGTGTTCAATATCACTGTTTAATAGTGTGTGTTCTATTGCCTCCAATCCCATTTGGTGGGGAATTGATGTGTATAAGGACTTTACATCAGCTGTGCACAGTGTAATCTCTTCACCTTCTGTCCATGTTAGATTGTGTAGTTTCAAGATGAAATCCGTGGTGTCCCTTGTGTAAGACTTCATTTTTCTAACACTCGGCTGTAAGTATTTGTCAATGAATTGACCAGTGTGTTCATGAATACTTCCACAGGTTGAAACTATTGGCCTGAAAGGTGGGTCCATGATGTTCTTGTGGACTTTCGGTGCCATGTACAATGATGGACTTCTGGGATGTGTCGTCAGTAAAAATGATCTGGTTTTATCCTTAATAGTTTTCATCTCAACGGCCTTATCCACTATTTCCTTTAGGATCATTGGTGGAGGTATTAAGTCACCTGAAATAATTGTAAATGGTTTCCTATCGTGCTTTAAAAAAAAGTATGGGAATTGTGATGCTGTGTACAATGAGGTGGGGTGAGTGAGCATGTGAGTGTGGTCAAAAGTATGTCAATAATAATGTTATTGCAATTTATAGAGCGCTAATATTACCCAAAGGTATCCTGGTGCAGTGTGAAGTCCTATAGTTGCTTGAAAAAGTATTGCTAAAAACAAAAATATTCTGGTACTTTGTTCGGTCTTTCAATTTCAGGTAACAACATATATAATAACGCACAGCTTAAATGAAAATTAAATACAATTTATGTCAATCAGTGCGAAATGCACTATTGTACATTATGAGAACTCTATTAGTTAATGCATTACACCAGAGAGTCACATAATTTAATCCTGGTACAGTGGAGAATAGAGACTAGTGTATGTTTCAAGTTCAAAAGATTTTATTGAGATTTGTATATAGACAATAAACAAAGACAATACAAAAAAATGGTAATATAAGGCGAAAATACCTAACCACATGATATTAAATTATCGAGGGCATAAATAAATTACAGTAGGTAAATAGACGTTACATATTCATATGAAACCTAAAAGAGGGAAGGAAGGGATGGGATAATTATAAAATTAGAGCATTAAATATAAATAGAGCTACTATAACAAAAGGTACTACTAATCTAGATGTATTCAAACCAAACGATAACTTATCAATACATTACTTAGGGGATAAATATACATCAACAGGTAACCAAAATGATTGAGAAGAGATAGAATTATGAAGAATCCCCTTCATGGATAGCTGAGCACCTCTTCTGGTAGAAATAACCCATGACATCCATGCATTAACAGATAATAAAGAAATATCTTTCCAACAATAAGTAATAGATTTCAATGCTGCTGAAATTAAGAAATAAAAAAGTTTACCTCCTAAAACATGTAAATGTTGTGATAGTATAGTACATTTGCATATTAACAATTGATAAGAAACATCACCATGAATTTTTTAAATCTTTGTGATAATATTCCAAACTTCGGACCAGAACTTAAAAACTAAAAGACACTCAAATAAGATATGTTGTAACGTACCTGGTTGTAATTTACAATGCGAACATTCTGCAGAAGGAAGAAGTTTAGTGTGGAATAAACGTAATTGGGTCCATAACTGATTAAGTAGAATATAAGAATTAATTTGGTAAAGTGATACTGGTAGCTAACCAGATATACCACTAAGCCATATATCTTTCCATGTGTCATTAGATAAAGAAAGTGAAAGCTCATTATTCCAAAAAGTCGAAATCATATCTATATTGATACCAAGAGTATTTGAAAACTTTTTATAAAGAATAGAAACACCATGAGATGAAGTAAAAACCGTTTGAATGTAAATTGAAAAATCAACTTCAACATTAGAGGGAATAGCATCTGGGAAAGAATCCAAAATTGAGTTGCACAAATATTGATATTTAATAAGATTGGATTAAGATAAACCAAATCTTGACTGTAATGTTTCAAACTAAATTCATGTATTATTGGTATAAAGGTCTTTAAGATAAAAAAATGTCCGCTTTGATCCATGAAAACCAGAAACTAACATTTCTATTCAATTTGATGGCATTACTATACCAAAGTGAAATATCTTCATTATTATTCATGGGAGAAAGAAAAATTAAGTCTAAATCATTAACATCATGTTAGTAGATTTAATAATAACAGATTTAGGAAACAATTATGCATTATTAGACATTTTTATCAGAGAAGGTAGTGGAAGAGGATTTACTAATGATTTCCCAATAGATAGCCAAGCAGGTGGGTTATTTAAAAATTAATAATGAAACCATATTGAACTTTGTTGCTTTATGATAGAGAAAAAAGTCAGCGATACTAAATCCAGCATTATGTTTGGGTATTTTTAATATTTTGAAACTAATACGAGTTGATTTGCTGTTCCATAAAAACTTAGATAGATATTTATCAACATCTTTGTAAAACTTTAATGGGTATTGAGTCGGAATCATGGCTAGGGTATAAAAGATTTATGAGCAATGGTCATTTTGATAGAATCCATTCTGCTCCACCATGAAAGATGCAATGACGACCATTTAGACGTTTTATCTTCAATATAATTTAATATGAAATCACAATTTAAAGTGATTGTTGATTTTATGGATGAAGAAAATAAGATAGCAAGATATTTTAATTTACTCTTTTTCCAAATTATTCCATTCATGGGAAGCATATCAGGAGTGCAAAAAATATTTAAATGGAAAAAATCAGTTTTGTTGGTATTTAAAGTGTATCCAGCAACTGTAGAATATTTTGCTATAATATTAATTAAAGAGAGGAAAGAGGATATAAGGTCACTAATAAATAAAAGCATATCATATAATCTGCATATGCAAGGGTTTTAACAAGAACATCCTTAATATTGATTCCCATAATTTCATCACAGTATCTTATTGAAGAAAGGAAAGGTGCAATGTCAATTAAAAATAAAAGTGGAAAAAAGGGACATCCTTGTCTTGTACCTCTAAAAAGTGAAAATTGATGTGAAACTTGACCATTGATATATAAACGAGCAGTACGGGCATAATATAGAGCTGAAATCATACGTATAAAAGACTCTCCAAAATTAAATGATGATAATGTATGAAATAAAAATTGCCAATATTTTATCAAAAGCTTTTTCAGCTTCTAAGGCTAAAATACCTAAGGGAAGCGTTAAAGTAGAACTTTGTTCAATAACGTGTAGCAACGTTCTGGTATTATTTGTAGAATATCTATTCTTCATAAAGCCAGATTGATCAGCGTGTATAATGGAATCTAAAATAGGGCCTAATCTAGTAGCAAGTATTTTTGCATATAATTTACAATCTTGATTAATTAAAGATATAGGATGATAGTTAGATACAAGAGTGGGATCTTTATCTGGCTTTGGAAGTACACAAATTAAAGCTTCAGTAAAGGAACCAGAGGTAGATCCTGTAGATCCAAAAAACTCAAAAAGTTGAAATAAAAAAGGTATGATTGAAATTCTTTGTAAAATTCTGCTAGTATCCCATCAGGACCAGGAAACTTATTTTTTTAAGGGATTTTATGGCTGATAAAATTTAATCTTTAGTGATGGGAGTATCAAGTCCATTTGTATCAGATTATAATATCTTGGGTAATCCACAGGAAGCTAAAAAGGAATCAATTAAAGAAGCATCAGGAAAATCAGGCTTATTATATAATTTAGAATAGAAATTCAAAAATTCATTAACGATTTCATTGTGAGAAAAAGCAATTTTATCATGAGAACCATGAATTGAATTGATTTGAGTTTTGTCCTTTTTCATGCGTAGATAATTAGCTAAGAGCTTCCAGATCTATTGCCGTTAAAACTAAATCTGGCTTTAGTATTAGAGATTTGAATGCCTGCTCTTTTACTAAGGATAGAGTTAAATTCATACAGCAATTTTGTAGTGTAAATTTATATTGGGGATCATTGGAGGTAATAAAAAGTCGTTCATTTTTCATAATTTGTTTTTGTAGGTCTTTAATATTCGCATTAAAGGTTTTGTTATCGTGCGCCACAATGGAGATCGTTACCCCCCTAGTATAAGCTTTAAAAGCATCCCATCTATTAATCTAGTTAGAACCTTATGGATTAAATAAAAAATAGTCTTTAATGGCTGTTAAAAGTTTTGGTTTGTTCTGTTCATTTAACACTATACCAGTGTTCATTCGCCATCTAGACTGTTTAGTATAAGTTGATTCTAAAATCAAAACCAAGGAAATCGGAGCATTGTCTGAGACATCAATGTTACCAATTTGAGGATCTTTTACTGAATTAATTAATTGCCTGGAAATTAATAAACAATCAATTCTAGAATGGGAGTTTTGAGGGTTGGAAAAAAAAGTAAAACCTTTTTCTGTGGGGAAATGTAATCTCCAAATATCTACTAATTTAGTGGTTTGACTAAAGGCTTTGAACGCAAAATACACTTTAGAAGGGTGAATTTTAGTAAGTGATAGTCTATCTAATAAAGGATCAGCAATAACATTAAAATCACTTGCAACAATTAAAGGAACATTTCCAACTTTTAAAACCTCTGTAGTGAGAGTAGACCAAAAAATCGGATCATCTGCAGTAGGACCATAAACATTTAGGGCCAGATGTAGGTAGCCAAACCGTTACCGACCGGTATTTGGCTTTTGAGATGTAGGTGGGTCGGAATTTACAGAATCGGTATATTTACCGATTCGGTAAATTTACCACTTCGGTATTTTACCTAATCGGTAAACATACCGATTCTGTAAATCCATATGTAGCTGACACTCCTAAGAGTGCCACAGGCCCTTAAGAGTCGGTATTTTACCACCTAATCCTATTGGGTGGTAAAATACCGAATTCAGGTGTGCATGCACATCTGTGCATGCACACCTGTGCAATGTGACACACAGATATGCCCTTAGGGCATGTATGTGTGCCACATGTCACACAAGCCTGTACTTGGGGTGCTAGAGGGTGTCAAAGTGACACCCCCTGCACCCTTGCAGGAGTCGGTATTTACCGATTCTGAAAATACCGAATCTGTATTTCCCATTGATTCTTATGGGCTTCAAGGCCCATAGGAATCAATGGGAAATACAGATTCGGTATTTACAGAATCGGTAAATACCGACTCATACAGAATCGGTAATTTTTTACCTACATCTGCCTCCTTCCAATTTACTGACTCTTAAATACCGATTCGGTATGAGTCGGTATTTAAGAGTCGGTAAATCGGAATTACCTACATCTGGCCCTTAGTGAAAATAAGACTGAGTCATGAACTTTAATTTTAGCGAATATATATCTGCCATCTTCATCTGAATTTTTACTTAAATTTTGACAGCGTCATTTTTTTGCAAAAAGAATAGCCACACCATTTTTCTTACCATTAGCAGGAGAGGAGACAATCGTATCAACCCATTTTTTTTCAAATAATCTAAAATGTTGTCATCTATATGAGTCTCTTGAATAAAACAAATGTCAGATGTCAGCTTTACAACTTCCTAAATAATCTAAAAAATGTGTACGTTTAACTGGATGGCGTAAAATTTTAACATTTAATGACACAACTTTAAGATTATGAACATTAGCCATAGTAGAGGAGAGGATAAAAGAAGTCAAGAAAAGAAATGTAAGAGAAGGGAAAGCAAATGAGAAATAGGATGAGAAAAAGGTAGCTCCAGAACAAGCCAAAGGAAAGAAGAAAAGAAAAAACATGGAAAAAACAACAAACAGAAGACATTAAATGTGAAATGTAAAACGCACACACAGTCTACAAGCATGGCCGGAACCGTTGAAGCCCAATATAAGAAAATATCATTAACATGTCAGAAAGGGCATAACTGGTATAACTCAAGTACTAAAGTCATTAGTATCCATTGAGTGTTGAGACTGGTGATCTATAAAATGCTTCAAATCTTCAGGACACTGAAAAGATTTAGAGAAATTATCTTTCCAAATGCGCATCGTTGATGGATCAAAAACTCCATATTTGTAGCCAAGACTTCGTAGTTGAGGAAGAAGAGCCGTGAATTCCTTGCGAATTGATACAGTTTCTTTGGCAAAATCTTGATGAATGAAAATGTTATTTCCATTAACCATCAGTGAAGGAATTTCTCGTGCTGCTTTTCTGATTAAAATTAAATGATGGTGATGGAGAACCTTAAAGATCATTTGTCACGGTTTAGTGTGATGAGGGTTACGATGGGAGGAAATACTGCGGGCCTTATCAATTTCAAATTTTTCAGGAAATTTGATTTGCAAAAGTCCAGGAATCGGATTTTCCAAATATGATCTAAAGTTAGCTCCTTCAACATCTTCATATAAATTAAATATGCGAAGATTGTATTGCTTGTTGTGATTTTCCATATCCAACAATAAAGGGCACATAGGAGAAATGTTTGCCACTAGAGGAGTAAAGATGTCAATTTTTGCCTTATTATCTTGAATTTTAATTGAATTGTATGAAATTTTCATTGACAAACTGTCCATTTCCTTGCGTATGTTTTTGACTTCTGACGCAATGGTCTCTGTATTAACGAGGAGTGCCTGAATTTCTTCTAATATTAAGGATAAGGAAGTTTCAGATGACTCTACAACTTTTGATTTAATAGGAGGAGGGGAAACTTGCTGTCTCCTTTTATTATTAATAGAAGCTTTGTTTTCCATTTTCTTGAGAAAAGAATTAAATTAAAAATAGCAGAAGCAATTTAATATCAAATGAAGCAAAATGTTGTGGAGAGGACTGAAAAATAACTGGTGCAGCAGCTAAAATGGGCTGTGGGCGTGGTTAGGCCAAGCCAGGCCCTTCTTACAAGTCCACTCCGTCCCCTTGACAGAGAAACTCGGCTGTACCTTAGAGATGGACTGGGTGCAGGAACCAGGTGGTGAAAAGAACCACTTCCAGTGCCCAAAATAGGAGGAATTTGCTCCACAACACAGGTAGGCACTTTATACTTGTACCAGCCTCCTTAGAGACGATTTTCTGACAGGAATCGTCGTTAAATTGTACAAAACGGGCAAAAAATGCGCTAGAGCAAGAGCAGGCGGCCATCTTGAATCGCACGCTCGCGCGTCTGTGTATGTTTAATGCTACAAGGCCCCAGTCTGTGACAGAAAGCACTGCGAATATGTAAGTAACTATTTACATTACACACAGTATAAGATACACACGGTATAACATAGGCTTCTACAAAGTGTGCAAAATGGTTTAAGATTAACAAACAGTGCTTCCAAAATATAGATTTTAGTAATACCCAGATTGCACGTAGTGAAAATGTTCCTTATAACTGTCTTTGAAAAGCACATACTTCACAGCTTAGTAGGTAGCCCCTTACAATACCTCTCAAAAAGAATATGGGGCTCATTAGGATGGCGGACGGAAGAGCCACCGCGGCCCTGGAGTACGCGGAAAATGCCTTTTCCGGGTCCGCCTGCCGCGGACACTCCGTCCGCCATATCAGGATAGGAAAACGTGTCAAATTTCCGTCCGCGACGGAAAAGCACGCACCGCCGCCGAACTACACACGACCACGCGGCTGACGGAACACATCCGGAGGCTCCGCCGTACGTACTGACGTCTAAGACCGTCCCCCAAATCAAGATGGCGGAAAATACACATAAAACCGCTGCGGAAATACAACCTGTCTGAACACGGCGGATTCCCCACAGCGAAGAAAAGAGACATAGCAGAGAGACCCACCACAAGCTGCTCACCCCCATGGACCCAGCGCTACACGCTTTCCCGATGCTCTTCGCGATCCACCACGTCCTAGTCTTGGCCCACCATCGACGCCGACGCAGGTAAGGCACAAACCATTGGCTGCATGGAGGGGAATACCTGCAAGGGTCGTGACGTAGGGAGGGGGAGTGTCATGTTACCGAAACCACTGATGAGAAGCAAATAGAAATACACATTTGTAG
This sequence comes from Lissotriton helveticus, assembly GCF_964261635.1. Lineage (NCBI taxonomy): Eukaryota > Metazoa > Chordata > Amphibia > Caudata > Salamandridae > Lissotriton > Lissotriton helveticus. The sequence goes on along the minus strand of NC_136057.1, from coordinate 561,698,720 downwards.
TACGCTAACATGAATGACAACGACAAACCACGAGACATGATAGACGACCTTTATTCCACATAATAGGGGTATAATCACAGTGTATGCGTGAGCATGGGCAAAGTGGGCACCAGAGCATGAACATCAGAGGCAGCACATAAGAGGGCAGAATGCAGTATCAGAACAGCAACAGGGCATTGTGGAGTACAGAGCAGGTACATCAGAGGCAACGCATCAGAGGGCAGAATGCAGTATCAGAACATCAACAGGGCATTGTGCCCAACAGAGCAGGTACATCAGAGGCAGCATGTGAGAGGGCAGAATGCAGTATCAGAACATCAACAGGGCATTGTGGAGTACAGAGCAGCTACATCAGAGGCAGCACATCAGAGGGCAGAATGCAGTATCAGAACATCAACAGGGCATTGTGCCCAACAGAGCAGGTACATCAGAGGCAGCATGTGAGAGGGCAGAATGCAGTATCAGAACATCAACAGGGCATTGTGGAGTACAGAGCAGGTACATCAGAGGCAGCACATCAGAGGGCAGAATGCAGTATCAGAACAGCAACAGGGCATTGTGGAGTACAGAGCAGCTACATCAGAGGCAGCACATCAGAGGGCAGAATGCAGTATCAGAACAGCAACAGGGCATTGTGGAGTACAGAGCAGCTACATCAGAGGCAGCACATCAGAGGGCAGAATGCAGTATCAGAACAGCAACAGGGCATTGTGCCCAACAGAGCAGGTACATCAGAGGCAGCACGTGAGAGGGGCCAAGTGCATCAACAGTCCATAGCACTGAACAGGTCCATCAGAGGCAGCACGTGAGAGGGGCCAAGTGCATCAACAGTCCATAGCACTGAACATGTCCATCAGAGGCAGCACGTGAGAGGGGCCAAGTGCATCAACTGTCCATAGCACTTAACATGTCCATCAGAGGCAGCACGTGAGAGGGGCCAAGTGCATCAACTGTCCATAGCACTGAACATGTCCATCAGAGGCAGCACGTGAGAGGGGCCAAGTGCATCAACTGTCCATAGCACTGAACATGTCCATCAGAGGCAGCACGTGAGAGGGGCCAAGTGCATCAACTGTCCATAGCACTTAACATGTCCATCAGAGGCAGCACGTGAGAGGGGCCAAGTGCATCAACTGTCCATAGCACTGAACAGGTCCATCAGAGGCAGCACGTGAGAGGGCAGAATGCAGTATCAGAACATCAACAGGGCATTGTGCCCAACAGAGCAGGTACATCAGAGGCAGCATGTGAGAGGGCAGAATGCAGTATCAGAACAGCAACAGGGCATTGTGGAGTACAGAGCAGGTACATCAGAGGCAGCACATCAGAGGGCAGAATGCAGTATCAGAACAGCAACAGGGCATTGTGGAGTACCGAGCAGCTACATCAGAGGCAGCACATCAGAGGGCAGAATGCAGTATCAGAACAGCAACAGGGCATTGTGGAGTACAGAGCAGCTACATCAGAGGCAGCACAAGTACGTGTCCCAACCAACCCGTCCCAGGGACCACAAGAGTGCAACGCAGTTCTGGACACACCATGTGAAATAACATTTGAGTGAAGTGATCAGCACCTCACATCACAGAATCAGGGGGACTGCGTGAACTACCTGCCTCGGACACACTGCCAGCACCAGCAACAGGAGTGTGAGACACAGCCACAGCCCGAGTGACACACACATGGGCCATGGACCCAGACACACTGCCAGCACCAGCAACAGGAGTGTGAGACACAGCCACAGCCCGAGTGACAGACACATGGGCCACGGACCCAGACACACTGCCAGCACCAGCAACAGGAGTGTGAGACACAGCCACAGCCCGAGTGACAGACACATGGGCCACACACCCAGACACACTGCCAGCACCAGCAACAGGAATGTGAGACACAGCCACAGATGTAGTCACTGACACGTGACCCACTGACCCAGACAGACTGCCAGCACCAGAAACAGGAGTGTGCAACACAGCCACAGATCTACTCACTGACACGTGAGCCATAGACCCAGATACACTGCCAGGACCTGCAACAGGAGAGGGCACAACAGAGACTGTGCCACTACATGATGCATGACAGCAAACAACTGACACAGTGCCACTATCTGATACATGAGAGTCAACTGCACATGCGCCACTGGGACCACTGAAATGATGAGCCACAGGGCTGTATGGGCCAGGAGGCAGGGTGGCCCTGGGAGCTGGGGATAGCTGACCTTGAGCGACATCGGGGTGGGCAGGTGTCAATGGTGTGTGTCTGCGTTTCTTAGGGATGTGTGAGTGCACCCTGGACAGGACAGGACTGGCAAGTGGTGGTGACTCTAAACAAATATCACCCACCATAGGTGGAGCATCTGCAGCCGGGGATCGGGTTTCTGGCGACGTGCTGGAGCCTGCTTGTCGTTTGCTGTGTGCCTGCCGTCTGGACTCAGAATCATGTGTAATGGGGGATTCAACAACAGGGGACTCCCTCCTCTGCTTCTGACTGGGCTGGATGGGAGTGGAGGTATGGGGGGACTCCGCCGCGGAGACATCTGTTTGGCGTTCAGTTGAAAACATCAGCCTCAGTGCAGCCAGGGGTGAAGTATGCCTGTCCTTGATTGCGCCATTGTCCATGCTAGAAGCCTTGTCCGTAGGATGTGCCTTATCCTTAGGTGGAGTGTTGTCTCTGGATTTTGCCTGTGCCCTGGTCGGCGCCCTGTTCCTGCCAGCAGACTTGTCGTCTGTGGTGTACCTGTCTCCAGTAGACACCTGCTCTCTGTGTGTGTCCCTGGCCTTGGAAGATGGACCTTGCTCTGTTGTGTGCCTGTCCTTGGGAGTCTCCCTGCTCTTAGGAGGTGCCTTTGTCTTTTGAGTGGCCTTGTCCTTGGGAGGGTCCCTTTCCTCTGTTGTGGGCCTGCCCTTGGGAGTCTCCCTGCTCTTAGGAGGTGCCTTTGTCTTTTGACTGTCCTTGGCCTTCGGAGGGTCCCTTTCCTCTGTTGTGGGCCTGCCCTTGGGAGTCTCCCTGCTCTTAGGAGGGTCCTTTGTCTTTTGAGTGGCCTTGTCCAAGGGACTGTCCATGGACTTGTGAGTATCCCTTGCCTTGGGAGTACCTTTTGTGTTGAATGCCTGTGTAGCTCCTGAAGGCATGTCCCCCAACAACACTTGTGGATCGTGTGTGTGTACTCCAGTGTATCTGACGTTCTCTTCGTGAACAGATTTAGCTGATCTAGGGGATGGGGTCTGTGCCCTGCGTGCCCTGACGTGCTGTCTGACGCTGCTTCTAGTGCAATAACCTGTATTTGAGTCCTGCTCAGAATAATCACTACCCCCTGAGACATCCAGTGGTGTAGATGGGGAAACAGAAGTAGCACCCTGTCCATGCGACTGTACTATTGCAGACGACACACTGCTTGCCAATGACTGCACTGTCCTGTGTAGACCAGCAAGATCGCCATGCATCCCTTCCATGAATGCCACCACCTGCCCCAACTTCCTATCATGGTCTTGGAAAGCATTTGTCATATTGGTCTGCCCCACACACAGCTGTCGCAGCAGATCAACGGCCTCACCACACAGTGCATTTTGGCTCACCGTGGCAGGGGCAGCGGTGCCTGCACCCAACGCCACTCTGCTCCCCCTACTCCTGCGGGCACGAACAGTACATGGTGCAGTTGGCGGAAGTGTGGGCCCTGTGTGCTGTCTTCCGACAGAAGGTGATGATTGCCCACTCCCAGTCTGTGACAACAGTGCAGGCTCACCAAGCGTTTCCGAAGATGAGGACGATGGTGTCTCCACATGCGAGTCCTCAGGGACGGTCCTGTCCCCCTCTCCGGCGCTGCCCTCCTCTGTGTCAGTCTGCGTGTGTGCGAAGTCTGACCCAGACTCATTTCCTTGACTAATCTCCTCCGTCTGTGGCTGAGTGTCCTCTGTCATAGCTGAAATGCACATAAAAGAGGTGTAAGTCATGGGCACACTCACGTACAGAAGGACAAGGATTCCCAAATTCCATAGCTGACAAAGTTATTGTAGCCCCCATCCTGCACACGGCCCACCTCTACCAGTCATCCTCACATTACATAAGCGTTGGTGGCCGTGACACATGTACAGCATGCGGACAGGGCAGGAGCACGTACATCTGCACACATTTCCTGCCATGGGGCCATGGACCACTAGGGGATGTGCTTCAACACTCAACTACTAAGCAATTGGCATGTCAACATGGCGGACCTGGATGTCAAATGACACCCACCCAATGGGACCAACATGGAATCACAGAGATACATACGCACCACGGAACTCAATACTGTGTCTGTGCACCAATACATGCATTGCACTCACAAGTTTCCTACACAGACAGTATGCTCACCGCTAGTTTGCTGTTGATCGACACTCAGACGTTCGGACAGTTCAGGATGCGTCACTGCAATGATACGGTGCATGAGAGGGGTCATGGAGCGTCGGGCCAGACGGGCGTCCTTGGAATCATCCCAAGTGTCACTTCCGCTACATTCTTGCTCAGCCTGGAAATGTCGTCCCAGCGTTTGTGGCAGTGTGTATGTCGTCTGTTGCACACCCCCAATGCCCGTACTTCCCGTGCAATGCTCCTCCACACGTCCTTGCGAAGGTGCAGCTTGACCTACCATGATGGGAGACAAAAGGGTGTAAGTCAGTGGACAGTTGGCCTGTCACACACAAAGGGCCAACACGTATCTGTCAGCAACCATGCACAATCCGGAACATATGTCGAGCCCACACTACACAGCTAAGATTGCAGTAGGCAGGATTCTTTGGCCCCCTCATGCACACCAACATGTCCCACACTGCACTTACCACCTGTCCGGGTGCGCCGTAGAGGCGTCCATAGTTGCGGAGCACACCGTCCACAATGACATCAAGCTCCGCGGCGGTGAAGGGACGAGACCGGATCTCTTTGCCTCTCGACATGGCAAGATCACGGAGTATGGCACTAGAGCAGCAGTCGGTGGTCAGCTCAGCAGCAGCAGCAGGTCGAGGTGATGGTCACAGGCAGCAGTCGGTGGTCAGCTCAGTAGCAGCAGCAGGTCGAGGTGATGGTCACAGGCAGCAGTCGGTGGTCAGCTCAGCAGCAGCACCAGGTCGAGGTGATGGTCACAGGCAGCAGTCGATGGTCAGCTCAGCAGCAGCAGCAGGTCGAGGTGATGGTCACAGGCAGCAGTCGGTGGTCAGCTCAGCAGCAGCAGCAGGTCGAGGTGATGGTCACAGGCAGCAGTCGGTGGTCAGCTCAGCAGCAGCAGCAGGTCGAGGTGATGGTCACAGGCAGCAGTCGGTGGTCAGCTCAGCAGCAGCAGCAGGTCGAGGTGATGGTCACAGGCAGCAGTCGGTGGTCAGCTCAGCAGCAGGTCGAGGTGAACAGGCAGCACTGGTCCCCAGGGTAGGATGTGTGATTTTGGCCAACACACATATATAGGGCCCTCAGCACGTGTCAGTGGCATACGTCGCCATCAATTGGTCAGCCCTGGAAGCGTGTTCGTGAAATGGGCCAATGACTGGCCCTGTTGTTGCGGTGCACTGCTTCCGCTACTTTCGATTCGGCATATGCGGCCAGCGTCCCTCTTCCCATTGGCTGCATGTGCACGGACCGTCACGGGCACACATCGGCAACCGCACGTGCAAGCTTCAGGCACGGATGCTTCAGTTGCAACAATGTTCTATCACTGGCGCCACTATGGCGGTGCACGTACTCAGCGGGGGAGGTGCAGGCCTATACACCCTTTAGATGTACTCAATGGACATGCCAGTTCATGCCCCCTCTTACAGTCACATTGCATCATCCACCGTACACCGGCCGGAGCGGCCGGGCCTAGGACGGCCGTGCCGGCCATGTACACAACCGCCGTGCCAGGCCGGGCCTAGGACGGCCGTGCCGTCCATGTACACAACCGCCGTGCCGGCCATGTACACAACCGCCGTGCCAGGCCGGGCCTAGGACGGCCGTGCCGGCCATGTACACAACCGCCGTTTCGGCCATGTACACAACCGCCGTGCCAGGCCATGTACACAACCGCCGTGCCAGGCCGGGCCTAGGACGGCCGTGCCGGCCATGTACACAACCGCCGTGCCAGGCAGGGCCTAGGATGGCCGTGCCGGCCATGTACACAACCGCCGTGCCGGCCATGTACACAAGCGCCGTGCCAGGCCGGGCCTAGGACGGCCGTGCCGGCCATGTACACAACCTCCGTGCCGGCCATGTACACAACCGCCGTGCCAGGCCATGTACACAACCGCCATGCCAGGCCGGGCCTAGGACGGCCGTGCCGGCCATGTACACAACCGCCGTGCCAGGCCGGGCCTAGGACGGCCGTGCCGGCCATGTACACAACCGCCGTGCCGGCCATGTACACAACCGCCGTGCCAGGTCGGGCCTAGGACGGCCGTGCCGGCCATGTACACAACCGCCATGTCGGCCATGTACACAACCGCCGTGCCAGGCCATATACACAACCGCCGTGCCAGGCCGGGCCTAGGACGGCCGTGCCGGCCATGTACACAACCGCCGTGCCAGGCCGGGCCTAGGACGGCCGTGCCGGCCATGTACACAACCGCCGTGCCGGCCATGTACACAACCGCCGTGCCAGGCCGGGCCTAGGACGGCCGTGCCGGCCATGTACACAACCTCCGTGCCGGCCATGTACACAACCGCCGTGCCAGGCCATGTACACAACCGCCATGCCAGGCCGGGCCTAGGACGGCCGTGCCGGCCATGTACACAAGCGCCGTGCCAGGCCGGGCCTAGGACGGCCGTGCCGGCCATGTACACAACCGCCATGCCGTCCATGTACACAACCGCCGTGCCAGGCCGGGCCTAGGACGGCCGTGCCGGCCATGTACACAACCGCCGTGCCGGCCATGTACACAACCACCGTGCCAGGCCATGTACACAACCGCCGTGCCAGGCCGGGCCTAGGACGGCCGTGCCGGCCATGTACACAACCGCCGTGCCAGGCCGGGCCTAGGACGGCCGTGCCGGCCATGTACACAACCGCCGTGCCAGGCCATGTCCACAACCGCCGTCCTAGGCCCGGCCTGGCACGGCGGTTGTGTACATGGCCGGCACGGCCGTCCTAGGCCCGGCCTGGCACGGCGGTTGTGTACATGGCCGGCACGGACGTCCTAGGCCCGGCCTGGCACGGCGGTTGTGTACATGGCCGGCACGGCCGTCCTAGGCCCGGCCTGGCACGGCGGTTGTGTACATGGCCGGCACGGCCGTCCTAGGCCCTGCCTGGCACGGCGGTTGTGTACATGGCCGGCACGGCCGTCCTAGGCCCGGCCTGGCACGGCGGTTGTGTACATGGCCTGGCACGGCCGTCCTAGGCCCGGCCTGGCACGGCGCTTGTGTACATGGCCGGCACGGCCGTCCTTGGCCCGGCCGCTCCGGCCGGTGTACGGTGGATGATGCAATGTGACTGTAAGAGGGGACATGAACTGGCATGTCCATTGAGTACATCTAAAGGGTGTATAGGCCTGCACCTCCCCCGCTGAGTACGTGCACCGCCATGGTGGCGCCAGTGATAGAACATTGTTGCAACTGAAGCATCCGTTCCTGAAACTTGCACGTGCGGTAGTTGATGTGTGCCCGTGACGGTCCGTGCACATGCAGCCAATGGGAAGAGGGACGCTGGCCGTGTATGGCCATTGGGAAGTAGCGGAAGTTGTGCACCGCCATGGCGGCGCCAATTATGTTATCTTGTCAGACGCTGCACCGTGATGTGTTGTGTGTAGTTGCGTCATGAGGGTTGTGAGCGTGATAGGGAAAGTTCATATGTCATACACGATTGCATGTGTGTCCATACTATGCCCATCGGTGGGCACACAATGGGCAACAGATGTGCATTTGGACGTGTTGACGTCGGGTGTGACCCTACAGACGTTATTACATCTTCACAACTACACAGTACATCACGGCTGTATAGCCAAATTATGCATCTGTTGTCAGTGTGTTTTTCTGGCGAGGTGACTACAATGGTGGTGGTACACATGCATTCAGTGTATGTGTTTTGGACGTTGTGTCCCCATGCATGTAATTACCGTATGCACAACATTATTGGTGTTGGCATTGGTGCATGATGGCATGGTGTGTGTGTATCATTATCGTTTGTGTGCATGCACTTGCATGTGTGTCTGTGATGTGGCTACTAAACATTAGGGTAAAGACACACGTATTGTCAGTAAGGTTCACATGTGACTACGTTGCGTTGTACGTGTTGACACACTTCCTGTTGCAAGTGGCTGCACTTTGTTCAAGGGGCACTCCGTATTGTATAGACTATCAGAGATGTCACACATATGACCATTCTCCCTAGAAAATTTGTTGTTGCTAATGTTGGCTTACATGTGATGGAGTTGCGTCGTTTGTAAGTTGACTCAAGTTACATTTCTCTCCCACACAGGAGGGCTCCAAATGTGCATCGGCCATACACTGTGCTGGAGGATATGGTTGACGAGGAGGTGATTAGGAAATTCCGGCTGGATCGACGTCGGTTGATGGAGCTTGTTGCCCAATTGTCTCCTCATCTGCAGCCACGTAGGACGTATCCTGGTTCGATTACACCCACTGCAAAAGTTATGGCGGCACTACATTTCTTTGCTACTGGCACCTTTCAGTACACAGTTGGATATGCCGGGGGATGTCACAGTCCATGTTCAGCACGGTACTTCGGGATGTTTTAACAGCTATGATGCTGTACAAGAATGACTACATACATTTCCCACGGCCGGAAGAGTTGGCAGCAGTCAAAGCGTACTTCTATGCACTGGGCCACATACCACACGTTGTGGGTTCAATTGATGGCACACATATCGCTATCATTCCACCACGGGCACGTGAGCAGGTTTTTAGGAATCGCAAACACTTCCATTCGCTGAACGTGCAGGTGGTGTGCCTGGCAAACAACATCATCTCCCATGTGTGTGCAAGATTTCCTGGCTCCGCACATGACGCCCACATCATGCGGAGCAGCATTGTCCCCCAACTGATGGCAAATCTGCGACCCGGTCAAGCGTGGCTTGTTGGTGAGTGTGCAGTGGGGACTCTTGTGATCTCTGTGTGGCATGGGGTACCCACCATATCTTGTTGTGATGTTTGTGTCTCTCATCCCCCTACATAGGCGACTCGGCGTACCCAAACCGGCCCTGGCTCCTCAGTCCCATACGTAATCCTACTACAGCGGGTGAAATGCGCTACAATGATGCACATGGAAGGACACGGAGAGTGATCGAACGTACTTTTGGACTGCTAAAGTCTAGGTTTCGGTGCCTGGATAAGACCGGAGGGGCCCTGCCTTACTCACCAGGAAAAGTATGCAGGATCGTGATTGCCTGCTGCATGCTCCACAACCTGGCCGTGCGCAATGACATTGAACTGCTCTTGGACCCTGAAGACGAACAAGTTCCTCGGCCTCCCATCCCACCCATGTCGACTGATGAGGATAGTGGTGAGGAGGAAGGTGTGGACCAGAGGCGCCAGCTCATTGATCGCTACTTCCCTTGAATGTGAGTAACTACCTCTTGTGCCAGTTGACAATGCCTTATGTATGTTTGCTGGTGTTGTGTGGATGTGGGGTGCATCAGCTGTGTGTTCTTGTTTGTGATGGTTGCATATGTGTGTCTTCATTTCTTTGGACATACAAGTCTCCATGATGTGTGTCCTCTCATCCCATGCTTTTGTGATGAGTGTAGTTTGTGTAATGTTGCTGTGCAGTGTGTTGTGATGTGTGTGAATCTGTTTCCTGACGTGTGTTTGCTGTCTCTGATTTTCCATAGGTCACTCCCGCAGCGCCATGATCATGTACGACTAGGATCCCTGAACCTGTTTACGTCTGTTTCTGAAGGCAATCATGTGAATAAACATGGAGGCAAAACATCATTGAGTGTGTAAGTGAAATGTATTTACAGGTGGTGCTTTTGTACTGGTGAATATTTACAAGTAAGTGGGGGGGAGGGAGTTGGAGTTGAAGGTAATGGCAGATGAAATGTCCGTGCTGACACCACATTGGGGGGTGTCAGACTAGTCCAGCAGACCAGTGGCAATGATTGTCTATGTGGGACAGGATACTTTGCAGGGTGAATGTCTGGCACAGGCAGTGACAAAGTCATTGGCGGCCCCTCTTGGAGCGTGTGGATGGCGCTCCAACACTGCTCTCACCCACTTCCAGCCTCGGGCGGCCTCTCCGTCTCTGAGGTGGAACAGAGTCAGCTGGGGGTGCAGGTTGTTCATGGGCCACATCCGTCGCCAGGGGCACAGGTGGTGGTGGCGGCGGCGGCGGCGGTGTAGGCGGAGGTGACGGTGGCGGTGGAGGTGGAGGTGACGGTGGCGCTACGACAAATGGTGGAGAGGGGGGGGGTTGTTCCAGGCAATCCATTCCCTCCACATTGTTGTCTGCTGGCCCATGATGTGCACTATCTGGCCAAGGTACCCCGAGATTTCGCGCAACATGTTGGTGTTGTCCACTGAGTCCTGGTGTGCACGATCTGCATGTTCCTGGGAACGGTCGTATGACGCCTGGCACCTGGCAAGGGCTTGTAGGGACTCTGCCACAGGATGGGGTAGCTGTCCTTCCTCTGTACGGCGGAGTTTGGGTCGCCTGATTGCCTGATGTCCCGTCGCCTCTCTCCTTTGTGGCCCACTCACCCTGCTTGGGTGTGAGGTCGATGGACCTGCGTCGTGCGCTGGGTTAGGCTGGGTGGCACAGGCAGGAGTCGTGGTACTGGTGGTACTGGTGGTACTGGTGGTACTGGTGGTGGTGGTGGTGGTGGTGGTGGTGGTGGGGACTCTGCAGATCACAGAGGCAGGTGTCGCTGGAGTCACACATGCAACGGTTGTCGGGCCCGGGAGTCCCTGTGAGCCAGATGGCCCTGGCTGTGTGCTTGGGCCCGCTCCATCCTCCGCACCGGAGCTGCCTGTGTCATCGTCACCAGAGAGTCCGGTATGTGTTGGAGGCGAGGCTTGCGGCCGGGTACTGGTTTCCCCAGTCAGTTCACGATCACCTGAGGGACAAGATAGAGCTGGTCAGTAATGTGGACATTACATGTTCATATAGATTTGTAGACATTTCTGTTTCCTGTCGCACACACCCCACACACCCCACCCTCCACCACCACCACCCTCCCCGTGAACATGGGAGCCTGTTGGGAGTTGTAGTTTGGACCTCTCACACACCCCACCCTCCACCCACCTCAACCACCCTCCCCGTAAACATGGGGGCCTGTTGGGAGTTGTAGTTTGGACCTCTCACACCCCCCACCCTCCACCACCACCACCCTCCCCGTAAACATGGGAGCCTGTTGGCAGTTGTAGTTTGGACCTCTCACACACCCCACCCTCCACCCACCTCCACCACCCTCCCTGTGAACATGGGGGCCTGTTGGGAGTTGTAGTTTGGACCTCTCACACACCCCACCCTACACCCACCTCCACCACCCTCCCCGTGAACATGGGGGCCTATTGGGAATTGTAGTTTGGACCTCTCACACCCCCCACCCTCCACCACCACCACCCTCCCCGTGAACATGGGAGCCTGTTGGGAGTTGTAGTTTGGACCTCTCACACACCCCACCCTCCACCCACCTCCACCACCCTCCCCGTGAACATGGGGGCCTGTTGGGAGTTGTAGTTTGGACCTCTCACACACCCCACCCTCTACCACCACCACCCTCCCCGTGAACATGGGAGCCTGTTGGGAGTTGTAGTTTGGACCTCTCACACAGCCCACCCTCCACCACCACCACCCTCCCCGTGAACATGGGAGCCTGTTGGGAGTTGTAGTTTGGACCTCTCACACACCCCACCCTCCACCCACCTCCACCACCCTCCCCGTGAACATGGGGGCCTGTTGGGAGTTGTAGTTTAGACCTCTCACACCCCCCACCCTCCACCACCACCACCCTCCCCGTGAACATGGGGGCCTATTGGGAGTTGTAGTTTGGACCTCTCACACCCCCCACCCTCCACCACCACCACCCTCCCCGTGAACATGGGAGCCTGTTGGGAGTTGTAGTTTGGACCTCTCACACACCCCACCCTCCACCACCACCACCCTCCCCGTGAACATGGGAGCCTGTTGGGAGTTGTAGTTTGGACCTCTCACACACCCCACCCTCCACCACCATCACCCTCCCCGTGAACATGGGAGCCTGTTGGGAGTTGTAGTTTGGACCTCTCACACACCCCACCCTCCACCACCACCACCCTCCCCGTGAACATGGGAGCCTGTTGGGAGTTGTAGTTTGGACCTCTCACACACCCCACCCTCCACCCACCTCCACCACCCTCCCCGTGAACATGGGGGCCTGTTGGGAGTTGTAGTTTGGACCTCTCACACCCCCCACCCTCCACCACCACCACCCTCCCCGTGAACATGGGAGCCTGTTGGGAGTTGTAGTTTGTACCTCTCACACACCCCACCCTCCACCCACCTCCACCACCCTCCCCGTGAACATGGGGGCCTGTTGGTAGCCATGTACATGTTTGTGAGTAGGTGTCCGACGTGCATGGGTTGGGGCGTAGGTGATGTGTCTTCTCAGTTGTGTGAGCCTGACCATGTCGTACTGATCGTGGTGCTTGGTTTGTACTTACCAGCCTCTTCTCCTTCATCAAGTCCGTCTAGGCTCTCTGGGTGAAGTATCACCAGCACCTTCTCCTCCCAATTGGTGAAGGGTATGGGCTCCGGGGGTGTTCCTCCGCTAGTATGATTGGCTCTTGCATAGTTTTTGGCGCGGATGCCTTTCTCCCGGGTCTTCAGGTCATGCCACCGCCTCTGAATGTCATGCTTCGTCCTCGGCACGGTCCCTGACGCATTCACCCGAGTGACGATCCTGTCCCACATGTGGTTCTTTTGCGCCACGGACGTCTGCTGGACTTGGGCCCCGAAGATGTGGGGCTCAACACGGATGATTTCATCTACCATTACCTTCAACTCGGTCTCCGTGAATTTAGGGGGTTTTTTGGGTGCCATGGTGTGTGGTGCTCAGTGTGTGGGTTGAGTGAGTTGGGGGGTGCAGGTGTGTGGTGTGTGATGTGTAGGAATTGTGTGGTGGGTGTTTGTGTGGTGGGTGTGGTAGGGTGGTGGTTGTGTGTCTTCTATTTGAGTTAGCTGTATCTCGATTAGGGCCTCTTGCTAGCAGCAATGCTGTGATGCATAGGATTGTGGTAGTGTGTGGGTGTCATTTTATAGTCGTGTCTCAATGGTTGTTGGCAGTCAGGTGGTAGGTGGGCGTGTTGACTAGTGTGCATTATTGGGTACTTGGGGCGTGTCATGGTGGCTTGTGCTTGGTGTTGGTGTATCGGGGGGGCGTTGTCAATGTTCGTATGTTTGCTTTGTACTTGCGGTACACTTTCTGACATTTGTTTGATGTTAGGGATGTTGTGCGTGTTGGCCTTCCGCAGTGATGCACTGTTTATCGTTGCATTCTTTCCGCCGCGGACGTGGATGGCTGTGCGTTCCGTGGTACAGGCGGATTTATCCTAATTGCGGACACGGAGTATTCACAGGTATGGCGGTACATGTGTTTTTTTCCGCAGTCATTTCCGTCCGCGGCGGTGGTTGTTCATTGGGCTCCGTCCGCCGCGGACGGAGTTAGATGTGTTCTGTCCACCGCGGACAGTGTTTGTTATGAACCGTCCGCCGCGGTCGGAGTTTCGTGACATGATTATCCTAATCCCAACCGCGGAATCTCCGCGGCGCAGCCGGGAGTAAAATTTCCCCGACCATGGCGGACAGTACCCATTTCCGTCCGCCATCCTAATCGACCCCTAAGTCTGTGTCATCAGGAAGATTCAAGTGATTCCATCAATTAAAGCCAATACCGGCTTCCAGGCACCTTTTACATTGGCAGATTGACCAGTGGTGCACATTCCCATTTCTTTCAGGGAAGCAGGCACCTTGACAAGAAGGCTTGTTTAGTTATTGCTCGTCCCTGGGTTTCACAGCACTTGAGCTGAAGCATTTCAACAGTCAGAATTAAAAGCCCTAGGACAGTTTTTTTTCTCTTCACAAATCGTAGGGGAAATGTTTTTGGAAAATTAAAAAGAATGAGCAGGTCTTGCGCCTTAAATCCCGCCACCCTTTCCCCCCACACTCCACCCACTGCGGTCACTGACTTTACATGAATATGCTGCCTTTGGCTGAAATATATCAGCAGTTGTTGGCAATTCTAATCACAGAGCACAAAAGAACACACTATAACATAACCCAAAGCAACACAAAGCAAAGATGATATCAGGGAACAACACAAAAAAAAAGAACACAACACAACACAACAACCATAGTACAAGAGAACAAAAATGCAACAAACTAATGCAGCACAAAATAACACATCAATTACCATAACAAAATGCAATGCAACAAATATACATACAAATTATTACCAAATGTTACCAACTCAACAAAGTTTTTTCACAATATGGTGATAAAAGGCGTTTGCACCAAGTATTGCCTGAATTACCACAGAAGGACCAGTAATAGCACCAACCAAACTCTTTTTTTGAGTCGCCCCATGGTACTAGGGTGAATCTGAGGGAGCAGGGTAGTATTGGAAGGAATAGAATGAGATGTTGTACATTGCAATGGGGCGAAAGACAAGAAACCACGAAAAAACTGCACGCAGCAGGTTCGTAGATACATAGGTGGCATATAGTTGTGACTCCTTCATACCTGCCTTCAAGACACAGTTAGACTGAGAGCCGAAGGTTTTCGTGAAATCCGTCTCTCCCTCTTCACTCCAGTGTGAAGTTAAAGCGTCTTCCTTTTCCGCTCTTTATTTCCTTCTTGTAAACTCTGCTATTTGGTTAACTGCATGAGAGCAACTGTTTGCTCGAGGAACATGCTCGGATTTGTATTTTCTGAATAGTAGTGATGAAACAACAATGTACATGGAAAAAAAGCAAAGCGTCAAAGTACGTCAGAGTGAGCTCAATTAATACGCTGGTTGTAAAATAAACTGCCTAGAAATTCAGTTCAGTTCAGTAAAACTTTATTTCGGTCAATAAGACCATAAAAGTATGTGTACAGTACAATACATGTCATAAGAGAATAAAATAATAAAAGAAATCCATTCATCATAAAAAGTGCATGTGCATCTCATTAATATCCCATAAAAACAGTTTGCAGTAACAGATATCCAGATCCAAAGGCCTCATTGAAGTGCATGTACGATGTATTTGCATTACAAAGGACAATGACAAGCAGAAGAAAACATAGAATAGGGCCAATTACTGGTGACTTTATGTTGTGTTTGATTTAAGACAGCGTTAAGGTGCATAGCAGAGGTCGTAGAATGGTTGGAAACGGGCAAATTGAATCACAAGCTACCTTGGGGGATACAAAATTACACATACAAGAAACTTATTTCATCAATAAAATTAGATTTTAAGAGATAAAAAGGATTACAAATTTAAGTTGATCTATTAGCAGCTAGGAACAGTGTGTGCACTTGCAACTATGAAAACAGTTTAAGAAAGGTCCTGCGCCACATTGAAATTAACCAACAAGATACAGCAAAGACAATGGGCTTGCGAGTGTCAAACTTCAGGGATCTAAATGCCTCCTCGCAGTGCACAAACCTCAAATTCCTGCACAGCTGGGTAAGCCACCGCTTCTTTGCTGGTTGTAGCCAGGGCAAAAAAAAAGACATGGAGCTCTGACTCTTTTTCACAGTTGCAGGTAGGAGACCCACGCAAGGCAGTTTTTGACCATTTGCAGGAAAAGGCACGGAGCAGCAGGGTACCAAATCTAAACTGGACATATAATTTCCTTGCCAGTGGTGGCTGGATACCATCCAGGAAGGGCTCTATTATATACTCATCTTTCGGTATCAGAAATTTGGCTGTCAAGTGTCCTAAGGCCGAACTCCCTTGGATGGCTCCCAGTTTGTTCATACAATAGGTTTTTACCAATTCTGAGTGTGCGATTGCAAGACATGCTTTGGATTACTCCAAAGACTTGGTATTCCCAGCCTACTGCATTCATCCTTTACGTATGCAAATCGAGGGATTTTTTTCTACACCTGGGAAACTCAATAGCTCTTTTAATTCTGACTGATAGACTGCCAGTACGGGGTCACCCACATTCTTCGCCAAAAAGTTAGGGATTGGAGACCAATCTCATCCCCAATTGGTCTAATTCCTAGAACCAGCCATAGGGGATTAGGGGGTCATTGAGGGGAGACCCAAAATCTGCCTAAAAAAACTGTTCTCTACTTTACTCACATTACTACAACAACAACAGTGACCCCATAGTTAGGCCCCATACATTGTCGCACTCCTGGCTTGTACCTTATAAATCTCTGCTATAGGCACAGCTGGTTTGGAGGAGGAGTTTCTAAGTAGTTTTACAATGCCCATGGTAGTCTGGGCTAATTTAAGCTTACCTTTGGGTATTTGTGGCCCCCACTCCATATTTTCTGTCAGGGTGATACCCAAATGTTCAAATACCGACACCCTTTCCGCCGAAGTTCCCTCTAGACAAGTCTTAGAGCGGGATGTATTGGCAGGGTTGAAGACCATGAACTTGGTCTTCTGGGTGTTAATCTCCAGACCCCTGTTGTTACAGAAGATAAGAAAGATGTCTAGAGCCCACTGGATGCCCAGGGGCGACTTTGACATTAGAAGGGTGTCAATGGCAAATCCGCAAACATCATTGCTGGGACCTTTGTGCTTGCTAGTTTAGGGGCATTGTTGTCCTTTACCTCAGTGAGTTGGTCAACCAGTGTGTTGACAAAGAGGCAAAACAGGGTGGGTGCGAGCACACACCCCTGCCTTACTCCTTTGTCAACTGGGAATCGGGAGGTTAGTTCACCCCCTATCCCCGACCTTACTTGGGCAAAGTCACCTTCGTGCAATCTCATAAATATACTCAAAAGGTAGCGGGGGCCCCTATATCTCTAAGTATCCCCCATATTTTAGCTCTGGGCACCAGATCAAAGGTGTTCTTTAGATCCACAAAAATTAAATAGAGGTTGCCACTCTCCATTCTCACTGTTTTCCAAAATATACATTGGAGCCTATATATTTGGTCGACAGTGGAGGTTTCTTTCTGAATCCAGATTAATAGAGGCTTAATATTTTGTGCTCTTCCATCCACTCCTGAAGCCGATCAAGATGTACCCATGCAAAGAGTTTTTGCGTGACATCAATCAAACTAATCGTCTATAGTTTGCAGGCATTAGTGGTGAGCCCTTCTAGAAAACTGGGACAATTTCTGCCCCTGCCCAGGTTTCAGGTATCGGCATTCCTTTCATGATGGTATTAAATAAAACCCAAAGGTAAGGTCCCCATCTTTTTGGTTCTGCCTGGAAAAAGGTCCCCCGGAAGCTTGTCTAAACCCGGTGCTTTGCCAGAGGGAAGCTTGTTTATTACATCTAGAACTTCGAGCAGGTTAATCTCGGCTTCTTCTTTATAATTGGCTCTTGGTGGAATTGTGGGTGAATCATCAACTAGGCCGGGTGCTTCCTTCGTAGAATAAAGAGCCTGGAAGTGTACTTTCCATGCTTCTGCTGCTATATTCGGTTCTGTTGCTAGTTTACCTTCACTACTGCCTGTGCTCTCTATGGACCAAAATTCCTTCATGTCTTTGTTGAATAGGGCAGTTTTTAAGGCGTCCCAGCTATGCAGTTCCCAGGTCTGTTTTGCTAGTCGAGTGGTCTCTTCCTACAACACTCCCATGTGTTTGGTTAGTGACTTATCTTTAGCTTTAATGGCCTCTAACAAAGGCCGTTTTGTCTCTAGACAATTATCAAACCAAGATCGAGTGGCCCATTTTTTCACCTTGGAGTGTATCTTTGGGTAGAATATATCAGCCAGTTTAGATGTCAGACCTGCGTGCAAGTCTGTGACTTTGTTAGTAGATACTAAATTACCCAGCACTGTGGCAGGTTCCCTAAATTCTAGAAGGACTGGAACAATTGCTGCATAAAGTGCGGTCAGCTTTTCGGGTGACTGCTGAATTACCCCCCATTTTACTCTTCTCTTATTGTTGGAGAGTATTAGTCTGTTGTCTGGGGGGGGGGGTACTGCTGACTGTGGCAGCTCCAAGGTCTGGCCAGTTCAGTTCCATAGACAGAGTTTTGTGAGTGCTATCATGCCGCGGAAGGACAACGAAGTCAAGAACCCTGTGCCATAGCCTGGTCTTCACTAGGACGTAATCTAGGAGAGAAGCTTGGCCTATTCTATTGAATGTTAGGTTCCCCGGTGTGTCTGCTGCTGTACAGCCATTGCTCGCTCTAAGGGAATGGGCCAATGTGAGCGCGTTGTTCTGAAGGGCTAGCGGGGACCAGGCCTTAATTGGTGGGATTTGTGGATCGGGGATTAGCCATCACCAATCCTCCTCACTAGGGATTGTATCAGTGTTATCGGCGAGAGGCTCGAATTGACAATTAAAGTCTCGCCCAACAATCAATCACATGTTTGGGGGGACAGGAGGATTAAAAAGATTCAGTCGGTCGAAAGTCAGGAATCTTTGCTCAGACTTACGGGCCGGGAATAGATGTTAATGAAAGCCAGTTTCAGCTTAGTGGGAAAACTAAGTGCTACACATTGAATGTCATTGGATGAGGAATTCAGCTGACTAGCTTTACAGCCCAGTTGTGTGCCAACCCAGATACATAGACCCCCAGATGGTCAAACCCTTCCCTTCGAGGTGGCAAACCCCACCCTTACCAAGTCTTCCCGTGCCCATGTTCCCTGAAACATGCAGATGTCATATTGGTCCACAAAAAGCCCCCAATAAGAGAAGGACAGTTTTCTTTTAAGACCAGCAACGCTTCAAGATAGGACTCTCAGCTTGCGCCCTGTGTTGTGCTTATCAGTGGAGACATCAATAGTATAGCTATCAGCGGTTTGAATACCCCCTATCATGGTCGAGGGGGGGTTATCAAATGATCTAATGGGATGTTCTGCCCTCGTAACGCTGATGTTTAGGGGATCGGCGATTATGGAGGCTAGTGGTCCAGGGTACTTGGGGATTATGGAGGCTAGTGGTCCAGGGAACTCTTCCCGTAAACCTACTACACCACCAGCCACCTGTTGTGTTAGGTATCCAAGCCCTTTGGAACACCCCCATCACCGGGGAGGATGGACACTCTTGGTTAGCCACAACCGAGCTCCTCAGGTTCTGCAGGAGCCCTCGAGGTTCTCTTTCCCTGACCTATTCCCATTATCAATACTTGTCAATCCACTTCTTCCAGAACCCCAAATCTATTTGTTACAGGTTTATTATATAGCAAGGGTCTAGAAGATGGATACCTATGGTCAGTATTTAGCTGTTCCTGTGGCCACCTACCAGGATCTGAGATGGTCTTGACCCTGTCTGGTATATAGCAATGGAAATAAAAATAGTCCAGTAAAAGTGCCCTAACCTCAGTATGGGGCTCTGGGGAGCTGTGTATCTGACTTAACAGCCTACATATGGTCTGAGGATTGTGTTAAAGTGATGACCACACAGTCCCCTTGTGTTTCTTTTTGGCTGTTTCCCACCCAACCAACTCTGCGGACCATTAAGATTTCCCCTGCCCTGTCATAGGGGAACTGTCTATGCTTTGACAACCAAAACAGGCTTTTATTCCTGAGGTCCAGATGTGACTCCCTCTGGCCATTTTTAAGTTCTGGTACCCCTGCCAAAATGATCACGTAGGGGGATGCGGCTGGGGGTAGATTTATAGTAGGCTGGATCATTACTTCTGTCCTACTCACTGGACTCTCAAGCCCCCTAGGCCGTTCTCTCCTCTCTCTAGACCCAGCAGAACTAATGTTGCTTTTGTTTGCACTCCGCATGGTGTGTGCTGTGTTGTCTTTCCCAATCTCGCAATTAATATTCCTTTATGCTGCATGGGTAGTATGATCTTGAGAAGGTACATACAAAATATAGTGCTCTAAATAACACATCCGTACAGTGTAACACTCAAATGAAGACATGGCATAATAAGACGGAACTAACAAGCCTTATAATCAATCTGAAGACGGAATTTAGGAAGGACAAACACAGAAGCCAATGAATAATATGGGCGGAGAGTGTGGGCTGCTTGTCTCCCATACTCTACTACTGCATGCATTGAAGAGCAAACAGCGCACGCGCACTGCCGCTAAAGCTCGACCTAAAAACTGGGGAACTACTATATTTCCCTGCTATTGAGGGATTAAAAACAGATCTAGTGTAGATACAGATTTGCACTTAAAAACAAGGAGGCTAATCCAAGGGCTCAAACCAAAACCAAAGGACAAAGATTGAGCTAAGAATATGAGCAAGTACTTTAGCAATAAGCTCGCTCATTTTATCGATTTTGGATATTAATAATGCCACCAGATCATTGCTGAACTGTTGAGAATATAAAGTAGTAATGAATGGTGTGTTATAATGAGATGTTTCATTGAGTAGTTAAAAAAGTTTTTGTTTAATATCAACAAGAGACATTCAGGTAGAATAATAGGAGTGATGAGCATCTTGTAGGTTCTTTTTGGTTTGGCCTCATTTAAATTTGAATTTCGAACATCAGGTAGCTTAACCAAAAGCTCCTGAAAGGCTCACAGCATCTTCATCTCTTCATTAATCTTAATGTGAACCCACCCATATTGGAAATTAAGGTTTAGGAATGCAGAGATGCCCTGCAGAAATCTTTGAATTTGCTGCAGAACACCATGTCCTTTGTTAGGTCTCGCCTCTGCAGTGCACATGCGCTGCTAAGGCAAAAAGACCTTTTGGGATCGCTTTGGCTTTTCAGCCAAGCACGTGCACGAGTTCCATTGCCTTCAATGGCAACGCGTGCACGTCAGGAGATTCACTTGCGGGAGCGCGCGCCACCATATGGTGGCAATTATTGCTCCTGCAAGTGAATCTTGCAGCCCCCTCCTCCCCCTGCTGCTGCGCTTCCTCCTGCTGCAGCGTGAGCTTGTTTTGACTCCTGAAATAGAAGCAGTCGATCGGACAAACGCAGAAGCTGTAAACTGCGGGCTCGCCGGGGTCCCTTGACAGATGTCTTTCTTTTTTCATCGATATCCTTTCCATTTAAATTATTTCAAGAGGCAATTTCAGTTTTTAATCAAAGGCCCCAGGCATTATTTGAATCCCACATGGGCGGAATTAAATCTGACCTCTTTAAAATGCTCATTGATTCCTGGCCGTGGCACAGGATGGCCCAGTAAACACAAGGCGCCGGGGCCCTCGCGCTCCCCCTGGACTGCGCTCGCGGCAACGCCATTGATCCATATGCTTCGCTGCCTCGCTGCTTGGAGAGACAATTATTTACAGTTCATGGCAAGCGCCAACTTCCCCGATCGGTCACAGAAGGTCGGGGCTGGTGAGCTCACTGGTCTGCGTTCGGAACGGAGGAGGCCAGCGGCAGGCCTTGGGTTTGCGATTCGCTCGAAGCCTGCGAAAGGCTAAAAGACAGAGATGAAAACTAACCTGTGGAGATGTTTCTCCTGTTGAGTAAGAGCAAGTTATTCTTGAAACGGATCTGTATCCTGTTCTGAAGGTAACAGGGAAAGTTAAAGAAGAAACTGGCAAAGTCAGTAACAGTTTCTTAACACAATCTTTATCTCGCCATCCACCCAGCAGGCACCCTTTCTTCTACAGCCACACACCGCCATAAATCAGAGACTGCCACGCCGGACCACCATGTGCAGCATCATATCATCACTGGGCAGTTCTGTGCACGCTCTCACCCAACTTTGCTCATAGCATTTAGTTATCCAGATTGTTTTGGTTTTTCGAGGCACTCAACACGCAAACACCCACCCCCCATCCTCTTCACAAACATAACTGTAAGAAAGAGATAAACAGCGCAGCTTGTGTTTCCGTAAGGGAATCGGTGGGTGAGCCGGAATCCCAGGCCCTGCCTGCTCTCAGATCTGCCCAACCGGTTTTAACTTTATTAAAAAACTAAGCTTGTCAAAGAAACCAAGGCTTGCTGCTCCTTCCCTACACATCCAGGCATTGTGTGCTGCTCCTCGGTGGGGTTTGATTGATTGGCACATGCGCTGTGAAAACACAAAACTTGGGTGGTGTGGTGAGCAAAAAAACGATGGATTTAGGCCCAGATCTCTGTACTGGGGTGAATGTATGACATTGATCTGCATTCTGTCCATCAACTGTTGTTTTTGCATTTTTCACCCCGAGTAGGACGGGTATGCTCAGATATGAGTCCCGTGCTCTCCACGCCACTGGAGTCAAGCTATCCTGGCTGAAGACGGCTGATAGCCAGAAACCGGTCCTAGGATGCTTGATTCCGGTCCAGGGAAGAGATGGCTTGGCAGTTCGGGCTGGACTGTTCCCATGAGGCACAGGGTCAAGGCTGATTTGTATATGGCCATGTCTGAACTGGGGTGGTGTGGTGAGCAAAAAAACAATGGATTTAGGCCCAGATCTCTGTACTGGGGTGAATGTATGACATTGTTCTGCATTCTGTCCATCAACTGTTGTTTTTGCATTTGTCACCCCGAGTGGGACGGGTATGCTCAGACGTGAGTCCTGTGTTCTCCACGCCACTGGAGTCAAGCTATCCTGGCTGAAGACAGCTGATAGCCAGAAACCGGTCCTAGGATGCTTGATTCCGGTCCAGGGAAGACATGGCTTGGCAGTTCGGACTGGACTGTTCCCATGAGGCACAGGGTCAAGGCTGATTTGCATATGGCCATGTCTGAACTGGGGTGGTGTGGTGAGCAAAGAAACGGTGGATTTAGGCCCAGATCTCTGTACTGGGGTGAATGTATGACATTGTTCTGCATTCTGTCCATCAACTGTTGTTTTTGCATTTTTCACCCCGAGTGGGACGGGTCTGCTCAGACGTGAGTCTCGTGTTCTCCATGCCACTGGAGTTAAGCTATCCTGGCTGAAGATGGCTGATAGCCAGGAACCGGTCCTAGGATGCTTTATTCCAGTCCAGGGAAGACATGGCTTGGCAGTTCGGGCTGGACTGTTCCCATGAGGCACAGGGTCAGTGCTGATTTGCATATAGCCATGTCTGAACTGGGGTGATGTGGTGGGCAAAAAAACGATGGATTAAGGCCCAGATCTCTGTACTGAGGTGAATGTATGACATTGTTCTGCATTCTGTCCATCAACTGTTGTTTTTGCATTTTTCACCCCGAGTGGGACAGGTATGCTCAGACGTGAGTCCCGTGCTCTCCAAGCCACTGGAGTCAAGCTATCCTGGCTGAAGACAGCTGAAAGCCAAAAACCGGTCCTAGGATGCTTGATTCCGGTCCAGGGAAGAAATTGCTTGGCAGTTCGGACTGGACTGTTCCCATGAGGCACAGGGTCAAGGCTGATTTGCATATGGCCGTGTCTGAGCTGGGGTGGGGTGGTGAGCAAATAAACGATGGAGTTAGGCCCAAATCTCTGTACTGGGGTGAATGTATGACATTGTTCTGCATTCTGTCCATCAACTGTTGTTTTTGCATTTTTTACCCCGAGTGGGACGGGTATGCTCAGACGTGAGTCCCATGCTCTCCACGCCACTGGAGTCAAGCTAACCTGGCTGAAGACGGCTGATAGCCAGAAACTGGTCCTAGGATGCTTGATTCCGGTCCAGGGAAGACATGGCTTGGCAGTTCGGACTGGACTGTTTCCATGAGGCACAGGGTCAAGACTGATTTGCATATGGCCATGTCTTATAAGGGGTGGTGTGTTGAGCAAGAAAACGATGGATGTAGGCCTAGATCTCTGTACTGGGGTGAATGTATGACATTGTTCTGCATTGTGTCCATCAACTGTTGTTTTTGCATTTTTCACCCCGAGTAGGACGGGTATGCTCAGACGTGAGCCCCGTGCTCTCCACGCCACTGGAGTCAAGCTATCCTGGCTGAAGATGGCTGATATCCAGAAACCGGTCCTAGGATGCTTGATTCCGGTCCAGGGAAGAGATGGCTTGGCAGTTCGGGCTGGACTGTTCCCATGAGGCACAGGGTCAAGTCTGATTTGTATATGGCCATGTCTGAACTGGGGTGGTGTGGTGAGCAAAAAAACTATGGATTTAGGCCCAGATCTCTGTACTGGGGTGAATGTATGACATTGTTCTGCATTCTGTCCATCAACTGTTGTTTTTGAATTTGTCACCCCGAGTGGGACGGGTCTGCTCAGACGTGAGTCCCGTGCTCTCCATGCCACTGGAGTCAAGCTACCCTGGCTGAAGATGGCAGATAGCCAGGAACCGGTCCTAGGATGCTTTATTCCAGTCCAGGGAAGACATGGCTTGGCAGTTCGGGCTGGACTGTTCCCATGAGGCACAGGGTCAATGCTGATTTGCATATAGCCATGTCTGAACTGGGGTGATGTGATGAGCAAAAAAACAATGGATTTAGGCCCAGATTTCTGTACTGGGGTGAATGTATGACATTGTTCTGCATTCTGTCCATCAACGATTGTTTTTGAATTTTTCTGCCCGAGTGGGACAGGTATGCTCAGACGTGAGTCCCGTGCTCTCCAAGCCACTGGAGTCAAGCTATCCTGGCTGAAGACGGCTGATAGCCAGAAACCGGTCCTACGATGCTTGATTCCGGTCCAGGGAAGACATGGCTTGGCAGTTCGGGCTGGACTGTTCCCATGAGGCACAGGGTCAAGGCTGATTTGTATATGGCCATGTCTGAACTGGGGTGGTGTGGTGAGCAAAAAAACGATGGATTTAGGCCCAGATCTCTGTACTGGGGTGAATGTATGACATTCTGTCCATCAAATGTTGTTTTTGCATTTGTCACCCCGAGTGGGACGGGTATCCTCAGACGTGAGTCCCGTGCTCTCCATGCCACTGGAGTCAAGCTATCCTGGCTGAAGACAGCTGATAGCCAGAAACCGGTCCTAGGATGCTTGATTCCGGTCCAGGGAAGACATGGCTTGGCAGTTCGGACTGGACTGTTCCCATGAGGCACAGGGTCAAGGCTGATTTGCATATGGCCATGTGTGAACTGGGGTGGTGTGGTGAGCAAGAAAACGATGGATTTAGGCTCAGATCTCTGTACTGGGGTGAATGTATGACGTTGTTCTGCATTCTGTCCATCAACTGTTGTTTGAGCATTTTTCACCCGAGTGGGACGGGTATGCTCAGACGTGAATCCCGTGCTCTCCACACCACTGGAGTCAAGCTTTCCTTGCTGAAGATGGCTGATAGCCAGAAAGCGGTCCTAGGATGCTTGATTCCGGTCCAGTGAAGACATGGCTTGGGAGTTCGGGCTGGACTGTTCCCATGAGGCACAGGATCAGGGCTGATTTGCATATGGCCATGTCTGAACTGGGGTGGTGAGCAAAAAAATTATGGATTTAGGCCCAGGTCTCTGTACTGGGGTGAATGTATGACATTGTTCTGCATTCTGTCCATCAACTGTTGTGTTTGTGAAAACACTCCCAGGCACTTCCAAAACACCCCCTCATAAAGGTGTCATGGGGACGTACATTCGCTATTTCATATTTGTATGACATCTCCTGTCCCTCCTGTTACACAAAAAACCTCTGTCAGGCATGTTTGCCAAGGCAGCGGGCCCTCCCCCTCATCCAGCCTCCCAGTCACGGGGACACACATGCCACAATGTGGAGAGACAGCCCAAAAACACGCACCAGACTCACTACTTGTATTGTTTATGCGGAAGACTAATTTTTGTTTTCTCCAACAAATGACGTTTCATATTTGAACCCGTATCCCTGCTAAAGTGTCCCTAAAGCCAACTCACAATGATGACTCAAGGCAGTGCCCCCTGGGTTCTCCCCAAAGACAAGAGCCCTCAATTGCCTAATAGAGTTACCTAGTTATCAGCATGTTTCAGAAATATGTTGTTGCAGAAATAATAATATTAACCTATCTACTGATGGGGCTGTTTTAGCTTGAGAAAGTTAAAAAAAATATGTTTCTACATTTTGCCTAACAAAAGGGGTTTCTGTGTCCATCACAGCAGGAGTTAACATATGTGAGGAACGTAACCAAACACTGGCACGCAGATAAACACATACTTAGTAACGCACAGAAAGCACAGACACACGCACATATAAAAACACTGATAGAAACAAGAATAGAAGACACACAAACACCATACACACCCAAGCACCAAAGGTACACAGGCACACAATGGTACGCAATATATTTATATATACAATAAACAAAAGTATGCAAGAACACGTACAAGCACCCATACGGACTCACAAGCACAAATTCAAGACTCAGGCACACACAAACACACACAGAACGGCACCAAAACGCAGGTCAGCACACACACATGCAACCACATTTACAGTATGGGCATATGAATATTCCCTGCGTTTCTCTTTAGCACCAGGACGCACAGCACCCAAGCCAGTGCAGTGAGTATCCCTGCCCAGCTCTCTGGGTTCAGCAGGACGCACTGCATCCAAGCCAGTCGCAGCCACAACAAGCATTGGCATAGCCAATAGGTCACGCCTTTGGGACCTTAAGAGTGTTTAGCCATGCAACGGTCGATGTTGCACTAAGGATATTGCGCTGCATAACTAAATACTTAAAAGGTCCAAATGCGAGACCTATTGGCTATGCCAATGCTTGTTTTTTAATTGTTTTGTTTTTCAGAGGACAGACTTCTCAGGCCTGTTCCTCCAGCCCAGCGGGCCAATTTTAACACATATTGGCTCATTTTGCTCTTGGTGAACAGCACCAGCCAGCAGGAGCATTCTTTTCGGATGTCCTTGTATCTAAAGGTGCTTTTTATGGGCCACTAGGATTTTAAGGGCCCCTTGCCCCAGACCTGCACTCTGCTTGCTTGTCTCCTGGCACTCTTCTC
Organism: Lissotriton helveticus; assembly: GCF_964261635.1. Lineage (NCBI taxonomy): Eukaryota > Metazoa > Chordata > Amphibia > Caudata > Salamandridae > Lissotriton > Lissotriton helveticus. Next base: position 561,671,981 of record NC_136057.1, on the reverse strand, counting down.
CTGCTCATGGAGGCATTTTGACCTGTCTCTAGGAAGTCAGCCAGAAAAATACCCTCCCTGCTGTAGTCCCCACGTTCCAGAGCATTCTAGCTTTTTGAAAGACATCTGTCAGTCATCAGAGTCCAGGAACAGCCCAGAGAAGTCTTGAGGGGAACTATCCATGGTCCGACAAAATGTCAATTTCCCCATTTGTTCTTCAGGGGTGATAAGGGGAATAGCCCCACTGACCTCGAGTGAGGTGTCCTAGTCCTGGGGGTCAGCTGGAGTCAAGGTCCATCTTTGTAGGACATCAGGTGGTTTCAACTTCCAATGGGCATTTTTTCCCAACTCACTCCCAGGTCAAGTGTCGTATCATCTGTCTCTCCCTGGTATCGGGGCTTTTAAGTAGAGTGGAAAGTGCTAGAATCCAGGCACCCCATGTCAATTCTAGAATGCCATGTCATCACTCCACCCCTGTCGCAACCCCCCTGCACAGCATTCTGGGACAATCCAATATGGCAAAAACTGTCGGACCCAGATACGAGGAGGCGTTTCAAGGCGGCACGATATTTTAACGAAGATAAAAAGACACATCGGTAACTACGACAAGAAGACATAGACATACCAAGTTGATATTCAGAACACTTGTAAAAAAAGATTGTATACAATAAGAGATACATTTTTATTGTTCTCAGTGATTCTACCTACTTCTAGACGCCCCTTATATCCATGGTGATCTGGCAATAGGAACAGCTAGACGTTACTTACAGAGCCGTTTTTTTCTATAGTGGATGACATACAATTCGTCTCTAAACCCAACCAGAACAGCACAGTGGGATTACCTTGCTGTATCCCCATAGATGTCGATACAGAAAGCTTTATGTCTTGTGGAGTGAACGTTTGTTCTGTCAAGAGGTCCTGAGGAAGGTGGTCACAAACCCACCGAAACGCGTCGACCTTGCGTATTAGATCACATAACCACACGTGATCCCTCCAACACAGATTGTAGTATGAATGTAGTGTGTATGACAATGAGTGCATGAATGTATTAGGAACGAGTATCTAGGTTTCTTTTGCTTGTACGATGTCTAGTGATGAATTGCTTTATAAATTTTAAATGTTGTATTGTTAGAGCTGTTTTTCTATGAAATGAACGAAGAATTTAAAAGAAAAAATGAATAAATAAATAAAAAAAGTTCAAAAATAGTCACTTTTGGAGTCACCTTGTGTATATGAAATAAGTAGATATAAAAGTGTTTTTGTGAAAAGTCCAAGAGGTCGTGAGGGAATTTGTGTATTTTGATGTTGTTTTCCCCTCTTTCCCTGACCTAGAAAATATCTTTAGAGGGGGTCCCATATTCATGCTAATACAATCCAATATGGCAACTTCAAGTTTTCTGCAGACAGAACTCCCCTGAGAGCCTCAGGTCTTCCCCTAGATTACACATCTGCTTGATTTCCTCCCACCAAAACTTCCAAGGCAAACACCTTCTGTTGAGGCTACAGAGGTCTTACCATCCACTATTGTTACAGTGGGTCTGGCATGTCCCAGCCAAGGTGTAAAGTGACAAGCTAATTAACATATGCAGATTTCCTCCCCATCCTTTCCTATCCCAGGAACGGGGTCAACCACAGTTAATTGCCCTATTACGTGTGAAGGCCTTTGATCCCTCTACTGAGGAGCAAAGTAGTCAACTTGGCACAGTAGGGAGAAAAAGACCTGGAATCTGATTCTAACCTGAACTAGGGAATTGACAAATCTTAAAGTGTGTAGATGGGATGTTAGGAACAGTAAATTCAGACTTGCTGTGCATGCTTATCCCCAAATTGGTACCTCACTAGATCCTGTAGGCCTAGATACAGCAACATTATTTTATAATAGCAGAACAGCCAGTTAGACTCAATTTGAGGAGTCCCATACCACAGCAAGGGGCCAAAAAGTAGAGGTACAAAGAAAAACAAATTGGGGGTTTTCATTTGTAGAATCCACTTCCTCACATAAGACAGGTCAGCTAGGAAAAGGACTGAAATTAACCCACACAATGGGTGTAATCCCTTTCCAAGTGATCACATGTAGGGGTGGGTTAAGCCCTTACAGAATGGCCTCTATCAGAACATACGTCTAAGAATTCAAGTCTGACACCAAACCAATACCCTCCTTAGGATCGACTTGCCTGACCAAGTCATGAGTGATGTAATATGTGAGGTCATAAGCAGTGCATTGTGGGGGCGTAAGTCATAGTTTGCCAGCGAACTATAACTGCTGAGTTTCAATGAGTGAAATCTGAGCCTAATTATAACGTCCCTGTAACTTGTTTTTTTCAGTGAATTTCTATGGTTATTTTAATTCTATTTCTTAACTATAACGTCCCTGTAACCTTTGTTTTTTTCAGTGAATTTCTACGTTTAAAAAATTGTTTGAGAATGGGTGTGTGAGTGGCCGTATAGGTCAGAGAGTGGGTGTATGAGTGGCTGTATGGGTCAGTGAGTGGGAGTGGCTGTATTGGTCTGTGAGTGGGTGTGTGAGTGGCTGTGTGGGTCTCGAGTGCCTGTGTGGGACTGAAAGTAGGTGTGTGAGTGCCTGTGTGGGTGTGTGAATGGTGCGGTGGGTGTGTGATTTATTTATTTATAAGTTTTATATAGCATCAGCTAGACCCGAAGATATCAGAGCGCTTTTCGTATAATACGTAGTCATATGAAGAAGAATAAGTATAAATACAGACACAGACAGTCATTTGGGTGTGTGAGTGGCTTTGTGGGTCTGTGAGTGGGTGAGTGAGTGGCTGTGTGGGTCTGTGAGTGGGTGTGGGAGTAACTGTGTGGGTCTGTGAGTGCCTGTGTGGTACCTGTGTGTGTTTGTGATTTGTGCTATGGATCTGTGAGTGGTTGTGTAAATGCATGTGTGGGTCCGTGAGTGGGTGTATGAGTCTTTGAGTGGGTGCGCTAATTGGTCTGTGAGTGGGTCTGTGAGCAGGTGTGAGAGTCTCCAAGTGGGTCTGTGCTTGAGTATCCGAGTAGGTCTGTAAGTGAGTGGGAGAGTGTATGAGTGGTTCTGGAAGTTAGTGCATGAGTGTCTGAGTGGGTCCGTGAGTGGCTGTGAGAGTGTCTGAGTAGTTCTGTGAGTCAGTGCATGAGTGTCTGAGTGGGTCTATGACTGTGTGTGAGAGTGTCTGACTAGGTCTGTGAGTAGGTCTGTGAGTGGATGTGTGAGTGGGTGTGTGAGTGGGTGTGTGAGTGGGTCTGTGAGTAGGTGTATCAGTGTCTGGGTGGGTCTGTCAGTGGGTGTGTGAGTGCCTGAGTGTGTGTCTAAGTGTCTGTGTGTGTGTGTGTGTCAGAAGCTGTTTGAGTGACTGAGCCACAACAGAACCATACCTGCCCCTTTATCCAACAAAAGTACACAGTTTTGAAAAAAATATCTACTCAATCAGAGTAATTTCTTCTGGTTAATTAGAAACTGCTACCTCGTTGGGTAAATGTTTGGTGCGTATTCTACGTTACATTTGTGTAATGGACCATGAGGAAATGTCTTCAGTGAGCTTGTGTGTGTTTTGGCAATGTGATTGTTCCTTGTGTGTCATTATCCAGAAATCTGTGATAAAGAGAGGACGAGACAACAAGCCGGTGAATCTCTAACAAACAAGGGTACTTCCTCTAAGCTGTATCAAGTAAGTGCTTCTTTATTTCGTGGAGATGCCCTCATATTCCATGGCTTGAAGAACATGTCACCAAAATCGGTAGGTAACATGCTGGGGGGCCTTATAGTGAGCTGTCCATCATCCAGGCAAAAGGCAAGAAGACCTTTACATACTACTAAGGTGGACGGGAAGGGGAAGGGGACTCTTGACTCCTCTCCCTGGGCTAATTTTGGCTCGGGCCCCATTCCCCAGGGCCCGGACACAAATCAATGGGGTAAGGGGGCATGTGGCCCCCTTCCCTAGGCCAGTTTTAGATCTTGAGGAACCCAACCCCATGGCCTGCACACACCTGAATGGGGAGCTGTGTGCCCCCCTCCTCGAGCTGATTTCAGCCCTGGGAACCTACACATGTAGCTACTCACCAACCCATGCAGCTACTTATACACAAAGTGAAACACTAATCCATATATTTAAATATTTAAACATTACTCACTAATATATGTATACACTAAGATACACTTAATAAGCCAGTGAACCAATCAATCTAAAAAAAACAACACATCCATCTAAACCCTTATTTAAACATTTATTCTTCCATCAACTTTTACATATACATATATAACACATATTTGTTTTTTTGAAATACACACATTCACTGGATGGTGTCATCAGTGATGTCATGAGTGATGTCACTGACCATGTCATGAGTGATGTAATATGTGATGTCATCAGCAGTGCATTGAACGTGCAAGTTATAGTGAGTCCAACTAACTATAACGTGGGAATTTCGATGGTTTTATGCGAGTAAAACTTCCAGCTAACTATAACAGGTGTGAAACCTATGTTTTTTTCAGTGAATTTAATAGGTTTTTTAAATGCTAATTCCTAACTATAACTGGTGTGAAACCTAGGGTTTTTTCAGTGAATTTCAATGGTTTTTTAATAGCAAATCTCTATAGGTATAAAAAGTAAAAAAATGTAAAACAAATTTTATATTGTATAATTATGTAATCGTTTTAAAAAAAAAAAAAAAATTTAATTTTTTGCACCGGAGTGCTCCCGGGGCGCGTACCGGTGAACGCACGGGTAAGCGCAATGTTACGGCGCGCCCCGGGGCGCGTACCGGTGAGCGTCCCGTTAGCGCTATTCTCGCGAACGAAAACAACATCGTGACGTTTCGCGTAACCGCGTGATGCGTCATATGACGCACTGCGTAAGCGCACCCGGAAGCACGTGAGCGCATACGATCGCGCAACGTCCTGACGCGCTTACGCTACGCGCCCCGGGGCGCGTAGAAGTTTTGGTTTCCAAATGATGAAAACTCGGATCATGTGACTTGAAAATAACACTTTTCATTGGTCCAGAACAGTTTTGTTTTCCAAATGATGAAAGCCCCCACCTTTTTTCCTTATTCTGACTTTGTCCTTTGACTGAGGAAGACCTGTTTGGAGATCTGTCTCTAATCTTTTCTACTTTAAAATGGCTACAGTAGCAGCAGCAGCTGGAGCATCTGCACCACCACCACCACCAAGAGGATCACCACAACATCACCTTGGTGGTCAGGAAGAAGAAGAGGAGGAGGAGGATGAGGAGGGGAGAAGGACATTCCTCCAAGAAGACAATACCCCATATAGGCCAAAGGAGCACATAGTATGGGAGTTTTTTTCTATTCCAGAGGGCAAAAAGAAAGTCAATGCACCAAAGGTGACTTGCCTAATCTGTGGCATGAAACTTTCAAGGGGGAACCCTAATAGGAAATATTCATTTGGTAATTACACCATGATTAGGCATAGGCAGCGCAAGCATCCCAGGAACTATGCTGCTGCAGAGATGAGAGAAATGGCCAGTAACCTTCCCCAATCTTCAGCCAGCACCTCCAAAAGAAAGCAACCCACTCCATCGGGACCAGACACAAGGGAGACGATGCCAATCATCCAACCACGGTTTGGTGAATTCAGGGTGACTTGTATTTTTTGTGGTAAGACCATCAGCTATGGTGAGCAGAGCGTAAAGCTCATCGTTCTTGCTGGTGACAACCACAATTGCCCCAAAAAACCCTAATTTTTTCCTGATTTTTATTTTGCTCCAGTTGAGCCGTTTACAATTCAGTTTTTTGTTTCCCCCCATAAAAAATACAAAAAAAAATTAAAAGTGTTCAGAAAAGCCAAAAAAAATGTTCAAAAAAACAATAAAAAAAATAAAACAACAAAAAGAATTAAAAAAACAGTTCTTTTTAGTACTACCTTTAACCCCTTCACTGCGGCGGCTATTCCGCCGCAGTGCTAAGGGGGCGGGGCGGAAATACGGCGGGCGCATGCTGGTGACGGAACCGCTCCGTCACCAGCGTCGGTTGCGCTGTGCTTGTGACGGAGCGGTTCCGTCATGGCCCGCCCTGCTCAATAGAACGCTCAGCGCAGGCGCGGAATTCGCGCCGCGCAGGCGTGCCGGGTGGGCCATGACGGAACCGCTCCGTCATCAGCACAGCGCACCCGCAGCTGATGACGGAGCGGTTCCGTCATCAGCATGCAACGGGTTAATTTATCAAAATAAACCTATATTTTTAAAGAATCTCTGTCATTCTTTTTTCCTTAGGGTACGCGCACCGGGGCGCGCACCCAAAAAAAAGAAAAAAAAATTAATGAAGGAGTGAGCATGAGGGAAGAACACAGAGAGAGTAATGTTAAGAGGAAGAGAGCTAGAGAGAGCAACACAGAGGGATTGTTTATTACATAGTAAAAAACAGAGACGGTATAATAGGATGTTATTGAGAAAAGGAAAATGAATAAGGGAGCGAAATTAGGGAAGAGAGACGAAGAAGAGTAAAGTAGAGGTACTGGAAGAATGTGAGTGGGTGTTGAAAGATAAAGGAAGGACAGTAAAGAATGGGGAAAGAAGGGTGGTGACGGAACCGGGATAAATGAACAACGGTGAGGGAGGGTGAGAAAAGAGCAGTGAGTGTAAGTAAAGAGGGTTGAAAGAGGGTCAAAAAACTGAATTAGGGTAAGACATGGGGAGTGACAGACAGAAAAGAGAAAGAGAGTAAAGGAAACAGTGACTGAAAGGGTCTGAGTGAAACAGGAAAGAAAGGTAAGTAAGGCAGTCTGGGTGACTTATAGGGAGTCAGTGGGTGTAGGTGGGGGTGTGGGTGTGTAACGTGTGTGTGTCTGGGTGTGAGTGTGTGGGGTGTTTGGGTATGGGTAGAGGTGTGGGTGTGTAAGATATGTGTGGGGGGGTGTGAGTGTGAGGGGTATGTGTGTGGAGTGTGTGTGTGTGTGTGGGATGTGTGGGTGTGTGTGTGTGAAGAGTATGTGTGTGGCTGTGTGTGTGTGTGTGAGGTGTGTGTGTGGTGTGTGTGTGGGGTGTATGTCAGAGGTGTGTGTGTGTGTTGGGGAAGGTGTGTGTGTAGGAGTGAAGTAAATGATTACGGTAAAGAGAATGAGTGAGGGAGCAAAGGAAGGGAACAGAGGGTAAGGGAAGTAAAGAATGGGGACTGAAAGAAGTTGAATGTGGGAGGGAAAATAGGGAAAGGGTATTAAACATGGAGAATATGAATAAGTGAGGAAAGCAGAGTAAAGAAACAGGAGTGAGGTAGGTTGCGAAAATAGTAGTGAGGTTAAAGCAAAGGGTGATGACAAACTAAATTTTTTTAGTCACACTTACCATATAATAAATGTAACTTTAATTACATTATTTTACTACATTTTGTATCTGTAAAGAGAGAAGAAAAACAAGTTATAATTAGTAAAATATGTATTTAAAATTAAAGATACAAATGAAGAGGTTAAAAATCATAACAGTGTATTTAGAAATAAAGTAAGGTAGAAGGACAAAAAGAGGGAAAAAGAAATAGAAGGAGAGCAAATTACTAAGAGTAAGGCATATAGATTCACTGACAGAAAGGAAGAGAAGAAGAGAAAAATGAACTGAAGGTAAGAAAGATACTAAAAGAATATGAGTTAGCAAAACTAAATCAAGAAACAGGAGTAAGTAAAAAGATAATGACTGAGAGGGAAAGGAGTCTAATAAAGGATGCATTTAGAAGAATGAGGAATGGAAGATAACTGAGAGTAAGTGAAGGAGAGTCATAGAGTGAAGGGATGAAGGGAGAGAGGATAATATAGAAGGATTGAGGGAAAAGGAGTGAGGAAGTTAGTAGACAGAGAGACTAAGGGAAAGATTGAGTGAAGTGGAGTACAATGAGTGAGGAAAGAAAAATGAGTAAGGGAGCAAAAGAAGGAAAGAGAGGAGAAGAGGACTAAAGCAGTGGTACTGAGAGAAAGTGATTCGGTGATGAAAGTAAAGAGAAGGACACTGAAAGATAGGAAATGAGGGGTAGTAATGGAACCGGACTAAAAGAAATAGGTTGAAGAATGATGAGAGAGGAGCAGTGAAGTTGTTGTAAGAGAAATGATAGAAGGTAGATAAACACAAGTGAACATAACACAAGGAGAGTGAGGGACTAAGGACATAGAGGTAGTGAACGGAAAATAGAGAGAAGAGGTCAAAAGAAAGGAGGAAACAAAGATAAGCGAGGGAGAGTGGATGATTTATAGTGATAGAGTGCGACAATACTGGTGAGTGAGTAAAGAGGAATTACTAAAAGAGCAATGGAGGAAAACACGGAAAAGGAAAGTAAAGCATACAGACTGAAAGCTGAATAGTTATGCAAGGGAGAGAGGGGATGCAGACAGTTGAAATGAGAATGAGGGGTTGTGAAAGAAGTGGAGTAAAAGAACGGGGTTGAAAGAGAGTGAAAGAAAGACATTAGAAGTGAGTAAAAAGAGCTGAAAGAGGGTGGAAAAATGAAAGTGAGTGTGAGACAATGGGAATATAATTTAAATTACAGAATACAAACTATAGATTAACTTTTACAACATGTTACATAGTTTATTTTTGCTGTTCTCAGAATATATTGAATTTCACTTAAAAAAGTGAGTTCAAACTACTCATCATATGACAGCGGGGAAAAAAAACACAATCAAAAAGATTGTGTTTTTAAAAAAAACATCTAAACTTAAAAATAACAAATGTACACTAATCTTTGATTCACTTACTTTTCCTTTAGGCAAAATAGTATATCATGAAGGTCCTTTTCGTTGGAAAGTACTCTGCTGTTCTCTAAAAATTCCATTTCATCGACTTTCTAGAAGAAAACCTCGAAGAACATCTGAAATATTTTCATTATTTTCATATACTCCTTCTGTTCAGTCATAACTCTTTGCTCATTCCTTCACCATTCCTTAAGGCCAAATAGTGTCAGATGTATCAGTATATTTTCAAATTAATTAAAACAAACTCTAAAATTACTGTTTTTCCGACGTTCTGAAAGAAAGGCTCAAACAACATTTTCACAATATTTAAATTTTCGTAATTCCATCTCTGACTCACTCATGTTCATCATTTCCTATAATACTGATATCACTTACTATGAGATCCACTTACAGTACGTATGTGACAACTCAATTTTTTATATTATCTTGATCACTTTTACTCAGAATATAATTTTAAACAGCAAACTAACCTTTATTAACTGCTCCCGTCTTCATAGGCCAATTACCTTTACTTAAATTTTGGTTCTAAAAACACTAGATATGAATTTTTTAAGTCAAAAGGCAAACGTTGTTTGAAAGTCAAATGAGTGTCATTACAAAGGGTCCAACCTTTACAACTTTTTGAATAGCATGTGTAATGCCCTGATGTTGCTGAAGGACCATCATGATAAATAATAGCTACAGTTGCAAAGGTTCTTCCTGAAATTGATAACTGAGAAGCCACAAAATTTTTAATAGAAGTTGACAATGTACTTCCATCAGGTCTACATCGTTGGAACATTAAAATCACATATTTACCATAAGTTTGTAAAAATAATGTGGACAGCATTGCAGACTTACATTGGGTACACACCATATTGTGATCAGCTGCTTTAACTAGATTATTAAAAGGCACTGATTTGCAGTCTGGTAAACTCAAATATATAAATCTTTCAGTGTCTATTCTAGTACTACTTGATAAAGTACAGTTGTCACAGTCATGCTGCCATTGATAAGAAAGGCTAAAAAGATTTTTTATATCTACTCCTTCATCTTCCAATACATCAAACATATACATTAAAAATTCCTGACAATCCTGCTGAATAATCTGTGAAAATTGATTTTGACCAGAACATATGTCTAGAAGATTTCTAATTTCTGAAACACTTTCTATTTTTGCTCTATCACTGCTACATTTCTCAAACACAGAATTCAATAAACAGCAGAATGTTTGATCCCGATTTTCAACAATCTGTTCTTGTAAATTTTGAAGAAAAAAAACAACATTAACCACTACATTAGTATAGCAGTTGACACCAGAACTGTTTTCAAACTGAAATCCAAAAACATCTTCCACAGAATCCTTTTTCTTTCTGCTTACAATTACAGTTTCATCTACTTTTTGTCTTTTTGCTAGTACCTCACTGCAATTATTCTCATTTCTTCTTTTTCGGCCTACCACACGTTTTTCAAACAGAGGATATTGAGGCAAATGTGGAGCATACTCTCTTCTTAACCTATTGTATTCTTTAACACAATCTAGATCAGCACAAATCTTTGTTTCATCACACTCAATCAAGTACAATCCTGATAAAGTTCTGACTCGTGATAATGCCACATATGCCATACCCTCTTTAAACACAGAACTTCCAATGTTCACCAAAGCACTATCTACACTTAAACCTTGAGATTTATGAATTGTCACTGCATATGCCAAACAAACAGGAAACTGTTTTCGGTGAACATATAAGACTTTCACAAGCAAAAATCTAGCTGAACAACGACAAATTTGTTCAATTTCGTCAATGCCATCAAATTTAATTTTTAAAATTTCAATTCCATCTCTATTTTTGTAATTCACAAAACCAACAACATGACCCATTGCTCCATTTACCAGACCTCTTTCAACATTTAAATTCCTTCTCAAAATGATACGACAATTTAAACACACATTTAGAGTCTTTTCAAAACCAGCAGTTTTAGATATAGTCTTCTCTAATGAATCAAATTTTGATTTCAAATTTTCTGACAAAATAATTGTTGCTCCCATATGCTCTATTTTATCTATAGCTTCCAGCTTCACTATCTCTTCATTTTCTAACTTTAACATTTTGTTGTTGAACATGGAACATTCTTTCAGAGTAGGCATCAAACATATGCCAGATTTCTTCTCGTTAATTTTCTTAAAAATATTCTCTGGAAGAATGTTTTCATTTGGGTACAAATTTTAAATTAATCGTCCATGTAAAGCTTCTTTCCCATGCTGACTTACTTTTCCGATTCTTACATCTTGTAGAATATTTTTATAATCTTCATCCTTTGCCTGCCGCATATTTTGGAGTAGTTCTGCATATTTGAAATGTAACCATATATTAACGTTTCCAATGCTTCCTAGGCACTTCCTGGTATCTTCATGCGTGACCATTTTAAACACTGGTTGTCCTTTCACTGGAGTCAACTGCAGTAGATCTCCAAAAACAATCATGTGTTTTCCTCCGAATAACACATCATACTCTGTTCTAAGAATTTCTTGCATTCTCAAATGCACAAAAGCAAGCATTAGATTTGAGACCATGCTTACTTCATCAATGATAAGAAGTTTCATTTTCTTCAGGACTCTGGAAACTTCGGAGCACGCATCTCCAGATAGCTTGTGGTATTGCAATTTGTTATCATGCTCCACTGGCAGCATCAGTAAACGATGTAAAGTAATCCCTTTAATATTATGTGCTGCCAGCCCAGTTGGAGCGGTAACAACACAAGACAGCGGTGATTCAGTCCTTTTCTGCAGATAAGTTGCAATTGCTTTAATCAGAAAACTTTTTCCAGTTCCCGCTTCTCCACTCACGTACAGTTGGACAGGCTTAAATGATGTACATGAGCACTCTTTCTTCTCATGACTGAATCCATGTTCAACCTGTTCTGTGACTTCGTCATATATCTGTTTCTGCTCAAGGTTTAATTGTTTCACCAAATCTTCTAAATTAATTACATCCTCTTGAGCTTGCTCCATAGCTCTTTCCACCTCATCCATGGCAGTGGCAGCTTAATTTTGGATAATTGGTCCTCCTAGTGGATCCTGACTCAATGAAGCAGAACTCTGACTGTCTTGAGAACTGTCCCTCGCAATCTCTGCAGCAATTGTTGCTTCTTGCTCTATTTCTTCATTCAACATTTGCAGATAATTTGGAAAAACAGGACATTCTATGGTATCCTTCGTTGCATTAAAAGAGTCTTCGTAACAGAGAAAATCTCCAAGTAGTTCCTCTTCTGTACGCCATTGTTTAAAGAGTTGCAAAAGAGCCAAATAGTAAAATTCTCTTTTGTCTGGATTTTCACAACTCAATTTTCGATGATTAATCAAATGACCTTTTCTCTGTTTCACTAGACATCCTTCACATCCAATGACAGCATATATTCCATTATTGATATCTTCTCTGATGTTCCTCTTATAAATATATCTTTGCAGAACTTTATAGAGACAAGCGTTCTCAAGATATGGACTTCTATTTGGATAGTATGTATCCAACATGTTTGTCTTCAAAATATCTGTACTTTCTGGTTCTTTTTCCGCCAAATACTCTATTTCCTGTACAGATTTCAAAACTCGGTTTCGTGTTGCAGCAAGACCTAGACTCACCCAAATGATGGGTCTAGATTTGGCAAATAGACTTGCTGATGACAATCGATCGGAACATTCATATGCTCCAATTTCTCGATGTGACAACATCTTTAGACTGTAACTGTATAATGTCTTGCTTATACTCTTTTCATGTGAAATGTCCTCCCACATTTTCTTCAGTTCTGTCTTTTCTTTTTTTGTGATGTAAGACGTCACATATCGAGCCACAGCAATAGAGTTGTCAGCAACGAATTGAATATCCATGTTAGCATTCCACATGGACAAAATCACTGGGTTATAGTCGTTGATGTACTTGGACTCTTCGTTTCTTTTTAAATTGTATGTATTTTTGGGTGATTTCCTCGTCACAGTATGTCGCAGAGAAGACATCAAATTATTTACTCTTCCTTTAGAAATCACTGCTCGTGGAAAACCAAAACAACATTTTGTGTAGAACTTGTCCTTGTTTCTGAATTTTCGACGACAGTACTTTCCACAACGGTGGGATTGAAAGCGTAAAACTTGTTGCCTTAAACTGTTTTCTTCAGTAGTTTTCGGAACAGCACATGTTAAATACTCTTCAATGAAGCTCATCACTGTCTCATCCGAATCTGTTCCAAATTTGGATGCATCTTTAATCCACAACAACATATGTATGTGAGGAGCACCTCTCGCTTGGTACTCCTTTCTCCAAAAGAAATCCAAAACCTCTCCAAGGGGAGGATTTTTTTTGTTGGTAATGAAAGACATCATAGCTTCAAATCTATGATTAAAATATCTGCATACATTCACTGGATCCAAAGAACACAGTTCTCCAGGTGTTTTGAATTCTATATTTTGTATATTTGCATTTGCCTCACGTATAAATTGAAGTAAGTCGTCCCATGCATACTCGGCACAGCTAAGAGTGAGGAACCATGTAGGAGTTCCTACGTTTTTTAGCATACATTTCAATTCCCCATGACGACGGTACCAATACTCGTTTGTATCACGCTGATATGCCATGAGATTGATTAGATGAGAATCCAAAATATTATCTTGCAGATTAACTTTCTCCATAAAGTCCCTTGCCGAAACATTTTGGAGATGTGCTCCACTTTTCAGTATATGGTTTACTGCATAAGAAAGCCCAGACAAGTCACTTTCATACAGTAGATAAAACAAATATGGGATGCATTGACGAAACCTTGGATCTTCAGCATATAATCTTAAAGTCCGGTATTCAGATGCTGGAATTTGAAGTGGTCGATCGTCATATCGTCCAACTCGACCTGTTGGAAATAGCTGTGGAAAACAACAAGCTTCCAAACTTTCTTCCCATACACTAATGGGACTTCCTTTTGCTGATTTCATTTGAAACAAGTCAATTGCATTCCCCATTACTTCTTTGGAATGCAAAGGATGAACAGTATAATGGTCATATATTTCTTCACTTCTAGACACATCAACTTTTTCAATTTGGCCAGCTGAACAATCACTGTCTTCATCTGCAGCTGTTTCCTCTGCTCCAACACATACATGTTTCTAGTACTCATTGTTTTTGACCAAATACAACGTTGCCTTTTTGACTTTCCTAACATCCACTAAATCTTGCCACATTTTCTTACTCTTTGTCAGAACCCCATTAACTAGAATAACCAGAGGTTCCTCTTCCACTTTCTCTACACCAATTGTATCAATATTTTTCTTGAAATCTAGAGGCAAATAAACAACTCTTCCCTTTAATCCTCTCTGTAAATCTGAAGGAGGCAATTTCCCTATCTTAGGCTCCATGCGAACAATTGCCTGAAAAGGATGGACACATTGAATCAAAATACACTCATATGTATTTAAATCCATCAATTCAGGAGGAATGTCTACCAACTCAAGATTATTATGAACAGCTCTAGCAGGCATTCTGTTTTGATTTAATTTATCATAACAATATTTACAAATACGCTGATCAGAACTCAAATCAAAAGAATTCTCCACCCACAAATAAGTTGCAAAATCCTTCCACTCATAATTATTTATCTTTTCACTTTTTACGTATAAATCAACTAATCTAGTTTGATGCTTATAATGAGTTCGTCGACAACACACACAAGTACAATTCGGCCTTTCACTTGATTTCACCTTAAACCTGATAATTTCCTGGTCAAACTTTTCTGTAGTTGAAATCTGTACATTGTCTTCCACATTACCTTGAATTTCTGTGTCAATTTCTACACTGTCCTCTTTTTCACTAAAATAACAAATCTCAATTTCTTCACAAATCTTCTTCACATCTAATTCAGTTCCATGCAAAAGAGCACTGTTTAATTGTTTAAGCTTAAGTGCTGGACTTTTTGCATAATACAACCTTCTCACTAATTTCCTCATTTTGGTATGATGCACTGCTAACATCCTAAAATGATGAAAAACACTCTGAGAGACTTTTCTAGAAAGACAAGCCAGTGAATGCCCTTGCAAACCTGTGTTTTTTCTCACTAAGCAAGGATCTAAGTCTTGCAACATCTTCATTTTCTGTTTTAGAGTTTTCTTACTATATGTACGTAAGAAATTACAAAACAAACCGATTGATTCCTGTCGCACACTACAAATACTACTACACTTCCAAGTGTACACTGGACCCTTAGTACGTCTCCCTAAAACATCATCAGTTAACACCTCTTCTGGTTCTCTAGGCACGTTTCTCTTTTTCAATCGGACAACCGTCTTTCACCTCATATGCTCGACCACTGGTGTCAACTGCATGCACTAAATCATTCTCCTGAAAGTAACTCTCCACATTGAAAAATGGCTCACAACTAGAACTGTGCATCCATTCTCCAGAAAAAACGTTACAAACATTAGTCCGATTAATTACTCTTTTCCATTTACTGTTTGATTTGAAAACATCAATTGTCTTGATAAGTGTCCTAATTCTATTGATTATTAAAATAAATATTTTTTTCTTAACTTCAAAAGCATGATCAACAATCTTCTCTACACTTTTCTTTTTCTTATAAAAAGCAGATCTCTGTTTACCTTTTTTAATATTTTTTAACAAATTTAAAACCACCCTATTGCGAAACATTCGTTTACGAATGTCCCTAAATTGATTTTGCCTTCTATTCCTATACATATTATTGTCTCCTGCTGCAGTAGTAACATTTTTTCGGAATCTCTCCTTCCTCTTCAAATTTGCTCTCTCCTTCTCTTTTTCTACATTCTGTCCAACATTTTTTTTATCTACATATGTTCCGTAAGAAAGACTTAGTTGTCTTACCAGGAGCTTTTTTCCTGTTTTTTGAAGTATTTGTTGGTGGAGACTGCTTTAATTCCGTTGCTGTTTTTGATTTTTTCCGCTTAGAATCTTTTTGTCTCCTTTCCCTTGAGGGCATATTTCCTTACTATTAAAATCTTGATTTAAATCTGTGGAAAACAAAAAAAAAAATCATTATAGACCACTATTACCAAACAACAAAACAATGACAATAAGCAAACAATATAAACACTATAATACTTCTACATATGACCTTATCTCTGTTTTTTATATATAATTCTAAAAAAATATTTCGGGCACATGAATTACTTTTACATTATTGACAAGGATTAGATAGTATCTGCATGTTTAAAAAAATATATTTGCACATTTCACAATCATATCACCTGTGTTTCCTCAGATTAGTAAGCAGATTGTACACATGAGGTAAGGACTGTCCTGGGGAGCATAGGTGGTGAGGCTGGTGTCTAAGAGCGCACTGGACTGCACTTCATGAAGCCTATCCCTCTCTTCCACTACACCCCTCAACACAGGCATCACCTCCTATGCACTTCTGGACAATCCTCACCTTATCTGCAACCCAGAATAGACCTCAACTCATCTGCACCATTAGACAGGCCTCAGTTCATTTACACCCCTGAACACGCCTCATCTCATCTGCACCCTGTTACCATCAATTATACTCAATGTATTGAGGCCTGTCGAAGGGCCACAGATTAGATAATGTTTGTCTAAGGGTCAGAGGAGGTAAGTCGTCTCAATTGCACTCATGGACACAGGCCTCAACTCCTTTGCGCCCCTGGACATGCCTCACCTCATCTGCACAATCCACTTCCTAATTTGAGGAAACACAGGTAACATACATTTCCTCTCTCTTGCAAACATTCCTACCAAGCATTACCCAAAAAATGACACAAACCAACAGCAAACAAGCTCAGTCTGCTTCCTAATCTGAGGTAACACAGGTGACATGATTGTGAAAGGTTCAAATATTTTTATGTAATCATGCACACACTATTTATTCCTTCTCAAAAATGTAAAAGACATTCATTTGCCCCAAAATCGTTTTTTGAATAACATTTTAGAAACACAGCGCAAGTCCTATGTACAAGCATTCCATTTCAGTTCTGAAAACTCACTATTTTACAAAATACATTTCCTCTCTATTGCAAACATTCCTACCAAGCATTACCAAAAAAATGACACAACCCAACAGCAAAGAAGCTCAGTCTGCTTCCTAATCTGAGGTAACACAGGTGACATGATTGTAAAAGGTTCAAATATTTTTATGTAATCATTCACACACTATTTATTCCTTCTCAAAAATGTAAAAGCCATTGAGTTGCCCCAAAATCGTATTTTGAATAACATTTTAGAAACAGAGCACAGGTCCTATGTACAAACATTCCATTTCAGTACTGAAAACTCACTATTTTACAAAATACATTTCCTCTCTATTGCAAACATTCCTACCAAGCATTACCCAAAAAATTACACAACCCAACAGCAAAGAAGCTCAGTCTGCTTCCTAATCTGAGGTAACACAGATGATATGATTGTAAAAGGTTCAAATATTTTTATGTAATCATGCACACACAGTCAGTCAGTCAGTCAATTATCTTTATTCGATTATTAAAAATCATAAAAGAGCGAGCAGTGATACATAACAACATTTCATTTCATCAAGACACATATTGATATAAAACAATATATTTTAAAAAACCCTAAAATCACGATATACAGAATAAATTACATTAATATTAAAAAGAATAAAATCGATAAGCTATATAAAAAGTCAACATTAACCTGGGAAAAGGTGCATAATTTTAGAGCGATGCTTATTTATACGTACACCTGCAACCAAAAAGCTAGCAACATGAAATGCTACATTTAAATTTGGAAGAAGTTGCAGGAACAACAAAGCTGGTTTTACCTGTGTAAAACCCAAATTGCACAGTATTGGCAGCAAATATTTTTTCCTAATGTCATGGTAATGGCTGCAGAAGAAAATAAAGTGAGTCGTGTCCTGGATGGAAAAATTATCGCAATCGCATGGTTCAGCATTTTCAGGTCTAGTCCACTTTTTAAAATTACCCAGAATAAAGTGGATCAAGTCCAGACGGAATCTCGTTAAAAGGAAACAATGGTATGATTTGTTTACCAATAGAAGGTATGGTTCCATTCCTTGGGCTGTTATTAACATACAATGTTTCCTGACCGTAGACTTATTTAAATCTATGGCTTCCCTCTCAGACACATAATGATTTATCAGGAGATTTTTAACTACTTTTATGTCTTCCTGACTTATCAAATGAGGGGAAGAAAAAAGTTCAGGTCGGCCAATTAATGTCAACTGAGTCTGAACATATTTTAGCCATGGAATGTTACGTGCTCTATCCAGGGCTAAACAATCCTTAAGAATTGAATGATTTAAAGTAAGCTCCTGGTTTAACCAGACTTTCAACCATCCAATGACTGGGGCTGATTTCAAAAGGTCGGTGATATAGCCCAATCCAAGCTCTGAATGTATTATGTATGTGGAGGTTGATTGAGGGACAGAAAGCAGAGTTCTCAAAAATTTATTTTCTGCTTTCTGGATTTTATCAGACTCATAATTTGTATACCCCCAAATGACCGAGCCATATTGAGCAACCAACAGACATTTAGCTTTGTAGACCTTTATATTGCTTTCCATGGGACGGGCTCCAAGTTTTCTGGCAAAGCCAAGCAACCCAGCAGCCGCTCTTACTACGGCGTTGCTTTTTGCCAAAAGCTGGGGACCCCACGTGCCCTTTTCATCAAATACCACTCCTAAGTAGGGAAAGGACGGAACTCTCCTAACCTCTTTCCCAGCACAGAAAAAAGATTTAGTCTTTCTTTTCCTACCTGCAGCTCCTGCTATCATGACATGGGATTTTTCTACATTAGTTTTCATGTCCAAAGAGGACATAAATTCCCCAAATGATGAAAGGAGTTTATTTAATGCCACTCCAGAGCGTGCTAAGAGGACAGCATCATCCGCGTACAGCAGGACAGGTATCTTTATCTCACCTGCACGCGGGATGTCAGTATGGGAATCTGCCAGAACTGCCTCGAGCTCATTTATATAAAGAGTAAAGAGGAGGGGGGCAAGGATACATCCTTGCCTAACCCCCCTCTCTGAATTAAAGTGACAGGTGCATCTTCCTTCACTAGTCACCCTGACCGAGGTTTTAAGGTCTCTGTGCAGTTCCGCCAGATACCTCACCAAAGGGGCATCAATGCCCATGGACAGAAGGACCCCCCACAGCTTAGCTCTGTTGACCAGGTCAAAGGCTGAGGAGAGGTCCATAAAGGCCATGTACATAGAGCCCCCCTTGGCGATAACATATTTATTTATGATCAGCTCTAGATTTAAACACTGATCTAAGGTTCCTCTTTTGGCTCTAAAACCATATTGTGCATTTGACAGGGCACCTTTCCCTTCTAAAAGCTGGTTCAGTCTTCCTAAAAGGACTCTCCCTAGGATTTTAACACTAGAATCAATAAGGGAGATTGGCCTATAACAGGCCGGGTCTGTCCTTTGTCCCTTTTTAAAAATCGGTATTATGGTAGACCTAGACCAGCTAGTAGGAAAAATAAAATTTCTTGTAGCATTAAAAATATTAGTGAGAATTTTGGTGCTTAGTTCGGGGGCACTCTTAAAGAAATCTGCGGGAAGCCCGTCGGGGCCCGGTGCCTTTTTCGAGTGTGTGTCACTAATAGCTTTTTTTACCTCATCAGTGCTAAAAGGTGGGATAGTAACTGCTACTTGTGTAAACTGCATTTCAGAACCTGAAATATTATCAGGGGAGCTATAGATGTTACTGAAATGTGTAACCCACTGTTCATCGGGTATGGTGCAATCTGCTCTCTTTTTCTCTATACCCACAAAAAAAGGGTGATTTATTATCGCCCAAAATCTAGAGCTATCCCTCTGTATGTCGGGCGACAATAAATCGTTCCAGGCCTCATTTTTGATTTCAGATTTCCTCGTCCTGATAGCATTATTATATTTTTTTCTCAGTGATGCTATCAGTTCTTTATCTCTTGGTTTGTTTTTTAGAGCCTTTAGGAGGATCGAGTGAGCCTTGGAACAATTTGAATCAAACCACTTTGGGCCCATATTTATATGGGGCTTATTCTTATTCTTTACAGTCAGGTCTAAATTGACCTGATGGCAAATGACGCTAAAAGCTTCTATCAAAGTGGTAACAGAGTTATTATTATCCAAACAGATTGCAACCTCCATCTCTACTTTAGCCAGGGAATCCTGTATAAAGGTAATTGGGGTTACTTGGTCCCATTTCAGTCTGCGGTTCTGATCTCCCAGCACTAGGTCAGTCACACATAAAGCTTCAAATTCTCTTTTCCCTAAAACTCCCTGCGATGCAATCTCTAAAATTACTGGGTTGTGATCACTAAAAACTGAAATTTCTACCTTGTAATTAAACACATCAGGCAAAATACCGGACGATAAAAAAATATAGTCCACAATTGTGCCGGTATTATTACCCACATATGTTGGCAGCTTCAGACATGTGTTACTGCTATGAAATTCGTAAAAATTAAAAGTTGCTAAAAGTGATTCCAAAGCCTCTCCACGTAGTGAGTGTTCAAAGTGCGGGATAGGGAGGTAAGGGGGGAAATCCTCATATTCCACGCGGCAATCCATATTACATGGGTGAATATTACAGTCTCCCATGAGAATTACGTCAAAACCATAAGTACTATTCTCACTGTGAGTAGACAAGAAATCCTCTAAAGCTACCAAATGCTCGTTCAAGATTTGACTGACAGGAGAATTATAAAAGTTTACAAATAATATGGACTGTGAGTTTTGTATGGTTAATTCAACCGCTAAGATATTTGTTGAGTTTGTTTTAATCTGTCTTGGATTTCCTTGTAGATCTAAGGAAATATATATAGCCAAGCCCCCCTTTGCCCTTCCGGAGCTGCTAGGTACTGCAGGTACAAAGAAATGAGAATAGCCGTCTAAAAGAAGTTTGTCGGACCTTTCCCAGGTTTCTTGGAAGGCAAGGACGTCGCTGGTTCTGACCATCTCCAACCAGTTCTTATCGTCGAATTTAGATCTGATTCCAGCGACGTTCCAGCTCATAATTCTACAGGCCCTGACGGCTATAGGTTTTGGATCTAAATGCCCAGAGACGTGCAATGGACTCTCGTCATTTGTATCTTTTCTAAGAGAGAGTCAATCGTTAGTCCATGAAGGACAATGGGGCGTAGCGATTGAATAATTGAAGGGGTTCTACGAAAGAATTTTGCTGCGGTAGAAGGGGGTAATGAGCCATTACATTATGTCTTATGTCTTGCACCCTTCTAGAGTTAAAATCCCAAGATCTATCCCACCCTGGTGCAGGTGTCCTTGGATGAGTGACGTTTTGTTGCTCCCCATAAAAAAACTTCAGGGTCAGGGGGACAACGGTACCCTGTCTGCGTTGAGGAGGCAATAAGTTAGCAAGTATGTTAGGCAGTGCATCTTGATTTGTGAGGCTCACTGTCACACAGTCCCCTTTAAACTTTTTCGGCCGATTTCCCAGCCAGGGGACCCTAGTTGCTGACTGAATTACGTTTGCCAATTGATGTTTTCCCCCTGGGGCAAACCGCATATTACTAGTTAGCCAATGCAAAGCCTTACTTGTAAGGGAGGTAGGACTTTCCACTGTTCCCCCTTCCAAGGGAGGGACGTTTGCTAACACAAGAACCACTGGTGTGGCCTCAACTAAAAATTGTAGGGGGTCCGTGGGGTGAGCAATTACTGGGGGTAAGCTTACAGGGGGATTAATGTCCGTTGGGATGTTAATTAAAAGAGGGCCCTCGTTAATAGTAGATGATGATGTTGAAGATTGGGGCAATACATTTTCAACAGACAATTGAATCCCTACACCATCACTTACAGTCTCAGTAACCACATTATCCCCTGTATTATTACTAAAATTAGTAATTATAGTGGTGATGTTTTCTACCCCTCCTGCGATCGTAGTGTGGAGACCACCCAATCTTTTGATCTCCGCTTGCAGTTTATCAATTTTAGCTATTAAAGGCTTTACAATGGTGTTAATTTTTAGCTCAAATAAGTTAGCAATCCTTTCGTAAAGTGTGTCCTCAGGAGTATGGTTTTGTGTATCCTCCGCTAAATTAACTTGCTTTTTCTTAGGGGTAGTAGCCTTCTTCCTTCTTGTCCCTGGACGTAGTCCACCCTGCTTAGGTGGATTTTTAGTACATAATCGTCTTGGCCTTGTTGTACGCCCTTTAGGTGTCTGCTCGTCAGATGTAATTCGAGCAGGTCTCTCCTGGCCAGAGTCATTATCAGAGTCACTTTCGGCCTGTACGTTGGAGGCCTCAGAGGCTGGGAGAACAATGTCAGGTGCACTGTTTAATCCTTCGAAAATAGGGCCACTGATTATGCTATCCTGATTGGTTTCCTGCAAAATAGTGTCATCAATCAGGATGGATGCAGTCGGGGACAAACAACAAAGGTCTGGGGATTGGCTTAACCCAAGAGAAGTTCTCCTCTGCGTATTTATTTTCTTCACAGTCTGAACAAGGTAGTTGTCAAGAGTATTTTGTGCAGCTTCCTTCAATTTCGTAGACATATTTGCAATATACTCACAGTCAACATTTTAACATAAAACGAAGGCTGATAGGAAACTCGGTAAACTTTAGAGTCTTACTTGATGTGATGTGATGATTCCTGCAGCGTTTCTGGCCCTGCCCCTGCCTCTTCCTGCCGATGAGGGCCGTAGAGGGCCTGCCCTTTGCCCGGGCTTAGCCCCGGGCGTCCCGCTCGCGTCCCGCGAAGCTGGTCCTGTGGCGCTTTTGAACGCCTCCCTGGCGCCCTCGCGGTGTCACAACGCGCGCCGCCGCATAGGCTGCCGGGATTCGTGGTCCCGAAGCGGCGGCGCGTCCAGTCTGAAGGAAGGTGACTCTCGGCGGTGGCGGCGTGGACTGAAGTACTGTGGCGTCTTGCAGGTAAGTTTGTTTTCCTGTTCCCCCCATGCACACACTATTTATTCCTTCTCAAAAATGTAAAAGCCATTGATTTGCCCCAAAATCGTATTTTGAATAACATTTTAGAAACAGAGCACAGGTCCTATGTACAAACATTCCATTTCAGTACTGAAAACTCACTATTTTACAAAATACATTTCCTCTCTATTGCAAACATTCCTACCTGGCATTACCCAACAAATGACACAAACCAACAGCAAAGAAGCCGATTCTGCTTCCTAATCTGAGGTAACACAGGTGATATGATTGTGAAAGGTTCAAATATTTCTATGTAATCATGCACACACTAATTATTCCTTCTCAAAAATGTAAAACCATTGATTTGCCCCAAAATCGTTTTTTGAATAACATTTTAGAAACACAGCGCAGGTCCTATGTACAAGAATTCCATTTCAGTTCTGAAAACTCACTATCTTAAAAAATACATTTCCTCTCTATTGCAAATATTGATACCATGCATTTTCAAAAAGCATCACACAAACCACCAGCAAAGACTCAATGTGCTTCTTAATCTGAACTCTCTATCTATATTGAATGAATCTTAACTCACCGTTACAAATGCTTTGGGAGATTGAGAACAGTGTCAGATACACACACCAATATTTCTTTATAGGAGCAAAAGGTATGTACTCCAGGCACTGCAACTATGAATGGCACGGAAAACCTCTAATTCTACACACATATTCCTCATGGTAACCAATCAAAACTCTTCCCTCTCTATTTTCAAATCAACACCCTTCCCCCCCTCAGCCCTTTCTACCTGTTACCATAGCAACTCCCTCCTCACTGAGCTCTCAGGGTTAAAAGTTTATTCTACAATGTTGCAAATGAACTCAGCAAGGATGTTTGACCTATGAATAAACCAGCTTATCAGGTGCAATCTTTCTTTTAATGACTTTTTCTTGACCATTCAAATGACTTCTTTCACAGAACAGAACCATGCACCCTAACTTTCAGTTTTCAACTATGTGAATCCACCAATCATTGCTTGTGATTCAAGAGCACTGAAACTCCACAGTTTCTTTTTGCAAACTCCTACTGTTCCAACTGCCATTTCATTCCTACACTTCATCTGACTGCACCAGAACCTCCTCTCACCATGTACTCTGTCTGGATTATTGGACATAGCTACATTCACTGCGCTCAAAGGTATGCAGCTATCAGAAATTTTCACAACCTTGATTTACCAAATGTGCACATAAAGTGGATTGGCCAAAGAGGATTGAGATGTCATCAATTGATACCATTGGTGAAAACCTTTCACCATCTGCCACACCCTGACCTTATAATTTTGCACTGTGGTGGAAATGACCTAGGTACTTTGACTGGGGTAGGTCTGGAAAGGGTTTTAAAGGACACCTTTGGGCAATTGATGACACTTTTTCCACAAACTGCCTTGGTATATTCCAATATATGCCAAAGATAGAAATGGAAGTGGTCCAACCAATTTTGTCCACAATTTGAGAAAGCACGGAAACATGTGAATAAATCTGTTTCTGCTTACATGAGAGACTATGGAATGGGTTCAATATACAACAACAACTTGCGTTACAACATGCAAGATATCTACAGAGGAGATGGTGTGCACTTCTCAGATGAGGGGAATAGAATATTCTTCCTGAATTTAAGATTGTGCATTGGAACCTACTTGTAGGTACCTAAATCAGCCCCAGAACCCAAAAGCTCTTTTCAGGGTAACCTACATGTGATCACTCAAAATTATTATTTTACTCTAACTTTTTTCACAAATTTTCACCAAAGTACGCTCCCCGGTACGCGTACCGGGGCGCGCACCGGTGAGCGCTCCCAAAAATGTTTAAAAGTTAATTTACATAAAAACCTTTGTAGAGAAGTTCACCAAATATAGAATAGGCAATACTACATACCAGTCCCTACCATTTTCCCAAATTTGGTGGAATTCCATTGAGCCATTTGGCCTGTAGCCCTGTCTAAATATCCGGAGGTAAATTACATGACAAAAACACATCTGAAGTGTTAGAATTTACAACCAATTAAAATGTTACTTTCATTTTCCACTATTATTTCCTGACATTTGATTGGTTATGTACATGAATATATATAAAAAAAAGAGAGGGAAACACAGCCATTTTGACTACTACTTCCTGAAGTACATTTGAAAAGGATTTTCACTGAACTTCAACTGCTTTCACAAAGGTAAGTTGTTATTTTAGAAAGTGAAGTATGTTGTGCACTTTAAGTTAATTTGGGAAAACATTTTCTGATAGTTATATACTATCCCTCTGTAATAGTTATAAATTGAGATAGGCTTCTCTGTTATAGTTATGGATTGAGTTAGACTTCTCTTGTATAATTATGAATTTACTTAGGCTTTATCACATACACTTTTTTATATTTCTACTTCCAGCCTGATACCATACACTGCCCAAAGATAACTTCACTGTTAAAAAATCAAAACTACCTGTCTGAACTTAAACCCAACAGTGCCCTATCTCTACTGATATATTTATTTTTTATGCAATTTACAGCAAGAAAATGGAAGGAGAACAGAATAAAATTAATATTTCTTTCGAAATTGTTATGGAAAACAACCCTGAAGAAAATATTGCTGAGAATGATGACTTTGACTTTATGGATGAGTCTCTGGACCATGAATTACTTGAGTGTGTGGAAGCAATAGAATCGCAGAATGAAAATGAGGACATTCCAGACAATATATTGTTAGAAGTTTTATTAAATTTTGAAAAAGAATCAGAAAAATAAATTTATATTAAATAATCAAAAATTGTTTGAGACATTAT
This sequence comes from Lissotriton helveticus, assembly GCF_964261635.1. Lineage (NCBI taxonomy): Eukaryota > Metazoa > Chordata > Amphibia > Caudata > Salamandridae > Lissotriton > Lissotriton helveticus. Next base: position 561,646,638 of record NC_136057.1, on the reverse strand, counting down.
TCATTTTTATATGTAATTCATGAAGTAGTATCAAAATGATTATAATATAAAGTGAGACTTATAGTATACTGTGCAACTTTTTTGTGTTACATAGTAATTTTGCTCATAATTACTTCCTTTCTCCCACTTTATTATCTCCAATGTGTATTTGACATCTCTTTTTCATCTCCTGCCTCTATGTTGTTTTTGCTTTCCTGACAGACTATAGTATAGATTCCATATACCACAATAACTTCTGTAACAACATGCAAATTATCTACAGAGGAGACAGTCTACATTGAATTTAAAACTCTGCATTGGTACCTACATGCTGGTACTTATATCACCCACACAACACAACAACTCTATGCAGAGCTACCCTACCTCTAAGCACTTTAAATTATTATTTTACTGTTTCACTGGGGTTTCCCCATGTGTGAGGGGGGGGGGTGAGGTGTGTGTGGGGGATGTGTGGTTGTGTCTGTGAGGTGTGTGTGTGTGTGGGGGGGTGAGGTGTGTATGTGGGTGTAGGTGTGTGGGGTGTGTGGGTGAGGTGTGTATGTGGGTGTAGGTGTGTGGGGTGTGTGGGTGTGGGTGGGGGTGTGGGTGTGTAAGGTGTGTGTGTGGGTGTGTGGGGTGTTTGGGTGGAGGTGGAGGTGTGGGTGTGTGAGGTGGGTGTGGGGGGGTGTGGGTGTGGGGGGTATGTGTGTGGGATGTGTGTGTGTGTGGGATGTGTGGGTGTGTCTGTGAGGTGTGTGTGTGTGGGGGTGGGGGGAGGTGTGTGTGTGGGATGTGTGGGCTGTGTCTGTGAGGTGTGTGTGTGTTTGTGTGTGGGGGGGTGAGGTGTGTGTGTGAGTGTGGGTGTGTGGGGTGTGTGGGGTGTGTGGGTGTGGGTGTGGATGTGTAAGGTGTTGGTGTGGGTGTGTGGGGTGTTTGGGTGTGGGTGGAGGTGTGGGTGTGTGAGGTGTGTGTGGGGAGTGTGTGGGTGTGGGGGTGTAGGGTTATGTGTGTGGGGTGTGTGTGTGTGTGTGTGTGAGATGTGTGGGTGTGTGTGTGTGAGGAGTGTGTGTGTGGGTGTGTGTGGGTGTGTGTGTGGGGTGTGCGTGTGGGTGTGTGTGGGATGTACTTGTAGGTACCTAAATCAGCCACAGAACCGAAAAGCTCTTTTCAGAGCTACCCTACCTCTGATCACTCAAAATGATTATTTTACACTAATTTTTTTCACTATTTTTCACCAAAGTACGCTCCCCGGTGCGCGTACCTGGCGCTCCACCCGCGAAAATCGAAAAAAAATTAAAAAATAGTTTTGTCCCGCGGGACCCTTTTATGGCCCCCACATCAAACCTAGGGGGGGCCAGGGGGGGTCTACCCTGCCCTCTTTTGGTTATTTCCCCCTTTGTTTTTGCCACCTCTTGTGTCTCGATCCTACCGAGACACAAGATGGCGGCCGCTCCGGACTGTTTCGAATGTTGACAGACACCCGAGAGCCAATCAGCTTTCCGCACGCGAACTCGCAGTGCGCGCCGGGAGCGCTCCCCGGTGCGCGTACCGGGGCGCGCCTATAGATATATATATTTTTTTGAACCTAAATTACTCAGAATCCACTGGATCACATATCTTGAGACATAGCAAAGGCACATCGGGCTACCAGTCCCTACAATTTTTGCCACGTTTTGTGGGAATCCATTCAGCCGTTCGGGCTAAAAGTGAGTCCAACCGCCCTATGGAAATTAACATGGGAAAAACACGTTTTGGGACCCCCTTTTATCTCGACCCCCGCTTGACGTCAAAGAGTCCAAGAAAAGCACACACTCAAGGAAGTCACCGTGCAATGTAGGTTTATTCAATCCAGTTAGGTATTTCAACTGCGAACAGTCTTGATCACACATAGATTGAAAAGTGAAGCCTCAATACATATCCGGAGGTAACATAAAAAACGGACTAGTCAGTATAGGGGAATGGAAAACAATGCATACTGTGGCGGCCATCTAATTTATATGTTGATACATGATAAAGGCATATGCAAGGCGGCCAAAACATTCCATGCATGTTAACACAGGAAAATAAACTATAAATCACAAATAAAATAAATAACCAGATCCATTTAGGAAAAAGCTACCATCCTAAGACCTGTTATATACATAATGCATAAAAACAACTGATGGTGCTAAAATATGACGCTGTGCATGTTAACACAAACTACACATAAGGAAGAAGGAAACAGAATTTAAAAAACACATCATGATCAACATCAGAGGTAAAGGTAATAAAACATATTATGATCAACGTCAGGGGTAATTAAATGACTGTAGAACCATGCTGTATTGGACTGAAAAGGGCATTTGCCAAAGCGAATATACTGGAAAAATCCAACCGATATTGGTTCTAATGGTCAACTGTACCACAGAAAAGATTAATCCATGGAGGGTCTGTGCAAGCAGATTGAACACCCCTAATTGGTCCTAGTGGCTAACTACCAGAAAAAAGATAAACATATGCAGTATATTACAATATAAATTAAAATGAGATATGTGAGCTGTTAGATGTGGTGGCCTCTAGTTGGCACAGGTAGGTACTTGTGAAAAACTGGAACCTTTGCCTCTAGTCAGGATAAGGGGATTACATTCCTAAATAACCCATGCTCACCCCTTTGGTAGCTTGGCACGAGCAGACATGCTTATCTCAGAGGCAGTGTGTAAAGCATTTGTGACCACATACAGTAACCCAGTGACAACACTACAGATGGACACCACACAAGGTTTTATATACAAAGAAAGTATACTTTAAATTACCACAGGACCATAAACGACAACATACACAATACTGTTACTTTAAGATGGTAGTTTTAGCTTAGTTCAGTTCAGTTCTTAAGATGCGACATTTTGCGTCAATGACCCTTACGATGCAGTGCGCTTCCACGACAAGCAATGTCACATGGAGGGAAATGCGGCAAAGTTCCGGTGCAAAGAAATAAAGACGTGAATATCTTCCAGATGCGGCACGCTTCTCCGGGGATGCAATAGCTTCTGCCATGACACTCTTCTCCCACATTTGCGTGAAGCTTCCGCACAATGCGAGAACTACAGCGGCGACATCCTTATTCAGAAATGCGACGGCAGCAGCTCCGACGGCGGCGTGCTTCTCTGGAATGCGAGGCGCTTTCCTCGATGCGTTGCAATGTGACAGTTTCAGCGACAACACCCTTGTTCACAAGTGCGACGGCAGCAATAGCGATGGCGACATGCTTCCTCTCCGTTGCAAGACGCTTCTCTCGATGTGGTGTAGTGCGACAACTCCAGCGACGACACCCTTGTTCAGAAGTGCACGGGCAGCAGCAGCTACGGCAACACGCTTCCTCTTCGTTGCATCGCGCTTCTAGCTCCTTACGACACGCAGTTCCTCAGAAGGCCCAAAACAGCAGCAGGCCCTTCCACAAGAACTCTGGGGAGCTGGGGGTTGAAGTACATTGTCCCTGAGACTTCAGTAGTAGGGAAGCTCTTTTCCAAGCCCTTGGAGATCCTTCACAAGTTGAAAGCAAAGTACACAAAGTTCCTTTCTCCTCTCTTTGGCAGTAAGGCAACCACTGCAGGCCAATCATGAAGCAGCACTTCAGCTTAAGAATAGTCTCTCCTCAGTTTCTTCAGGTTCCTCTCCTCAGCAGAGGTTTCTTCTCGTAGTTCAAAAGTGATCTAATTTCTTGGGATCAGGGTCCCAATATTTATACCCCAAAATCCTTTGTTCTCTGAGGGGAGAGGGGCCTTTGACTATTCCAAACCAGTTCCTGAGCACTTTGTTTACGTGACTCCTTCCTTCTATTCACTGTGCAGGGCAGAGACATCAGCCGCCCCACAGGAGGTGGAGTCTGCACAGGGGAGTGAAGGCACAGCCTTGGAGCACTTTGTTGACAAGAGTCCTTCTCTCCTTTCACAGTGCAGGGCAGAGCCATCAGACAAGCCACAGGAGGTGGAGCCAGCATTGTAGAGGGAAGGCCCAGCCCTATTCAGGTCCCAGGTACAACTCCTCCATCCCATCTAGATGCAGATCTCTCTATTCATCACTAAGCTGACCCACCCTGTCTCCTGGAATCCCCCAGCCCTGTCACTCACAAACTCCAGAAAGAGGAATACACAACCTAGCAGAGGCAGGCTTGAAAGGTCAGGTAAGAAAATACCTACTTTCTAAAAGTGGTATTTTCAAACACAGAATGTTAAAAACAACTTCACTAAAAGATGTATTTTATCATTCTGAGTTCAGGCATACTAAACTCGAATTTCTACCATGTTCTCTGAGTCAGTTAGGATTATAAAATGTAATAATTCTAACAGCCCATTCTGGCCTATGGAGAACAGGTAGCCTTGCAATAGTGAAAAACAAAAATGGCTGTAATTCACTATTAGGACATGCCGCACACATCAGGGCTTGTCCTACCTTATACTTACAATGCACCCTGCCCTTGAGCCTACCATAGGAGTGTCTGACATGACGAAAAGGGAAGGTTTAGGGACTGGCAAGTGGGTGCACTTGCCCAGTCAGTGTGACAGTACCAGACTGCACACAAGCTCTGCAATGGTAGACCTTAGACACATTTTAAAAGGCTGCTTCTGTGGGTGGCACAACCAGTGCTGCAAGTCCACCAGCAGCATTTGGATTTACAAGCCCTGGGCACACTCAGTGCACTGTACTAGGGTCTGATAAGTAAACCAAATAGCCAAACATGGAACCACTGATTAATACATTCATTTACAATAGGGAGCACTTGCACTGTGGCACTGAACAGCAGTGGCACAGTGCCCAAAGCATCTAACACCAGCAAAAAAACATGAGGCAACAGCAGAAATGGAAGGAAGACCCACGCCAATGGTGCCAGGTATAACGAGCCAAATGGCTACATGAGATTATGTCCCTGATGGCAATAACATGCAGGACTGACAAGAGTCAGGAACGAAAAAGGTAAGTGATAAACGTCATAGTTAGACTGACATTTCACTCATACAAAACCAGAGAAATTCAGCACGTATAGTTAGCTGAGCTAACTATAACTTATGCCCTCGCAATGCACTGCTTATAACCTCACAAATTGCATCACTCTTGACACAGTCAATGACATCACTCATGACATCTCAAATGACATAACTGAGCACATCCCTGATCACATCTCAAATGACATCATCCACACTCACACAGCTACTCACTGATTCATAGAGCCACACACATCAATTCACCAATACAGCCACTAATGCAACCACTAACTCACATATACAGCCACTCATGCACTACTTACTGACCAATGCAGTGACTCACACGTCCAGTCACCTCCAGTCATACGTATATACAGACACTTACACACCCACTCATACACCCATTCTCAGACTTAGTCACCTACACAAATACATACCTACTCACTCACCCATAAAATCACTCACACATCCACTCACTTACTCATAGATATACTAACGCATCTACTCGCCCATCTACACAGTCACTGAGACAAGTACATAATTTGCCATACAACCTATCTCACACTCACTTACTCACTGATACAGCCACTCATATATCAACTCATTCATAACCTCAATACCAGGATCAGCAATATGTTTTTCTCCTTCATCACCCTCAATTCTCACTCCCAAAACAAACTCCTCCAGTTCCTTGTGTTTGTCATCCTCATTTTCCTCATACTCATCACTGAATATGCAATGAACACTGCTGTTCTTTCCTTCCCTACACACTCTGAAGAAATGCACAACTTTTCCAAACGTCCTACTCTGTTGACCCTGGGCTGGGCAATTCTTAAATGAGGAAACATGCTAAAGAACCACTTCCAAAACAACAACATTTTTGGAATTGTTGTGATATAATGTTTGGCCTAATCATGCCTCTAGATTTTCTTTTTTCTAAGGGAACGTTGGAGACTGATTTACTAACTAAAGCTCCAGAAATGGTGGTCTTGGTTAAACATTTCTCCAACAGTTTTGCATCTTTGCAAGATCTTTTGATATTTTTTTTTTGCTTTGTCTAAAGCTTTATCCAGTGGAGTTTTACATTATTCTAACAAAAAAGAAGAGTGAGAGACTATAAGACCAGATGTGTTCTCCCAAAGTCACTATTCACACACAAGAGCAACTGAGCTAAATAGAAAACGAAAATAAATGGACCCTGTCCAAAAAGGATTCTGTTTCAGAGTACCATTCGGGTATCCAAAGATATTGGAGTAGACATCTCACTCACTTTATCATGGGATGATTCATCATTGGTGCCTTTCCGCACCCTGGTAGGGTTGTACCAACCAAAAGAATAGGAGTTCCTAGATAAAATCTGGCTGAATAAGCAGGGATCCAGAAAGAGAGTGGAAAGTGTAAAAGACCTACAGGTGTACTCAAAGACTTTCTTTATTCGTAGGGTACCTGGGGTATGAATTAAAGGTTTTTTAGGCTTTATGTTTAATCAAATTATTCAATTGACCCTAAAATGTAAAAGCCAAAATGTTTCGGCCCGGACTAAGAGCCCATCGGAGTCTGGAGCCTTTGTCGGGGTTGTTTGATGTATCCCTGCCTTGCTTTGCATGCATATAATACAAACACTCAGAAGGGGACTGAGATTCGGTAACACGTAGGTGTACTAGTGGTGTCCAATCCTTGATGAAAGTGTGACTAAAGAATAACACCATGCTCCAGACATGCATGACCCACGTTAAACTCAGAATAGGGGTATTCCCCAAGGACGGCCGGCCAAGTCAGGTGTGAGCCTTAGGCCTCAGGTGTGTACATTCTGTAAATTCTACGTTTTTCTCTTTTTGGACGTTCCTGTCCGAGGGCTAACCCAGCACAATGCAGACATTACTATACTATAGGTGCCATAGTACGATACGTGACATTTATCGTTCCTTCCCAGATGAGCCCAAGGAATGGCTGCTCTGATGGCGGCGAAAAACCCCAGCCCACGTAAACTCATTGCCAGAGTCTATAATACCATCACCCCAGCAAACCCTCATCCACCCCCCAATACAAAACATAAATGGGAGACTGAACTAGGGTTTCTGTCTGCAGCCTGGACATACTGCTGCAAACAGACTAAAGAAGTCTCATCCAATGGCAGCTTACATCTCCTGCACCTTAGGTTCATACATAGGATATACTACACCCCCATGTCATAAACTTTATTTGACAATTAAGTCATAAAATCGTTCATAAAAACATACATAAAACCACAGTTTTTCAGTTTAAAATTCCAATAAAACAATTCAATAAATATCTAAGAATAGATTAAACTACTATGGACTATTGCCGAATATCAATTATTTTAAATTCATAAAATCTAAAATCTTAAAACAAGGTCCATCATTTTTTAACAGTACAGGGGGTATTGCACATAGGTTACATAGGTTGAGTAGGCCCACATATATACACATAATCAACAGTAGTAATTCATTAATAATCAGAGCCCTTCCGCAACAAGGCGCATACGGATTACCCAGGCCCATTTCAGAAATTTAGCCATAGCAGTAGCAATTAAAGGGCTGGGGTCGATACTTAAAATTCTTAAAGCCTCTGCATTCCTGCGTGTGCCAATCGCTCTGCAAATAGGCTTAACCCACATGGCTCTGGGTGCAGAATATAGGGGCAAAAGAAGAGGAGATGACTTATTGTCTCTCATTCTTCCCTGCACTTAGGACATTTATCCGTACCGTTTTCCCCTGCCCAATTAGCTGTAAAAGACCTAACTGGAAGGGAGCCTACTCTAAATTGGAAATAGAGTTTGCAATCCCGATTTTTCTCTATGGCATCCCAATACACTTCCATTTTCGGTTGGGCCTTAAACTCTAGAAAACGGCATGTTAGGTGTGAGAAAAAAACCCTTATACATACTTCTGCATTTACCATCTCCCAATAGCTTACTTTCAGAATTTTCTTGGAAGGGAATGCAGCATTTATCGGGTCGTCCCATAGCTCTCTCAATCCCAACCTAATTAGTAGGGACCGAATGGACTTCAGCCAGTGTATTTTTTGGCAGCCATCTTTAGTCATGATCTCCCTTAGTCCCTGTGCATAATGTTGAAGTTCCTCTGTGGTCCACAGTCGTCGCCAGTACAGCAAGGGCCGTAGAGAGGTAAGGTCCTGGACCACTTTTTTTCCAAGATCCCACATTAGAGGTGTTAGAGGGGTACTTATAGGAACGCTAGTTGCTTTACGCAAAAATTAATTTTCTGCTAGCGTCAAATTTCTCAAATTCTGAAAACCCCATAGCTCGGCACCATACAATGTCGAGCTAAGCACCTTCATCCCATAGATTTCCAATAGTGGGCTAATGGGCTTTGTTGTTGATAAGCTGAACTTTTTCAGAAGAGTGCCAGCCTGTTGGCGGTGTTTTAGTCCTGCAATATCTAATTGGCTGGTCCAACCCAGACCTCTCTGAAGTGTGACCCCCAGATATGTGAAGGCGTCAACCCACTCCAGCGGGGCGCCATTCATATACATAACTCCTCTGAAAGGTTTAGCAGGCCCAGATGGTGAACGGCCGTTAAGGACAATAAACTTTGTTTTTGCCGTGTTTATTTCGAGACCTCTCTTCAGACAAAAAGTTTCAAAGCGATTTAAAGCGCGCTGGAGCCCACTTGGCGTTTTTGACATAATCAATGTATCGTCGGCGAACATGAGGATCGGTACCCGCTCACCACACATAGCCGGGGCATCAGTCGGGATCAGGGAGAGGAACTCAGCCACCCCGTTCACGAAGAGCGAGAACGAGGTCGGTGGCATGACACAACCTTGCCTCACTCCCCGCTCAATCGGGAAGGTTTCCGTTACCTCTCCCTGACGACCCCACCGAACCCGGGCGAACGTATC